>NC_141682.1:18463238-19063238 GCF_028749965.1 Puma concolor | reverse complement strand
TCTACCCTGGCTACGGCATTGAGATCCAGGTAACTGGACTTTGAAGCCCCCAAGCCCTTTCCTCTAGGCCCAGAGGTGTGCACAAGTTTGGCCTGGGAACCAGAGAACCTGTTTCCTAACTGAAATGGGCCTGTTTTCCAAGGATCTCAAAGACTCTCCTAGAGTTCTATAATTTGACCGATGTCACAGTGATATTTGGCTGCCACACTGACTTGTCCCGGGGGGTCTGGGTCTGGCTTCTTTAGGTGCAGACGCTGAACCTGTCTCGGGAGGAGGAACTCCTGGTGCTGGCTGGTGGGGGGTCCCCAGGCCTGGCCCCCCGACTCCTGGCCAACTCCTCCATGCTGGGAGAAGGACAGGTCCTTAGGAGTCCAACCAACCGACTGCTCCTGCACTTCCAGAGTCCACGGGTCCCAAGGGGCGGTGGCTTCAGGATCCACTATCAGGGTGAGGAGTCTGGGGTGCTGGTGGAAGGGGAGGGGCCACACTGCGCACAAGGCACATCACCAGGAGCCTTTCCTCCTGGCTAGGACCCTGGGGGCAGAGCCCATAGAGGAGGTCTACATACACTTATTTCACACACTCACAGACCTGTGTCTGGGTGTGCACACATCCAGGTGGCAGTTCACCCATTCACTCGACAAATGTTTATTGAGCACCCGTTTCATACCGGCCCTGTGTTATCCCTGGAGGGAGAAATGAACAAGCTAGATGGAAATCATCAAGGAACTCAGAATCTAGGTAAAGAGATGGGCAAGTAATCAGGATGATTATAATTCAGTGAGATTCGGACCTCTATCCCTATGATGAAGGAACCACAGGCAGAGGGAACAAATTTCAAAGGGACTTAAATTTCTCCTAAGGGATACAGGGACACCTTCTTGGAGGAGGTAACTAAGCTGGGAACTAAAAGATGAGCTACTAGGGGAAGGTGGGAGGGGGAGAAAGAGGCAAGTGTCCTGACGGATGAAAAAGCATGGCCTCCTTGAGGAGTTGAAGTGATTCAGCATGGAAGACAGAATTGTCTTAGCTGTGTGACCTGGGGCGAGTTACTTAACCTTTCTGTGCCTCACTTCTCACCTGAAAAGTGGGGATCATAATACTTAGCTCATGGCATTATTAGGAAGATCAAATTAACTAATACATGTCAGGTGCTTAAAATAGTGTCTCGTACACAGTGAGAGCTCAGCAATGTCAGTTGTTGCTACAGAAAAACCCAGAAAGAGGTGGGCGGGAAGCAGGCTCTAAGAGACCAGACTGGGAGGTAGGTTGGATTCAGATCATGAGGGTCCTTGTCAGCTTCAGTAAGGAGTACAGATGACTTTATCCTGCAAGGGGCACGGAGACGGGTTGAGAGGTTTTAAGCAAGACAGTGACAGCCTCAGATTTGTGGCCTAGAAAGATCCTGCTGGGTTTGGGGGGCGTAAGAGGCACAACTGCATTCATGAGCAACCACCCACGGACAGCCTACAGACAGGTGGACATTGGTGCTCACCCGTGTGTACGGGAACCTTCCCACAGTGCAAGGGTATGTTCTAGCATACACGTGTGTGTGAGGCAACAGTCCCAGCCCACTGTCCCATTCCGGACCCTGCTGCCATCTCCAAAGTCCCCGTGTTCCTTGGAAAGCAGAGAGGGAACTATGTTTGGGGCCAATGTCCCCATTTACATCACCTCATGGCCTTGCCTGCCTCTTGTGTGCTCTGCTGCCCCCCGTTTCCCTTGTGGGCTTTATCCAGCTCACACAGCGCCCGTACCCCTTCCTCACACACTTTCGAGTTTCTCCTGAGGCCTCTGCCCAGGAGAGCTCTGCCCAGGGGCTCATGTGTACAAGGTGGAGAGACCTATTCGCGGAGAACCCAGTGAAGTGGGGGCCATGTAACTGGTGGTCGGATCAGCAGGAAGCAAGGGCATGGCCCAGGGCCCGGGCCCAGGGCAGGACTTCCGATTTTACAAAATGGCTCCCCGCTGGCTCTCTTAAGCAGCCACTTCCCTAGGGCATTGAAAATAGGACTCTTTAGACTAAGTAGAACATTTGGGGAAGCAGGGCTATTGCATAAATTGGCCTTCATTACCTGCCTCCGTCTTCCCTGCTTTGCAGCTTCTCAGGGCACCTTTGGGACCGAGGCCCTGTTTAAGCGCTCCCCAGTCTGCACTAGCTGGGGCCTCTGGTCCAAAGTGGCCTCATTAGCTTCTCTGAAAGGCCAAAGGCTCCATCACTGCTCGCCCCAAGCCCAGCGAGCGTTCCCATTTACAAAACCCCTGCGCCAACTGTGGTTTCCTTTGCATCTCCCAGCACCCCTGAGAGTGACCCCCAGCTCTGAGAGGATGAAAGGTCAGATGGATGCTAAACCACCTGTAAGTTCATTGCAGAGTCAGCAGTCAGTCCCCAGCCCTGACTCTGAGGCATTCATTAATTGAGATGGAGTGGCAAGTGATTAAGCTTTTCTGAGTACTTTCTATGTGTCAGGTGCTTTGTGTGTTTCTTTCCTTTAACCTGAAGGCCAGTTGTCAATTATAGTGGTTATTACTGCCATTTACAGGTGACAGGCCCTAGAGGTGACATCACCTGCTCAAGGTCATACAGCTAATAAGTCTTGGAGCTGGACCCAGAACTCAGGTCTGCCGGTTCCAAATCCAGTGCTCTTGTGTATTGTTCCAAAAACCCTCTTCGCTGCCGCATCAGTGGACCAGTTAGGCTAGGCTTTGGGGAGACAAAATAAATAAGACATGGTTCTGTCTCATCATGGCAATAGACAGCAGTCAATGTGATGATAAGATTATGCAGGTGCATGTGAGGAGGCAAGAAAGAAACAAACTCAATTGGAAAGGGGAGGGGTGAGGAAGACTTCCTGGAAGAGGTGGTTCTTAAGTTACTCCTTGAGAAATGAAAAAGGGCGAGAAGAGGGCCTTGCAGGTGGGGGAAATGGTGTGAAAAGATACGGAAGTCACAAAATTACATTGTGTAGGATATACAGATTGTGGGTGCTAAGACCTGATGCTGGGAGTGTTGCGCTGGACACAGCTATGGAAGGCATTTGAATGTCAACCCAAAGCATTTGGACTTGATTCTGCTAACTGTGGAGAGTCATCAAGAGGCTAATATGTACTTAAACCACTGTATTCTAGAAGGTTTTTGTGTTTATCTTCATAGACTGTGAACTCCCGAAGGGCAAAGCCTGGGGGCCCTTTTTGCCTCTCTGTGCCCAGCACCCAGCCAAGGAAATGCTTATTGAATTTTGAAGTAGGGAGAGACCAGCTCTCTGACAGAATCACTTAGGGCTGGAGAGTTAGCAAAAACAGAGGCCCAGGCAAACTGGTACCTTCCAAGCACGGTTACCCAGAGCCTACCCCTGCTACAGAGACCCAGCTTTGGTGCACCTCCGCCTGGCAGCCCTTCTTGATGAACTGTGACTGGTCTGAAACAGACACACAGAACTGTGTCAGGACCAAATTTAGAGTCCATTGTTTACTACCAAGTCTCTTCCTTTCTTTTTCTTCCTTCCTTCCTTCCTTCCTTCCTTCCTTCCTTCTTTCCTTCTTTCCTCCTTCCTCCCTTCCTTCCTTTCCTTCCTATTTTCTTTCATTCTTTCGTTCTTTCTTTCTCTTATTTAGTTAGTCTCTACACCCAACATGGGGCTCAAACTAATGACCCTGAGATCAAGAGTCGCATGCTCGTCTGACTAAGCCAGCCAGGCATCCCCAAAGTCACTTTCTATTTATTTCTCTCATAGGATTCCACAAGGTTTTCAGGAGGCTTTCAAAAAAGAACACATCAAAATTAAATAAAATAAGAAGAAAATTGGTGCCAGGAAGTGCGTATTAAAGATGAAAAAATAGACGTGGATGGACAGGCCCTTGTTGCTAGGGACAAGCCTCGATCTGTTTCTGAGCGTCTTAGCAGCCAGCACAAAAAGAGAGATTGGATAGTTCTCACTGCAAGAGAGGAGGAGAGAAACAAAGGAAAGCAAAGCTTTCCCTAGCACTTCACTTTCACTGGAGGATTCATTTAGGGGGCACTGAGTATGAAGGTCTTTAATGACAAGATGGTCAAAGTTCCTAAAGGAGTTTCATGTGGCTCCTCTGGATGAAAGCTGAGGGAATCCTACCACCACTCGCCTCCGTGGAAGAGAGTCTGTATGTGTAGAAGGGAGAAAGCATAGGAGTGCCTGGGTGGCTCACTTGGTTAAGCCTCTGACTTTGACTCAGGTCATGATCTCACGGTTCGTGGGTTTGAGCCCCGTGTCAGCACAGAGCCTGACGCCTGCTTCAGATTCTGTGTCCCCTTCTCTCTCTGCCCCTCCCCCACTCATGCTCTCTCTGTCTCAAAAATAAATAAAACATTTAAAAAAATGCTTTTAAAGGAGGGAGAAAACATGGTGAGGCACTTAGTAACCAATTTCTACATCTGGAAAACGTATCACAGTCTTACTCTGGCTACCTCAAAAGTGCTGCATAAACTCACCTTAGCAGCTGAACGGGCTCTGGAAATACTATTTGTTATTATTAGAGCTGGATGGGTTCAGAGTGGTCAACTGATTTGCCCGAGGTCACTCACCAAATATGTACCACAGTCAGAATGTCTTTGAATCTCAGATACTTCATCTCTAAAATGGAAGCCAAAGTGGGTAGATTACAAAGATTAGGGGAGATAAGAGACATTGAAGTTATCTCTTCGTTAGACCAAGTAGCCATGTGAAAACTCCAGTAAGGAGCCAGTCTGTGCCTCCAGGGGGATGTGGAAAGGGGGAAGGAAGTGCTGGGTGATTGGTGAGAGTGGCCTGGAGAAAAGAGTCCTTCTCCCTGCTCTGCCTTATCCAGCCTATCTCCTGAGCTGTGGCTTCCCTCCCCGGCCGACCCATGGGGATGTGAGCGTGACAGACCTGCACCCTGGGGGTACTGCCACCTTCCACTGTGATTCGGGCTACCAGCTGCAGGGTGAGGAGACCCTTATCTGCCTCAATGGCACCCGGCCAGCCTGGAGTGGTGAACCCCCCAGCTGTATGGGTGAGTCTCCTGCATGCTAAGTGGGGCCTGTCCTGGGAGCCCCATTGGGAGGGTACTATCTTGGGCATCTCCATTTTTGGGGAACATCCATCTTGAAGTGGTTTCTGCCTAGAAGAGTCCCTATCCTGGTGTCTCCATCTGGAGCTCCTTACACTGTCCCTATCCTCTGAGAATCTCCATTCTTGGGGGTCTCTATCTGGGGATGTCCTGCCTAGAGGGTTTCCATTTGGGGAGTCACCATTCTGGCTGCCTCTTCTCTTAGAGACTCCTCATCCTCAAGGAAACCATTCTTGAGGTCCATATCTAGAGGGTCTCTATCCTGGAGAGTCTTCATCCTGGTGATCCCATCTGGAAGATTTTCCATTTGAGGGCTTCAATTTGGGGGATCCCCCATAACTCCAGATGCCAGGGTATCCACATCTGGAGAGTGTTCATATTAGCAGGATTTCCATCCTAGGAGGTGTCCATTCTGGGGTTTCCTATTTTAGGGCTGGTTCCCTACCTGAGTGGTGGCCTGGAAATGTCCTGTCCTCTGCCGTGAGCCTGTAGGGCACCCTGAGGCCAGGTCCCAACCAAAGGTGTGGATGTAACAGCTCTGAAGACAGGAGGACAAGTCACCTTAACATATCCCCCCCCCCCACACAGCATCCTGTGGTGGCACCATCCACAATGCTACACTGGGCCGCATCGTGTCCCCTGAGCCTGGGGGAGCGGCAGGGCCCAACCTCACCTGCCGTTGGGTCATTGAAGCAGCTGAGGGACGCCGGCTTCACCTGCACTTCGAGAGGGTCTCACTGGATGAGGACAATGACCGGTGAGGATCTGCACCTTGAGTCAGAGGTCCCCACCTCTGGGAAACAGGGAGGCTGCAGGGGGTGGTCAGACAGGTCTGGGGTGGATCCCGGTTAAAATTTGTGTCAAATACAGATTGGTCCTTCCCCTTCTTAGGCAGTATAGCTGTGTCAACTTAGATGAATCACTAAACTTCTCTGTGCCTCAGTTTCCTCTCCTGTAGAGTGGCAATAATAGGACCTCCTTTTGAAGGTTTCTGCGAGGATACATGTTAAGACACATGAAATACTTAGAAGGGTGCCTGGCCCACAGAGAGCACTGTAAATGTGCTTGGCATCCTCATCATCATTGGTACCCCCTCTATCTAACTGCTATCGCAGCTCTGCCATGAGTTGCTGTGTGATGTTGGGCAGGTTATTTACTCTTTCTGGGCCTCCGTGTCCTCATCTCTAAAGTAAGGAGTAATAAAGAGTACCCACTCAAGGGCTCTTGTGAAAATTAAATGAGACAAAATGTGTAAAGGCTTAGAGTACTTGGCATGTAGTCGACCTTTGAAAACAATAGCTTGAAAATGAGTGAGGAGAGCCTGGCAAGAGGTGGGGCAGCTTCTGAGGGGAAACTGAGCTCCTGACGACCCTTCTGTCCATCTCAGGCTAATGGTGCGCTCAGGGGGCAGTCCCCTCTCCCCAGTCATCTATGACTCAGACATGGATGATGTCCCAGAGCGGGGTCTCATCAGTGATGCCCAGTCCCTGTATGTGGAGCTGCTCTCAGAGACACCTGCCAATCCCCTGCTGCTAAGCCTCCGATTTGAAGGTAACCGCCCTCCTCTCGGGGCCCCAACTCCTGCACTCTCCCCTCTTCCTGATGGCCAGGTACAGTCACAAGCACAAACACTGTCCCTGTTCATCTCTGTGTTTGGATCCCTGGAACCTAACTTGCTTTCCCACCCCAAAACTCTAAAAATCCCCTCTGATGGACCCCTTCTAATTCCTGAAGTGGCTTTTTCTCTTTAAGTTTCATATATGGCTGGCTCTAGATACACAGCCAAGAGTCCAATTACCTTAATCTCTCAGTTCTTTGCTCTGCATTGGCTTCATTGTCAGGCTCTCATATGTGGTGGACCTAGCAGTTCTGACTGATAAACCACCAACTTAGTAAGTCAACCAGAAAGAGAAAGTATAGCACTTTCTCAGCAGAAATGCCAAGAAGGGCTCTCATTTCCCTGGCTTAGGTCATGTGCCTACACCCGAGCCTCATTAAAGCTAGGGTCAGGTGGTGTTAGGATTGGCAGATCCACATCACATAACCATCCAGAGTTGGCCCCAACCGGACCTCATTGACCGGGGAGGCATGTATCCCAAAATGAAAAAAGGAGTGCTGTAAACAGAAGAAGGGGGACCGGATGCTGGACAGGTAGAAACAAGGAGGTCAGCCGACCATGGGAGAAGAGGTGTTTGAACACCTTTACAGGATAGAGAGAATGTTGAGAGTCTCATACTCTACCTACTGGCCAGGCTCTGGGATAGAGAGAATTTTAAAAGTGGGAGATTAGGGGCACCTGGGTGGCTCAGTCGGTTAAGGGCCTGACTTGGTTTCCACTCTGGTCATGATCTCATGGTTCGTGAGTTGGAGCATTGAGTGGGGTTCTGTGCTGACAGTGTGGAACCTGCTTGGGATTCTCTCTCTCCCTTACTCTGCCTCTCCCCCACTCATTCTCTCTCAAAATAAATAAATAAACTTAAAAAAATAAATAAATAAAAGAGGGAGATTAGGGATGAGCATCTCAGGTGAAAGGAACAGTGTGAGCAATAGTAAAGAGTCATAGAAAGGCCTGGTATGTTTGGGAAACAGGAAATTTCAGTGTGACTGGAGCAGAGGATTTGTGCAAACAGTAGCAGGAGAGAGATAAAGAAAATGAAATGCTTAGAGATGGGAGGGGCTGGTCTCTGGTATGAATCAAGGGAGAAATGGAATTGGCACTGGGCCCTGATGGGTGCATAGGATTTGGACATGACACTTAACCTCATCGGGTTAAATAACAGTAAACTACACCAGTGGATCTAAAAAATAATTTGCATTTTGTCTTTGAAAATGTGAAAAGAGTTCCAGGTTTAAGGCCTGCCTCCCTAGTTGTGGGTCATTGCTGTTCCATGAGCTTCAGATTCCTCTTCACGTATAGTTTTGCAGCTAAGATATGATCACGTGGGCCAAAACTAAAATGCTCTCCAAATGTTTATTTTTGCTGACTTAGTCCAAAATCAGAATTGAGTAGCTTCTGCATTCACTGCACTTTTGGATTCTAGCCACAGCATGGATGATCAGGGGTAATCAGAATCTGTTATTTTTGAGGGGAGAACACACTTACATGAGCCAGTTCTCCAAAGGCACCCTTTCCTCTCCCTCCTCTGCAGTTTCTAAAACCAAGTGTCTCTAGCTGGGAATCAAGCCATGTGAGTCTGAGACCTGATTCTGCCACTGCCCTAGTGTGTGACACTGGGCAAGTGACTTTTTGTCCTTGGATCTCAGTTTCCTCATCTGTAGAATGGGAGCTGCGATTTGACTAGCCTAGCAGTTTTCCTCCAGAGGCAGGAAGGTAACAGAAATGTGTAAATGAGAAGTGTTAGGGTTTGGAGGAGACTGGAGAGTGAAAGTTAAGCCCTAAGCATTCCATTGTAAACAGACCACGGAATGGCCAAACGACACTTGAATTCAGCCTAAGTCCCCCCAGTCTGAGACCCCTGAGACCTATCTTAATGCTTAATTTCTGTGACTGACTCCTCTCTAGCCTTTGAAGAAGATCGCTGTTTCGCCCCCTTCCTGGCACATGGCAATGTCACCACCACGGACCCTGAGTACCGCCCAGGGGCACTGGCCACCTTCTCGTGCCTCCCAGGATATGCCCTAGAGCCCCCGGGCCCCCCCAATGCCATCGAATGTGTGGATCCCACCGAGCCCCACTGGAACGACACAGAGCCAGCCTGCAAGGGTGAGCCCTCGACATCGCCAGGAGGTCCTTCAGTCTACAGACTCCCCCCGGGCTGGGAATCTTAGGAAGGCCATTCAGGGAGGAGACTTGCCTCTCCAAACCTAATAAACCCAGGCCTTGGGCAAATCCCTGTCCCTTTCAGAAATAGTTTTCTTAACTAAATAACTGGTGTGTTTGTTACAAAACTTAGGGGTCACAACCCAAATGTCTTGAAGAGCTAGAAATAGAACTAAGTTATGGGTTGGGGGGGGTGGGTAATGCATAGGCTGGAGCATGGGCAGGGCTAATTGAGAGCAGGGCTGGGGATTGGGTACAACAGGACTAGGTACATCGAGAAACAGGTGTCTTAATAGATAACAGGAAACCTGTGAGGTGGTCTAGTGCACGCAGTTGGGAGCGGTGAGGTCTGTGGTGAACTGGAGACCGCCCTCCCACCTGGGTTCTGAATCTGACGACCCCCACCCCCTTTCACCCTAGCCATGTGTGGAGGGGAGCTGTCAGAGGCAGCTGGTGTGGTCCTCTCTCCTGACTGGCCCCAGAGCTATAGCCCCGGCCAGGACTGCGTGTGGGGCCTACATGTCCAAGAAGAGAAGCGCATCTTGCTCCAAGTGGAGATGTACGTTTGGGTGCTGCAGGGGTGCGGCGGGCGTGGGTCAGTGAAGTGTGGTATGACAACAGCCTAGCCTGCATTCTGAGCCTGGCCGGCTTGCACTTCTACACGAGATTTGGTGAATATACGATCTAATGAAAGAGGCAACTAAGGGTTCAGGATGAGGGAGTGCGTTGTCGGGTAGACCTAGGTACAAATTATCAGCCAGGCGATTTTGGACAAGGAAATGGGCTACTGCAGTCTTCTGCGGCTGGGGGGGGGGGGGGGGGGCGGGTAATAGTGAACAGGGGGCTCTGGCCTGGAGTCTCCCACTCTTTGGCTGTTTCTGAGGCCGCCCCTGGAGTAACTTCCAGGGGCCCAGGCCCAAGCTGTTGTATCACCACCAGCACCCAAGGTGGGTGTGGGTGTGAGGAGAATCCAGTGAGCTGATTTGGTATGAGGTGGTCACGTGACGATCCAGAAGCTGGCCTGCAGATACTCAGGTGGGGCCTGGAGTTGGGCTGCTGGTAAATGAACATGGCCTGTGATTGGTCAGGGCGGGGCTTGTGCGAGACTGTGGCTCACAGCGTGATGGAGGAGGGACCAGAGAGTGCGAGGTCGCAAGGAGTTGGACTAGGAATGGGGAAGCAGGAACTGGGAAGAGCCACAGAACAGGTGGAACCTGGAGTGGTTACCACAGAGAAGCCCAAAATTGGTCAAGAGGCGGGGCCGGGCCTGGGAGGGAAGAATGTGGGCAGGGCTGGAGAGTAGGTCGGGTTACTAATGAACTGAGTTAGGGATTGGGCAGAACCGGATAGGAGGGGCCGATCATAACCCAGCCCCCTTATCTGGTCCCACTCCCCGCAGCCTGAATGTGCGCGAAGGGGACATGCTGACACTGTTCGACGGGGACGGTCCCAGCGCCCGAGTCCTGGCCCAGCTGCGGGGACCCCAACCGCGCCGCCGCCTCCTCTCCTCTGGGCCCGACCTCACGCTGCAGTTCCAGGCACCGCCAGGGCCCCCAAACCCGGGCCTGGGGCAGGGTTTCGTGTTGCACTTCAAAGGTACCGAGGTCTAAGCTCCTGAAATGGGCAGGGGTCCGGCAGGCCAGAGATCGCGGGAGGAGCTCGAGGTCCCTGAGGCTGGAAGGGCTCCCCGAGTCATTCGCAGGGTAGCATCCAAACTCTCTGTCTTTCCCCTGCAGAGGTCCCGAGGAACGACACGTGCCCCGAGCTGCCACCCCCGGAGTGGGGCTGGAGGACGGCCTCCCACGGGGACCTGATCCGGGGCACCGTGCTTACTTACCAGTGCGAGCCTGGCTACGAGCTCCTCGGCTCCGACATTCTCACCTGCCAGTGGGACCTGTCCTGGAGCGCAGCGCCGCCCGCCTGCCAAAAGAGTGAGCTCGGGCCCCGCCCACATCTCTCGTGGCCCCGCCCCTCCCCATCTGGGTTTCGCGGCTCAGCTTGGGCGCCGCCAGACCCCTCTGCGTCCCGCTTCGGTCCCTTTGTGTCCCCGCCCCTATCCCGGCCGCGTTTCATCCCTTCGTTCTGGATTCTGCCCAGATCTTGCTCAGGCCCCGTCCCCCTTTCCCTTTGGGGTCCATTCCTCCGATCCTCGGTGTCCCAAAACTGTCCCCTCTGGACCCACTCTCATCTCCGGGCGGCATCCCTCAAGTGCACTGTTCTGGGCTCTGACCCCGCGTGCCCTGGGTCCAGCCTCACCTTTTCGCGGCCCCGCCCCACAGCCTACTGGCCCCGCCTCTGCTGAGGCCGAGTTCCACCCCTCCCGGCCTTCCGCTCGCTCTTTTCGTTCTAGACCCTGCTCCAGTCTCTCAGTCCCTAACCTTTGACCTTACGGGGAGTCACTGTACTAGGGCCGAGGCTGGTCAGAGAATTCGGTTTATTTTAATGCAGTCTTTGAAGCCCCATGCGGGGTTAGGGTTATGCAGAGGGTCTGGGGTCCCTCCCGACCCTGGCGGAGCTCACAGTCCAGGAGGGGGACAGACGCTTAAATAACTCAGAATATTGCACAGTGGTAACTGCGGGATGATTTGGGGCAAAGTGCTTAACATCTCTGAGCCTTGGCTGCCTCATCGGTGAAATAGGAAAAGGGGCTGTGAAGAGCAAATCAAGTTCACACAGCGCACGTGTCAGCAGTAAGTAGTAGCTGCTATAAATATGAAGAAGGGAAGGGAAGGGGGGTCGTTGTTCCAGTGATGGGACAGGAGATTTCTCAGAGGAGGTGACATTTAAAGGAGCTGGGAGTGTTTATCTCTTAGAATAGCAGAAAGGGGTGGTTGCTGTCATTTTCTTCAAATTTGGGGAAGCCGGCCACGAGGACATGGGATGGGAGGTCTTCTACCTGGTCCTTGGGGGCAACGGTGGGCCCGATGAGGTTAAGTTCAGGAAGGCAGATTTGGGCTGCGCACAAGGAAAACGTTCTGGATGACGCAGCTCCCCATCTCTGGAAGGATTCACAGGATGTCCAGTCTGAAACCCAGACAGGACAGGACAGAGACAGAGACAGGAAGGGACGGAGGCAGGACCCAGAGGGGATAGGGGACAGGGGCTAGGGCCTGGCCAAGGCAGCACATTGAGCCTGAAGCTGAGCTGAGACTCAAGTCTCCGAATCTCAGCCCAGTGTTATGGGGCTCTGACCTGGCTGAGTGGCCATGGACCAGTTATTTGACCACCTTGAGCCCTGGGAGACACGTTGGCCTTTCGGGACCATCAGGGTATAGGATACCGTGGATGTAAAACATTTAACAGGGTGCCTTGTGCAGGTCTAAGTACAAGAAATGTCTGTGATTGTTACTTCCTGCAAATAAGTAAGCACCTGCAGGGCGGGCTGTAGGAGCGCACAAGGGGCTGGGAAGGACAGTGATGAGCTGAGCAGGAGGGCTCTAAAGAGGACAGCTGCTGGACCTCCTGGGTGGCTCAGTCGGTTAAGTGTCCGACTTTGGCTCGCATCATGATCTCACAGTTCGTGAGTTCGAGCCCCACACTGGGTTCTCTGCTGTCAGCACAGAGCCTGCTTTGGATCCTCTGTTCGTCTCTCTCTCTGCCTGCTCCTCCCCGGCTCATGCTCCCCCTCTCTCCCGCCTTCCCCTGCCCCCCTGTCTCTCTCTCTCCCTCTCTCTCTCAAAAATAAAATTAAAGAGGGGCGCCTGGGTGGCGCAGTCGGTTAAGCGTCCGACTTCAGCCAGGTCACGATCTCGCGGTCCGTGAGTTCGAGCCCCGCGTCAGGCTCTGGGCTGATGGCTCGGAGCCTGGAGCCTGTTTCCGATTCTGTGTCTCCCTCTCTCTCTGCCCCTCCCCCGTTCATGCTCTGTCTCTCTCTGTCCCAAAAATAAATAAAAGCGTTGAAAAAAAAAATTAAAAAAAAAAAAATAAAATTAAATTAAAGAGAGCAGCTGCTGTCCCGCCCAAGATCCACCATGCAGGGCTGGCAGTGCTGGAGTGTAGCTGGTCTGCTCTGGTACAGGGGCCACGATATTTCAAATTTCACCCTAGGGTGAGGGCCTGGGTTGCCTCCACCACTCTTTTCTGGAAGAAGCCTGAAACCTAAAATGCATGGGGGTTTAGGGCTTTCCAACTTCTGATCTCTTCATTCAGAGGAAATAGGGGGAGAGGGGGGGCTTGCCTAGAGGGAAGACGGCCCACGGCTCAGCCCTAAGCTTTCTGGGAGATCCTTTAAGGGCCGAGTTCCCCCTGACCTTGCCCTCCTGCCAACAGTCATGACTTGTGCCGACCCTGGTGAGATCACCAATGGGCACCGTACCACCTCGGACGCTGGCTTCCCTGTTGGCTCCCACGTCCAGTACCGCTGTCTGCCCGGGTACAGCCTGGAGGGGGCGGCCGTACTCACCTGCTATAGCCGGGACACAGGCACACCCAAGTGGAGCGACCGGGTCCCCAAGTGTGCCTGTGAGTCTGGGGACACCCTGGGAAGGGTGGCTGGGTGGCCTGCTCAGCAGCGAGCCGGCCTGTGACTGACATGTGCCCTGCAGTGAAGTATGAGCCGTGCCTGAACCCAGGGGTGCCAGAGAATGGCTATCAGACGTTGTATAAACATCACTACCAGGCGGGCGAGTCTCTGCGCTTCTTCTGCTATGAGGGCTTTGAGCTCATCGGCGAGGTCACCATCACCTGTGTGCCCGGCCACCCCTCCCAGTGGACCAGCCAGCCCCCACTCTGCAAAGGTGCCTGGGCAGACAGGGCCGGAGGGGGCGCAGCAGTGTCTGGGGAGTGACAGGGCTGGGAAAATCAGAAAGCGAATTTGAGACCAGCGGTTAACCCTGCCGAGCTCCCCCTTCACCTACGGAGGGCTCTGATCCTCACGGGTATTACAGAATTGTCCTGAAGGATGATGGAGCAGAGGGGGCTTTGGCTTGGAAGTCCCGTGCCCTCTGGAGCAGTCTCCACTTCCCTACTTTTGACAAATTCCACAGACCTGATTCATTTAGACTGCCCAAGAAGGCTGAACTTTTAGGGGTCTGGAGAAGGAGGAAGAAGGCCCTGCCCTGACTACTCCTGCCACGCCCCCGCCAAGGGAAGGATAAAGTTTAGGGTGAGCAGAGGGCAGAGAGACGCAGGCTGTCCAGCCCAGCCCCCCTGGGCTCCCGGCCTCTACCCAGCCTCCTCCCCTCCCTGGCTCAGACCCCGTCCCCTCCCCCTCCTCTCCCTGCAGTGGCCTATGAGGAGCTCCTGGACAACCGAAAACTGGAAGGTCAGTGAGGGCACAGGTGGAGAACCAGGCCTGGCCGAGTCGGGGGGGCAAGGCAGAGGCCGGGGGCAGGAGGCCAGGCCCCGGAGGGGTGAGGCCCAGGGTTCGAGGCCCAGGGCAGGAGGCTGGGAGAGCCCAGGGCTGGGCCCAGCCCCAGCTCACTGGCCTCTCCTCTCCCCAGTGACCCAGACCACAGATCCGTCGCGTCAGCTGGAGGGCGGGAACCTGGCTTTGGCTATCCTGCTGCCCCTAGGTTTGGTCATTGTCCTCGGCAGCGGCGTCTACATATACTACACCAAGTAAGTACCCTACTCGGGAAGCTTCGAGCCAGGGCAGACGTCCTGCCTGCCTGGCACAGACGCCTGGGTGAGGGGGGGTTGGGGGCTCACCTCTCGATAAGCCCCTCTATCTCCTCCCTTTCCCAGGCTACAGGGAAAATCCCTCTTCGGCTTCTCGGGCTCCCATTCCTACAGCCCCATCACTGTGGAGTCAGACTTCAGCAATCCACTGTATGAAGCTGGGGTGAGCCCTTCCCCTGCCCCCGGAGCGCCACACCTCTCAGCTCCCCCAGGACTCCATAACCTTCTCTCAAAGTCTCTGTAATACCTGTCTGGGGAATTTCAACCTCAGCTGCCTACCAAGGCCACGCCAGTGAACAAAGCAAGTCAGGTGTGAACAATAGAGGGTGGTGAGGACTGTGGCTAAATGGAGACCTTGCACCCCATCGGGTCCGTAGTGGAGACTCGGGCGCAGTTGCCAGATCTTCCAGTTGTTCGAGACAATCCAGAAACTCTGATTTTGTATGTGATTTTAAGATACTATAAGATAAACCGAACATCCCCTGGCTGTTCTCACCCCCTGGCTCCCAAACCTCGCGATCGATGTTATTTGTAAAAAGCCCACGGTCTCTCCCCTTCCTTGTGGGTGCCTCCTCTCACTTTGTTCCCTCCTCCATCCCCCTCCCACTCCAGCAACTGATCCCACCTCTCTGTCTCCAGGATACACGGGAGTATGAAGTTTCCATCTGAACCCCAAGACTAAGGCCGCAGGACCCAGGACGCCCCTCCCCTCCCCCTCCTGGGCAGGGAGGAGTACAGGACCTTGCCTCTGGCTCCCTTTCTCCCTGATGTGTAAATAGTCTCCTGGTCCCACGAGGGGGCTTTGATGGCCCTTGGGGACCCTACAGTAAATAAACCAGCATCCTGCCGCCCAAGCCTCCTCTTCTCAGTTGCCAAACAAGGGGCCTGCCCCTCCCCTCTGGCCCTACTGGCTTTTGGACCCTGGGAGGGGAACTTGGCCCCCCGCAACTCCTGGGACCCCTCCAGCCCAGGGCAACCCCCCCTCCCGCCCCCTGCCAAAGGACTGCCTGAGAGTTCTGCATTCCCTTGGCCATGAAGCCTCTTCCCAGACGCTCTGGCCCCAGGCCTAACCCCTGGGCTCTGGAGGGTCACAGGAAGAGAGATGTAGGGGGAAAACAGGGACAAGGCCCCTACCCACTTCATGCCGTCTCCCAGCCCACAATCTCCCCGCCTTTGCTTATGGATTTTTGTTTTTGAGCAATAAACAGAAAACCACCATTTGTAACTGGGCTGGTGGGGCGTGGGAAGGTGGGTCACAGAGTGCTGGACACATTGACGGTGGCCCATCTGGAGAGAGGCCTGGGCAAAGGGGAACAATTTGGAAAAAAGATGGCATTCCAAGACTGGGCACAGGGCAATGTCAAGGGGGGTTGGCTAGGGGTCAAAAAGCCTGGCTTTCGTCTCACCCTCTGTGGAAGCTGAGCCCCCTCTGGGCCTCAGCTGTCTCTCCACCAGGGCTTGGTGCTTCTAGGCTCGTATAGAAGCACCTAGTCAGGAGATGGCGGACAGTAGGCAGGAGGCAAACAGCTTTCCATTTGTTTCATAACCAGTGTACCTAAAATGCAAGCTCCTTTTGAGAGCTTTTGTATCCATCCAAGTATACCATTCTTTTGTCCCCTAATCTGCTGTTACACGTCTACTAAGGAAGGGTCAGATTTGTAGCATTTCACAAAGAATGAGCTTGTTTTTTACCCTGTGGGCTTCCTTTTCCGGCATATCCACTTTGAACATTATAAGGAATTTGTAGCCCATTTGTCTAAAGAGTCTCCGAATTAATTGCATTTCACTTAATTCAGATTTTTATATTTAAATATAATTAAACACTCTTAGGACACTCAAAAGGACACTGAAATACTCAAAAGGAGGTTGAATTTAGGAGAACATGATGCAAGCTGATCTTACTAATAATAACAGCCTGCATTTCTGGGCGTTTATTCTGTGCCAGGCATTGTGCTAAGCACTTTCTATGCATTATGTTTTTAACCCCTACGAGGACCCTGTGAGACAGGGACAATTATTCCCGTTTTTCTCACAAGAAAACTGAGGCTCAGAGATGTGAATGGACTTCCTCATGAGGCTCCAATAAGTGGCCAGACCAGATTTATTTTTTTTTTAAGTTTCTATTTATTTATTTATTTATTTATTTATTTATTTATTTATTTATTTATGTTTTTATTTAGAGATACAGAGACAGCACGAGTGGGAGAGGGGCAGAGAGAGAGAGAGAGAGAGAGAGAGAATCTCAAGCAGACTCCACGCTGGCAGTGCAGAGCCTGACATAGGGCTCGATCTCGTGAAACTGTGAGACCATGACCTGAGCTGAAATCAAGAGTCAGATGCTTAACCAACTGAGCCACCCAGGTGCACCCCAACCCCCCCCCCCCCCACTCAGATTTAAATGCAAACTCTACAAAGCTGGCTATAATGAGTGTGACCTGTTCCCCTAGGCATGAGGCCCCAGAGCTTGGAGGGGAGGCCTCAGCACTGCCATTAGTGGCAGAGAAGCTCTTCAGATGTCAGAAGCAAGGGTGTATCTTCTCAGATGCCAGAGGCCTAGACCTTAAGCTGTTGGAGTTTGGCTAGGAGGCTGGGTTTGGATCCATGAACTCATCTCTGCCAACAGGTTGACTGATAACAGTTTGTTGACTGCCTATATTAAAGCCATTCCAATAATATGGAATATTCCTGTCCACCAATATGCCCACACATCTGGCAAAACAAAAAAAGGAGCAGGAGGAGGGGGGAGGAGACGAAGGAAGGAAGGAAGGAAGGAAGGAAGGAAGGAAGGAAGGAAGGAAGGGGGAGATAGGGCCACCCTCTCATATCCCCACCCCAGAGAAGTCACTCCAGAGCATGACCTGGGTTGGGAGGAGGGAAGGACCTCTGTCTTTTTATTAAAGCCTTTGATTTCTGGTGATGTTCTTGCCAGTTGAGGGGGAGAGGTGTGTGATGGTTCTTGAACACCTAGGAAGCTTCCAGGGGTATGTTGCTCATGACCAGAAGTCCCAGCAAAGTGAAGTGTTAATGACTCGTGAAAGAGGAGCTCTGATGCACGTTCTAGAAGGACAGAACAGGGGAAGACTTGAGAGGCCAAGAGCAGCACCAAAGGGGGTTGGGGTCATCCTCCAGATGTTAAGCTGCTAGGCAGAGCTCTCTAGAAAAGCAAAAGAGCCTTCTGATTCCTTGGACCCAAGGCTCATGTCTTCTTATCCTTCTATCCTTCACCTATCCATCTAACCCATATACCCCACTCACCTATTTATGCATCCACTATTCCCTATTTACCCACTCATCCATCCATCCATCCATCCATCCATCCATCCACCATCCATCCATCCACCCACCGTCCATCCATCCATCCATCCATCCACGTATTTATCCACATATCAACCCACCATTCTTCATCAATCTTTCTGCTCATCTGTCTGCCCATCCACCTATCCCTCATTCATCCATCCACTCACTCACCTCTCTTCCACCTAATCACTCTGCCCCCATTTAAACTTCTCAAAAGCAGGGACTCTATCTTGCTCACTTCTAGCCTCCAGCCCCTACAGCACTGCTGGCACATAGAAAGTGTCCAATGAACATTCAGTGAATTTACCTAACCATTTATCCATTCATCCATTTGCCTACCCTCTCCATCCACTCACCCATCCCCCCACTCAACATTTCGATCACCTACAATGACCTATATTTCAAGGGGCAATTCAAAGGTCTGTAGGCTTCCACGTTCTTTCTTGAGGAAGGAAAAAATCCGTTGGGGCAATGGGGTGCTGCCCGGGGGGATGAGAGGGTATTGGCTCAGGATGAAATTCTCAATCAAGTGCCATTTGGGAAGAAGCAGGAAACCACTGTACGGGCAGGTAGGGCCCTTACAGAGCATCTTGTCCAAGGCTCCCATTTGACACATGGGGAGGAAGAAAGCAACTTGCTTCCTATCTAAGCTAACTATCAGGTTGACACCAGATTAACCCAGGGTTTTTCTGCTACTTCAAGCTGCTTCTAACACCAAAGCCCAATTGGGAGACCTCAAGTGTCCCAAAGGCACTAGGAAGCCAGCTCCCTGAGGATAAGAACAGTGGATTGTTCTCAGCTCTCTTGTGCTTCTGGTCTTGGTCATGAACATTTGAAGCAGCAGCCCTGGAGAAATGACTATCCCTCAGACCTGGTGGACCGGGCACAAACAAGACACTCAATAAACATTTGCTGTCAGTTCCTTTTCATGACCCCCGTCTCCTCCTCCACCAACTCCTTACACGGAGACACTCTTCAGGGCTCTGCCCTCAGGGTCCTCTTTTTTCTTACTCTGCATAACCCCCACCTCTGGGGGCAACCACACATCCTTCAACTGCCAACTCCCTCCGAAATCCAATTTCTGTCGCCAGCCCAGATGTCTCCAGTGAGTTTTGAAGCCGTATTTCCAACTATCTACACTACGTTTCCACACGGAGTGGGATCTGTCCAAAGGCGGGAGCATGGCTGCCATACTCCAAGAATGGTGAGAAGGCTGGCATGACTGGAACAGGGGCAAACAAGGGGAAGGAGAGAGATCATGTAGGGCCTTATAAGCTATGATGGGCTATGGCTTTTACTCCGAAATGGGGAACTAGCGTGGAGTTCGGAGCAGAAGCATGAGCTCATCAGACTTGTTACCTAAGTCAGAAACCTGGGGGAAGGGAGGGGTCATCTGATTTCCTCTTTTATTTGTTCCCCTATCATTTCTAATCAATTACCAAACTCAGTCTTCCTGGTCTTTATTTCTCATATCTGCTCCTCTTCTCATCTATACTATCACTGTGACAATTCGAGACCTAATCATCACCGACTCAGTCTCTTGGCACAATTCCTAACTGGCCTCCACCTCCGGTCTTCCCTTTCCAGGTCATTCTCCCCACTGACCACCAGAGTGACTGATCTAAAATTGCAGCCTCTCTTGCTCAAATCTCTTCAGTGACTTCTGATCTTAATAAGCACACATAAGGTCTCTGAGTAGTCCCTGGCTACCCTGCCTGAGTCCTCTCACAGTTAAACTGCCTCTGGTCCCACCCTCTCCCCTGCCCTAAGCATCCATACACTCCCATGCACTCTAGTGAGACTCACCTTTGTGTCTTCGCTCGTGCAAGCCCTACCACTTGGAATACACTGACCAATCCATTTTTTTTTTTTTTTTCCTAGAAGATTCTTTCTTTCGGTGTCACCCCCTCCAGGAAGTCCCATGATTCCTTTCCTTGCTGTTCCAACTGCAGCTGGGATAAGGGCTCTTCTCACTGTTTCCACTTCTATTACACTTCTATTACTTCTATTACAGGGCTCTTATACATATTATGCTGTAACTGACCATCTACTTGACCGGTCCCACATGACACCGTGAACTCTTCAGGGGCAGAGACCGTATCGTTCGTTTCTGGGTCCCAAACTCCTGAAACGGGGACTCGCATAGCCTGTGAACTCCACACGTTCGGTTAATACTGAATGGCGTTGTCATTCATGGACTCGGTACAAACCTTGTCACGAGGGGATGGCAGGAGGTGGGTCTTGGTGCGGGTACGGTTTCTGTCAGAACTAGAGATGGCGGACGGAAAGGGGAGGGCTGAGAAGTCTGAATTTGAGGATCAGACCAGAAGAGAATCAGACTTCCCGGTTTAAAAATCCCCCTGCCCGCTAGGATGTTGTCAAACCCTCCCTCTCTCCCCTCCAGGCTCCTTATCCTTTTCCCAGGACAAAGGGCATCTCCATTGAAGATTTACTCACCGGGTGTCGGTGTCGGTGCCTCGGGTCTTGAAGAACACTAGAAGTAGAAGCCCCAGTCAGAGAATTTCCTACCCCTCTAGCCAGAAAGAGATGTGGCTAGAGAGGAAGGGGCTGAGGTGATTCCTGGCCAGCAGTGGGGAGTGGGTACCGGGTGAGTTGTGCGGGGAAGTACTAAGCAGTCCCAGGGAGGGCTGTGAGACGTGAGATTGCTGGAGAGCTCAGCTGTGGTTGGGAGGGGTCAGGGATTGGAACTAGGGGTATGGTGGGGTCTCTGGACACAGTGGTCCTGGAGGTGGGGTCACCGTGTTTGGCTATCTGAGTCCCTCGGTCTTGGGTCTGTTTTTCCTTGGTGGGCACAGGGTTCGTGCCGTAGCCAGCGGTAAACAAGGCCTCATCAGTAAGTTCTGTGCTGATCTGGGTCAGGAATTCCTCAGAACGGGATAATGAAACCTGCAAAAGGGGAAATCAGAGAGACTCAGCCTAGGAGTCCCCACATGGGAGTCCTGGGTCTGGGGGCTCCCAGGCTGGGGCTCTGGGTCTAAGGAGTCTGGTACTGGAGGGCTGAGTCTTGAGATTTGACAAAGGCGGCCCTGGAAGTAGGGTGGCGTTGTGTTTTTTTTTTTGGGGGGGGGGGGAGTTTCTTTGAGGACCTGAGGGCCTAGTGCTGGGGGCTATGGGCTCAGGGTTGAAGCTAGCCTCTCAAGGCTGGAGACTCTAACCCCTGGCCTAGGAGCTCTCCACTCCATCTCACCCCCATGCTCACTGGACCTCCACCCAAGGAGGTTGCAGCTTGGGACATCCTGCTGCCCTTTTCCTCCTCATTCCTGGTAGGTGTGG
This sequence comes from Puma concolor, assembly GCF_028749965.1. Lineage (NCBI taxonomy): Eukaryota > Metazoa > Chordata > Mammalia > Carnivora > Felidae > Puma > Puma concolor. Next base: position 19,042,183 of record NC_141682.1, on the reverse strand, counting down.
ACGCCATCCTCCTGGGAACAGGTGGAGCCTGTGTTAGGCTGAGAAACCAGCCCACTTCCCCCAGACCCATCCCATCACCATTCCTCGGGGCCAGATTTAAATAAGGCCTTTAGGTGAGCCATCCTGCTGTCTCAGTTCTCTCCCTGGGTGGGGGAAATCCTTGCCTTAAATCTTCCTGGGGGGAGGGAGTGGAATAGGGATGCTCACAACAATCCTCTCCCCACCCCCACTTCTCCCAGGGACACTCTCCTTCCTCCCACCTAAGGCCCTTCCCAAATCAAGGCAGCTGGCTTACCGGCCCAGACCTGGCAGGAGTTGAAGTCTCGGGAAGAGGTAAACGGAGAGGGCTAAGGAGCTCCTATTTAGGTCTCAGGGGACGGGGAGTAGGCGCTGGGGAGGAAGGTTGGAAAGAGGGGGGGACCGGGGTGGTGCGGCTACCGTCGCTATAAAACCCTTGGTGTCTGCGGACGTTCTGCAGCCCGGTTGCCAGGATATTAGGGATTCTAGAACCAAAGGCGGGGGCCGGGGAGGGGGAGCATTTTCCCAGCATGTCGCGTTCGCTCCTCTGGTCTCCACTCCACCTCCTTCTGGGTCCCTCCTTGGGGATGCTTGGGCCCAGCACCAGAAGTCTGAAAAACTTTGGAAGATCACAGGTGGTGCCTGGGACCCAGTCCTCCTACCACTAGGGGCACGCAAGAAACAACCCTGCCCTCGGCCGCCTTCCAACCTCTCTAGCCATACTCTCGCTCCCTGGAGCCTGCGAGAGCAAGGGCGAGACAGGGGCGGGGAAGAAACCATGTGGGCTGTACTAAATAACCTTGTATCTCAGGGACGCGTAGGTCTAGGAGGGCGGAATATTTTCTCCGTGTCTTCGTCTCCAGGAAGCTATACCCTCCGGAGAGAGAAGAGTAGAAGCAGTTCCTCTGGGCCTCCTTTTCTTTTGACCTCTCCTTCTCGGTTCCCTCCTCGGCGTCATGGCTTCCTTGCCCCCCTCCTCCCTCTGCGTTTTGGTACGCGCCGATAGAAAGGGGCGGAGGGAGGAAAAGGAAGAGGAAGCGGGCAGGTCTTAAAGGGGCCGCAGCCATTTTTGAGGTTTTTTTTTTTTTTTTTTTCTTTTCTTTTCTTTCTTTCTTTCTCTTTTTTCTTCCAATTTTGCCCGGTGGGGCTCAGCTGGGGTGGCGAGGGCGGCCGCTGGAGGCGCGAGGGCCTGCCCCCCGGGGAGGGCGGCGTGTGCGCGCCCCGGCGCCCGACGCACATCTGGGCCGGCCGGTGCTCCGGCGGGCTGCGAGCTCTAACAACTGGGGCCGGGCGGGGACAGCGGGGAGCTGCGCGCTCTTGGCGCTGCCGATGCGCCGGGCCGGAGGGTGAGGCCGCGCGGCGGGGCTGGGACTCAGTTGCCACCTCCAGATCGGGCCCGGGGCTGCAAGGGGGTCGCCGCGATGCCAGGCGAAAATATCTTCCTGTTTGTGCCTAACCTCATCGGTGAGTGCTGCCCGCGGCTCCGGGCCGGACGGGAGGGCGAGGGGCCTCGGGCGGGGTCTCTGATTCCACCCTCTCTGCCCCCGTCCATCCCAAGGTTATGCCCGGATTGTCTTTGCCATCGTTTCTTTCTACTTCATGCCCTGTTGCCCCCTCACGGCCTCCTCCTTCTACTTGCTCAGCGGACTTCTGGACGCTTTCGATGGACACGCTGCTCGAGCCCTTAATCAAGGTGACTGACACCTCCTCCCAACCAGCCTTGGGGCCCGACAACCCTCGGTCCCCTTTTCCTGCTTCCTGAGGACCTTCGGGCGGGCGGGTACTCGGAACCAGAGGGCTCCGTCATTCCCATCTCTAGAAGGCAGAACAGAATGGCCTGGTTTTGTAACCGAAGGGATTTTAGCGGGCTCTGAAGAAGAACTCACTGATAGGGTGTGGGGTAAGCAAGACGAGGTGGCAGTGGCAGTGCTGAAGGTCTCTGAATAAAAATCCACTCGACAGGTGTTTGCTGGGGGGTCTCCTGTGTGCCAGGCACAAGGAATAGAGGTTCCAGAAGGCATGTTTAGAGGGAGACTGGAGAGGGAAGACGGATGGTTTCTGGAGGGTTGATTTTTTTTTTTTTTTTATTCTATTCTCCAAACCCACCAGCAAGACTTCCCCTAAGACTTTAAGTCTGCTTGTCTTGAGTCCCGGACCATTGATTCTGGGATTGATGAGTTGTAGACCTAGCCTTTTCAGGCCCTGCTACGCGCTCCTGTGTCTCTGCATTTCCTGCATGGTGACCCTTGTCCTTTGACCTCACACCGCACGGATAGCAGCAGCCTGTTTTCCTCCCCAGGCAAGTGGGTGGTGACATTTTCAGGCTTCTTTTAGACTCTGCATCAGAAAGACACAGCAAACCTGGTCCCTGCCCCTGATGGCCCCTTCCCACCTAACAGCCCCCGTTTTTCAGGGACCCGGTTTGGGGCCATGCTGGACATGCTGACGGACCGCTGCTCCACCATGTGTCTGCTGGTCAACCTGGCCCTGCTGTACCCACGGGCCACCCTTCTCTTCCAGCTCAGCATGAGCTTGGATGTGGCCAGCCACTGGCTGCACCTCCACAGGTCTGCGATTCTGGGAGTGCCGGCCAGCTGAAGAAGAAACTAGAGTGGGGAGGGGGGGAGGCCGTCTGGGAGGGTGTTTGGGACGGCTTCCGGCTTCCTGGGAGGTCTCCCTTTCAGCTCTCCTTTGTTGAAGGACCCTGGGCAAATCCTCTGTCGGTCAGCTCTTGGTCCTGTTCACAGTTGAATTAAGCAATCCCTAAAACTCTTCAGACCGGATGGTCCCAGAATTCCAAATAGATAACAGCTGGGGGCTTTTGAAACAGCCTTCGAATCCTGACTCTGCTAGGTAATTACCAACGAGGTAATTGTGTGGCTTCAGGCAAGACCGTGGTCCTCAGCTGTGCCCCACTTCCTCTGTACGGCAGGGACGATCCCAGCACCTACGTCGTGAAGGTGGATAGGAGGATTAGATGGGTGTTAGTGGTCAGGAGTGCTCATGGACTCCCCTTGCTTTCTCCCCAAGTTCTGTGGTCCGAGGCAGTGAGAGTCACAAGATGATCGACCTGTCTGGAAATCCCGTGCTTCGCATCTACTACACCTCCAGGGTGAGCATTTCCTGCCCCTCCCTTATTCCCTCAGCTCCCTCACCTCCTGCGGGGGCCCAGCCCTAGTCTTACTTTAGGGGTCAGGAGGGGGGAGGGAGGAACCAACCCAGAGTTTTCTCCGGAGGGGGCAGGGGAGGCCTGTAAGCTGAGGCAGGAAGGGGAGGGCAGGATTGGTGAGGAGGACTTGTGCAGGCAGCAGGTGGGCTGGAGGCCCGGTGCACCCAGAGAGGGGCAGGTGCATCCAGAGAGGGGCAGGTGCATCCAGAGAGGGGGAACCTGCCCTGGAGGGAAGGAGAGAGCGAAGCCAGATTGGCCTGTGGAGCCAGTGCGCAAGGAGCCTTAGGCCATAAAGTGTGGGCTTTATTCTGGAAGCGGAGGTCGTGTCTGAAAGGATGTTTCAAGAGAGAAGCAATAAAGAGAGAGCTGAGATTGCTCTTTCCTCTCACCCTTGCCCCACCCTGCACACCCATTTCCCGGGTCTGGTTCTTCCCGGATGGCTACCCATCCGCAGAGGGTTCTGGTCCCCCCTCCCTTCGCAGGGGGAGGGGCGGCACTACCCTTGCTGAAGCAGCCGATCTGCTGTTTGTGCAGCCCGCTCTGTTTACCCTGTGTGCTGGAAACGAGCTCTTCTACTGTCTCCTCTACCTGTTCAATTTCTCCGAGGGACCTTTAGGTAGGAGGCGAGGGGCTGGGCAGGAGCGCGGGAGGGGGGCCTGGCCTGCCCCGGGGTGACGAAGGCCTGAAGGCCGCCAGCTCCCAGGCCTCTCCCTCACCTGCATCCCATTTTCTTTGTATCCTCCCCGTGCTCCCTTCTGCAGTTGGCTCTGTGGGTCTTTTCCGAGTGGGCCTCTGGGTCACTGCCCCTATCGCGGTGCTCAAGTCTCTCATCAGCGTCGTCCACCTGATCACAGCCGCCCGCAACATGGCTGCCCTGGACGCCGCGGACCGTGCCAGGAAGAAGTGACCCCGGAACCTCCAGCCCCTGGCTGCCCACCTGCCCTGGGAGTCTCGCTGTGCCACGCGGCTCCCCCTCTCACTCCCGCGAGGTCCCAGGCTCACGTCTTCCTAATGTGTTGTCCGGCCTGCTGGGAAGGGCGTCGGCCTCCTTGGTGATGCCATGTTCTCTGAAATCCTGAGGACCAGTCCCACCAGTAGGATTCCCCAGGACCTGGACTTCAAATCAGGAAGGATGCTCAGGAGGCCCCGCCCATACGGGCAGTGCTCCTAGGGCACCAAGAGACCTGTGTGAGGACCGGGCATTGTCGCACCTGCTGGCTCAGCTCTGGGGTCTGGCTTGGCCTGAGGCTTCAGAGACACCTGAATGAGGGAGATGGGGTAGGGGCCAGGTTTCTCGACAGGCAGGGAGTCAGGCCTGTGCCCCTGGCCAGAGGAAGCCTGCGGTCCCACGGCCAAGAGAGAAGGAGCCGAGTAGATCCTTTCCCATCCCAGCCTCCTGTGTCTGGTCTATCCCAGCTCTGAAAACCTCTGTAATAAAGGGGGAGGGGGACGTCACTCTCCAGGATTTGGTTTCCTTTGAGATACAGTTGGACCAAGGCCTGGGTTGAGGGGAGCTTGGGGAAAAAGAAGATTCATCTGGATGCTTTCCCCTAGTTGCTTACTGTCTGGCTCTGTCCTGTCATTCCACAGTGACCTCAGACAGAGGCCCTCCCTGCCACCCAAGCTCGCACCCTGTCTCTGCCTAGTTTCTTGATGACCTCGTCACTGGCTGTCTCCATTTATTTGTATACCTCATATTTTCTATCCCCACCAGAATGTAAACTCCCTGAGGGCACAGACTTTTCTTGTTCTTCCTCTGTCCCCACAATGAAGATTAACCTGAACCTGGCAGATCATAGCCACTTAATAAATATTCACGAACAGATCAGTTGGTTTCTCAAGAGTGCAGTCTTTGGATCACCTGTGGATTATTTCTTTAAAAGTCAGCTGCCCGGACCTTGTGCCAGACCTTTGGAGTTGGAATCTCTAGGGATGGGCCCCGAGGTCCGCAAGTTTAATACACTGCAGGTGACCGATTCTTCCCCATAATGTTGAGAATCACTGTTCCTTCGTAAACAGTTCTGGGCATCTGTCCCTAATAGCTACCTACCCCTGCCATTTGAGCTTTCTCTGCTGTCTGGCACCAGCTTGCTTTTTAAGGCTATATTGAGCCTACCATATGCCAGATCCTGTGCTGGGGGGTTGCGGATGCCAATCATTTCATCCTTATAATATCTTGGCCAGGAGGCCTTCGTGTCCCGGAGAGCTGAAATTTAGCAGATGGGTATTGAGCCTCAACGCCTGTGCTAGGCCCAGGGGATTAGGTCAGCCCTCTTGGAGGTCACAGGCGAGCATGTGGGGGGTGGTGTGGGGAGTAGTCTGGTGGTGCTTGGAGGAGGGGACAGGAGAAGGAAGTCCGGAAGTCCCGGAGCGCTTAGGTGTGGCTGAAGCGGGTGGGTGTCTAGACCGCTGCTAGGGATTGGGGCGGGAAGGGTTAATGTATCAGAGAGGGTGGATTCGCAGCTGAGACTTCTGGAGCCTGGAGAGGCCAGAGAGCACACTGAGCAGTTGCAGACAGGGAAATGGAAACAGATCGATGTGCCTGGAACACTCAGCGCTGGGGACTGGGGGCTGGGGGGCGGGTAAGAGATGCCCTCAAGCCAGCGGGGCAGCCCGAGGAGTCCCGTAGGGCGTTTGGGTTTTGTCCTGAGGGCCACATGGAGCCACCGAAGAAATCTTTCCACATAATAGGTAAAATATTCGTGCGGCAAAGATACTAAATCGTGACCAAGTCTGCCTCCTTAAGCCCCCGCTCCTCCCCAGAGGTGACCAGGGCTCCTCAGAGCTCAGATGTCTGTCTCGGTAAATTCTCCACGTCTGCACGCACACATTCCCGTATCGTAAACCTCATCCTGCGGGTGTGCTGTTCCACTCTCCCAAGCCACCCTCGTGCCAAGTGCTTTTTGTGTGCGTCTGTTCCCTCACTTCGCCCCACACCTACGCTGTCCTGTGTACTAGACAGCACGACAAGCCTTTTAGTGTGCCCATTTTCCAGAGAGTAGGTGGAGGCCCTCAGAGGCGTCCATCTTGGTTGGCCTGGCTCCAGAGCCTGCACCCTTAACGTTTACCGCCCACAGCCGTCCACGTCGGCAGTCTGCTTAATGGTGGCACAGAATTCCATTATCTGTTTCACCAGGTCCTGCCACCAAAACAAATGAGGCTGTGGTAAATCGCCTGTGCCCTCTTTTGGAGGGCACTTGTCTAGGCAGGGACAGATTTATACTTGAAGCTAGTATACGTTACTCAGCTGCCATTCCAATGCTTCAGGGGTCCCCCTGCCTGGCCTGCTCCCAGATTCCCATCTGTCTGCCCACTGTCCCTCGTGAACCAGCTGTCCCCTCCAGAGGGATGCATCCTTTCAGCACTCAAGATGGCTCCCTCCACCGCCGGCCCTGCCTCCTTGGCTCTTTGACCCTAACCATTTACAGCGACACCAGGAGTCTCTTACATAAACCCAGCAAACCATGGCCTAAAAAAGAGGGAGATGTGGGCAGGGGAGTGTGAATGTCTCCACTCAGAAGAATACACCCCTGAGGCCTGAGGCCTCAAAGACTCGTGAGTCCCCTCCCCTGGTAGGGCCTGGAGGTCAGCCTGTGCCTTTGGTCCCATGTCCAGTGGCTGGACTGAGCTCAGCAGAGTGGCCTGGAGGAGGCCAGCGGGGAAAGTCTAGGCTGAATTTGATCTAAGGAACGTGGTGGAGGAGCGCCTGGGTGGCTCAGTCGGTTGAGCATCCAAATTCGGCTCAGGTCATGATCTTGCAGTCTGTGAGTTCAAGCCCCGCATCGGGCTCTGTGCTGACAGCTCGGAGCCTAGAGCCTGCTTCGGATTCTGTGTCTCCCTCTCTCTCTGCCCCTCCCCTGCTCATGCTCTGTCTCACCCTGTCTCAAAAATAAAAACATTAAGAAAAAAAATTTTTAAGGAACATGGTGGAGCCATATGTTACCATGGGCTGTTTGTATGCTCCTAAAATTCATGTTGAAACCTAATGCTCGACGTGATGGCGTTTGGAGATGGGGCCCTTAGGAGGTGATAAGGTCTTGAGCCTTCATGAATGGGATTAGGGACCTCACAAAAGAGGCCCCAGAGAGCTCTCTTGCCCCTTCCACCAAGTGAGGACAAAGTGAAAGGTGCCGGCAGGAAGAAGCAGGAAGAGAATTCTCACCAGAACTTGACCGTGCTGGTGGTTGGTGCCTTGATCTTGGACTTCCAGCCTCCAGAACTGTGAGAAATGCATGACTGTGGTTTATAAGCCCCCCAGTCTGTGGTATCTTGCAGCCCGAATGGACTAAGACATCATATGTGCAGTAAGAGCTTTCCAGATTTCAAGTATATGCTTTCAGAATAAACGAATAACCACCATGCAAGACATTCCATTTGCTCATTCCACTCAACTGGCTCAAGCCTCCGGGAGGGCATGGCCTGGGCACCGTGAATCTGTTCTTCCCTCCGGTAAGCCTCACTGCTATAACAACCTCAAGATGCACAGTGGCTCAATCACAACAGAAGTTTATTTCTGACTCCTGTTAAGTCCTCATCAGGAGCTCCCGACTGGGAAGCAGCTCTCCTGAAGCTGAGACTCAGGGAAGCCGCCATTTTCAACACAGGACTTCCAAGAACATTCCACCCTCGCATTAGCTAGGCGGGGGAGGTGGGCCCGGAGGATTGTCTGAGGATGGCTTTTACGGGAAGCCAGGGAATTGGCACGTCTATTTCCCTTCACTTTCCATTGGCTACAACTCAGTCATGCAGCCACATCTCTATGCAAGGGAGGTTGGGAAATAGAGATTAGTTGTGGGTTTAGGAGGAAGAGAAAATAGACTGGGTAAACATCTTAGCACGCTGAGTGTGATTTCACTGTTTAAAGATGCACATTTTTCTTTCTTTTTAAATTAAAAAAAATTTTTTTTTCTTTTTAGCATTTATTTTTGAGAGACAAAGACTGAGGGCGAGCAGGGGAAGGGGCAGAGAGGGAGACACAGAATCCAAAGCAGGCTCCAGGCTCTGAAGCTTGTGGGCTTGAACCCACAGACCACGACATCATGACGTGAAGTTGGGAGGGAGCTTAACCAAATGAGCCACCCCAGGTGCTCCATTTTTCTTTTTAAACTTTTAGAGGAAACCAATTTGACAATAAATTTCATATATTGAAAAAAAATTAAAAAATAAAAATAAACCATGTCCTTAAAAAATAAATAAATAAATAAAATAAACTTTTATTTATTTATTTATTTTTAATTTTTAATTAAAAATTTAAATTTAATTTAAAATTTAAATTTTAATTTTTAATTTTTTTATTTTTTTTCAACGTTTATTTATTTTTGGGACAGAGAGAGACAGAGCATGAACGGGGGAGGGGCAGAGAGAGAGGGAGACACAGAATCGGAAACAGGCTCCAGGCTCCGAGCCATCAGCCCAGAGCCCAACGCGGGGCTCGAACTCACGGACCGCGAGACCGTGACCTGGCTGAAGTCGGACGCTTAACTGCGCCACCCAGGCGCCCCAAATAAACTTTTAGAGAGAGAGAGGGGAGAGGGGCAGAGGGAGCGAGAAAATCTAAAGCAGGCTCCATGCTCAGTGCAAAGCCCAGTGCTGGGCTCAATCCCATGACTCTGGGATCATGACCAGAACTGAAATCGAGACAGACAACCAACTGAGCCACCCAGGCGCCCAGACACAGATCTTTCTTACTCAAAGGGTCCTTAAGTCAATTACTTTATCAGTATTCAAGCAAAGAAAAGCCAATTGCTCGACTGCTGGAGGAAAACAGGTTGTGTTGAACTTCATCAGAGGTCACAGTGTTCTGTATTTTATGGGCAATTTAAGGGACTCTCAAGGGTAAATTTAGTACCAAAGGGACTGGCTTAGAATCCGGCTCACATCCGGCTCACACCGGGTAATGTGAGCTCCACATTATCTCCAGCGAAGCCCCTTTTCCTGTCATTGGGGTATATCTGGTCTCCCTCACCCTACAATCAGTACCGGGCCCGTCTTCCTGCGTACATTTATTTATTTATTTATTTTTTAATTTATTTTTGAGAGAGAACATGAGCCGGGGAGGGGCAGAGAGAGAGAGGGAGACACAGAATCCAAAGCAGGCTCCAGGCTCTGAGCTGTCAGCACAGAGCCCGACACGGGGCTCGAACTCACGGGCCGCGAGATCATGACCTGAGCTGAAGTTGGACCCTTAACCGACTGAGCCACCCAGGTGCCCCATGTGTACAATTTAAAGAACAGCTTCCCCCATTACCTTACCAGACTACAACCTTGTGAGGTACACAGAAGTGGTCAGGATAGGCTAGGTTACGCTATGGTAGCACCCCCTCCCGCCCTGCAACTTCGGTTCCCTAACACAGCAAATATTTCCTGTCCCTGTGGCAGGTCTACTGTGGGTCAGCTGTGACTCTGCCTCATGCCATTTCTCTCTCGGGAACCCACACCGACAGAACAGCCTCTGTTTGGAATACTGCCTGTCACCACGGAAAAGGGAAAGGAGAGGACAGTGATGCCACTTCCCCTTGCATTTCACTGGCCAGAACAAGTCATACAGCCAAGCCCAATGGCCATCAGAGAGCCATGTGGAGACATCAACTCAGTTGGAAAGGAGTCCAGAGTTCAGGGGTGAGGTCAGGGATAGAGGACTACATTTGAAGTCCGTGGGATAGAGATGCTCTAAAGCCATGGGACTGGCCAAGGTTGTCACTAAGAATGGGGTTCAGGGCAACCTGTGACTGAGATGGAGCAGAGGGAGTGGAGCTGGCCAGGGAAACAGGAGTGGCCCCTGAGGTGGAGGCCATGTCATGGGAGCCCAGTGTGGAAGAGGGATGGCCCCTGTCCCGAATGATGGCAGAGGCTGAACAAAGAGAATCTAACTGCGGGGTCTAGCAACAGGGATGTCATTGGTGATGCCAATAAGAGCAGTTTCCATGAAGGAAGGGGTGGAGACAGCAGCTGATGGGAGTGACATGAGGAGATAATGAGAGGTGAGGGATGGAAACTAAGAAATGTGGCTGCGAAGGGAAAATAGAGGAGGGGGTGCAGCGGGAGGGAGGGCAGAGCCCAGGGGGAGCTCACTCGTTGAGTCTGTGTGGCAAAAAGTAGAGCACACTCACCTGCTGGTGACAGGGAGCCGGGAGAGGGAGAGATTGACAGTGCGGGACAGAAAGGTGATCCGTGGAGGAGTGGAGTCAGGGACTTGAGATTGGTGGGTTGTAGAGCTCAAGGGGAGGAGTGGGGATCAGGGGGACACATCCCCAGTGGGAACGGGGGGGGGGGCGGTTGGAGCCCAGGTGCTGGTAGTTTGCTAGATTTGCTGCTGGGAAGCGGGGATGGGGGGGCTTCCTGCCCAAAGTGCTTCTATTTTCTCTCAGAGGTGAGAGAAAGTGGGTGGGGATGTGGGAAGCTGAGGGGAGAGGTGTGAGTGGTAGTTCTGAAGGAGATCTTGCACAAGCAGGAGAAGCGGAGTCAGAGGCCCTAGGTCTCCCTTGAGATGTGTTGCCAGGAATTTAAAATGAGATCAGTCAGCATGTGGGCTGTACCTCCCCCAGCAACATGCAGCGGGGCAGGGGCGGGCAGAGAGGGCGGTGGATGGTTTAAGGAGGGACAGGGCTAAGTAGCCCAGGGGATGGGGAGGGTGGAGTTAAGGAGGGAGGTTTCTAGTGAGTGAATTACCCAGACATGCAAAGGGTGAGTGTCAATGTTGAGGGGGTGGTCAAGGTCACTGAAGGAATGGTTTTTGGAAGGCGAGTGTGAGGCAGCAGTTGTTGGTGGCAGAAGTGGGATGGTCATTAGTAAAGACAAGCAGAAGGATGGCCATAGGAACTGGTTGCTGAGGGGTAGGAACATACCCACCTCGCCTGCTGTCACCCATCCCCAGAGGCCCTTGGCCATAAGCTGTGCTAACATAGCATGTAAAGCTCTTCAGCTGGTACCAGGCACATGTTAACTTCATTACTTCTCTCAAGGGACAATATAGGACAGTTAGAAGGAAGCTGGGCTGGAGGGGCCAATTCACTTGCCTGTCCCGTCAACTCTGAGCCAGCTCCACCAAGTGCTGTGGGCTCAGCAGTCAGCCCCTGGCCTCAAGCTCAGACTTGAGTGGAGCCACTGGCCATACAAATGCACCTCAACTCGGAAAGAGACAAGGCTCGTAGGGTCAGGCCTCAGTGCACGAAGAGGAAGAAGGCCCTAACCAAGCATCAGCCCTGTTCAGGAGGAGAATTCCTGGCCTCTTTCGCGGACAGAGGAGATCAGAGAAGTTGCCTTCCTCAGTTATACCGAAAGTAAACCCAAGCTTCTCTCTCCCCAGGATCTTTTTACTTAGTTATCAACCTAGTACCTACGGCTCTACCTGGGCAAAGGGCTGGTGCAGCCTCCTCTGTGCAGCCAAATTCAATCATGCCTGATCTTTCCTTCAGAAAGGGCTCTGCACTGGTTGCAAATTTGATCATGCCTGGATCCTTCCCCCAGAAAGAGCTCTGCACTGGTTGCAGGGGAGGGTGGAAAGAGGGAACTCCTCCCTCGATGCTTGGGAAGAGCCCATATCAGAAGCCCAGAAAGGCACTCCAGTTCCTGTGGCCCCTGGGCAGGATCCTGGCATCCCATCTGAGAGGGACAAGTGCACAGGCCTGCCGGCTATGCGGTGGGACCAGCAGGTGGTGCCAGAGAGAGAGAGAGTTTCCCAAGTGCTGGGAGGCGGGGGAGGGGATGCAGGGGTGGATGCACCTGCGGCCTGAGGGCTAGATTCCAAAACCCGCCCAGCCTGCAGTTTCCTGGAGGAATTAGCAGTGAGGAGAGACGTTGCTAGTGCAGGAGCCATCCCAGGGAGGCTGCCTAGGCGGGGCCCCATTCTCTCCCCTGTGGTATCAGCTCCCCCACCTGGGGTCTAAGGGAGCTGACCACCAAAGACAGTCCGACTAGTTGACTAGCCATGGCGCCTGGGTGGCTCAGTCGGTGAAGCGTCCGACTTCAGCTCAGATCATATCTCCCGGTTCACGGGTTCGAGCCCCACGTCGGGCTCTGTGCTGACAGCTCAAAGCCTGGAGCCCACTTGGTTTCTGTGTCTCCCTCTCTCTCTGCCCCTCCCCTGCTCGCGCTCTGTCTCTCTCGCTCTCAAAGACAAACAAACATCAAAAAAAAAAAAAAAGTGCGACTAGTAAGACTTTGGGGTCACATTCCCATCAATGTGATTGTTCCCTGCCTCAGTTTCCTCTCCACCTCACAGGCGAGGATAGTCTCTAGTAGCTACCTTGAGATTTCAGGGGTATCCACAATGCTCCCTTGTGACAGAGACTTGAGGCCCAAGGTTAGAATGCCCAGAAATGTTTAATTTGTCGGTTGCAGCACGGTGCTAAGGGACAACATGGTTGTCTCCAAGAGACTGAGGGGCAGGAGGGGACCGGAGAAGCAAGCCCTCTTGGGGGCTGGGCATGCCGGCTGCCTTTTTGGTTGGGGGCTGGGCCTCCGACCCCAGCCCCAGGAGACCCAAGGCTGTGTTGAAGAGGTTGATGGGGGTGGAACCATCGGTGATGAGCGTTGATTTCAGGCCCAGGCTCTGGAGCAGTTTCACCTTGAGGAGCAAGAGGGAAGAGTCAGGCCCCTGTTCCTTTTCTTGTCTCCTTGGCCACCACCCACACTTATGGGACTCTGCAGCTGTCACCCGAGCCATCCTCCTAGGATTAGTCGGGGACAATAAGCGAGGTGCATCAGGGGAGACTGAAGGTTTCACCGGGGCTTAGAAGGCCTGAAAGACCCGGCCCCACTGTAGCTGCTTCCAGAAGCTCACCGTTCCACCCTCCGTCGCGGCCATTCAGTCCTTTCTGTTCCTTAAACGCACTGAGTCCTGTTGTCCTTGTGTCTTTGCACATGGAGCCTCTCCCAGGAAGCTCCCGTCAACTCTACATCGGCCTCAAGTATCCCCTCCTCCGAGGGACTCTCCCTAAACCAGCCAGCATCCCTGGCTCGACTTCCTTCAAAGCACTTGCCACGGACTGGGGTTCCACTTGATGACCATCCGCCCCAGGGGCTGCAGCTCCCTGCCGAAGCTAGCACAGTGCCTGACAGAGGCCACCATGCACAAGTGCTACAGGCCGGGACACAGGGACAGTTCCACCTCCTCTCCCCTCCGCCCCCAGCATCATCTTTCCAGATACGTCTGCCCCAGCTCTGCCTTCTTGGTTTCAAATATGGTCCCAACACACATACACACACACACACACACACACACGCACACACACACACCAGCCCCCTCCCCACTCTGACCTGCATCTCTGGCCCAGCCACAGCAAGGTCCCTGATGGTGCTGGGGCCCAGGGCCTCTGTCATCTGCTTGAACTTCTTCACCTCCACCTCCGCCAGCTGCTGGGCCTTGCTCACCTCCAGCTCCAGCTGGGCCCGGGCATAGACCAATTCTAGTTCTCGCACTTTCCGTACCCGTTGGAGCTCAGCCTCCTGGAAGGGGGTGGGGGGAGAGAACGCAGGATTGTGTGGCCCCTGGGAACTGTCCCAGCAAGCCAGAGGGAACAGAGGCCAAAGGGATGGAACTGTAAACGGATAGTCAATTCGGGGTGACTCCTGGCCAGGCTGCCTTGTAGCTGGGAGTCCTCAATCCAAGCCTTGGTTCTGCCGTCTGTAAAATGGAGACAGTACCTGCCGCCTGAATGGGACTTCAGGCATTAAATAAGACCGTGTGTGTAAGACACGTGCAGCACTTTGCACAAAGCTGGCCAACGTGTGAGTGCACGTTACACAGAAGACAGAGGTCATCATGCCAGGAGGGGAAAGGTGGTTAAGCGAATAGACACAGGGCAAAGGACTTTATAAACCACGGAGTATTTAAATAGGGCTTTGCATCGGGACACCTGGTCTCCCACTCCTCTCCAGGGCTGCAGTGATGGGGCCTCTTCCAGACCCCCGGGGCCGCACCCTTCCACAGGCATCGCCCCCACTCACCGTCTCAATGGCCAAGGCCTCGGCTTTCAACTTGGCCTGTAGCACGGAGCCTTCTCCCTCGATGCGCAGGGCCTCAGCGCGGGACTCGGCCTCCGCCTTGGCGGTCCCCGTGCTCTCCACGGCAGTGCTGGAGGGGCGGCGGGGGTCAGGGGACGCCAGGAGGAAGCCCAGCCCTGCCCTCCTCCACCCTCACTTCTGCGCAGCAGAAGTCACACTCGTCTCAGTCCCTCCACCAGCTGCTTTCCAAGACTGGGCCCTCTTTTCCTCTGGTTCTCAACCCACCTCAGAGCCTCCAGCTCCAAGAGTTCGCGGCGAGCCTTTTCAGCTTCGGATTGGTCCAAGATCTTCTGCCTCTCAAGCCGGCCGCGGGCTTCTTGCTCAAGTCTCTGAGCCTCGTGCCTGGACGGGAGAGGGGACTGGGAAGATGCTGGCCATCTTCCAAGATGCGAGCCAGCTCTCCAAGGTCAGGGACCGCCAGTCTGCTGGGGGTGCCCGCGGGAAGCACTCAATGTGCCAACGGAAGAACGGCGGGCGCGCTAACAGCCTGGCACGATTGCAGGCGCAGGGGAAGGGACGGACTGGTGACCCAAGGCCCCCGCTTCCACACAGCCCACCCTCCAGTGGGGAGAAACAAAGGGACGTGGTTGATTTCGGACAATGACAAGTTCCCTGAAAGTGGGTGATGGGACACCAAGCAGAGCGGGTGCTGCTTCAGTTGGGGCAGAAAGAACTGGGCTCTGTGAGGAGGCGAGCTTCGGGCTGAGGCCCGAGGAGGAGGCCGGCTGAAGCACTCTAGGCGAAGAGCATTCTGGCCGGAGGGAACAGCCAGCGCAGAGGGCCCGAAGCGGGGAGCCCGGCTGTGCATCTGAGGGGCAGAAAGGAGCTGCTGGGATTGGAGCACGTGAGCCTGGGAGAGGCTGGAAGGTGAGGTGGGGGAGGTAGGCCTGGATCCCCGGTGCCTGGAAGGACCACGGAACAAGTTTGCGTTCTAGCACAAGCAAGGTGAGAAGCCACAGGAGGGGGATGGCACCTAGTCGTACTTTTTTTTTTTACTTTTTTTTTTTGAGAGAGAGAGAGAGAGAGAGAGAGAGAGAAAGAGAGAGAGAAGTCAGGAAGGGGCAGAGAGAGGAGACATGGAATCCCAAGCAGGCTCCAGGCTCTGAGCTGTCAGCACAGAGCCCGACGCAGGGCTCGAACTCACAGACCGCGAGATCATGCCCTGAGCCGAAGTCAGACGCTTAACCAGCTGAGCCACCCGGGCGCCCTGTCCTAGTCGTATTCTTAAGTGGGCCATGCCATCTGCTAAGGGTGAACGCAGGCCGACCGTAGGCGGGGGCGGGGGAAGGGCACCTTGTTACCCAGGTCGTGGCAGTGGGCCGAGGTGAGGACTCTGGAGAGGTCTGGCCCGCAGTGGGCACTGTGGGCAGTGGGGAAGCCCTGCCCCCAGGCCTCACTCACTTGGCAGCTGCCTCCTGGGAGTTGGTGGTAATCTCAATGGCCAGTTGGACGCTGCGCTGTAAGGCGTCCCGGGTCCTCTGGTCCACGGGCTCCACCGACTGCACATCCACACTGCTGACCACCAACCCGTTTTGGGGGAAGACGGCCCGGTCCCGGGGCTGGAGCAGAGCCCTGCCGTCGAGCCCCTTGGTTTCTGGGGTCTCAAAGCCAAAGACAGCAGTGCGAATAATGCGGGCAGAATTCTTATGGAAGTCATCGAAGGTGACGGAGGCCACGGCCCCCCGCACCCGGGACGCGATGGCCTTGCAGGCGTCACCCACGAAGTCAGGCACTGAGAAGAGCTTGGCTGTCTCCTGTGGGTCCTTCCGGTCCCTCAGCTCAAAGTGCCTGTGAACAGAGAGGCCCAGAACAGGGAAGCCATCTTCCTCCAGGAAACGGCAACTCTCATCTTTGAAAAGGACTCTGACCCCCACCCCCCGTCACTGCCAGGGTCTCCCACGACAGAGAACGAGAATTGCTACCCACCATGGGTCCAGGTGAGATGCCATCTTATTCTCCTAGCCACCCTAGGAGGTGGGGATGAGCACTATCCCCTTTTACAGATGAGGAAAGAGAGGCCCAGAGAGGTTAAGTGACAGGCCCAAAGTCACATCATATGTGGCAAGCCAGAAAGGTGAACTCAGGCAGCGTGGCTCCAGGGTCTATGCTCTTAGTGACCATGCTGCAGTGCCCAACCCCCCCACCCCCCCCACCCCTGCCCCAGAGAGGTCAGCGCCCCCATCTGCCCCTGTCACAGTCCTGGCCACTCCGCCCAGAGGTGGGTGTGGTGGGGCACAGCCGCCCGTATGGGACTCCCCTCCCCCGACTCCGGTCGCTGCCATTTGAGCTCTAACTACGTACAGGGCACTGTTCCAATTCTCACCGCATCCCTTCGACCGCCCCGTGAGGCTGACGGTTGTCACTCTCATTTTACAGATTGGGAGATGGAGGAAACCACCGAGTCACTGGCCTAGGTCCACAGCTAGCAAACGGCAGGGCCGGGACCCAGGCAGCGAGCCCCAGAGCCTGTGCTTGGGGACATCTGCCCACTCACACTGGGTGTGTCCAACCGACATTTTCATGACCTTGCAGTTATGTGGTTGGCTGAACGTGAGCCCAGCGCTGTGGGACCCAGGGCTCTTCCTCCTGGCTCCCCCACCCCGGGCCGCGCCAGCACCCCTGCAGAGCCAGCACCCCTGCCGAGCCCTCCCCACCCCTCACCAGTTGTAGGCGAGCTGCAGCTGCAGCCTGGCATGGTCTGCTGTTTCGATGGTGATGACGTCTGTGAAGAAGTCAGGCCCGAGCAGCAGGCAGAGAGCGCGGCGGGCGTGGGGACGCTTGGGCCTCCCGGCTGAGAGGGACAACACGGTGAACTGCTCCTCGGGACCCAGCGACACCAGCTCGGGCCCAAAGACCACACTGCAGAGGGAGCCGGGAGTCAGACACACGGAGAACCCCTCCCGCCTCGTCCCCCTCGCCCCCCCCCCCGCCCCGTGGCCCTTCCCGCCTCCTCCCTCCCCCCCAGTAGCCTCCCCAACTGCCCCCCACCCAGGATGGCCCCTCACCGAGCTCTCTTCTCTCTGTAGTCATACACCTGCACAGCAGCGTTGTGAGGGACCCGGTAGCTGACCACGCGGGTCTTGTTCCGGAGAGGGGAGGGCTGGGGGGTCTTGGGCATCTCCTTCACACCCCTGTCTGCCAGCGGGTCCTGCCCCTTGTTCAGCAGATCCTCCACTCCAGGAGGTAGCTCTTTCTCCCACAGGACTTCGTCCTGGGTCAGCATGTAGGTGCTTCCAATCACAGCTCGTACCTTGAGAGAGAACGGGGAGGGACGTCACCCGGGAAGGGAAGGGGGAAGGACCCAGCCAGCAGCCCGGTGGGGGGGGTAGGGTAGCGTGGCGCTGTGGCCAAACATGGTCTCTGGAACGAGGCTGTATTCAGATGCACCGGCTGCTAGCTCGGTCGTCTTGGGCGCACCCCCGCTTTGGTTCCTCATCCGCACAGGGTTGAGGAATGAATGACATCTCAGATGTCTAGTGCTGAGAACTTGGCACGTGGTAAGGGCTTCAGAGGATTTCTTCTGGAACTTTCCTTCTGGGGGCAGCTTGGAGGGCATCGGAGGGACAGATGCCATCAATCCTAGGACCTAGGTAACATTCGCTAACACTTCCTAGGATTCTGAGCTCTACTTTTAGGTTGGTGTCTTAGAGAAAGAGGTTGGAGATGTGGTCCTAGGTCAGACCAAGGTCAAGGCTTCAGATTAGGGAGGGGGGGGGCGGTTGGCAAAGAGGAAAAATTCCACCTGGATAAGGGGATGGGGGAGGAATTTGGTTCTTGTTGTTCCCAGGCCACTCCCCAGTTAGATCTTTATGCTGGGGCCAGTTCTGCAGTGGAGACAGAGTCCCCGTCCTTAAACCTGGCTCATCTTCTCCCTGGGGAGCTTCTCAAGTTTGCACTTCGCTATTTACGACAAAGGAAAGGCAGATACTCCACAGAATGCCGGCCTGCTCGGATGCCACCACCAAGGCTGTCGAAGTCTCCTCCCCCATCTCCACCACGCACCTGTCCCCGTCAGCCCCGAGCAGGCCACCACCGTGGCCGCACGACAGTAAGGGTGCCCATCCCTCAGCTGTTACCCTTCCAGTCTTGACATCCTGCACGTAGATGCCCTCATTCTCGTCCAGAGGGATGGCCTGACGTTCTTCCACCACCTCTACCTTGGCAGAGGGCACGTACTCCAGGGGCCCGCGGATGAGCCAGTTGTCCCCAGCCTGGTGGGAGACCTTCTCCTCCTCTTCTCCCTCCTCCAGGGGTTGCAGGGCCCTCAGCAGCAGCCCCTGCTGCTCTGACAGCACATATATATCCTGGATGCCTCGCTCCAGCCTCTCTCCAGGCTGGAGGAAAAAAGACTTCTCGCCCTAGCGGAAAGACATGGGGTTAGAAGCGGTTGCCACCCAGAGTCGTGACTGCCTCTGATAGCGCCTCTTTTGGTTCCTGTGGCCACAGGCTTGTGATGAGGACAGGAGCCCCAAAAGACTCTCCTGACGTTCCCACTGTAATACAGCAAAGCATTATCGGGACCATGAGGCTCTCGACAAATGCCCACAGATCTCGTCCGGTCAAACCGCCCTTGATAAATCCTGTAAATCGTCAGGACCTGGACCCTCACAAGCTCAACCGTTAAGAATAAACCTCTTGGAGGGCCCGGGTGGCTCAGTCGCTAAAGCGTCCAACGCCCTTTTTTTTTTTTAATTCATTTTTGGGAGAGACAGAGCATGAGAGGGGGAGGGGCAGAGAGAGAGGGAGACACAGAATCCGAAGCAGGCTCCAGGCTCCGAGCTGTCAGCACAGAGCCCGACGCGGGGCTCGAACTCACAAACTGTGAGATCATGACCTGAGCTACAATCAGATGCCCAACTGACTGAGCCACCCAAGTACCCCATAAGTGTCCAACTCTTGATTTCAGGGCAGGTCGTGATCTCATGGTTTGGGAGTTTTGAGCCCCGCATCTGGCTCTGTGCTGACAGTGTGGAGCCTGCTTGGGATTCTCTCTCTCTCCCTCCCTCCTCACCACCCCCGTCCCTCCCATGCACTCTCTCTCTCTCTCTCTTTTTCAAAACTAAACATTAAAAAAAAAAAAAGCTTAAAAAAAATAAGAATGACCCTCTTGTTGCTCATTTCTCCCATGCGTTGTTTTCTTGGGATGGTGTCGTCTGGACATTGGCAAACTCAGTTTCTGGGCCAAATCTGGCCACTATTTTTTTTTTTTTTAACAACCTATTTGAGATATAATCTATATACCATACAATTTTTCCGGTTAAAGTCTACAATTCAGTTGTTTTGGCATATCCACAGAGTTGTCCGGTCATCTCTAGGATCTAATCCCAGGGTTTTCATCACCCTGAAAAACTCATTAGCGGTTCCTCTCTGTCCATCCCTGCCCCCTCTAACCACTAATCTATTTTCTATCACTACGGATTTACCCATTTGGGACATTTTGTATAAACGGAACCACACAGGGGTGCGTGGCTGCCGCAGTCAGTTGAGTATCCAGCTCTTGATTTCAGCTCAGGTCGTGATCTCAAGGTCATGGGATCAAGCCCCA
Organism: Puma concolor; assembly: GCF_028749965.1. Lineage (NCBI taxonomy): Eukaryota > Metazoa > Chordata > Mammalia > Carnivora > Felidae > Puma > Puma concolor. Next base: position 19,022,447 of record NC_141682.1, on the reverse strand, counting down.
CATCGGGCTCCGCACTAAGCGTGGAGGCTGCTTGGGATCCTCTCTCTCTGCCCCTCCCCCCCCAAAAAACTACATTTTAAAAAGTAAAATAAATGGAATTAAACAATTCCAAGTACTAGCTGAAATACTAACGTAGTTTTTTTTAATGTTTATTTGTTTTTGAGAGAGAGAGAGAGACAGAACGTGAGTGAGGGAGGGGCAGAGAGAGGGAGACACAGAATCCGAAGCAGGCTCCAGGGTCTGAGCTGTCAGCACAGAGCCCAATGTGGGGCTCAAACTCACGAGCTGTGAGATCACGACCTGAGCTGAAGTCGGACGCTCAGCCGACTGAGCCACCCAGGCGCCCTGAATGCTGATCATTAGCACACGAGCATCCGTACATGCTTATTTCCTTTTATAGCTGAAGGATATTCCATTGTGTGGATATGCCTCAATTTGTGATCTGTTCATCCACTGCTAGACATTTGGGCTATTTCGGGAAGTAAAATGTTACAGGAACACAGAGGCTCGTTCATTTACAAGCTGTCTATGCTTTTGCTCCACCAGTACAGTGGAATGTGCTCCCAAAGCCCAAAGTATCTACGATCTGGCCCTTTACAGAAAAGTGTGTCGATCCCTGATAGTGCCATGTATAGTTAAGAGAGGGGTGAGGTGGGGTGGGGAGAAGCGTAAACCAAGAGGTTTGTTTTATGCCAGATGACAAGGTTTCCAGAACAGCAGGCGCGGATGGGACCCGGGAGGTGCTCCCAGAAGAAACTGTGTGGAAACTGAGGTTGGGGGCCACCAGGGAGATCAGGGGGACTCTGTCTCAAAAGACAGAACTAGACGTGCAAGGACACAGAGGGAGCCAGAACAAGCTTGGTGCTTCTAGAACATGTACCTGGGGTGGGAGGAGGGAAGGAAGAGGTCCGAGGGCCTCCAGTCAAGGGCATTCACCCTCCCAGAGCAGAGCTCCAGGTGAAATGGAGGCACTCACCTTGACCACACGCTTCTGCCCCAGCTGGTTCTTGCCATCCGGTCCCACTGGGTCGAGAATCACACAGTAGTTGTGGGGGCCCAACGTGGTGATGGGCACGACCCCCAGCACCTCCTCGTAGACGTCTGGCACATGGGCCTCCGTGTCCTGCACGGTCACCAGCCACTCCTCCCCCGTGCGACGGGTCACTCCTCTCAAGTCTCGGAAGTTCTGCCGAGCCCGGAGGTGCAGGGCCGTCTGTAGGACAAGAGGTCAGGGCGTTTGGGGAAACCGATCTCCAAGTTCCTCAGGGGACCTGGGAGCCCCACTGGCCACTAAGTGCTCCCAGGCCTGACCGCCAGTCTCCACCAACCCAGGAGGGCATTTTAACCTTCTCAGAGGACTCAGGATACCCCTCAGGTATCTGACCTCTGCATTTTTCTCTTAGTGGCCTTAGAAATATTGCTTCTCTTTCACGTTCATGTCCTCTGCCACTATTCTCTGCCACTCAGAGTGATCCCTACCCCAGGGTCCCTTAACCCCCCCAGAGCACAGACCTTTTCTGTGAGGATCACGGCGTCCACCAAATCCAGAACCTCCTCAAACACTCCCGGGAGATATGCCCCCACGGAACGCACCAGCCATTCTTCCCCTGGGTCGGGTGAAGGGTGGGGGTTGGGGGGAGGGAGAAGCCATGTCAACATGACAACAGGGTCAGGGGAGAGCCCGCACAGGGGGGGTTAGGGAAAGCAGCAGTGGGCAGCCCCCAAAAGCTTATAAGAGAGATCCCAGGGAAGTACTTCCTCCCAGGCTGCTAGTGGCCATCCCAACCCTGCGGGCAGAGCACGGCCTGTCCGCCCCCATCAGCACCCCTTATCGACCCCACCTGTCACCCTCTCTTTGCCGTCCCGGTCCCAGCACTCCTTGCGGGCCCTCAGCCGCAGGGCCTGGTTCTGCCTGATGACCGTGGCCTGGATAATCTCCAGGACCTCCACCTCCTTCTGGGGGATATATGTGCCTGGGGAGGGGAGAAGAGGCTGGAGGTGAGCAGGTATCAGAGCTATAGTGGAAAGGCCAGGAGCCTCTGACCCGGACTCCGGCCAACGGAAGGAACTTACCAGGTCCTTCAAATAGCCACTCATCTCCTGCCACCACCTTCTCTCCATTCTTATCCTCAAAATCCAGCAACGCCTTAAGATGGAGGGCAGTGTTGGGCATAACCACCTGCAGTGGAGTGATGTCCTGACAAGGGAAGAAGGGAGGTCATGGGACATCCAGTAAGTACTGTGACTCCAGGAGTCACGCCCAATACCTTGGAGGTCAGAGTCCGCAGCACCCATCTTTATAGGTCCCCCCAAAAGCCGCCAAGTGGAATGTACAAGGTAGGGGTAGTCCCAAAGCCATCTGACCTGAAGAACTAAAACAGCTGACCGAGCAAGAGGAAGCCACTACCAATGAGCCAAGAACACACGATCCTCTGTAGGAAGTGCTTAGAAGCGGTTCTGAATTAGAAACCTAGGCTGGGAAACTGGGACACACCTCAAGGCCTAGTATGCCCCGGGGAAGTGCAGAAAGTAAGGAAGTGGGAAGCCTGGACGGCTGTAACAGGCATGCTTTGGCACGTGGCTTTGTCATCAGGGTCGCTTCATGGTCACAAGATGGCCACCGTGCTCCAGCCATCACGTCTCTTTTCATCAGGAAGGGGGACCTGGCAACAAGCATCCAAACCTTTTAGAAGTTTGTAGAAAGGTTTCTAAGAGTAGAACTTCACTTGGTCTTTGATCTGAGGGAGGCAGGAAAGGAGAGAAAGAGGCTGAGAGAGGCTGGAAGAGATATGCCCAAGGTCACACAACTAGTGATGAACGGGATCCGGACTTGAACCTCAGTCTTTAGTGAAGCTTAGCTGCCTGCCGCTCCTTTCTCTGACCAGAGTGACCCAGCGCGGAAAGGTCGAGCAGCTCTACTCTCTCCCCACTGACCACACACTGGGTTGGAGGCAGGCGAGCCCTTCCTTGTGCATCTTCAATGGGCACAGCACCTGGCTGATTGTGGTAGGGGCAGGCCACACACACACACACACACACACACACACACACACACCCATCTTCCTGGATTGGAAGTGTCCAGCAGGTGATAAGACAGATACAGACCCCTGTCTCCAAGCACACCGTGGACAGTGTCAAGGGACAGAGGTTGCAGAAACCTAGGGCACATCAGAAAAAGCCCTCTGGGAGTGGCATTTGAGCAGGGGCTCAAAGGAAGAGCTGGCTTTTGATATAAAGGTGCAGGAAGAGGAGAAAGTGAGATTTCTGGAAGGAGCGTGGGGTTTTTCACCTCCCACATCTACTCTATCATCATTTTCTCCCTGTTCCGCTGAAAGCTGCATCTGCCTTTATCGCTGCCATTCCCCTCACCTAAGTCACCATCTCTTGCCTGGATGATGGAAAGATCTTCCTAATCTGTCTCCTGGAGGCCACCCTGGTCTCCTTCCTGTCTGTCCCCCACGCCACTGCAGGCTTCCAGCTCAGGTGACTAGGTACCCAGTAGTATCGCCACATAAGATTGGGAATGCGGGAGAAGAGCAGATTTGGGGGGAAGGGAAAGTGTCGGGTTTGGATGTCCAGTAGGAAGTGGCAGTGGGACATCCAGGAGAGAGCCTCCCACAGGCAGCTAGGGGCTCACAGGTCGGCAGCTCCCAGCGACGGTACAGGGGTGGATGTCTAACATAGACGAAGTGGGCAAGGCCACGAGAGCATGAGAGGGCTCACAGGAGGTTCAGTACAGAATCTGAAGGCAGAGGGCAGGAGAGGAGAGGGAGACATCGAAGAAGATGGAAAGAGATATCCACAGAGTAAAACAGGAAGATAAGTTTTAGCGGGGGGCCGGGTGGAGGGGAAAAAAAGACAAGGTTTTTTTTTTTTTTTTTTTAAGTGTTTGAGAGAGAGAGAGAGAGCGAGCAGGGGAGGGGCAGAGAGAGATGGAGACAGAGAATCTCAAGCAGGATCCACGCCCTTAGCGCAGAGCCCAATGCGGGGCTTGAACTAATGAACCATGAGATCGTGAGCTGAGCCAAAATAAAAAATCAGACACTCAACCAAGGGAGCCACTCCAAAAAGACAAGTTTTAATAACAGGGCAGGTCAACAATGGTTGTGGCTAAGAAGACCCGTGAGACACAGAATGTCCACCCAGGTTAGGAATTAGGAGTTGGGAGGCCTTGGAGCTTTGTGAAAGCGAGTTCAGTGGAGGTGGGGGGTGGGGGCAGGGGCCAGATGTAGGGGCTTGTGAGGAAATGGGGCAGAGGACATCAAGCAGTTATCAAAGGGTAAGTATGAAAGGAAAGCAGCAGCAGTAAATAGCTAGAAATTGGATTTATATATAGGGCCCTCATAAAAGTTCCTACTTTTAAATTTAAATTTCAGGGGCGCCTGGGTGGCTGAGTCGGTTGAGCTTCCGACTTCAGCTCAGGTCATGATCCCGCGGTTTGTGCGTTCGAGCCCTGCGTCGGGCTCTGCGCTGACAGCTCAGAGCCTGGAGCCTGCTTCGGGTTCTGTGTCTCCTTCTCTCTCTGCCCCTCCCCCACTTGTGGTCTCTCAAAAATAAATAAATGTAAAAAAATTTCACGTGCGTATCCTGGGACCCAGCAATTCTTAATAGTTTCTACTCTTAAAGAACAGGAAACACTATATGTGCCTGGTTGGCTTAAGTTGGTAGAACATGGAACTCGATCTCAGGGTTGTAAGTTCAAGCCCCAGGTTGGGTGCAGAGATTACTTAAAATCTTTCTTTTTTTTTTGTTTTTTTTTTTACATTTATTTATTTATTTTTGAGAGAAAGAGCACAAGTGGGGAGGGGCAGAGAGAGAAGGAGACAGAATTCAAAGCAGGCTCTGGGCTCTCGAACTCAGAAACTGTGAGATCATGACCTGAGACGAAGTTGGAGGCTTAACTGACTGAGCCACTCAGGCGCCCCTAAAAATAAAATCTTGAGAGGCCCTGATAGCCGGTTAAGCGTCTGACTTTGGCTCAGGTCATGATCTCACGGCTCCTGGGTTCGAGCCCCACATCGGGCTCTGTGCTGACAGCTCAGAGCCCAGGGCCTGCTTTAGATTCTGTGTCTCCCTCTCTTTCTCTGCTCCTCCCCCACTCACACTCTGTCTCTCAAGAATGAATAAACATTAAAAAAATTTTTAATTAAAAAAAATCTTGAAAAAATGTTTTTAAACACACACACACACACACACACACACACAAACAGCAAACAGGAACATGAACAAGGACACACAGATAAGGATACTCATCACAACACTTTTTCCTTATAAATCGGAAACACCATGAATGATACTCAACAGGAAAATGGCTCAGCTTTTAGCATCATCTGGAATTACATAGAACAAATGAGACTTCTATAACAATATGCAGAAGCTCATTCAAAATACACTGACAGGGGCGCCTGGGTGGCGCAGTCGGTTAAGCGTCCGACTTCAGCCAGGTCACAATCTCACGGTCCGTGAGTTCGAGCCCCGCGTCAGGCTCTGGGCTGATGGCTCGGAGCCTGGAGCCTGTTTCCGATTCTGTGTCTCCCTCTCTCTCTGCCCCTCCCCCGTTCATGCTCTGTCTCTCTCTGTCCCCAAAAAAATAAATAAACGTTGAAAAAAAATTAAAAAAAAAAATACACTGGCAAGTGACAATGTGATAGCTTTATGCAAATAGGTTATAGTTGATATGATTTTTTTTTTTACACATACTTATGTTAATGCATAAACATATCTGGAAGCACAGACCCTGAATGGATGACAGTAGAGGGCTCTGGCGAATGGCGAATAGAGATTGGGGGCAGAAGTCACGAAGGACCTTACAACCTTCTGGATGTATTCTTTAGAATGAAAGCTTCTGCAAGTAAGCCTTTAAGGGCAGAGAAGGATGGAAGAGACAGAGCATATTTATTGGCCAAGAGAAAGGCAGCAGTAGTGGGGAAATTAAAGACAGAGAGGAAAGAGAAGCTCTGAACATTACAGGTTAAGTGTTGGACTTCGGCTCAGGTCATGACCTCATTCATGTTCAGGACTTCGAGCCCCCCATCGGGTTCCACGCTGATGACGCGGCACCTGCTTGGGATTCTCTCTCTCCCTCTCTCAAAATAAATAAATAAAAAAGATAGAAGTATATAAACTTACCCAAGGAGGTGAAAGACCTGTACCCTGAAACTACAAGGCATTGATGAAAGAAATTAAAGGAGACACAAATGGAAAGACATTATACACTCATGGATTAGAAGAATATTGTTAAAACGTCCATACTGCCCAAAGCAATCTACAGATTTCATGAAATCCCTATCAAAATACCAACAGCATTTTTCAGAGAACTAGAACAATCCCAAAACCTGTATGGAACCACAAAAGACCCAGAATAACCAAAGCCATCTTGAAAAAGAAAAACAAAGCTGGAGGTAGCACTATTCCAGATTTCAAGTTCTATTACAAAGCTGTAGTGATCATGACAATATGGTCCTGGGGCAAAAATAAACATAGATCAATGGAACAGAATAGAAAGCTACAATTATATGGTCAATTAATCTTTGGTAAAGGAGGCAAGAGAATGCAATGGGAAAAAGTCTTTTCAACAAATGGTGCTGGGAAAACTGGACAGTTACATGCAAAAAAAAAAAAAAAATGCAACAGTACCGCTTTCTTACACCATACCCAAAAATTAACTGAAAATGGATTAAGGACCTGAATGTGAGACCTGAAACCATAAAAATCCTAGAAAAGAGCACAGACAGTAATGTCTCTGACATTGACCATAGCAACATATTTCTAGGTATGGTCTCCTGAGCAAGAGAGAGAAAGCAAGAACAACCTATTGGGACTACATCAAAATAAAAAGCTTCTGCACAGCCAAGGAAATAACCGACAAAACTAAGACAACCTACAGAATGGGAGAAGACCTATCCATAAAGGGTTAGAGTATCCAAAATATATAAAGAACTTACACAACTCAACATCAAAAAATAATCTAAATTAAAACGGACAGAAGACATGAATAGACACTTCCCCAAAGACATCCAGTGGCCAAAAGATACATGAAAAGATGCTCAACAGGACTCATTATCAGGGAAATGCAAATCAAAACCACAAGAAGATATCCCCTCACACCTGTCAGAATGGCTCAAATCAAAAACACATGAAACAATAGGAGTTGGCGAGGGTGTGGAGAAAAAAAGGAATCCTTGCATACTGTTGGTGGGAATGCAAACTAGTGCAGCCACTGTGGAAAACAGTACAGAGGTTTCGCAAAAAATTCAAAATAGATCCACCCTACGATCCAGTCATCACCCTATGGGTTATTTACCCAAAGAATGTGAAAACACTAATTAGAAAGGATATATGCGCCCCTTTGTGTATTGCAGCGTTACTTACAATAGCCAAATTGTGGAAGCCCAAGCGTCCATCAACAGAAGAAAGGATAAAGAAGATGTGGTATATACACACAATGGAATATTACGCAGTCATAACAATAATGAAATCTCGCCATTTGCAACAACATGGATGGAGCTGGAGAGCATAATGGGAAGCGAAGTAAGTTAGAGAAAGACATACCGTATGATTTCACTCATATGTGGAATTTAAGAAACAAGTGAATAAAGGGAAAAATAGACAAACCAAGAAACAGACTCTTACTACAAAGGACAAACAAACTCTGTTACCAGAGGGGAGGTGGAGGGGGATGGGTGAACTAGGTGAAGGGGGTAAAGAGGACATTTATCCTGATGAGCACTGAGTAAGCATATGGCATTGTATGGCACACCCAAGCCTAATACTGGAGGTTAATTACACTGGGATTAAAATAAAATAAAATTAAAAAGAGACACAGAAGGATAAGTCAGGTTCCCAGGGCCACCTGATGGAGTCCCCAACAGGTAGAAAGGAGATGAGCACAGATATAAAATAAGGGAAGGGGATGCAGACCCAGATCCTGCCAGATGGCCTGGACTTCTAAGTATGTGGCGAAGTTAAGAGTGAGTGGGGCACCCAGGTGGCTCAGTCAGTTAAGCATCTTACTCTTGATTTCGGCTCAGGTCATGATCTCATGGTTCGTGGGTTTGAGCCGAGCCCTGAGTCGGGCTCAGGGCTGACATCGTGGAGCCTGCTTGGGATTCCCTCTCTCCCTCGCTCTCCGCCCCTCGCTCTCCACCCCTCCCCCACTCGTATGTGCTCTCTCTCAAAATAAATAAACTTTAAAGGGCTTCTTAAAGGGGCACCTCGGTGGCGCAATTGGTTGAGTGTCTAACTTCGGCTCAGGTCATGATCTCACAGTTCGTGAGTTCGAGCCCCGCGTCGGGCTCTGTGCAGACAGCTCGGAGCCTGGAGCCTGCTTCGGATTCTGTGTGTGTCTCTCTCTGCCCCTGCCCAGCTTGCACTCTGTCTTTCCCTCTCTCAGAAATAAACAAACATTAAAAAAAATAAAAAAATAAAATAAAATAAAATGCTACTAAAAAATAGGATAGAAAATAGGAAGGGAGTGGAAAATGATAAATATTTAGAGGCATGCAGAAAAAAAGTGGAGAGAAAGCTGGTTAGGAAGGAAGAGAACCACTGAACAAAGCTGGTCTGGAAATGAGCCACTTGACCCATCAGCTACTTGTAATACTGTCATCTTTGTGGATCTGTCCCCATGGCCAGGAAGCCCCTCCTGGGTATGAGGACAGGAAGGACAGGTCGGGGTCACAGCAATCCAGGACTGGCTTTGGCCACAGGTCCTGCACATAAGAGACTGTTAAGATGACAACCTCCAGTTGGTGTAGGAAAGAGACCAGGAAGAGAATCTGAGGGACAGAAGACAGAATGAAAAGCCCTGAGGGGTCATGACAACTGAGGAGGCTGGGGTTGAGTTTCCAAGGTGGGGGAGGTGGGAGAATAACCAGGTCCCGGAGTGGACTGGCACCAGGAGGGCTGCAGCAGAACAGAAGAGTTGAGGTCAAGAAGACCAAGTCATTGACAAGGTCATCACAAGGACATTAGTGAGGCTCCCATGAGTCAGAAGGGGAAGGGGAGGGAGGCCTGAGGCAGGCACCTTCTCAGTGGAGACCGAAAGGGAAGAGGTGTGGACAGAGAGGGTGGAAAAGGAACGGCTCCATGACATTGGGCTCCAAAGAGGGAGAGGCCCTGTCCTCCTGGCCTGGAGGATGTGGAGTTTGAGAGAATGAGCTGCTGTGGGCTGGGGAACCTAGGGAGCTTTCAACACTGCCCCCTCCCCCCCGGCCCCCCCAACCACTCCCCAACCAGAGAGGGACTGAGCTGATCCGAGGTAGGACCTGGGTATGGGGGATTTTCAGGCCAGGGCCTGAGGGCCACGTAAACGAGGGCCAGGCCACAAGCGCAGGCCTGTGATGCCTTCCTGAGGAACAGTCACCAGTCCCCGAGCCCAAACTCATCTCGTCCACAATTGCGGTCACTGCCCACCAGACTGCCCAACAGTCTGGCACCGTTTGAGTGGATGAAATGCTCACACTCGGCATAATTGTTTAGCACCAGAGTGGTCGGGAGCTTCTAGCAGGCTCCAGAGCCTGGAAGGTCAGGAGGGGAGATGGGCTGACAGCTCTCAAAGGAGGGGAGGGTCTGCTGTGGGCATGGGAAGGAAGGAAGCAGTAATTCTGTCCTTGGGGAGAACCTGCAAATGTTGCCCCCACCCCCTCCCACAGCCCCAGTTTGTTTTCCCTTCAGAAGGCAGCGCAGAGCCCTAGGACAAGGCGGCAGAACAGGCAGAATGATTATAGAGGAAGCAAGCCAGGTACCTTTTCCAGCACCTCCCCTGGGTACAGGGGGAAGGGGTCCTGGGCCAGCCGGATCTCTAGGTCAGCGTGGCGGAGCCGTACTTGCCCTGTGACGTCGAACAGCACCAAGCCCTGGGGATCCCGGGACACCGGGTTGGCCACTGTACAGTAGTGGCGTGGGGGGACAGTCACCATGCGCATGGGGGCAAACAGGACCCTGTAGGAGGGTGAGAAGCAGTGTGAGGACCTGGGGGACCATGTTCTCATTTCTGAAGGGGACAGTGAATGGGAGAGAAAGCGTCACCCAACCCAGGGTCAATCCTGCCTGGGAACAGGAAGGAGATGGACGGTCACGCCAGCCAGACTAACAGGCACCCCACGGCACAGTCCCAACACCAACCTCTCATTGTCCTGCCGGATGTAAGTCTTTGGCCCAACCTCCACACGGGACACGTTGCTGTTCTGGTCCAGCACGTGGATGTAGTGGTATGGGGGGATGCGGATGATGGACTCTTCGGTTGCCATGGTGACTCCTGAGCCCAGGGCAGCAGGGGGATAGACAGGTGGGGAGAAGATCCAACAAGATGAGCACAGGGAGCCGGCACGGGGCCAGCACGAGCCAGAGGACTGGCTGGAGATGGGGGAGTGGGCCTGTCCTCCTCCAGCTCGGATTATTTCACCCTTTTGAGCCCCACGCCGGCCGCTTCCTCTGTTCTCCCCACCCAGGGCACACAGCCCATCCAGACCCCATCCCTGCCGAGACCTGCTTGACACAATTAACCGCGGAAGCCCAGGTTGTTCTCTGCCTATTCCTTTCCCTCCCCAAGCTGCCTGCAGCACTGGAAGGGGCTTTAGATGAAGACTCTGGAGGTGCCGGAGGTGGCCTTCACCAGCAGAGCAGGAGCAGTGGCTGGGTGGCTCCCCGGCTCCTCCAGACACAGGCTTGTTTATTTCAGGGGATCCCGGGACCCAGCTGTATTGCAATGGTAGCCCACAGCCTAAGAATATTTACACTATCTTTGCACCCATGCCCCCCACACACATTTTAAGCAATCTGGGATGAACTGTTCAGACACGGGCCACCTCTCAAGGGAGGGATCCCTGGCGGAACTGGTGCTCCCATAGTCAGCTGGGTTGCAAACCCCAACCAAATTAGTCCTTTTCTCTCCAGTTCTCTCTGGTCTGTGGTCACTCTTAGTTTCCTGTGTTTGCAGGTAGGGGTGGGTGGGAAGGGAAAGGGAATGAACAAGTGCGTCTCTCACCCACCCCCATCCTACCTGCTTCTGAATCCTGGGTGGTTCAGGAAGGTCATGTCTCCTGCCTGAACCCCCATCCCTGCCTCCAGCAGGCCTTGGACTTTGGACGATACATCCCTTGGGGTCACACAGAGGGAACCAAGTTTATTAGACAACTCAAAGCCCTGCCCTCTGAGACTTTGGTCAGGCCATTTTGAAGCCACCAGCAGAAAAGGAGGGACACTTCATCTGCCCTACCATTCAACTAACTTCTAACCTGAGAAGCAGAAGCGAGGATGGAGTGGGTTAGCACAGGAGAAACAGGCTGAAGCCCCAAAATTGCAGAAGCCAGGGAAAGGCACAAGAATTCTACTTAACCTACACACTCTGTAAAATTTTTATTTATTTTTTTGCTTAGCAATTGTGAGTTTCCACAACCTCCCGATTCCTGCTTCTCTTGAAGAATTAGGAGCTACACCCTACATTTCCACCTGGCAAAACTGGCTAGAGTCAAGTCACATCTGCTGCCTATAGATGTGACACGCCCCACCCCCCACGCCCGCCTGCCCCCTCCCCGCCAATCGTGCGCTTACCACAATCCCCACGTGCTGTCCCTGTTGTCTTCTACCTAGGCTTCTGCACTCAACGTCACCTGCCTGGCTCCTGCTTAAGTCTCTAACTCAGCATCATCTAGTAGAACCTTCTGTAATGATGGACATATTCTAAATCTGGGCTCTTTGGCCTTGTCACAGGCGGCTACTGAATACTTGCAATGTGACCAGGGGAACTGAGGAACTAAACATTAAATTTCCATCGAGGTGGCCAAATAACAGTGTACCTCCAAGTAGCTGAGTCCCAGGTAGGGACTGTGGATCATTAGAGGCCACGCAACAAATCAGTGGGATGAGAATCCCCATGGAATGCTTGGTCCTGTCCTTCTCTGGTGGCAGCCATGGGACACTGGTTAGGGGCACAGATTCAGCCAGACTGCCCGGTCTTACGGTTCTGATTCCCTGCCTTGAACGGTTTCCTTAACATCTTACCTCATTTTGAAAGGTTACAGTTTTCACCTGTCTTCCTGGTACACTTTCTACATCAAAAGAATGTTCTGCTCTCTATCTTGCAACTTTGTATGGGATTTGACCTGGATACTTTTTTGTTGCTCTGGTTTATGTGAAGTTAATTCCCCGGGACTTGTAGGAGGGGCTTTTGTAACGTCAGGGCTCCCTCTTCTGTTGTTTTCAGGCAGTGTTTGAAAATACAGGGGCTGCCTTTCTGCTTTCCTTGATCTGTTCTCCTCCCCACTCTTATCTTGACATTCCCTTTCCTTCCTCCCTACTGCCCAGTCTCTCTCTGCTGTGCTTCCAAAGTGGCTTCCTGAGGAAGCCCCCGAAGAGCCCCCAGGAGCCGGAAGTACCTGCATCCCTCACTGGATGGGGTAACCTCAGACGAGACTGTTGCCCTCCCTATACCCGTTTCCCGGCCTGTAAACTGTGAACGGATAGGGCATCTACCCGAGTTATGAGGACTGAGGTAATCATAAAGTACTTGGAACGGAGCCCGACTCTTCAGAAGCACTATGTTACTTATTGCTGAGGCAGGAATAGCCTGAGGCCCAGCTCCCTTAATCAGTTAGGGGATGGGGCCTAGCACCAGAGACCCCCTAACCCACCCGGCCTTAACCCCCCTTGCTGAGTGGTCAGAAAGGTGGCAAGTCTTGTGTCGCCCCAGCTGTGGGGCTAGAATAGCAGCAAAGAAGGGGCATCTGAAGGCTAAGTGAAGCCTTTGCCAGGTTCTCTGCAGGGTAGAAGCCTGGCCAGGAAGCCAGATGGGGGAGAGGAAGGGCTAGGGCTATAAGTGGAGGTGTGGACAGGGCTCCGTGAGGCACCCCCTAGGGAAGATCTGAACTCTAGAAGGCGATGCAAGGGCTGGGAAGCAGGCCCCAGGAACAGCCCCCAATGACTCCTTTTTGGACAATCCCCCACTCCCTATGGCTGAGGCCTCTCCACCATCTGTCATCCCAGCTGGGCCCAGTCAGGGGGGCTGAGAGCCTCACCCAGCTCAGTGACTCAGCTGAGAATCATCCTTATAGCTGATCTGGCTGGGCTTCTGCCTTGTTCCAAAGCCAAGCCCTTGTTTCAGCACTGGGACCCTGTCTTATCCCCCCTGACTGCCCACTACCATACCCTAAAGCTGTGCCTTCCACCTAGACCACCTGCTGTTCACCCCAGAACAGACTTTGCTCTTATCCTCTTGCTATCTGTAAAAAGAAGCCTCCACGTATGACCTCTCCAGGGAGCCAGGGAAACCACTTGACTCAGGCAGCTCATTTGTGACAAGTCCCAGATTTACACTTTTGGGGTGTACCAGATGACATGGATAGTCAGAACATTGTCTTTCCAATAAAGCCCCTCAAAAAACAATGGTTAAGGTTGGCCTTTGGAAGGTCCTGCCTAGACCTTGGGGCTGGCCCCGGCACTCCAAATCCACTCATCCCCTCCCCTTCGGGGCCTGCTTCCAGGATCTGCCCCCTAGTCTGCTCTCTGCATACATGCCCAGCTTGGTCTGATCACACTTCCCCCAGATGTCATGAGCTTCCTGCAGGAATCCGTCAGCTGTTGCCCAAAGTCTCAGACACTGCACCACACCCACGAAGAAGGGGGGCGGGTAGTGGGTGGAAGGGCAGAGAACAAAACCTGTAGGCAGAAGCTGCTTCATCTGCTAGTTAAGACGCAGCTATAGACCAGTGTCTTGGCTCCAAAGGAAACTTACAAAAAGGAAACTTACACTACAGCAAAACTCAATGAGCCTCTCTGGTCACTACCTGTCAGAGATCTTCAGGGTCAACTGTGAGCGCCTGGCACAGTGATTCAAACAGATATCTGAGTGACCAGCTTTATGGTGTACTGGTCTGTAGTGAGCAACGTCGGCATCACCTGAAGCTTGTTAGTAAGGGGGCTTCTCAGGCCCCACTCAAGAGCTGCTGAATCAGCCGGCATTTTAACCAGATCCCTTGTGATTTGGGCACATATTAAAGTACCAGCAACTCTGGCCTCAAGCAGCCACTCTCAGTCCTGGCTGTACTTGAGAGTCACCTGGAGGTCTTCGAAAAGCACTGATCTCTGGGGATTCTGACCTCAGTGGCCTGAGGTGGGGTGCAGGCATGGCTAGATTTAAAATCTCTCCCACTGACCCTGATACACAGCAAAGATTGAGCTCTGTCAATCTGGGGCCACTTGCTAGCTCTGAGCCTTAGTCTCCTAGACCGAGAAATGGAAAGGAAGGACTATTTCCTGGGCCTAAAGAGATTAGTGACTACAGGATGGCTCTAGGGCACAGGAGCTCAGAGGGTGGCTGGGAGGAGGGAGAATAAAATGAGCTCAGATTACAGACTGCTCAAGGGCAGGGCATTTCGTTCAGCCTGGTCCATGGCAGGTCCAAGGAGCCCCCTAGCAGACCTGAAGCTGGAGGGGAAGTCGGTGACTCAGCCTGCCACCATCCTCCCTATCAAGCTCAGGTTTAGGGAAATGTACAGGACGCTCAACATACACAGGGGCTCATCGTTGCCGTTTCCCTGTGTAAACATTCTAGTCTTTGGAGAATGCAAGAGTCACATTACTCAGGGACTGCTCAGAGGCTGTTTATTTACCAGCTTCCCAGTTTAGGGAGATTATTTCCTACTATAGGGGGACTAGAGTGGAAATTCAAGAATTTGTCTCCCACCAGTCAGGTTTAAGAGCAGCTTTTTGGGAACTTTTCTTCCTAGGAAAGTGTTCTCTGAGCTCCAGCTCAACTACCTTGTGGGAGGAGGAGCAGCTTGGTGGCCTCACTGGGGACAGAACAGTTCTGCCAGCTCAGGATGCTCCTCGCCCTATCTTCACCCTACTTCCTGGATGCTGCCAATTAATGCCACTCAGTGAAGATGAAGGTTGTCCAGTTGAGAAGTGACCCAGGAACCAGGCTTCAGAACCCCTGATCTCGATCAATGTTTTCTAAACTTGCTCCATCACAGGAACCAGCTGAGAGTGTTGCTCCTGTTCATGCTGATTCCCAGGCCTCATCCAGCCCCACCGCACCAAAGTTTCCAGGAGACTCTAGAATGTGTGTCTTTGGCAAGAGTCCCCCAAATAACAGCTCCCGCTTATTAGGAACTTAAACTGTGCCAGGCATTGTGTTAAGGACCTTTAATTCATTCATTTAATCCTCACAAGAACCTAGATTAGTTAGCAACATCACTCAGGATCACGCAATGATCAAAGGACAGAGCCAGAACTCAGCCTGGGATCGCTGCTGCAGAGCTCCCAAACCAGGAAGCACAGAACAAGAACTTAGGACTCGGGTGGGGCAGATTATTCTCTGGGAGACAGGGTCAATGGCACTTCACAGCCGAGCAATTCCTGCAAGGGGAGGGGGGTTGGGGGGGGGAGGGATCTCCTCCATCCAACAAGGAGGCCAGAGTCACCTTGGAGCCCTCAGGCTGTCCCTGGGCCATCCACTCAGGGTGGCTGCTCCAGAGCTGCCTCACCCAGAAAGCTTCACCCGGGGTCAGGCTGGGTGCCCTGTTTGCCAAGGGCAGAAACAGGCAGAAGTTTCTAGGGAGCCCCCTGACTGCACCCCATGTTAACAGCCAGCTTTCCCCCCTCACAACCCAGGGGACCACCCAGGCGGGAAACAGACAACACAGGGGACATCTGCCTCAGTTACCATCCCCCACCCCCATACTTCACTCCTGAGAGCCAGCTCTAAGATCCCCATAATCACAGGCTGGCGGGTCCAAATGAGTTTCCTGTTTCTTGATTTCAGCCCCCACCCTTCCACCCCCCCCCCCAAAAGAGAAAATGAGAGAGCCTTGCTCAGCAACCCCCAAGCCTTCTAGAAGTCAAGCCTACCTTGAGATCGCTTTGCTAACCACCTCCCAAATGGCCTGCTAGGATCACGGTCAGCATAGCCTTAAGTGAGGCTGTGGGAAATCCTCAACATTTGGCATAGATGAAGGATCTCAGTGTGTGGGGGGCGGGAATCACATTCTAAAAGCTCAGAGAGGACAGGCCAGAGCCGAAGTCCTTAGGAGGAAGAGGCAGAGGCCTACAGCAGGGACCCAGGCACCCAGGAGAGAGTGCGAATGGACCCAACTTGCCTCTGCCCTAACTTCTGATATGGGAGCCTGAAGTCAAGAGGACTTCGATTTGGGGGGTGGAGGAGTGTTGGCAAGATAACAAGTCGATCTACGTTTACTTCAAAAGACAAAAAAAAAATCCAGCAAGGAAAGCAAAACCTCCCACGGCCAAGCCTCTACCCACCTTCTTCCTCCTCCGGTTCAGAGACGTCCTACCTGCCCCGGCAGAAGCAAGGCCTTAGAAGGCAGGACGGGGCTAGGCGAGCCTTAAGGGACACAAGGTCCCACCAACTGTTTGGGGGCTTTGGGACCTGTACGAAGTATACCCAGAAGGAGTGCTGCCTGCCCCAGACCCCTCAGAGGGGGAAACTCCCAGGCCCAGCCCTAGGGATCACTTCCCGGCAGGGCAGGCACTCAGGGGTGGGGCCTGGCCATTTAAAGGGCCCTCGCAGCTGGTTCTCTCTTCCTCCTCTGGGCGGCTTCTACTGCAGCTGAAGGCACTGCAGCCTCTTGGCTCTCTCGCTGAGGTCCCACCTCAGAGCCAGCTGGCAGTGCTGGAATGAGACCCGGAAGGGTCAGAGGGGCAGGTGCTGAGTTCACCTCTGCCCCACGTGACTTTCATTTCCCAATCTGGCTGAATATGTTTCTGCCACCCCACAACTGTTTGGGCTCCTGCTGCAGCCCAGCCCCTAAGAGAAGATAACTTTGTGTTTTTTATTTTAGATTCAGAAAAGTCAACCCAGGTTCTCCAAAGAGATGTTCACCAGAAAACGTAAATACACACATGTCCTCCTTCTGGCAAGGTGCGGTGTTGGGAGCTTGGGAGTCTCTGTCCTCTTCCCCAGTGCCCTGGGTTAGGGAAGGAGGGCCCAGGTCCCAGGATGTGTACACCCTGCATCCTAAAGGTGGCAGAAGGAGCAGCAGTCAGTATTTCCGCTGCCGGGGGAAGAGAGTACTCCCTGAGGACCGGAGTGGGGGGCTGGTGGGGCTGGGGTCCTCGGAGTCCAGGCTGAAGAGGTCCCTGCCAGTGCGAAGGATCTGTTCCTCCAGCTTTTTGTGCCGCTTCATGTCTGAGAGGACCTTGTCCAGGCGAGCCTCCCGTTTCTGGCTCCGGGCTGAGCTCCCTAGAGAAAAGTAAGGTAAGAGATGTGGATGGGAAACAGTGTGCACCAGACCTGTCCGGATGTTAACTAATACTCGCGGAGCTCATTAAACATAGAGAATTCCAGACCTCTGTCATGGAGGTTCTGAGGTTTAGGGCTCGGCCTCAGATGGGGTAAGCAGTGAAGGTCTGAACCACGAGAAGGGGCCAGTAATGTGCAGACCAGGGAAGGGTATCCAGGCAGGGGAAGGACAAGTACAAAGGCCCCAGGCAGGAGCAGGGAGGCCTGTTCAAAGAAGAGTATAGAAAGCTGGGGGAGGAGACTGAAAGATGTGCTCAAAGAATCGACTCACAGGCCAAAGTCATGAGGAGTGGCTTGGATCTCTTAGTTTAAATGGAAATGTCCTTGGAAGCCTTGGTGACCCAGGGAGTGGCAGAGTTGGGGGGGTGGGACAGGGGAGGGGAGTTGCAGTGTATGGATTCTCTCTTGACATGCTCTTTCCTCCAGTGATGGAATCCTTTGGAGAATTTTAAACAGAGTAGTGACGTGATTTATATTTTAATAGGATCGTTCTAGTTGCTGAGAATGGAAGCAGGGAGACCAGTTAGGAGCCACTGCAAATATCCAGGCAAGAGAAATAATGGCTTGGATGTGGGTGTGGTATTGGAGGCGGAGAGTAGCAGATGAACTTGGAAACATGGAGGTAGAGAGCTAACAGAACTTGCTGCTGGCTTGAATGTTGGGGTAAGAGAAAGAGAAATCAAGAATGGCTCTAAGGGTAAATTCTAGGAAGGCACATGGGGTGTTAAATTGGGTCAGATTAGGAGATGTACGCGGTAGTAGAGGGATGAGGATCTAGATAATAATGAATTACCAGAAAGACCTGAACTTTTAGGGAGACAAAGATAAAAGGAATGGGGACCATTATAGAATTATTCGTGAAAGTTTTGTAAAGGAAGATAAGGTATCTAGCCAAGCCGGAAGGAGGGCACCACTGGGTGAAATGCTCATTCCTGCAGCTACTAGTTGTGTAGCAACCAAGGCACCAAGCACAGGCCTCTTTTAAGCAGTCACTTTTTAGGTCAGTGGGAGTAGAGGCTCTTCACCCCCCCCCCCGCCCCCCTTGTCTGTACCTGGGGTGCGTCTCCGGTCAATCAGGGAGTCCTTGGGTGTCATTGGCTCATCATCAAAGTCAAATTCTGTAGGCATGTGTGGTCTGGGAGAGGTGGACAGAGAGTGAAGGGTGAGGGTGGTCTCCCCAAATACCCCACCCTGCCGGTCTCCCCCCCCCCCCGCCCCCTTCTGTGCCAACACTTTCCATGCTCCAGGGTCCCACCTCCCCTCCCAATTTCCTCCCGGCATCAAAGGAAGCAAGCCCCAGGAACAAGGTGTAAGGGTGTGCCCTCACTTTTCCTCTTCCTCCTCTTTGGGCTCAGGCTCCTCATCGGATCTCTCCTCTTCACTCTGGGCCTCAGGTGTCGGTGGCCGGCGGGGCAGGATCTCAGCCCGAAGTTCCAGGGTACCGTGGGCAGCCAGAAGTTCATAGAGCCGCTGGATTTCGGAGGGGGGAGGCATCCAGGCCTGCCCATCCGCGGGCAGCTCCACCTCCTCATCACTGCAGGGCACGTACCAGTCTTCGGATTCTCCCTTGGCCTGCTCTTCCCCGTCAGCACTGGGGGCTTCTCCCTGCACCTCCTCAGCCCCGGACCCCTCATGCTCCGTCTCCTCCCGGCCTCCTTCCCCCTCTTCTTCGGCTTTATTGGCCGAAGCAGAGGGGCCTCCGGTATCCTCCACGGCCAGAGCTTGGAGGCCAGAGGTCACTTCCCCTTCTTCAGACAGAGGCGCCGCCGTGGTGGCCGAAATGTCTCCATGACCCCGAACAAGGGACATAGGCTACTAGGGGAGGGGCCTTGCGATGATAGGGGATGCAGGAGTAGTAAGCCGGGGGAGGGGGGGGGAGGGGGCGCTGGAAGGGGGGGCCTCCCGTCCCCCTCCCCCAAGGGATTGGGCTGCCCAGGAGTTTAGGAATTGTCTCTGCAACCAATCAGGCTTCAACAACGGTCCCTGCGACGAGACCGCCGGTTCCCAAGAGGGGGCGCTGAGTCCCCTCCGAGGACCCCGCCCCACGGATCCAGATCCGGTACTCCAAGATTCCCAGGGATCACCGGAACCACTTTCTGGGCCAGAGAGGGGCGGAGCCGCTCTTTACGCCTTCACACCGCCCCTCTCCACACCTGGATCCGACGCCCTCTCCCCACACCTCGGAGTTCCGCCACTTCAGCCGCCGTACGCACCTGGAGCTAAGACCCGCCTCCCGGGCTGCGCAGGGTCACAGTACGCAGGCGCACAGAGATGGCGCGGAAGGCTCCGCTCTAGCCAAAGCTACTTGGAAAAGGAAAGCAAGGGGAGGATTGCACATGCGCAGGTAGGCTCGGGCACAATTGGCTTCGGCCCACAGTAAAGATGGCCACCGGGTCGTCGCATGCGCACACCACCCAGTAGGTTCTGCCCGAAAGAGGGCAGTGCCACGGGCCCCGGCGGCGGCGGACAGACGTAAGGACCAACTGAGGCTTAGAGGCGAGTCTCATGCAGTCTCCGTTTATTGGTGTTTCAGACTCATGCAGCATCCGGCATACAAAGAGGGAGAATCTGTTTGATGTATCTTTTTTTTTAAAAGACTTTTAGTGTTCCCCCACGCTTTTTTTTTTTTTTTTTTTTTTTTTTTTTTTTTTTTTAAGAAAACAAAACCCGCCAACTCCAAACAGCGTCATAGCTCGGTCCCCGCCTCCCTAGCGGACTGTCGCGTGCAACAAACCTCTCTCGTCCTCTTGGAAAATAATTATAGAGCTTCCCGCCCCTCATTCGCTCCCTGCATCTGGGAGCTTTGGATCTATTTCGGGGTTCTTTCGCTACAAAGCACGTGAATGACCCCAGTCCCGACGCCTTTAAGAAACTCGCTGACCGGGTTAAAAAGCCCAGGTGGGGCAGGTCAACTCGGGCTGACCGGAGAGGGTCAACAGCCACGCCCCTTCGTCCTCGCAGGTGCGTGTTCAGAACAGAGCTAGCAACAGTGCACGACACCCTGCACAAGTCCCCAGACAAGGCCTGGCTTGCCAGCTCTGCGACCCAGAGGCGCTCCGGGGGCGTCAGGACCTGGGTGGGCCCAGCAGAAAATAGTCGGAACCCAGGCTGGGGAGCCCTCCCCTGATACCGCTCCCCTCCCCCAGCCTGACCTACGTGCTGGAGTTTTTGCAGAGAAAACGGTGGCAAGAGGGAAGAGGAAAGGATCCTGAGGGGAGGAAGAAATGCTGAGGGGAGATGAGGCAGGAAGGGGGCAGAAGGTGTGAAAGGGGAAGGAGAGATGATACCGGGGAGAAGGAAGAAAGGAATGGGGAAATATGCCACGACAGTGAAAGTTGAAAGGGGGACACTGGGGCTGAGGTGCAGGGAATTCGGGAAGTTGGGAGGAGTGCAGGGAGGGTGAGAGCAGAGAGAGTTTGTGAGACCTTCAGGGAGATTTCCAGAAGTGCAGGGAGGTTTCCAGAAGTGCAGGGATAGGGAGGCCAAGAGGCTGGAGGGGATGCAGGCAGAAGTGCAGGGAGGTTGGAAACAGTGCAGGAAGAAGAGAGGCCTACGGTTGGCACAGGAGCCTGGCAGGATGCAGGAGCAGGAAAGAAGCTGGCTGTAAACAAGGCCGCTCAGGCTCCCTTGGTCCCTATGGGTGCGGGCCTGGGCCATCGATTGGGCTCCCCCCAGGGGAGGATGGGCCCAAGGCAGCTCCCAACAGGAAGAAAAATCTTGGAATGCGGGGCAGAGCCCCTCACTTATACACTGTGGGAGAGGAGAGGGAGGGACAGACAGAGACAGTGGGGGGGAGGGGGAGACAAGGAGAGACAAAGGAGAAGTAGGGAGGACAGACAGGAGAGAGCAGGGGTAGGGGTTAGTAAAGCTGCCCTTGCCAACCCTTCCATTCCTCCCAGCCTGTCCCAGACCCCCACTCACCGCCTAAGTTGATGACGCAGGAGGCGATGATGATGAGGACCCCCCCTACCAGCGCCACGATGCTTAAGAGCTTTGCCACGCGGCCCAGACGCTGGGCCCCATCCACGTCCCCCTGCTGCAGGCTGTTCCGGGACTGGGGTTAGGGTGAGGGGTGGGGCACCATGGCCCAGGTCAGGAGAAGGCAGCCCAGCAGGGATCAGGTGAAAGAGTTGTCCAGAGGAGACAGGCGGGCCCCGTGGACAGTGGTTAAAGGAGGAAAGAGGGTTGGGGAGGCAGGGGGAGGAGGGCACAGGTCAGCAAGGTGGTGTGAAACACGCCTTGGCATCCCTCCCACCTGACGGGGTAGGGCAGTGGTGGCTCAGACGGTAAAGTCCTAGGGAGAGGCCGGGAAAATCCCCATAATTGGGAAGTGAGATCCATGCAGAGAGGAGAGGGGAAGACAAGGCTACTCCCGGGGTTCTGTCCAGGTGCTGGCAGGAAGCTGGGAGCCACAGCAGGCCTGGGCCAGGGTCCCATGGGGCTCACCATGACAGCATAAGCGAAGGCCACGATGTTGACAGGCCACATGGGGCAGAAGCAGGACAGGATGGCGAGGATGATGTAGTCCCGAGGTTTCTGGGTGCCTTCACCCCCCTCCACCCCAGACCCTGCCAGCTGGGAGCTGGGGTGGCGGCTCAGGCTACCTCTGGGAGATCCTGGATGCCCACTGTGAGCCCTTCCTAGTCGATCCTCCTCAACCAGCTGCTGCAGCACGCGGGGAGGAGCCCCATTGGCTGGGTGGGTTTTTGTTGAGGGTGGCGAGTGAGGCTGAGGGGCTGGGCCCTCTTCCCCATCGCCAGCCTGCAGGGGAACCACTGCCCCATTTTCTTGCTTTTCCCCCACACTCTCAGTCAGGACCTCAGGGGTGGGGTCCTCCTGGGTAGGGGGCTCTGGCTGAAGAGCTGACTTGGGGGTGGGCTGGGAATCTGGCTGGCAGTCTGGCTGAGGGTCTGACTGGGTGTCCAGCTGGGGAGCAGACTCTGAGGCTGGCTCAAGTGGGGCTGTAGACCCCAGATCAGACCCCTGGTCTGCAGTGGCCTCTTTATTTGCTTCTGGTTTGGGTGCCGGCTCTTGGTGTGCTTCTTTGGGGCTGGGGTTGGCATTTGACTCCCCTCCTGGACTTGAGCTGAGGTCTCTGGCCTGGGCTGTTCCTGGGGCCCCAGTTAGGGTCTCTGTGGTTTCTGGAGCCAGTCCAGCTTTGGTTTCTGAGTCCACAGGGGCCCCAGTGTCGTCTGGGCCGGGCTGCAGGGCCTCTGGCTCATCTGGGACCCCAGCTGGGACCTGGAGAGGGCCAGTTTCGGCTTCAGAATGGCCAGGCCCTTCTCCTTGGGTTTGGGGACCCTCTTCTATCACCTTCATCTCCGAGACCTCAGAGCTGCTGGCTGCCATCTTGAGAGGGGAGAGAGGAGAGGACCTCAATGGAGTGGATGGAGCAGCAGAGACAGCAGCAATCCTGGAAGAGGAGGAGACAGGTTTGGTGTGAGGAAAGAGGTGGCTCTCGGCACTGCAGCCCAAGAGGGCTATGCTCCTGTCTTAGGGCCAGCCCTGGGCTGCCTCTGGGGAGAAGAAGAAAAGTTGGGGTTTCCTTTGCCTTAGGGTGGGACATCCCTGGGGAGGACTGCTCTGCTCAAAGTCTTCTGCTGGGAGGGCCCCGGGGAGATTAACCCTTTTGAAAACAGGACCCTCCCCATGGTCTCTTCCTGGGTCCACCCGTTAAGAGCCAGACTCTCAGATCCTAGCAGATGCCCCAGCACCCCGAAATCAACAAGCTGTGCAGACGCTCGTAACACTCCGACAGGCAGACAGGCACACTGGGCAGAGGACCGATACTCACATTCCACTCCCTCTGCATCCTCCCCTCCTCCCTGGGTGCCCCGCCGGTGCAGTTTTCTCACTGCGCGTCTGGGGCGCAGACGCCCCCGCCCCTCCCTGGGGGACCTGGGCATTTCCTCTGAGCCCCTTCTCAGCCCCTCTCTCAGGGATTCCCTCAACCCCCGGGGAACCGGCGCCTCCTCCTCCCATCGGCGTGGCGCGCCCAGCACCACCAGCCAGTCCGCCAGGCGCCCGCATTCCGGTGCAGCCCTCCCGGCGTCCGCCGTCTGTCCGCGCACTCCTACCCGCAGCCTCTGTCCATCCCCGTCTCACCTCGACGCCGGCTTCTAGACTGCTCCCGCTGCTGCTGCCACCGCCGCCCCGTTGCAGCAGCCGCAGCCCGGGAGGGAGCGAGTCAGCGAGCGAGGGAGGGAGGCGGCGGGTCTCCCCTCCCCTCTGCTCGTCCCCTCCTCTCGCTCCTCTCAGGTCCCCTCCCCTACGCTCCGCTGCCGCCGCGCACCGCCCCCGCCCCTAGCTCGCCTCCCGCCCCTCCCGGCCAGCCCCAGGGAGCCACGCGTGCCAGGCCCCGCGTTACCCGGGCAACCGGCCGGGTAACCACTCGCGCCCCCTCCCTACCCCTTCCCACGCGCGCCTCCTGGGGGTGCCCCCTTCCCAAGCCCCGGGCCCCTCCCGCCAACGGTCACCGGGGGTCCTGGCAGAGGCAGGGGGCCGGGGGAAACCAAGAGGGGTCTGCGAGGAGACGGGACCTGTGAGACAGGCGGGACCCGGTGGTGGCACCCCAACAAGCAGAAAGAGGGGAAGGGAGATGAGGCAAAACTTAGGGAGGCTGCTCAGGAAGAACAGGGTGGGGTTTTAAGAGAGGGGAGCCTGCAGTACAGGAAGTCCCTCTACCCTCGAGGAAGCAGCAGCAGAAATGGGCGCTGGAAGGCTCCAGGGCTCCTGGAGCAGGACTCAGAAGGGAATTCCAGGGCAGAGGCTGCAGGGGCAGTCTGGAACAGGAAGGGGGCTGGGGCCGCGGAGCCCGCAAACGCAGAATGGGCCACGCCTAGGGTGAAAGGGACAGGTGGGGAGCAGTGCGGTTTTTCTTCTCGCCCTCACTGCTCCCAGTCCCGGGGCTGACTTCCCCCGTCCTTTCTGCAACTCCACCACCCGCCGTCACCTCTTAGGGCCTTGAGGGTGTGCAGGTATTCGGCGGGGGTCTCAGCAGCAGGCAAGGGGTGTGGATGGGGGAAGAGCAGCATTTCTGTCTGGTAACTGTTTGGGTTTCTAACCCAGGCGTCTTCAAACCTCCAGTGGCTATTCTGGGCCTGCCCGGATTGGGTATTCCCCGGAGACCTGGGAGTCCTGGAACCTGCTCTCCAGTCACTGGTGCCTCGGCCCCACCCTGGATCTGGACTGCAGCCACTGGTGCTGCCTCCGGTGAGGGAGGAGCCAGCGCCCCAGAGCCACGCTGGGTCGAGAGCAAGGCTGGGACTGACACCCGGCGGCGAAGAAACTCTTTGGGGGTGGGGACAGAGGGCTTGGTGAGAGCAACTCATCCAATCCAGAGTCAGAGACAGGTTTTTATTTAAAATTTATTGTAATGGGGTCCGCGCAAAAGGAGGGGATGAAGGGTGGGGAACATGCAGGGGACACAGGAACACGATGACATGGCCAGGGCCACAGCTTCTGTCTTGGGGGAGAGGGATGAAAAGAAAAGGCCAGGGCTGGAGCTGGGGTGGAAGAGGGACGGGGGAGACACTGTGACTGCATTCCCCCCACCCCCAGGAAGCACCTCTAGTCCCTGGATCCCCCCCGTTTACCCTGGCACCCTAAAATTCCATCTCTTATCCTGCCTCTGGCCCTAGTGGCTCCTTCTTTTGCTCCCCTTGACGTGTTTTCCCCTGACAGATTCTAAGTAGGACAATGTTTAGGGCCTGACCCTAAACAACCCCACCTTATGAAGGTACTACCGTTGCCTTCCCTGCTTCTGCCCCTTCTCCAATCTCACCTTTTCCCCTCCGGGACAGAATCTTTGATTCCCCTCCTTCCTCTCCTCCCTCCCCCTGGAAAAAAAAAAAAAAAAAAAAAAAAAAAAAAAAAAAAAAAAGCACCAACTCCCCAGGGAGGGGCAGCAGACAGTAGTGGGGGGGTGGGGGGAGATGGAAGGAGGAGAGCAAGGACCATCAAGGAGAAGGCTCACAGATCCCTGGAAGGGCAGGGCAGGGGGTTACAGAGAGGAGAGGGGGTGAGGGCAGTGGCCACTCCTGTCCTCTGCCACCCCTGCCCACTGTCCAGGGGGCTTCAACACAACCGAGGGGACAGGTGTTTGTGTGGGGTCAGGTCTGACAGGGAGAAGAGAGGAGCAGGAGAAACAAATCGTTAAAACCTAGCGAATTCCCCTAAGAAACATCTCTTCCTCCTTTCCTTTTGGAGGCTCCTTGGTTGGTGGGGAAGTAGTGAGGAGTTGGTGGGAAGAGAGGGGAAGAGGAGAGGTACCAAGGGACTTTCCTCCACGTTCCGCTCTCCCCGCCACCAACCTGGAGCTCACCAGGGCTGAGAGGGAAGTGGCTGAGAGCTCACGGGCACCCCCTCGGCCCCCGAGAGGGAGCCCACAGCTGTCGGGGGAGCCGCCACCGCTGCTGCCGCCGCCGCCGCCGCAGCTGCCGCCGCCGCCGCCGCCATAGGACAGACCTCACCGGTACCTGCACAGCGAGAAACACCAGGAGATCACAGTACAATCTGAAAGGCAAGAGCCTCGCCCCCTGCCCCAGACTCATTCCCAGACTCCCTCCCCTGGGACACAGCCGTTGCTCACTTCCTGTTTGGTCCCCAGAGGCCTCCGCCTGCATCCTTACCCAGTTGTCCTGAAGGGCCTTCCCTGTCCCCAGAAGTCTCCCTAACTTCAGTGATGGATGGGCATCCCTGGCCTTCCTGAGATCCCCTATTGGGCCCTTTGAGCCCCCTCGTCCCACACAACCCATCCCACCCCCCCCAGCCATGCCCCACGCCTTGCCTGGTGGGTGCGGGGGTCCCCCTCAGCAGGTGGGCTGTGGCTGGGGGGCGTCTCCCGGGACAGGGGGGGCGGCCCCCCCCAGATGGGTCTGCATGTGGCCGGCCAGCTGGGCAGGGGTCTTGCAGTGCACGCTGCACAGCTTGCACAGGATGCGGTCAGCCCGCGGGGCCTGGAGCCCGTGGTCCTTCACCGCGTGGATGCGCAGGTATGCTGCTGTGGTGAAGCCTATTGGGGGGGGGGGTGGATTGGGATGGGGGATGGGGGGTCAGCCAGGTGGAGACCCCAGAGACGGGGCTGTTCTCCTAGGCTGGGGACGCCCTGCTCAGATGGCCCTGTCCTCCTCCCACCATATCCTTGGTAGCCTGGGGCCAGCTACTCTGTTGGGGCTGGTGGGGCACATTCCCTCCCTAAGTTTGGGGCCTGTTGAGTGGTGTCAGCTTCCTAGCCTTGGTGCCCACAGAGCCTATTCTCCGTGGCTGGGGGACCTCTTCCGGGATGACAGCGCACTGATTCCTAGCCACTTGAAGAGTTGACCCTCAGCAGAGACGGCTGTGTCCCCTCCCTCCAGGGCCCCATACAGTCTCAGCCCAATTACTCCGTGAATGTGTGAATCTGTTTAAAAGCAGCTTTTTCTGCTCCTGGGGCAGGGCGCGAGCTTGTTAAACCCCTGCCAACGCGCTCTGCTTGCCCCAGGAGCCGAAGAGCAGAACATGTGGCCACACAGCTGAAACCCTGGCTTCCAACCCTTGGGAACTGGCTCTTGACCACTCCTTCCCCACAGCAGTGAGTCCTGCTCCCACCCTCCCTACCCACCCCCAGAGACTGACTCTTCCGGGTAGGTCATCTCCTCCAGTCAACACCTCTCAAAACTTAATGAGGTTCAGTCCTCCTGATGTTGTTCCATTTGCTTCCTAAAGGGCTCTAGATGCCATGAGCTCTGGACTACAACACCTTTAACCCACGTCTGTGGAAGGGCCTCTGGCTTTGTCCCCTACCCGTTGTCCCTGGCCCTCCCAGCATCTTTCAGCATGTACCTTTGTTGCAGAGCTCACAGACATGGTGAGGGCCCTGGCTGTGCACCTTCATGTGGTCCGAAATATAAGCCGAGCTCAGCATCTTGCCACACACATGACATGGCACCTTCTCCTCGTGTCGTACTGTGTGCGCCCGCAGTCGATCCTTCGTAGCAAAAGCTGCCTCACATTTCTGGGGAAGGGGGGAGGGGCGTGGGGGGTGTCAGGAGAGTTAAAGCTTTGGGGAGTGGGGAGAGGGGGGCAAGAGGTTAAAGGAAATCAGAGCCTTGGGGATCTTTGATCTGTAGGAAATGGGAGTGAGATGACAGGGTCTTGAAGAAGAGATGAGAAAATGGAGTGAAAAAGCAAAAAGGAGAGAGAGAAAAAGGGGGTCTGAGAGGCTGAGCTCAGACAGCTACAATGAGGATCAAAATCATGAAAACCGGGACAGGAGGCGGCGGGCTTCCTACCTCACATTTGAAGGGCCGTTCTGTTGAGTGCACTTGTCTGACGTGACTGTTGAGGTGATCCGGCCTGGGAACACGTTGGGGTTGGGGTTAGGGGCCTGGGGAGCGGACGCGCTCCCAATTCTACCCAACTTAGCACGACCGGCCTTTCCAAAGATCCCGGCCTTTCCGCCCCAGCCCAAGGCTTCGGAGCGCTGGCGCCGCAGGAAATCCCTCCCCCTGACGCAGGGCGGGCTGGTCCTCCTCCCACGCGAAGCTTTCTTACAACCGGAGGACCCACCTCCTTGGCTAAGTACCACCCCCTGCTCCCTGGTAACCAGGAGAGGCTTTCCTCCCTCCTCCCGGGGAGTGGCTCCCGGTCCCCGTCCTCACAAACCTCCTCCCTCCCCGCCAGCCAAGGCCAGGCCACCTCCGTAGCCGTCCCTCCCTCCCCACCCGCCCAGTGGGCGGCCGAGGCCCCGTGCACACCGGGAGAAGCTCTTGCCACAGTGGGAGCAGTTGTAGGGCTTGTGCACAGCGCCGTCATGTGAGCGCACGTGGTAGCTCATGCGGTCCTTGCGCTTGAAGCGCTGCTGGCACACCGGGCACTGGTAGGGCTTCTCGTCCGAGTGCGACAGCTTGTGTCGGTTCAGGTGGTAGACGTCGCGGAAGGCCTTGCCGCACATCTCACAGGCGTGGTTCTTCCGGATGCGCTTTCCCGAGGCGGTCGTGGTCACCACGCCACCCGCGGCCACGGCGGCCGCTCCGCCGCCCGCACCCGCTTCTCCCCCTCCCCCGCCGGCTCCGCTCAGCTGGGGCACGCTCAGGAGGCTCAGGGGCACCATGGTGGGCATCTTCATAGCACCCGAGGGGACCCGGCCGGCCTTGGCTCCCGTGTGGATGGCCTCGTGCCTCCGGAGGTTGTAGCCGTTCTTGAACTCCTTGGCGCACAGGGCGCAGATGTAGGGCCCCTTGCTCTTTGTTTTCTTCTCCAAGGCAGATGCGACCGGGGCCACGGCGACCGTCGAGGTTGGGGCTACGACGGCGGTGGCCGCGGCTGCGGCGATGGTGGCGGCAGAGACAGGGGGCGCGGCCTCGGCAGCGGGCGCCGACACCGGCGGGGGCGGCGGCGGGGGCGCCGGCGGCTGCTTCAGAGCCGCTGTGTCCACTGTGGAGGCGGCGGCCGGGGCCGGGGGCGCAGCAGCGACGGCGGCGGCGGCGGCGGCAGCTGCGGCGGCGGCGGCGGCGGCGGCCGACTCCTGGGCGGCGGCGAGAACCGGGAGCAAGTCCACCTGGAGGGGCTCGGCCGCCGGGGGCTGGGGCGTGGGTGGGGGCGCCGGCGCGGCCTGCGAAGACAAGGCGCCGTGTGGGCCGCGGCCGCGGGTCGGCGCCCTCCCGGCCCGGCCCGCCACGGCCGGCCCCTACTCACCTGGAATGGACTCTGGGCGCAGCCCTGGGAGGCAAAGAAGCGGGACTGGAGCTCAGCCCCGACCTGCAGGGGGTTCTGGGCGTGACCCTGAGGTGGCGGGAAGGAGTTCATGAGGCCGCCCACCCCCCGGGAGTCCAGGCCCAGCACGGGGAAGGGGGGGGCCAGCAGCGTGCAAGGGAACACGGGGAACATGGCCTCGGCCACGGCGGGGCCCCCGGGGCTCAGCGGGGGCCGGGGGCGCGGGCCGCGCGGGGCCCGGGCTCGGGGCGCCGCCCCCGGCCGGCCGGGCTGGGCCGCGCCGAACGCATGGCCCGCGGGCCGCCCCGCCGCCCGCGCACCCCGGCCGGCGGGAGGGAGGGAAGGAGGGCGCCTGGCGGGCCGCGGAGCGCGGCGGCGACGGCGGCGGCGACGCCCCCTGGGTGGGGGCGGGAGGCCCCGCGGGGCCGGGGGCCGGGGGCAGGGGGCGGGGGCCCGGGCGGCGGCGGCGGCGGCGGCGGCGGCGGTTGGAGCCTGGCGGGGCGGGGTGGGGGGAGCGAGGGAGCAGCCTCGGCCCCCGCCGCGCGCGCGCCCAGCCGGCGCCTCGGGGAGGGCGGGGGAGGGCGCGAGGGAGGGAGGGGGACAGCTGCGCGCGCACCGGGCGCGCGGAGGGGGGGGTGGGACGGGAGGGAGGGCGGGCGGGAGGGGGTGTGGGAAGGGGGGGTGGGGGGGCGGGGGGAGGGGGTTGTTACCTGGAAGATGAAGCTGCTCCAGTTGCCGGGATCCATGGCGGAGGGAGGGAGGGAGGTGGCTCGAGCTCACCCTGGGGCGGGAGGAGGAGGCGGCGGCGGTGGGGGAGGGGGAACCCAGGGAGGAGGCGCGCGGGGCGGGCGGGAGGGGGGAAGGAGGAGGAGGGTGGGGGGAGCGGAGCACACTGCGCGCGGGGAGGGCGGGCGGGGGGCGCGAGGACACACAAGAGGCTGGAGCGGGCGCGAGCGCGAGCGCGCGCGAGGCCAGCGGGAGGGGGGAGGTACGAGAGGGACTCTTGGCGGGAGGAGGGACGGGGGAGCCACCCAGCAGCCCGAGTCGCCCCAAGCGCGAGACCCCTGAGACGGCCGCTGATTGGCTGACGATGGCGCAGGTGGTGGGCGCGCGGGAGACGGGGCGGCTTCTCTCTTCCCCCCCCTTCAAAGATTCCACCCCCCTCCTCCCTCCGCCAGCGGCCGTTATTTCGCGCGCACGCGCATAAAACCGCTGTCGTTGCTGAGCGGGAGAACAGGGGAGCGCGCGCCGGGGGTACGGATGGGGCGGGGCTAAACACGAAGCGCGCGCCCGCCTAACGGTCGTCCTTCTGGGGCTTTTGCGTTAGTGTTTTGATTCCTTTCGGCCACCGTCCTTCCCCTCTCCCCCATTCCAGCGGTTTATTTACAATCCTGCCCCGCTTCTTTCCTGCTTGCTCTTCCCGAAGATGGCGCCGAAAGAGGTTACGCGGCGGAGCTTGTGGCCCATCCCAAGGGCAATTATACCCTTGGCCCCACCCCCGTAGTCCCAAGAATCAGGCTGAAGCACCAGAGTAAAAACTGTATTTACACGACACGCGGTTATACGAGAATTTAAAAAAAAATGGCCAAGTGAGGAAAGGAGCCTGCAGTCAGGAGGTGTCGCAGCGATGACACGCGGCGAGACCCAAGATGTTCGCCTGCAACACAGGAGGGGAGAGCAGCGTTAGAGCTGGGGGCGGGGCACAGGCCAGGGAGAGGAGGGGGCCAGGCCGTGGGCTCACCTTCAGGAATGACTCCATCTGTTTCCCGGATATGCCCTCCACGCGTTCCAGGTCCTCCACCTGGCAGGACAGCAGCGATAGGAAGGGGCAGGGGAGGAGGGGGGGGGGTTGCCGCGCTTCTCCTCTGCCGCCCCCCATTCCAGGCCACCCTCGCGGGGCCGTTACCTGGCTGAAGGGGCCGTGGAGCTCCCTCCAGCCCACGATGAGCTGGGCCTTCTTCTGGCCAATGCGTTGCAGGCTGCGCAGATCCCGGGCTGAGCCTTCGTTCAGCAAATCTAGTATTTTTTGGCGCCCATGGGCCAGTAGCTCTGGGCTGATCTGTAGCTCCCAGCAGTCCTCAGCCTTCTCCTCTGGCTCTGAGGCATCCAGGGACTCCAGCTATGAGGCAGGGGGAGGTGAGTGACAGAAACAGAGTTTGCTATTCAGCCTGTGGCAGCAAACTGCTTTAGACTCCTCTGCCAAGGATAGGAACCTAACAGCAGCTACCTCCCCGCCCTTCCTAGCCTCTCTTTCCTTCAAGTGTTTGTCCAAAAACCCTCCTCCCTGGTCACTCTCTGGGCTGATTCTCATTTTATCTGACTTGTGAAAGAGTGGGGACTGTTGCTGAGGACAAAGCACATAGTAAGCTCTTAAATCTGCCTCATCTCGGGGCGCCTGGGTGGCGCAGTCGGTTAAGCGTCCGACTTCAGCCAGGTCACGATCTCGCGGTCCGTGAGTTCAAGCCCCGCGTGGGGCTCTGGGCTGATGGCTCAGAGCCTGGAGCCTGTTTCCGATTCTGTGTCTCCCTCTCTCTCTGCCCCTCCCCCGTTCATGCTCTGTCTCTCTCTGTCCCAAAAATAAATAAACGTTGAAAAAAAAAAAGAATTTAAATCTGCCTCATCTCCAAAAATCATCTTTCCCTCCTAGGGAGGAACACAGAAGGCACGCGATAAATGATACCCATGCCCCCAACATATCATCTCAGTTTTTAGGTAATTTTTTCGGTGTTGTTTCATTTCTTGAATGCTTAGGTCATGTTTCCCTAAGTGGGCTCTTAAATTGGTAGAGAGTGGGACTCAGGCTACACAATGTACCTAGCAAGTAGCTACTGACTGAGGGGGAGAGCCATCAGAAGAAAGGGAAGTAACAGGTGTTGGACACCCTCTCCGCTAGGTACATACTGTATGTCATCCTAAATGCCCTATGAGGTGTCTCCATATTCAGAGGATAAATAACTTGTAAATTGCTGGTACGTGTTTTGACTCCATGGCCAGTGCTCTTCTCACTAGAGCTTACTACCCACCCTTTTCCGCTCTAAGTGTAGCCGAAGCCTCCAGCTAATCTCACCTTTCTCTTCCGGCCTTTCTTCTTCAAGATATGGATCTCAGCATTTGGGGATGCCGCCTGCTCCTGAACTGAAGGCAAGAATTGTGAACCAGAATCATGGCAGAGGCTACTTCTTCTCACCCTCCCTGGTGGCCCCTTGGTTCTCCCATTTCTGATTCCTTGGGTCGGTCCCCTCCATCCCAAATTAACCTCCTCTTTTGTTGTTTCCATGTGACCTTTCTTGTATTGGAAAGTAGTCTGTTGTTAGTCTGTATGTTAGTTAACATACTAAATGCCTGAGAACAGAACACTCAAGCTCTGTTTCAGACAGTCCTCACCCTTCCCTGGGGTTGCAACATAGTGGGAGCACACAAATGACATGATGAAAGCTGCTCCAAACACCTCTTCCCTTTCCAAGATGTGTTATCTGGCCCTCCTGGTCCCCACCGCCACACTTACTCAGTTGCAGGGGCATCACCACAGCCTTTTTGAGGGGCTTAGCTGCTGTGACTGTGCGGCGCGCAAGCGGTCGGAGCACTGCAGGAGAGGAGTTTTCTTTATCCTTTGGGTCTACAGCCTCCTGGGCCAAAACCTTGGCTTCCAGTTCTTTTTGCTTCATCTTCAGCCTCTATTGGAAAGGATCAAGGAGACATGTCACCTAGAACCAACGACTTTCAGGCAGCTTGGATGGCAGTGGATTAGGAAAGTGAGTACAGGACTCTGACGCCCTAGCAGGCAGGGCAAGGACCAAGGAGAGAAGCTACCAGGAGACAACTGGAGCCACTGTAATTAAGGGCTTTCTAATGATCAGGGATGCTCAGAGGCGGAATGGGCCCCTTTGTGAAACACTGAAGGGAAAGACCGTTCGAAAGTCCTAACTTAATTTGAGCTGGTGTTACAAAATGACAATCTCTTCTATTGTTCCTTTTACCTGGATTTCCACCCCCCTCACCTCCTCACAGTTGATCAATTATTTTCAAAGTCCAGTCATATTAAGGACATTCAAGCAGAAGCTGAAGAACAGGGATTCCCGGTTAGGTAGAAATCGGATGCTGGTCCAGCCTTTCAGTGTCCTTCCCTATCTGAAGATCCTCAGATTGCTTCTCAAGGCCAATAGGAATCCCAGCCCCACCTGCCCAACACTTACCTCAATCTCCAAATCCTTCTCTTCCATGGTCTTCATGAGCACTATCCGCTCTCGCCTTGGGGTGTTCAGCCCATGGGTTCCTTGGCTCCCCTGGGAGCCCAAGAGACGGTCCAAGCTGAGGAGGCGCTCCAGCACAGCTGGGTCCATGCTGCTCAGCTTCTGTAGGGGGCTGAGCAGACAAAGGTTACTCCACACCCACCTCTCCTCTTATCGCCCTCTCCACAGCAGGATTCCCTTCATTATGCCTTAAATTGGTGTATTCTGTGATTCCAGATTCTGCTATTAAGTTGCTGGGCAACCCTGAGCAAGTCATTCAGACTCTCTGGGTGCAGTGTCTTCATTAAGTGAGTGAGGATCAATCACTACTTGCCCAGGTAACCTCTCAGGGATGCTAGGAGATCTGATGAGAACAAGTATTTAATGAACACTTGAGTTGTAGGTGTTCAGGCTCTAAGACACTCCCTGCCCTATAGGCACTCACAGTCTAATGGGGAAGAAGAGACTGTGATAAGGTGACAGCAAGGGCTGTGTGCCTTTATTGGAGGAGCATGTGGGGAAAGATTTACAAAGGAAGTCATCCTCAGCAGGGCTTTGAAAGCCGCTGCAGACCTCAAATGCCAAGCCTTCTTCCCATGGGCAGTAGGAAAGGCATATTCGAGCTGAGTCCTGACTTAATCTGAGCATAATGCCTAACATTTGTTCCTTCTGCCTGGAAGTTTTCCCCTCACAATTATCATTCAAAAGTCAATCTGATACCACCTTTCCCGTAAAACCCAGCTTGATTGTGTATCTTCTTTCCTATACTGTGAACTAGCTCCTCAAGGACAGAGACTGCCCTGTTCTTTGTGTGCAAGTGCCTAGGAAGAGCAGGATCAGAAAATATGGGTGAATACCAGAAGTCATTTCTTCCTTCCTGGCTCTCACAGAAGCAGCTCCTCTTTCCTTACTGCATCCTGTACTACCTACCCTCCATCATATACTGATGTTCTAGTCTTCTTTCCTTTAGAGCCCGAGGTCAAGGTCTGACTAGGTCTGATGTGCCCCATCTCTAAGCTTTGCCTATTCACATGTGCAGGGGTGTACATTTCTGCTGACAAATAGCTTGAGAGAGACAAAACTGACATGGAGTTCTAAGCAAGCAAGCACCTGTTGCTATATGCCATCCATCCTCAACTACAGCAGCCTCCCCAGGGCAGAGGATGTACTAATCCTTGACCTCCTCTGGTCACCCCTATTCACTAGTCTTTAGACTTACAGTTTAGAGAGACTGTACTTGGGCTTGGGTAGAAACTGGGCAAAGTAAAAACTGTGGCTGGCTCCCTAGAATTATTAGGGGGGGCCAGGTGGCCAGACACAGAAAGCTAGGCAAGACCACTAAACAGCAGTGACCTAAGGATTCAAGCATACTGGGCCATGAGCTGGGGCCATCAGAACTAGGGAGACTCGCCATACACACAGAAGGGAGGGACACAGTGACTCTGGACTGAGGTTAGAAGCAAAGTTAGATAGCAACAGGCTCCTTGTAGGGTCCTGGAGATGCTGGACTCTAACGCACAGACTGAGAGGTCTCAAGGACACATGGCTCTTCATCTCCTCCTTGTCTCTTTGCTTTGCACTTATCCTCTAGACTTGAAAGACCTGATCTAGATTACTTCTTGAACCAGAAAGAGCTGCCCCCAAATGTGAGGTTTTGCTGACTGCCTAAAGGGATTGGAAAATGGAAAGGGAGGGGCTAGGAACTCAAGGAGGAGGCTTTCTTCAGGCCCCGGGCAGCAGCACCAAGGACAGAGATTGACCTTAGCACTTCAGTGAATTCGGTAGAGTAGGATTTGGGGTGAATTCAATGAGGAACAAGTTCACAGACTAAACCCACTACTGCCCTGCACCCAACCCAGACACAACAGAACAGGAAATATACCCAAGGCCCCTCCCACTCTGCTCACCTGAGTTTCTGAGAGGCAGAGGCTGGAGCTGCTGTGGGCTCAGGACTCCCAATCTCCTCTTCCTCAGGGCCTCGGGCTCTCTTTGCCTCTGATGGGCCTACCAGTTCTTTCTGAGACAGTTTAATGGGTGCCAAGACTAGGAAAGATGTGGGGTGGGTGGGGGGAGGGGCGGTCAGCCTCTATGCTGATGCTTGGCAGAGTCAGCAAACTCCCCAGCTGTCCAGATCTGGCTTTTCCACTCTTGCCAACCCCAGTCCTCACCACGAAGCTGCAGACTCTCGTTGGTAAAAGGACGATTGATCACCTCCTTGGACCTGGCAGCAAAGTTCAGTGCAGAGACTGTATCTAGGTAGAAACGTCTCTCGGGGGCAATGTTGGCAATGAGGATGCTGTGGGCTGAGCCACCCAGAGAATCCTGAGGGATGGGGATGGGCAGGATAGGCAGATCAGAAACCCCACATTTCCGTTTTTGTTTTTGTTTTTTTTTTTAATGTTTATTTATTTTGAGGGAGAGAGAGTGCAAGCAGGGCAGGGGCAGAGAGAGAGGGAGAGAGAGAATCCCAAGCAGGTTCTGCTGTTGTCAGCAGGGCTCGATCCCAGGAACTGTGAGATCAAGAGCTGGAGGCTCAACCAACTGAGCCACCCAGGCATCCCCCAACGTTTTCATTTCTTGACTGCTGTTCCCCACCCTCCCAGCACACCTAAGAACCTCCTTCTCCAGCCCCTTTTCGCCCTGAGGTGGGTGGCCTGACCTGCAACAGGCGAGTGAGCTTGCTGTCCCGGTAAGGCACACGAGGGAGGCCCTGGTTCAGCGCATCCACCACCTTGCCCAGTACAAACAGGGACGAGTTGATAGCTCCACTTTCCTTCAACCGCAGACCCTTGTTACCCGTACGCCGGTTGTCCTCTGAACCAGCCAAGTCAATCAGGTAGAGTTTACCCTCCCGCTGGCGGAATGGGGCCAGACGTTCCCGCTGATCCACCTGGAGTTAAGAGCAAGGACCCCCAACTTCGTTCAGGTTCTAGGGGCTTCCCGGGTCCTCACCCTGTCGGCGGGCCTCACCTTAACCAGGAGCACAGCATGACTGCGGGAGGAGCGCTGGTTGAGCCGGGTGGCTCCTACAGTCCGGTTTCTACTGGCTGGCAGGAAGTGCCGCTCAAAATCAGCGAAGCTAGTGATGGGCTTCTGTGTGAGGCCCGGAATCAGGATGTTTCCTCGACAATCTTCTCGGATCACCAGGTCTCCTGATGCAGGGTCCAAGAGGTCTAATACCTATCGGAGCAGTGAGAGGTAGGGCGGGTTCTGCAGACACAGGCCACTTACTTCCTGGGCACCAGTCTCCTTTTCTCTGCTGGGCTGTCAGAGTTGTACCATCTGCTACCTCAACCTGTTTTTCCGGGTCTTGCCTCCTTGCTAGAGCAGAGCTTCATGCTTAAGAACTGGATCTTATTCTGACTTTTGTCTCTTCCCCCCACAACCAGAGTGGGGGCCGGGGGCGGGGGGTGCTCACCTTTTCCTGGTAGATCTCTAAGTAGGACATAGTGACAGAGAGAGCCCATGGCCGGCCCTCGCCGCCCTCCTCCCTTGTGAGCTGTAGGAGGTCCATGAGAGCCCGGGGAATCACTCCAGGTTGCTCTGGGCTGCCCAGCATTGTGTGCGTCTTCCCTGGGGAAAGAGTGGAGATCGCTGTGAGATCTTCCTCCCCACTCTGAAGCCCTTTCTGACCCATGGCTATTCCCTATCTGGCTCCCTCACCTGCCCCTGTGGGCCCATAGGCAAGCACACTGGCATTCTGCCCTTCCAGCAAGTGCCTCAGGATGGGCTGCACTGATCCCGCATAGACGTCCTGCTGAGAGCTCCTCTCTCCATAGAAGGCATCAAACCTGCAGGCAGGAAAAACGGAGGGAATTAGTGGAGGGTTCCATTCTCACCCAGACTTACAGGGTAATACTAGCCACGGATTTAAAAGAGTCTCTATCCCTTTTCTTGCATAAAGACCTTAGAAAGCACCCACTGAGCACCTGTCCTGTTCCTGTCTCTGTACTGGTGTTAGAAATAAAGAGATGAATCTGATGCCCTGATCTTGGGAGTTTTGTAGTCTGGTGGGATAGAAAGATACCCATCCTTTGTTGTGATTCAGGAAACGAAGAGGAGGACACACTAGAAAGAATAAGTGAGTCTGCTTGAGCAAAAAGGATTTTGCCAGAGACAGAGAGGAGAAAGATATTCCACGTATCAAAAAGAGCACACAGGGGTGCCTGGGTGGCTCAGTCAGTCAAGTGTCCAACTCTTGATTTTGGTTTAGGTCATGATCTTCACTGTTCGTGAGATCTCACAGACAGCAAGGGAGCCTGCTTGGGATTCTCTCTCCTCTCTCTGCCCCTTCCCCGCTCGCGTTTTCTCTGTCAAAATAAATAAACATTAACAAAACTTAAAAAAAAATAGCACAGAGAAGGCATGGTGTGAAAGAGCAGGGCTTCCTGATCTTTCCCCCAACACAGTGTATATAGGAAGCAGTATTGGTACACCACGATGGCGCAGAGGATGCTGCTTCTGACTAGGAGAGACTCCACTCACCTGCAGTCTACTCTCTATACTCCGGTAGAGAAGCCGTGGCTGAGGCCACAGCAGAGATTAGTATTTTAAGTGGAGTGTAGCCTGTGTTGGGGGGAATGAGGCTGGTAAGAAACAAGTCCAATTGCCAAGGGCCTAGAATGAGGTTGTCAAACTTTTTCTGTAAAGAGCCAGCTAATAAATATTTTAGGCTTGGTGAGCCATAGGATTCCTTTTGCAGCTATTCACATCTGTCATTATAGTCAGAAAGCAGCCGTGCACCGTATGCAAATGAACACGTGTCGTTCTGTTCCAATAAAGCTTTTATTACCAAAAAAGACTCCTGGTCAGATCTGACCTGCAGGCCGTAGTTTGCCACCCCCTAGCCTAGAACGACAGGCCGAAAAGTCTCAACTTTCCACCTCCAGTGGGGTTTTAAGGTAGCTGCCCTTGTGAGTTCTGTCCCCAAATCCGGATGGCTTCTGTCACACCCAGCTGCAGCCTGGGCTGGCTGGCTGGCTGGTCTATGTTCCTCCCACCCTTCCCACACCTCCCCGATCCTAGCTGGGGCTCCCCTGGTCACCCTTGCTACTCCTTCCCCACTTTGTGCCTATTTCCCCCATGAGACTGTGAATAGTAATATAAATCTGGTTCAGCTGCCAGTCTTTCCCCAAGTATCCTACAGAACACTGGTCACAAGTGGGCACCTATGAACATTTCTGAAAGCCCGAAAGAAGGTGTGGGGAACAAAGTTGTGCTATGAAAGGTGGAGATTCTAAAAAGGCACGTCTGAGAAACTGTCTGGGCAAGTGATAACGTGAGCTAGGAGAGAGGAGAGGGACAGGAGGGAAGAGTGGCCTGAACCTTACTGGTATTTGAGAGTCTCCTGGTGGTTCCTCCAGTTGGCAATCTCTAGTGAACAGCTGTCCAGGCCCCGCACACAAGGGGGCTCACCTGCTGCAGCTGTCCCATCCACAAATGGTCGCAGCCTCACGGCCACCCTTACCCGAGCTGGAGGTGGGCGCCGGCCAGCCCCTACCTTGCTTAGCCGACAGCGACCAGCTCCTAGAGGAGAGAAGGGAAGTTTTTAGGCATGAAATACGGTGGTAGCACAGAAGTTGCAGGACCAGCTTTGCAGAGAGGTAGGAGTCTTACAGGAAGAGCTACTTGATAGAGCTGAGCTCTGACGGATGAATAGCAGCTTGCCCAGCATTCCAGGCAGAAGGAATGGCATATGCAAAAGCATGATGGTGTGAAAGCATGGCCCCCTGGAGAACTGGTGAGGCGGGACTCTGTGTTCTGTTAGTGAGAATGAGCAGAGAAGGGCAGGATGGAAGACAAAGATGAATCAGATACATGGTCTCAGGAGGAGTACGGTGGGGGTTGGAGGACAGAGATTACCTACATACAGATCAGGGGTTGCAAACCATATCATGTACTTAGCAAACATTAATAGTAAGCACTGGCTACATGTCAGGTACACTTTAATCTTCATGGTGTCCCATGGTGTCCCCTCTTAGTGCCATTTTACCAACAAAGAGGCTTATGGAGGTGCAGCAGCTCTCCTGAGCACGTCGGTATTTTACACCTGGGGCCTTGTGGCTGTCGCACCTTGTTTCATAGCCTACATTTTGTCTTTTTGCTCCTCGAAAGAGTAAGCACAGCCTGAAAACAAAACAAAACCCTAGCATCTTAAGTAGACTAGAGACCCACATAACCTTGACAGAGGGGCAGGGAAATGGACTGGAGGCTAAGGTCATGGGGACACCATGGGAGGGCCAGGAGCCACAGCTCATTTCGGGGAAGCTCTTTCCACCCTGGCTGTACTGTGGGTGTCCCCAACTTGGCCCAGTTCTTTCCTTGCTCTACAAATAAGTCCAGTGGGGAGTAGATTGCCATGTTTACACAAGTAACCTGGAAGCTCTTGTTAAAATGCCGATTCACTTCCGTCCCTGGAATGATGCCTGAGATTCTGCATTTGTAACAAACTGCCAGATGGTGTGGATGCTGCTGGTAGGACATGCTTTGGATTGCCAAGGTGTTGTAGACCAGCATCTTGTAAGGATTAAAAGAGTTGACATTTGCCCCTCCCAAAACCAGTCAATGAACTGCCTGACTCTTCTGTGCTTCTATTTCTCACCTGAGGTTTACAACACACACTTACCTGTACATGTGTGTTACATACACAAAACTGATGGTTTTCTCTTGATGGAGCTTATGTGGGTTTCTTTTGTTACCCAGTTCTGTGATGCTCTAATGTTTGCATTAAAAAAATAAGTAACGCTGTGGATGGACACCTTTGTTTGGAAGGGATGAGGTTGGAAGGCAGCCCAGTCCCTTTCTGCCCCAGCTCAGTCTGCAAAAGGCATTAACATGCAATCCTCCTCTGTTGTAAGCTTTCTGTTTAGTTTGCTTCCAATAATTAAATTTAAGTCATTAAAAAAAAAGAGAGATTATAAATATTTTTATCAGAAAACACAAGGTAAAACTTTTTTAAAAAAGCCTGTTTTGAGGGGGGCGCCTGGGTGGCTCGTCGTCATCTGACTCTTGATCTCAGCTCAGGCCCTGATCTTAGGGTCATAAGCTCAAGCCCCATGTTGGGCTTTGCACTAGGTGGGAAGCTTACTTAAAAAAAAAAAAAAAAAAAAAAAAAAAAAAAAGCCTGTTTGGGGTGCCTGGCTAGCTCAGTCAGTAGAGCATGAGACTCTTGATCCTGGGGTGGTGAGTTCGCACCCCACAGTGGGTATAGAGACTACTTTAAAAAAATAAAAATTTAACAACAACAAATAGCCTTCTTATCTTCATGAGGACTGAATGAGCTAAAAAATAGCTCATGAGGAGGGCATTTCTCTATTTTATGGTGGAGGATACCACACAGTACCTCACAGCTAACAGCAGAATTCTAACCTGGATCTCTTTGCCTCTAAAAATCTGCTTTCAGTGAGGATGCCATATTGCCTATTGGGAAAGTTCTTGGCATCTCTGACTCTCTCCCTTTTTCTAGTGGTAACAGCTGGTTGTCGGGGCCATAGGCCTCAGAGAAGGCAAGAGGCTGGTATGTGTGACCAACACAGGAACAGCGAGATGAAAAGGTGGGCAGACTACCCTTGCTGAGAATCTTACACATAAGGCATGCCCATAAGCGGATGGCCTACAAAACCTGGGCTTCTGCTCCGTTATCTGACAAACGAAGCCAGTAATACCCCTTCTCATTCCATGGTTTACAAGGCACATGGGCATCTAGTTTTCACTCAATCCTCAGGAGTCCTGAAAGTCCGTAACAAGTCAAGAGAAACCTGCAGATGCACCCATGTAGGTGAGAACACTAAGGTGCAGAGAGGTTCACTGACTTGTCAGAAATGTGTGCAGGGGCTTCTCCTTGCCTATCTTTCCCAGGGTTTGGGGGAGAACAGAGAAAGTTGGCAGATACAGACACATTTAAGGAAGTTTAAGGGGAAGGGGAAGTCTGTGGTGATGTACTTGGGTCAGACAGAGCTGAATTTCAATTCCAGCTCTAACACTTGTTAGCTTGTGACCTTGGGCAAGTGACTTAACATCCAGGTGCTCTGGTTTTCTTTGTTTATACAATGGGGTGGGGTGGGCCTCGGAGAGGCTTAATGAGAATTAAAAGAAGTAACGTAATCGCTTCTCGGCCTTTTGGCTAAGATCAAGTGTAAAAGAAGTAACGTAAAATACCAACACAGTAACCAGCACACAATAAGTAGGTTCGTTATTCAAGGTAAGATGGCCTGGGTTCAAAGCCCAGCTCTGCCACTTACAAGGAAACGGGTACATAATGGTCTATTCCTGTGCCTCAGTTTCCACAATTGTAAAATGGGAATAAATATGTACTCGCTGGGTTGTTAAGGGAATAAATGAGGTAATTCATGTCAAAGTGCTCAGAATGGCATTTGGTACATTGGTAAAAGCCTTGGTGTTTTATTTTATATTCATCTTTCATTTTCCAAATGTGGAAACCTCAGTATAGAGAGGTTGGCTAACTTGCCTGTGGTCAACAGCTACCTAGTGACAGAGCTTCAAATGAAGGTCTAACTCTGAAGTTCATTGTATGAGTCCCCAGACCTTCTCAGCTCATCTTTGTATCCCCATGGGCCTGGGAGTCAGAGACAAGTTCCACCCACCCAGTAGCTGTGTGAGCTTGGGAAGCCTTCTTCACTGTTGCAAGCCTCAGTTTCTCTTTATAAAATAACAGTATCATAAGATTGTGAGAAGCCAAAAAAAGAAGGTACATACAATGTTTGGCACAGTGGGTGGCATCAGGGGCTCAGTAAATATTATTGTTATTATTACACTCTTTTACTTATTTACTCTTGTTACCCACTCCTCCAGGTAGCAATTCACTTCAGCCCTCACCATTCAGCAGGGTCACTAATAACCTCCCTAATGCTAAATCCAGTGGACATGCCTGGTCCCCAACCTATTTGACTTCCCAGTAAGATCAGACACCCTCGATCTGCCTTCCTTTGAAAAATACACTTTCCCCTAGTTTCCATGCCAGAGGGCCAACGTGAACAGCTCTCTGCTTACTCCTTCTAAGTTTCTGCCAATCTTAAATATTTTTCCAGGCTCCTTCTATCCTTTCTCTAGCCTGAGGTCACTCAACTTTGGCCCTAATATTTTGGGCTACATAATTCTTTGTAGTGAGGCTGTCCTGTGCACTACAGGGTGTTTAGCACATCTATGCTAAACACACATGCCAGTAACATTCTGCACCCCCCCCACCTCCTCTTACACCTCCTCTTGAAGTCGTAAGGTACTTCAAACCCCACCTATCCCAAACTGAACCCTTCCCCATCTCTCTTGCCACCTGGTCCTCCTCCTATGCTCTCTAGTGTAAATGAATGGAACCAACCCCAAAGACGGGAGTCTTCCCTAACTCCGGCTTCTTTCTCACCTTCTACATCAGTTATTCAGTATCTGTCAATTCTGCCTTTTTAGAGGAGTCCACTTCTCTCTACCCCACTGCACAATCTTCGCAAAGGCAACCATCATCTCAACAGTCTCCCACATTGGTCTCCCTTCCTCTAGTTTCACTCCCCTCCAGTCGCTCTCTTCCCACTTCCTCCCTTGCACTATAAGCTCTCAGCCACAATGACCTTCCTACAGTTC
The DNA here is from genome assembly GCF_028749965.1 of Puma concolor. Lineage (NCBI taxonomy): Eukaryota > Metazoa > Chordata > Mammalia > Carnivora > Felidae > Puma > Puma concolor. The sequence goes on along the minus strand of NC_141682.1, from coordinate 18,979,673 downwards.
CTACAACATGCCCAGTTCTCTCACACCTCTGTGCCCTTGTACATGCTATCCTCTCTCCCCGAAGTATCTTCCTTCTCACCACCACTCGCCATGTGACTGAGGTAGATACACCTTACTTCCTCTAAAAAACCCTCTTTTGTAAAATTACTCTCCCATGAAGTTGTGTCCATGGCTCTCTGGCTCCTCCATCCAAGCACTCATGACATCCCACTGTGACTGTAGATGTGTCTCTGTGCTCCATCTGACTGTGAACTCAGTGACAACAAGTCTTACTCTGGTCACCTTTATATCCCCAGTGCCTGGCACAGAGTAGTTCTCAAGGAATATTTGCTGAACAAATTAAGTTTTGGTGAATGAACATAAAGCATTGTCTTGTTTCTTGTTTTCTTCATAAAAATGGCTCCCTGCCATTCCTGTCCCAAAGCTCACAGCCCAAGGGAGAAGGAAAGGAGAGGCACATGTATACAAGTGCTTATAGTACAAGAGTCTATCCCTTTCGTCATAAAAGCAACTTTAAGGGTTGGGCAAGGCTAGCACTTACTTCTTCTAATTTCCTCCCTCTCACAATTCCCCAACTTCATTTGGTTTAACTCCTCTTTTATTGATGAGGAAATTGAGCCAAAGACAGCATCATTGGCCTCTTTATACATCATAAATAAATCACTCGGTGGTCTTTTCATCCAGCTGAGGCCTGATAAACTCCTATCCGACCCTTGAAACCCACTTCAAATATCACTTCTGTTAATTAGGTCCTCCCAGAATATCCAAGGGTTTACTTACTTCAGATTTTACACTCTCTATCGCAGTTTATACATATCTCTCATTGCTTTTCATGATAGCATATATTTATACGATTATCCACTGAAACAGATTATAAACTTGTCTGGGAGAAGGGTCAATATTCATCCAAGCATTTTAACCGTATCTACTATGTACCAGGCACAGTGGGTGGCGGAAAAGTGAGGGGAGGGAGGCCGTGCTCCGAAAGCAGGAGTATCATGTGCTTGGGCATAATGGTTAAGAGCAGAGGCCCTAGAGTAGGACTGCCTGAGAATTCAGACCCCAATATTCACTAGTTGTGTTAACTTTGAGCAAGCTATTTAACCCATCTATGCTTCAGTTTCCTCATCTGTAAAACAGGGACAATAACAACCAACCACCTTATCGCATTGTGTAGCAATTAAACGATTCATCACCGCAAAGTGCTTACAACTGTGCCTGGCACCTAGCAAGGGCTCAACATGTGTTTGACATTCTGCTAGAGAGCTTTGTTTCTCCATGGGGCCTGACCAACAGCAGGGGACTCAAATCAATTACTATGGCATCTATCATAATCAATGACCAGAATTCAGTGGACAAGAAGAGAGCAGAGACATCTGTAAACAAACACTCACAACATACAAGATTCGTAATGTCCCAACAGCCTTTCCAACCCTAAAATAGCACTGACTTCCACGGCTAGAGCGAAAGGAAACAGTCCCTTATTCCCCCTATTTGTGATCTGGGCACATCTTATGCTGTCAACTCACACCCAGCTGCTGTGCCTCGGCCTGCCCTCCAGCGTCTCCCAGGGATCTCCGCTCACCCAAACAGCACGTCATACACAGAACCCTCCCCTCGCAAAATGCGCATCCAGCTTCTTTCGTCTGGTCCCTACGGTCAGTGTCAGCCACTCTTCGCTCGCTTACTCACATAATCTCCCGAGATGGGGTAACTGTCCCCATTCTACAAAGAAACTGGAAGCTCACAGAGGAAAAGTGCGCTAGGCTCAAACAAAGCTCTATATCGGAACTGGGTGTTTTAACACGGTCAATTGACCCGCACGGAGGGCTGGAAACAAGTGAGAAGGGAAGAGCGAGGTGCGCTGACCAGCTCGAGACTCCCACCTTCCCCTCCCCTCCCCGCCCCCGCGCCATTTCGGCCTCTCCCCGACAACCCGCAGAACCCGGACCAGGCTCCGGCACATTACTCCACCAGGTTCCAGACTTCGGCGTCCTGCCCAGGCCGGGCTCGCGTACCTGAGATCGCCGCCGCCATCTCGCGTCGCCTCAGCTGCGCGGTACCCCCCGCGTCCATTCCGCTCCCTCCGTTGGCCCGCCTCTCCCATTCGAATTTCCCGGTGCCCCGCCCCCCGTCCTGGCCTCCACCAATCATGGCTACTCGCTACCGGAAGCCCCTGCCGGCGGTTCGCAACCATCCCGCCCTCTAGGGCTCGCCTCAGGGTCCTGCAAGAAAAAGTTTCCCCTGGCGGAGGACGCATGCGCGCAGGATGGCCACCCAGCCGTGGACACCCCGGCGCGCGTCGTGGCTTGAACTCTGGCGCCCGAGGCTTGGGCGGCGGTGGCGGTCGGAGGAGCTGCTGAGCGCCGCTGGGCACTGGACTCTCTGTACCTTCTGACTTTCGGATTTCGAGTCGTAGATTTGCGTAAGTCCAGACTTTTCGCCTCGTGTTTCCCCCTCAACCACGAATTTTGGTACTAATCAAGCAGTGATCGAAGGCACTTAATCGATTTACTCCCAGATTTCTCTGAATTGAATACAATTTTAGCTGTTTTAGTGGCAGAAGAGGTGATTATATGAAAAAGGGAGACGTGCGTGGAAACGGGTTATTCAAAGCGAGTGTCACTTTCAGCAGTTTCTTGCTTCAGCTTGTTTCGCGTTCCGTGGGTTCGTGGGTTTGTGGGTTCTCGGACTGGAACTCAGTGCCAGTCCACGGTACTTTACCGTCTGGTCACTTCTGTAGGTCTGGCCTGCGCTGTCTGGTTTGTAGACAGTCGCGTTATACTCCCCCTCTTGCTAAGCCCACATCACCATGCAGATATCAGGTGACATGTCTCCTCTTATGTCAAATCTGAGCGGAAGGGGGCTGGTCTCGGATGTTCCTTGCTTTGTAACTCAATATATCGGAGTGAGCCTTAAAGGCATGTTCAGTCTGTTACTTAGTCAGCTTCATCCACGGTCCCAGTGTCCTAGGCGTTCAGCCATCTGTGAAGTCCTTAACCAGGAATGAATGGAAGCTTAACCAGGGATGAATGTCCCATCTTTGAGCTCCTGATAGAGCCCTGGGTTAGACATGTCTAGACTATTAAACAAAACAAGTGTTAGACCAGCGGTTCTCAAATTTTTTGGCATTGGAATCCTTTACATTGTTAAAAAAAAATGAGGCCTCAGGGACACCTGGCTGGCTCTGTAGGTAGGTAGAGCCTGCGACTCTTGATCTTGGAGTTGTAAATAACAGCCCCAGGGTGGGTGTAGCGATTACTTAAAAGTTAATTTAAGGGACGCCTGGGTGGCTCAGTCGGTTGAGCGTCTGACTTCCGCTCAGGTCACGATCTCACGGTTCCTGAATTCCAGCCCCACATCGGGCTCTGTAGTGACAGCTCAGAGCCTGGAGCCTGCTTCAGATTTTGTGTTCCCCTCTCTCTCCGCCCCACCCCTGCTTGTGCTCTGTCTCTGTCTTTCAAACATGAATAAACATAAAAATAATTTTAAAATAATTTAAAAATGTTTTAAAAAATTGAGGCCCAAGAGATCTTTTGTTTATATGGGTTGTGTCTTCATACTTATTGTATTAGAAATTAAAACGGGTGCCTGGGTGGCTCTGCTCTGGTGGTTAAACTCCCAACTCTTGGTTTCAGCTCACCTCACGATCTCAGGGTTAGTGAGTTTGAGCCCGGAATGGGTGCTAACAGTGTGGAGCCTGCTTGGGATTCTCTCACTCCCCTCCCACCTCTCTCTCTCTCTCTCTCTCTCTGCCCTTACCCCTCTTGCTCTCTCTCTCAAAATAAATAAACTTTACAAAAAAGAAAACAAATTTTAAATGTTTATTAATGCACTTAAAAATTGCAGTAACAAATCCATAGAGACAGAGTAGATCAGAAGTTGGTGAAGTGTTGGTGAATTAAGATTATTGCTATTAGTTAGGTATAGAGTTTCTTTCTGGGTGATAGAAATGTTCTAGAATTAGTGTGATAGTTGTACAGCATGATGAATATACTAAAAAGCACTGAAGTATACACTTAAAAATGATAAGTGAATTGTACCTCCATTTAAAAATCTTCCCCCAAAATTACAATAACAAACCTATTACACAGAATATAAATAACATTTTACTTTTAAAGATAGTTTTTAAATGTCCATAAGATTTACCATTTAAAGTTTATTTATTTTGAGAGTGAGTGAGTGGGGAGGAGCAGAGAGAGAGTCCTAAGCAGGCTCTACTCACAGGGCTTGAACTCATGAACTATGAGATCATGACCTGAGCCGAAACCGAGAGTCGGATGCTTAACCAACTGAGCCACCCAAGTGCGCCCCAAAAATAAATTTGGAAATTTTTTCCAAAGCAAAACAATAGTGAGAAGAGTGGCATTGTTTTACGTTTTTGTTTTTGTTGTTGTTGTTGTTTACAAATATGTCTGGCTTAAGAGAAAATAGCTGTATTCTCATACCTGCTTCTGCATTCCGTATGTTGTGATATCAGTACATCATATAGCTTCTTGAGAACTGTAAGGATGCAAGGAGAAAAGTCAAATGGCATCTTAGTTTTATTATGAAAATGGTTTTGGCCTTGTGGACACTCCCTCCCCCCCCCCCCCCCCCACCTCGGCCGAGACACTTTCAGAATCTCCTAGACTACCCTTGGGAAACTATGGACTTACACCATTGGCAGTTTGGTCTCCCCCCACACTTCAGAAAAGGCTCTTCAGGTTTTCACATTTGTTGCCAGTCCCCAGAAATTTGGTAAGATACCTGCTGGAAGTAGTGGAAAGAGCATAGGTCAGGGAGTCAGGACTTCCTAGGTTGAATAAATAGCTTAGGGACAGGGCTTTGTATCAGACCACCCAGGGTAGGGGTTTAGCCTCTCTGTGCCTCCATTTCCTGAGGTGGTAAAAGGGATTAATGGTTGAATCTGCCTCCTAGGGTTTTAAGGATGTGCATTTGCCTGGTGGAAATTAGGTTCTGAAATACCTGACAGGTGAAGAGAAAGAAGCAGTGGATTTTTTTTTTTTTTTTTTTTTTTTTTTAATTTCCAGATGAGACCCTTGGGAAGCAAAGCAGAACAGAGGAAAGTCATGAGTTTACGCCATAACAACAGGAAGGAGACTAGTTAGCGAGGAAGACAGTTCTGTCCTTTAAGCCTGGGAAGATATAAATGAGGATCATCTGGGGTGAGAGACACAGCAGCAGTGATGAAGAAGGGAATTGGTGCTGGAAAAGACCAGATCTGGGGGGCCAGGTGGGGAAGGACTCCTGGGAGAGATAACAGAGCACACGGGTGGCCAGGAAGCCTTGCCAGTCTGCCAGGTGGACATCCTTTTCCTTCACGTCATAGACTGTGTATAAGAGCTATGGGGGTTGGGGGGAGTGGGGGGGAGGTTCCTAAAAGGAACCGCAGGTCCTTTACTGAAGGCACGGAGGTGGGCTCTGAAGGGCTGCTGTGCATGGGCAAGCGTGACCTGCTCACTGCAGAGGACGCCTCGAGAAGACAAAACGGAGTGGCACATTCACATTTACAGCATGGGGCGCCTGGCTGCTCAGACTCTTGAGTTCAGCCCAGCTCATGATCCCAGGTTCGTGGGAGCAAGCCCTGCTTCAGGCTAGGCGCTGAGCATGGAGCCTGCTTAAGGTTCTGTCTGTCCCTCTGCCCCTCTCCCTAGAGCACACGCATGCTAATAAATAAATAAATAAATAAATAATAAATAAATAAATAATAAATAAATAAATAAATAAATAAATAAATAAATAAGATCTTGTAGTCCCTAGAGCAAGGATTCTCAAAATGTAGTCTGGGGACCCCTGGCCTCTACAGAGTTAAAGCAATTTTCATGATACTAAAGATGTTATTTGCCTTTTCACTCATTCTCTCAGGGGCATACAGTGAGGTTTTCCAAGTGCTTCATGCTGTCTAATATATAACAACAGTTTGAATGCAGAACAGGCTAAACTAGGCTGTGGTGAAAAAGTCAGAAGGGTGGTTGCCTTTTGGGAGTTGAGGGCAAGAAGTGACTGGGAAAGGCCCAGAAGGAATATTTTGGGCGGTGATGGTGACATCTTGATGATGGTATCTTGATGGAGGAGTTTGGGTTCCACAGGCATATATATTTGTCAGAACTCATGTGCAGAAGCATGGCATGGTTTTCTTTCTTTTTTTTATGTTAATTTATTTTTGAGAGAGACAGAGGCAGAGACAGAGACAGAGCACGAGATGGGTAGGAGCAGAGAGAGAGGGAGAAACAGAATCTGAAGCAGGCTCCAGGCTCTGAGCTGTCAGCGCAGAGCCCAACTCGGGTCCTGAACTCACGATCCGTGAGATCATGACCTGAGCCCAAGTCGGAAGCTCAACCAACTGAACCACCCAGACGCCCCATCATGGCGTGGTTTTCTAACTGTAGGATCTTCAGACTGGAAAATCTTGTCCAAGACTTTGTTTCTAAGACGTTTGAAAATCAGACATGCGGAAAATGCCCACATTTCAATGTCAGAAAGACCTGGGTTCGATCCTAACTCTGCTCTATGTTATGTTCGTGACTTTGGACAAGTAACAGCATTTAGCAGAGTGCCTGACACATAGGCACCTAATGAATATTTGTAATATGACTGAATGAAACCATGTAATTTTCCAGAGCTCTACTTTGTACTGACTCCAAGAAATCTCACTTTCATTTGCTCCACCAAGATTTGGAGGGTTTCTGGGTGAGTTTCCTTTAATGGCAAACCGAAGCAGAGAAAAAACCAAACATGCTTTTGTTTGGGTTTGCTTGGTTATCACCTACTGGGGAATAAGCAGGGGGTTAAGGCTGGAGGGGGAGGAGACACAACAGGCCTTGGACATCTGCTGTTGTAACTCTTAAGCCACCTACAGACGTAACTGATTTCTGTCTTGGTGACTTCATCTGAAAAATGAGACCATGCTTACTACCTTCCGATAGGATTGTTGTCATAAATAAATGAAGTACTTTTTGCAGAGTGCCTGAAGTCACAATGGATGCAAAATAAATGTAAGTCCCTCTTCCGTTTTTCGTCTCTCTGTACTATTTTGCTTGAAATAACCACACCCCAAAACATGTATGACTGCTAATATAGACTTCCTACCAGAAGTGATCCTTAAACGTTCTCTCATATGTGCTGTGTTAGTAATTGATCTATATTTGCTCTCCTTCCCCATCACGTTACACGTGACAGCGCCAAGGATCACATCGTGTCATTGGCTGGACTTGAATTTATTGGGCTCAAAACTTTCTTGAAACCCACGAACTGTAGTCCAAGGTGAGTCTTCTCTTTCTTGGATAGTTGGGTTGTTTTGTGGGTGGTGATTGTTTAGGGATTTGACCTTAGCTGTCTCCTGGGTGACTGCATCAGCTTGTGCATATTGGGGCTTCTCTATTCTTGGGACTGCTCAAGAGGCCTGGCCCTGCGTTTCCTTAAAATGGCTCTTTCATTGCTCCACTCTGCAGTGGGAGCTTGAGGACTCAGTACCAGCCACTGGGGGGTCCATGATGGTCCAAACCGGGAAGCAGTCATATCACCCAGTTAATTTGGTGACCTCCTGTAGTGAGGGTCAGGGTAGGGTGGGAAGGGTCTTTTTTTTTTTCTTCTTCCTGACCTTTATACCTAACATGGGGCTGAAATTTACAACCCCAAGTTCAGGAATCCAGTGCTGTACCAACAGAGCCAGCCAGGCGCCCCTAGCCGGGGGTGGGCTCTTCTTTTTTGAGAGATTGCCTTTCATCTCCAGTTGCCATCAGAGGAGCTGTGGGTTCTCTTTGTAGTTTGTGGGCCTTTGGGCCCTTCATTCCAGGCATGTTCCAGAGTATTCCCTACTTGGAAAGGCCTCAGACGTGCCCCCATTCCAGGCCACCTCAGGCTATGTGCCTGGGACCTCCTTCCTACACATATCTCAGTTATCCCTATTTAACATTCAACCACCACACAGTGAGGCCAGTTATTTTCATGTAACAGTAAATTGTTAGATTTCTAGCATGTGTGAGCTGGATAGGTCATACAGAGCGTGTGACCCAGAGCAGCTCCTTTTACAAATGGGTAATTGAAACCCAGAGAGGTTAAGAGATTTGACTGAGGCCATGTAGCCGAGGGGAGGTAGGACTTAGGTTTCCCAAGTCCCTGTGCAATACTCTGTCAACCCCACTGTGACCTCTAATAGCTATTAACTAAGTTCCCAGCATTCCTCAGTAATCTTTTTTTCTGACTTTGGTCAGCAAACTCCTTCATTCCCTGCCATTGTCCTGATTCCCCACCCCAGCCCTCCTAGGTTTTCTCAGGTGCAACAGGTAGTTTGTGTCAGTTTGGCTAGGCTGTAGTAGACTGTTAAGTCAAAAGCAGTCTAGGTGTTGCTGTGAAGAGGCTTAGTAGGTGTGGTTACCATCTACAATCATTTGACTTTAAGTGATGATCCTGGGTAAGCTGGGTGGGCATCATCTAGGCAGTTCAAGGCTTAAAAGCAAAACTGATACTACATGGTGTCACTTATGCGTGGAATCTAAAATCAAAAAGTTGAACACAGGGGCTCCTGGCTGACTCAGTCTGTAGAGCATGTGACTCCTGATCTCAGGGTCGTGCATCTGAGCCCAACCTTCAGGATAAAGATTACTTAAAAAAATATATATATATATATTTCTTAAAAAAAAAAGTTGAACACGTAGAAACCGAGTAGAATGGTGGTCACCAGGAATTGGGAAGTATAGGAAATGGGGAAAGTTGGTAAAAGGGTACAGACATTCCACTGTGTAGCATGGTAACTATAGTTGATAATACTGTACTGTATGATTGCAATTTGCTAAGAGAGTAGATCTTAAGCATTCTCACAAAATTTTTTTTTAATTTTTAAAAAATGTTTATTTATTTTGAGAGAGAGAGAGCATGCAAGCAGGAGAGGGGCAAAGAGAGAGATGGAGAGAGAGAGAATCATAAGCAGGCTCCACACTGTCAGTGTAGAGCCCGATGTGGGGCTTGATCCCATGAACTGTGAGATCTTGACCTGAGCCAAGATCAAGAGTAGATACCCCACCAACTGAGCCACCCACGTGCCCCCCCCCAGTTTTTTTATTTTTTAATTTTTTGTTATTTTCAGTAGGCTTCACATCCAGCATGGAGCCCAAATGTGAGGCTTGAAGTCACAACCCTGAGATCAAGACCTGATCTGAGATCAAGAATCAGATGCTTAACTGACTGAGCCACCCAGGCGTCCCCCCCCCCCCACAAATTTTTTTTAAGTAAGGGTTACTATTTGGACGCCTGGGTGGCTCAGTCAGTTGAGCATCTGACTCTTGATTTCGGCTCAGGTCATGATCCCAGGGTCATGGGATCGAGCCCTGCGTTCAGGGTCTGCGCCGAGCATGGAGACTGCTTAAGCTTCACTCTCGCTCCTGCCCCTTTCCCTTGCTCACGTGCGCTTTCTCTCTCTCTCTAAAAAAATTAAAATAAGTAATATAAAAGAGTAACAATTGATAAAGTAAATAAGATATAGGGATATAATATACAGTATAGGGAATATCATTAATAATATTGTAACAACTTTATATGGTGACAGATGGTGATCATTTATAATGTATACAAATATTGAATCACTGTGTTGTATACCTGAAACTAATACAATATTGTATGTCAATTATTCTTCCATAAAAAAATGTTTTTAAGCTAACTCTGAGGTGATGGATGTGTTAATGAACTTGATTGTGGGAGTTCTTTCACAAGGTATCAAATCATCACGTCGTACACCTTAAACATTACAATTTTATTTGTCATTTATACTTCAATAAAACTGGAAAAAGAATTTCTAAAGAAAATTAAGTTACTACGAGTGTAAATTTTGATGATGAATTAATTTACAAGGAAGAAAAGGCAAAACTGGGGTTTCCCTTAGGAAGAGTAAATTCCGCCTCTGGACTGCAGCACCCACTCCTGCGCAGGAGTTTCCAGACTGTCAGCCTGCCTTACAAACGTCACACTGGCCTCACCCGCCTCCACAGTTGAGGAGCTGATCCCTTGCAGTAAATGTCTTCATGTATAGGGGCAGCTGGCTGGTTCAGTCACTAGAGCAGGCAACTCTTGATCTTGGGGTGGTGAGTTCAAGCTCCACACTGGGGGTAGAGATGACGTAAAAATAAAATCTTAAGGCACCTGGGTGGCTCAGTCGTTAAGTGTACAACTTCTGCTCAGGTCATGATCTCGCGGTTCATGAGTTCAAGCCCCAAGTCCCGCTCTGTGCTGACAGCTCAGAGCCTGCAGCCTGATATGGATTCTGTCTCCCTCTTTCTGCTCCACCCCTTTCAAAATAAATAAGTATTAAAAATGTAAATAAATAAATAAAAATAAAATCTTAAAGGGGCACCTGGGTGGCTCAGTTGGTTAAGCGTTCGACTTCAGCTCAGGTCATGATGTTGCGGTTCACAAGTTCCAGCCCTGAGTGGGCTCTGTGCTGACAGCTGGAGCCTGCTTCGGATTCTGTCTTTCTCTCTCTCTCTCTCTCTCTCTCTCTCTCTGCCCCTCCTCCTCTTGTGCTCTTTCTCCCTCTCGCACAAAAATAAAGCATTTAAATAAATAAAAACATAAAAAAAAAAAAACTATGTATATATGTACGTATGTCTCCTGCTGGTTGTCCTCTGGAAGAATGTGACTCATACAACAGGCAGGTTTACTTATGCAACCGAACAAGTCAAGGTTGGGTATTAATTCCCTCAAGGTTTGCTCCATACCCACTCCCTCTACAAACTAACCTGTACCTTCACTCATCTTCATTCTCTTCTTTCTTAAGGTTTCCTGCCCCAACAGCTACGTAAAACATCCCCCCAATCTCCTGCGAGACCTTGTTCCATCAGTTCCCTCCTCTTTCCTGAATCCTCAGCCTCTTCCTCCCTCTGACTCCTTCTTCGTCATATAAACATGCTCATGTCTCCCCTGTCTAGGAAAAAAACCCAATCTCTCTTTCCTTACATCCCCCATAACTGTGACTAGCCTATTTTCTGGCTTTCTGGAGCCAGACATCTTGGAATATTCAAGTCTTGCTGCCTGTATTTCCTCATTTCTCATTCATTCCTTAGCCAACTGCAGCCTGGTTTCAGCTTCCCCCAATCCCCCGAAGCCCTTTTGGGATTATTCGTGACCTTCTGATTGCCAAAGGCAAAGAATCTCAAGTCCGTCTTTTTCTTGCTTAGATGGCAGTAACAGCTCCATGAAGTTTCTCTCTTGCCCCTGAGCACGTTCCCTCCCTGGCCCCTCCCATCTCTTTTCTCTAACCAATTCCTCTTTGGTATTCTCCAGTCCTCTGACGCCAGCCTTCTCATTTTATATGCCTACAGTTTTCCCACGTGACTTCTTCCACATCCATCACTGAAAGTCCACTGTCTCTGTGCTTGTGACTCCTGAATCTAAGGCTTACCTGAAAGCTGTATCCAAGCCTTTATTGCTAAATAGTCCTCTGTGTAATGTTGGGTCTCCATCAGGATGTGCCACAGATATGTCAAAATGCAACAGGTCCTTGGGGCAGCTGTCTGGCTCAGTCAGTTAAGCGTCTGACTCTTGATTTCGGCTCGGGTCATGATCTCAGGTTTGTGAGATCGAGCCTTGCATAAAGCTCTGCACTAGTGGCACGGACCCTGCTTGGGATTCTCTCTCTCTCGCTTCCCTGCTACTGTACTCTCTTGCTCTCTTTCTCTCTCTTCTTCCCTCTCAAAATAAATAAGTATTATTTAAAAATGCAACAAACTAAGGGTTGATGGGGGGTGGGAGGGAGGAGAGGGTGGGTGATGGGTATTGAGGAGGGCACCTTTTGGGATGAGCACTGGGTGTTGTATGGAAACCAATTTGACAATAAATTTCATATATAAATAAAAAAAAAGAAAGAAAAAAAAATGCAACAGGTCCAAAAGCTAATTTCTTCTCCTGTAGTCCTCATCTTAGAAAGAATCTCTCTCTTCCCAGTTGCCCATACTAGACATGATAGTTCTTCTAGACTCTCCTCTTTGACTCACCTTCATGGGTTCTTTTATCAAGTTCTTCTAAGTCTCCCCTCCCCCTCGAATCTCTCAAATTCCTCCCTCTCTTTTTTCCCTCACATCACTGCCTTTGTTCAAACATCCATCATTTCTGATCTAGACCTAGTCTCTTAACTATTATCTCATCCTGCTTCACCTTCAATCCATTTTCCCCGTTTATACAAGGAAAGATGATTTTCGTATAAATCTTACCAATCCCCTGGGCGAAATCTTGGTTCAGTGGCTTCTTGTAGCCCATAAAATAAAGTTTCAACAGTTTAGTATGACATGCATGGTCCCTGCCATTCCATGAGGCTTCATCTTTACCCAGTAGAACTTTGCATTTTAACTGTGCAATTGTCATTTTAATGTGTTCATATTTCTGCATAGGCTGTGGCCTGAGCCCAGTACTGTGCCCCATCACACACGCACATGCGTACGCTTACACACACACACACACACACACACACACACACACACACACACACACACACACACATACACATGCCCCTTCCTTCACCAAGTCTTCCCTTTGACTAGAGGAAAAGAAACAATTCTTCAGTGGTCTTTGTATTCCCAAGCACCTAGCAGAGAGCATTTGATAAACGTATGATTAGCTCAATTTAGCAATTTTAGAACGTTATAAGGAAAGGAAAATTTTCTTTACATAAAATCTTTATGTAAAAAAAAGCCTAATATGTCAACTACACAAAAGCCGGGAATCCCATGACTTCGTCCTCTTCTGCGGCAGCTGCCTGTCAGGTGCCAGCGACTTCACTGGCCCAGGGTGAGACCCGCTGGTGCAAAGCTGATCCTGAAGTTGACCAGGTATCTGATGTGTCAGATTCAGCTGCACAAGGGTACAAAGTCCTGAACGTGCTACCACGTGGATGATCCTTGAAAATACACTAAATGGGATAAGCCAGACACAAAAGACCACACTACTGGATGATTCCATCTACATGAAATGCCCGGAACAGGGAAATCCATAGAGACAGAAAGTAGATGGGTGGTTACGAGGGGCTGGGGGAGAGGAATGGGGAGCGACTGCTTAATGGGGATGGGATTTCTTTCTGAGCTGATGACGAAATTCTGGCATTAGCGGTGATGGTTGCACAATCTGTGGATACTAAAAACGACGCAAATGGCACACTTTAAAAGGTCAAATATTGGGGCACCCGGATGGCTCAGTCAGTTAAGTGGCTGACTCTGGATTTCAGCTCAGGTTATGATCTCACAGTTTGTGAGATCGAGCCCTGCTTTGGGCTCCGCACTGACTGTGGAGGCTGCTTGGGATTCTCTCTCTCTCTCTCTCTCTCTCTCTCTCCCTCCCTCCCTCTCTCTATCCCTCTGCCGCTCATGCTCTCTCTCAAATAAACTTAAATAACTAAATAAATGGGTGAATTTTATGTACTTTATATCTCAAAACAAATTACTCTGACATGATACTCCATCCCATGGAATTCTTTGAGAGAAATAAAGGAATTGTTCTAAAAAGTATCTAGGCATGAGTTTGTTTCTGTAATGTTAATATTTCTAAAACTACATGTACATAATTGTTATCTTTGTCTAACTGGGAAGAAATGTGACTCTGGCATTCACCATAATGTGAATAAATCTTTGGGGAGCAATGAGTGACTTCCCTCATCCCCAACCACCACCACCAAAAGGCAAAAACAAAACACTGTGGTAATTTTAGGACTGGGCACTAGAATCCCAAGAATTATTTCCAAAGTGACTCTGTATCCTTGCTGAATCTATCCAGCCACTCTGTTGCTTTCCCTGAATGGTAACCAACCCCCGACGTTCACGGAAACCCACCATGGACATCTATCCCTCTTGGAATGCCCTTTTTTTGAGGATGGAATTGGCAGAATAGAAGCTGTTGAGGAGGTGGCAGCTTCCTAGGGAAAGAAGCCCAATTCTGAGCGAGCTAAGCTAATCAGGGAGCATCAGTGCTTATGGGCAAAGGTGGGGAGGGACTAGGCTGGAGTAAGAGACAGAGTTCTCGACACAAACTTAGGCCAAGCTTCGGGAGACAGGTGGATTCTTGGAAAGCACGAAGGACAGTGGCCCAGGCCACCCAGAGACAGCAAGTGGGTTAATGCCAAGAGAGCCAGGTGACAGCCTTTTGGTGGGGAAACACTATCTCAAGGGGAGACAAGGCCTAGAAACTGGGACATCTGGGGTTTGGGGAGGAAGCTAGGCTGCACCCTTAGGCTTAACTCCAGTTTGGGTAAACAGTCTCAGGAGCTATCCTTGAAAAAAAGAGTTGGAGCAATCCAGAATCTTATCTCTTCTCCATAAACCAGGAAGAAAAGCCCAAGACTTTTACACCTCTCTCTCTCCCTCCCACTCTTCACCAGAAAGACGTCTATAGATAGCCAGAAAGGAGATTCACACATCCACAGCCAGAGTCAGGAGGCGGGTCCCAGCTGCACACACCCACATACACTCCAGCGTCAGCTATGTCCTTTTATTATTATTTTTATTGAACCCTGTAGGTGGGGTAGTGGTAAGGCGGTTCTCACAGCCGGCTGCAGCGGTTCACCAACTGGTTCAATACCTGCGGTAGAAGTCCCAGTGCAGGCCGATGGCATTGATGAGGGTGCTAGCGCGACCGCTAATGAATCATAGTACAGTGTTGTGGTACAAGGGGACAGCACTGAAACTCCTGCCTATGTCTGTCCCAAAAGGCAGGTACCGGCCCTTGTTAGTCACAAAGACCAGCTTCCTCAGGTAGTAGTCGTACTTGCCAGACACCTGGATCACTGACTCCCCGGGGTGCGGGAAAATCTCCTCCAGGTCTCCCTGGGTGCCACCCACATAGTCGCTCCACACCTTGCCATAGCGCACCTGGAGGCTGGGGGGGTGGTGAAGGAGGGAAGACTGAGCAGGGTGATTGGAATTCAGGACCTCTTGGCCTACAAGCTGAGAGACCTGCAAACTGGTGGCAGAGATGACAGGTCCTCTGCCAGTCCCAAGGTGTGTGAGGGATGAGGGAGCCCTTGAGGTCCCACTGTGAACTTCAACTCCTTTTGCCGACAGATAGGCTCAGAGAGGAAAAGTAACTTGGCCGGAGCCCCCCAGACAATGGTAGAGCTTCACTTTGAAATCTAGGTTCCGGCTGTGCCCCCAACCCCTACGTGAAAGAAGCAGATGGGCCTTTCTGGATGGCTTTCATGAGGGAAGAGACTCTGTTGCCCCAGGATCAGAAGGATACATGTTTTGGGGAGAGGCGTCAGCCAAGATGGAGGATGCCCAAGGGGATCTACACCTCAGGTGGGGCCAAAGTAGCCAGCTTCCCAGCGCCTCCGCGGCTGTGGTACAGATTTGCCCAAGACGTGCACGCTGGGGCCTGTAGGGCTGTAGCAGCACCGGCCTCAGACCCCAGCGTCCTGATACCTTTCACATCCCAAGTTGTCCCTGGGACTTGTTGACTGAAACAGATGTGACCCAACGTGACTGAGAACTTTCCAGTGTGGTAGGATCGGAGAAGACCCCCAAACCACAGACACACAAAGAATCTTACCCTATGATGTAGTTGTTGTCGATGCGGACCCGGATGGCAGTGATGGGGCCCTCCAGCTGGTAACCAGAATGGGAGAATCGCTCGCCTCCACCACCTCCATACTCTCCATTGTAGGAGGAGGACCTAGCCTGAACTGGAGGGGACAGTAGGCTTCAGAAGAAGAGATCTCAAGAGCTCCAGTCCCTCCTCACCACTCCTACACCTCCCACAACTCGACGCCCACCACCCCAAGCCAGCCCCTGCAAGCCTTGGCCACTGGCAGAGCAGGAAGCTGCCTTCCCATGACGTTAATACTGGGCTCCTGGCCTCTCACTTACTGGCATTGGCCGAGGCTGATGCGCAGACAAGGGCAAGAAGAGCAATGGTCAACATTCTGGGGCTGGAAGGGAAAGAAAGGAGAATGTCAAGGTTCATTCACTCTGTTTCCTTTGGACTTCATTTACCCAGGCTTCCCTGGGTTAGATCTCCAATTGAGACTCGGCCCTCTTTGTCCCTCAACTCTTTGACCCAGTCTTGGGCTCAGAAAGGATTGCCCCTAGTCTCTAGTCCTGCTCCTGGCAGGTACGGTGTCCTTAACCCCTCTGTCCTCCCTGGTCTCGAGGTAGTCGACCCCCTTGTTCCATCCTGAGTCAGAAGGTCAGTCCTAAGCCTCTGTCTGGACCAACCCGTGTAAGTCCTGGTCCCTCCTGGCACAAAGCAGGAAAAGAGTTTCAAAGAAGTGGAGGCCATCTCCAAACCATAGAGATGGTTGAGTTTACCAAACCAGGATTCTGAGCAAAACCTAACTGCAACCTGCCTGTGACACATGGGCCTGGCTTGGGGGACCTCCGGGGCAGAGTTTAAATTCCTAGCTTTAGCTGGGTCTCAAATCAGAAGGAAAGGAGCATTTTAGGGGTGCGTCTCTGTGTCACCTAAGCAGTGAGGGTGATTATAGACGAGACTGTGCCAATACCAGCATCGGAACAGTTGAGAAACTGCACAACGAGTTTGGACCACAGCTCAAGATACCAGATTCCAGATGCCTGGTCTATTTGTCATAATTCTTTCTCCACTAACACAAATCTGGCTGTATCGATACCCCGAGCATCCCAGGTGTCTTCCGTCCTTCCTCTGAGACCCAGATACTTTGCACCTCCCTCAGATGCCCCAGGTACCTGCCACACAGGTCTCCCCTGCCGCTCACTCCAGGCAGGCTGCTCTCCACCGCTGCTTGAATTCCCCCATAACTCAAATCCAGTCATCCCTTTTACCCCTTAGCCCAGGCCTCTTGTCACCCCTCACCTGGCAGTTCCAGGTGCAAAGTAATCACCTGGAAACTTCCAGGTCTTTTATACCAGGTCCAAGCCCTCTGCCTGCTCTTTATTGTGTGAACCTCACCACCTGAGCAAACATGGTCAGCCTCTAGGGTCAGTTGTCAGGCAGGGTCTGGAATACCATATCCTGCCTCTCCCCCCAAGAGTTTCATGTGGCAGGGTGGGGTCCACTCTGGGCCAAGGCCCAAATCTCAGGATGGGCAGAATAAACTTGAGAAAAGGTCACCAACCCAAGGGCCAGCAGCTTTTGGTGGGCAAAGTACCTAAGTGCTTCTGGATGTAGTCTAAGGTTGTCACCCCCCTATTTGGGTGTTCTGCAGGTGCTCCTACCTGCAATCTGTCATCTTTCAGGAGAAACCTTGTCCTCACTGTCCTGCATTTGAAATCTAGATTCTCCTGGGAAGAGATGATACACCCAACACTCTGTACTTAGGAGTGTCTACTATTTTCCAGACAATTTTTTTCCTTCTCATCCCGGTTATTTTATATGAACAAACAAATTCAAACATAGGAAATATTTAAAGAATTATACAGTGAACACTCATATACACACCACATAGATTCTACCATAGTTAATACTTTGCTGTAATTGCCTTTTTCTGCCCCCCCCCCCCCCATCCATCCTCAATCCGCCAGACTGTTTACAAAACTTTTCTGAGAAGGGTAATGTGTTGCTGCTGGTGGACAACGAACACCTGTCAATCTCCCGCCTGGGAGACAGGCAGGCCAATAGGCATGTGAGACGCTGAGGAAGTAACGGTACATGGTTCCTCCCTTGGGGGAAGTTCTGGTCTCAAGGCTCTCGGGGCTCCTGGGAGCCATGACTGAATCTTCTGGGGGATAAAGCCCACACGGGGCAACAGCTCCTTCCATTAGGCCTTAGATTCGTGTCATAGATTTCTTCTCTTCCGAGGCCCTTCTGTTCCACCGGAGTCTCTAGACGGACTCCTGAGTCCTACTTCCTGACCCCTTTAGGACTGGCTCTTTGACCCTCTGAGTCAGCGGGCCCTCCCAAGCAGAGAGATGGATGGAGCCCAGGGAAGAGCTGGAGTCATTAGCCTTGGTGATTAATGACTAGTAGCTGGACAAACAGAATACCCACCCCTCATAGACCATCTAGGACTGAGGACTCCTCCCAGGAAAGCCAGGGAAACCCAACCTAAGGAGCCAGAAATAGGACAGGGCTCTTGGTCTGGAGATTCCGAGAGCAAAGAGGGCAGCCAGGGTTGCATTGTCTGATCTCTGCTTCAAGTTCAAAACAAGCATGTCCTGGTGAGATAACTTCCTCATTCATCTGTTTTGTTCTGTCTCTCTTGTCCTCTCTGGTTTTCTTTTTTTCCTACTTCTCTCTTTCCGTTTGTCTTGATCTTTCCCCATCATCTCCTGCTCTAAGGATTGTTCTTTGTATTCACTGTCTCCATCCCTTTTTCCTTCTGCCTCTTCTCTTTGTCTCTTCTCCTCCTCCAAGCTCTGTCTCTAAATCTTTCCTCTGTCTTCTCTCACAATTGTCTGTCTTTTGTCTTCCTTATGAGGAGTATATCCCACAGGATGGAACCAAACACTGGATATCAAAGATGGCAGCTCAGGGGCATCCAGGTGACTAAGTTGGTTAAGAATTGGACCAATAGTGATCTCACCACTCGTGGGTTCGAGAGCTGCATCGGGCTCTGTGCTGATGGCTCAGAGCCTGGAGCCTGCTTCAGATTCTGTTTCCACCCCCCGCCCCTCCCCCACTCATTCTCTCTCTCTCTCTCTCTCTCTCTCTCTCTCTCTCTCTCTCTCTCCCTAAAACATAAATAAAAGATTAAGAAAAAAAAAGATGGTAGCCCAGAGAGGTCTGCAGTGAATGCCTTAGGAGAATACCCTCATATTTCCATACATGACACATCTGGGACCCTCAAGGGGAGACCATCACACTTGTCATAGGTTCACTCTGATGCACTGGCCCCACCTATGCAGAGAGTCAGAGTCTCCCCGATGCCCATAGACTGGTCCCTGGTTCCCCCCAGCAGGCCATCCATCTCCTCTCCAGAGTGTAAAGAGAGGACTTTATTCCAGTGGGAGGGGTCTCAGGGCTCATCGCCTGTGGGTCCCAGAGACCAGCTAGACCACTGTGCAGCTAATGTTGGTATGCCATCAGGTCCAGTTCCATTGCTCCTGTTTGAACTTGTCACATTTTGCCCATGTGTCCCCTGGGGGACGACCTTCCCCAGTCCTACAGGCAGTGAAGGTCATCCCTGCCCAGTCCCAAGGCTGCGAAGTCCAAAACGTCCCCAAGCTTTCTGCTATGGCAGGGCAGCTGACACTCATTCTCTTGCTGTCTTCTCTGCCCCTTGGCAAAGTGACTCACTCAGCACATTTATGCAGCATCTGTATGTTGGAGGAACCGTCCTAGATGCTGGACAGACAGTCACAGAGGAAGGGTCAAATCGTAGTGCTGGAGCTTTCACTGCGGGGTGGGGGGTCGGACAATTGAACAACTCGTTCCCATGGGCCAGGCCAGGAGGAAATGAGGCAGAGTGAACCAGGAGAAGGGCTGGGAAAGCTGTCTCCAGCCTGGGAGGCCCCCCTCTCCACGGGTAACATTTGTGAAGACCTCACCAAAGTGATGGAGAGACTACAGACATTTGGGAGAAGACTGGACCTGGTGAGGGAACGAGTACACAAACCCTGAGCAGGAAGTGTGCGGAACAGTGTGCGGGGAGGGCAGGGTGGCTGCTGGGAAGTGTGGCTGCCAGCGGGAGGGGAGGTGTGGGCAGCAGCCGGCGGGCAGGTAGTACAGGGCCTGGGAGGCTGTGGTCAGGAGTTTGGATTCCTCCTGAAGGTGAGGGGAGCCACCGAGTGGTTTTGTTCCGCTTTTAAAAGTGGAGAATGGACAGGGTGGGGAATGAGGGTGTGTGGAGGGGAAGGGGGAGGGCGAGCCCACCTCAGGAGGCAGGAACAGTGTGAGCTCTCATACCCCCCAACCCTTGTCTCAAGGGGCCCCTGCTCAGAGCCCTAGTTCCTCTCTCAGACAAAGCCTCTTTTTTTTTTTTTTTTTTTAATTTATTTTTGGGACAGAGAGAGACAGAGCATGAACGGGGGAGGGGCAGAGAGAGAGGGAGACACAGAATCGGAAACAGGCTCCAGGCTCCGAGCCATCAGCCCAGAGCCCGACGCGGGGCTCGAACTCACGGACCGCGAGATCGTGACCTGGCTGAAGTCGGACGCTTAACCGACTGCGCCACCCAGGCGCCCCAGACAAAGCCTCTTAAATCCTGGTGCAAATTCACACCCCAGGGGGGAGAATCTGCCCCTTGACTCCCATCACTGATTTTTCAAAATGTATTTCCAAATGATAGCAGATCTGTTTCCTGTTAAGAAAAAAAAAATTCTCTGTCTCCTCATTTACGCCTTGGGTAAATGGTGGTTTCATTTGAACAAAGGGTTTTACCACAAAAGCAAATGTGAACAGTGCTTTTCTGTTCACCCTTCATGGTTCCCGTGAAGAAAGTAAAGTCTTGAGAGAGAAGTGACCTCACTAAGCTGCAGAGAGGGTCCCTCCACTCCCTGCTGTAGAGGCCACTTGTAGGCAAACAGGCTTGGGTGACAGGAGGTAGAAAAGGGCCACAGTGATGGGATGCAAGCTGGTGTAGCCACTCCGGAAAAAGTATGGAGGCTCCTCAAAAAATTAAAAATAGAACTACCCTACGACCCAGCAACTGCACTACTAGGTGTTTATCCAACGGATACAGGTGTGCTGTTTCGAAGGGACACTTGCAGCCCAATGTTTATAGCAGCACCATCGACAATAGCCAAAGTATGGAAAGAGCCCAAATGTCCATCGATGGATGAATGGATAAAGATGTGGTGTATATATATATATATATACACACACAACGGAGTATCACTCGGCAATCAAAAAAGAATGAAATCTTGCCATTTGCAGCTACGTGGATGGAACTGGAGGGTATTATGCTAAGCGAAATTAGAGAAAGACAAAAATCATATGACTTCACTCATACAAGGATATTAAGATACAAAACAGATGAACATAAGGGAAGGGAAGCAAAAATAATAGAAAAACAGGGAGGCGGACAAAACAGAAGAGACTCTTTAATATGGAGAACAAGCAGAGGGTTACTGGTGGGGTTGTGGGAGGGGGGATGGGCTACATGGGTAAGGGGCACTAAGGAATCTACTCCTGAAATCATTGTTGCACCATAGGCTAAATAATTTGGATGTAAATTTAAGAACATAAAATTAAAAAAATAATAAAGTAAAAAAACTCTTTAAAAAAAAAAAAAAAGAAAAGGGCCATGGCGACCCCCTGGCTGAATACAGACAGGCCCATGGGTCAGGGGCACCTCCATGCATCAGTTATAGGCTCTAACTGACCAATGGGCTGCTTACAACCAGGCACAGTCACCACCAAAGGGGAGAATTCCATACATCCCCATAAGTCCTCACCTTCCCCTTTCCAAAATAGTCCCCCATCCCCCACACTGCCTCTTCTCAGACAGCCTTTCCTCTGCAACCTTGCTGTGTATTCCATAAGCTTCTATCTCCTTTGTTCTGCCTCAGGTGAATTCTTTCATGGCCCAAGCCACCAGCCTCCACCAGGTGGTCACTGCACATTTGGGGGCCCCCATCTGATCGGGACACCACACCTTGCCTCCTGTCCCTCGTAACCCACATGCCAGTCCCTACACTAGCCAGCTGTTTGCTCCTGCCACTCTGGCTGCCTAAATGTTCTCCTGTCCTGCTCACCTGCCCATCTTCTACCTTTAAGACATTCAGCCCCTACCCCCCCCCCCACTACCCCCTGCACGCACCACCCCCTGCACTCCTCCCTAGGGCTTCTATCATAGGGGTCTCCCTCCAGCCCCTCCACTTCAGACAGAATTCCTTTTTCTGGCCTCCAGCTGTGTTTGCTACCTCCCCAGCTCAGCTCTGATTACCCTGCGCTGTAATTTATCTGTGTACACAGAAGCCTTCTCCACCAAACCCCAAGCCCATTCTAAGGTGGAAGGCCTGTCTTGTCCAACTCTGAATTCCAGGCTCCTGCTTCCCATCTGGCACATTACAGGTGCCCCATAAATGACTGTCACATGCCTCGTCTGTGGTGAGAATTCCATTAAATACTCCTCCTTTGTCTTTTCGGGCCAGTGTCTCTCTTCTGGCAGGCTTGAATTTGGGTTTTCTTGTTTCTTATTTCTGAACCTTCTGGGGAAACCCTGTTCGGTAGCATACTGTACCTAAAGACAGAATTGTGGGTTGAGGTCCTCCATTCCAACACTCATTAGCCATGTGAATTTTAAAAAGTCACTAGGGTGCCTGGGTGGCTTGGTTGGTTAAGCATCTGTTTTCGATTCGGGTCATAATCTCACAGTTGGAGCCCCATGTCGGGCTCTGTGCTGACAGCTCGGAGCCTGGAGCCTGCTTCGGATTCTGTGTCTCCCTCTCTCTTTCTCTGCCCCTCCCTCACTTGTGTGGGCTCTCTCTCCCAAACTCTCATAAATACGTAAATAAGCGCTAAAAAATAAAAAGTCACTATTTCTTAGAGCCTGTATTTCTGCATTTGGAACATGAGAAGCAAATGGTGTCAAGATCAACCAAAATCCTCAAGGACAGAGTTCTTCAGACTGTGGGTCTTAACTCACTAGTGGACCATGAAATCACTTTAACAGCTCAAAAACAACGTATTTTTTTAAGTTTATTTTCTTTAGTAAGCTCTCTACCCAACGTGGGGCTTGAACCCACAAGCCCTACAACAAGAGTCTCATGCTTTCCCAACTGAGCCACCCAGGTGCCCCAAAACCAACATAGTTTAGAACGAAATAGAGAAAGTAAGAGCATCGCATGTAACAAGGCTAAATACTATTTCCTGAGATAGCGTTTCAGTCAAATACTCTATCCTACGCGTAAACTGGCTCACAATATAAAATGTTCTTTTCTATTGTGACCTGCTCTTAAAAAAAAGTCCTTGAGAAAAATAAACTCTACCTCTATCAAAGGGTACGATTTTTTATATGTCAACACAGTTCAAAATGCCAGGCCAGAAGTGGGTTGGGACACCTTTAGGGCAATAATTAGAACAGCTCCTGAGACCCAGACTCAGGTATGGAAGAATGTGTTGATAATCTTTTTATTTTATTTTATTTTTTTGACATGGAATTGACACGTAACATTACATTAGTTTCAGGGATTACCACATGCTGATTCAACATATGTATATATTGTGAAATGCGTTAATACTTTCTTAAAGTCAGAAACCTATAGCAACCTGCCAAGAATTCATGCATAGAATGGTGCCTTAGTAAGAGATGTGTCTTTAAATTTTTTTTAATGTTTATTCATTTTTGAGAGAGAGAGACAGAGGGTGAGTGGGGACGGGGAGGGGCAGAGAGAGAGAGAATCCAAAGCAGGCTCCAGGCTCTGAGCAGTCGGCACAGAGCCCGATGTGGGGCTCTAACTCGCTGACCACCAGGTCATGACCTGAGCCAAGGTCGGATTCTTAACCGACTGAGCCACCCAGGAACCCCAGCAGGAGACATGTCGTAAAGCTTGGTTCGTGCCCTGCCTCCATGATCCTCGAACTTCAGTTTGTTCATCTGCGATAGGAGATAATGAGTCTAACCAATTTGTGTCAAGCCCCTGGCACAGCTCTGGCACACATAATACTGAGTAAACATTTATTTTTTTTCTCTCTTCAATTCTCAAAAAATATGGTCTTTCTTTTTCATTTCTTTCAGATAAGGTTGATGAGGGAGCACGGGCTTTCTTTCTCATTTGCAGTTAGCTTTATCTTTATGGTTTAGCTTAGTTCAGATCCTGGAGAGCTTTGTAAATGCATCATACAACTTGACACAAGAATTTTTTTTAATGTTTATTTCTTTATTTTTGAGAGAGAGAGAGAGAGAACAAGTGGAGGAGGGGCAGAGAGAGAGGATTCCACAGAATCCAAAGTACGCTCCAGGCTCTGAGCTGTGAGCACAGAGCCCAGTGTGGAGCTGGAACCCATGAACTGTGAGATCTTGACCTGAGCCGACGTCAGCCGCTTAACCAACTGAGCCACCTGGGTGCCTTGGGAACCTGGTTTTAATTTCCGTTTATTGAGCTATGATTACATGGTAGCTTTTATTTTTAGCCTTTGTGTGTTGTTGTTGGTTTTTTTTGAGATCTGATTAAGTAATCTCTACATCCTACATGTGGCTCACCCTCACAACCCGGAGATCAGAGTCACATGCTGTACAGACTGAGCCAGCCAGGTGCCCCTAACCTGTATCATTTTTGCCTTCAGCCTCCACATCTCTTCCTGAAAGGCTTGATCAATTGTAATGCAACTGCAAAAATTGCTTTGTTTATTTTTTCCTTTGTTTCCTCTATTTGTTTTCCTCCTCACAAAGAGCATTCTCCAGAACATAACACAATATAACATCAAATATTGATATAGCAATATCAAATGGGAATGAGGTGAGGTCATTCCACCAGGACACGGTCATTCTTGCTTTGTGTCAGGAACAATTCAGCTGAAAGTATGAGCCGATTTCGTTTCCTTCATATATGACTGAGGCTCCAACAGTCACCTGCTCTTGCCCTTGGCACGTTCTACAAGCGCAGGAAGACAGACGCGGGGTGGAGTGTTTGAGAGGGGCACAGACGGGGCAGGACTCAGAAGCTGGGTCCCTGGGGAAAGTTATTTCACTTCTCTCTGCTTCTGTTCTCATCTGAAAACACACATATACACAAACAAAAAGGCAATAATTTTGCCTACCTCCTCAGGTTGCTGTGGTTGTGATGTACTTAACGGAAGTAAAGTTCCAGAACACTGCCTGATGCAAGGCGAGCTCCGAGGAAGTTCTGTTTCTCATCGTCTAAGGAGAGGCTCCATCCTGGCCAGGTATGTTGTGGAGGAGATAAAGCTTAACATTTTCTTGAGACCACCCATCTCCACCATAATCAGACTAAGAACCTTCGTACGGGCAGGCCCATTTCGTGTAGGAATTGGGAAAATTGTAGCAGCCCCTTGGGCCCTCCTTTCTCCTGGGAACATCTGGTGGGCGGCCATGTATCACAGGGTGTGGGGTCAGATGCTGGCTACAGAAAGCCTCAGTATAGAATGGACCTCAGTGACTTTCCAAGTGGCATCATGGCAGAGAAAAGGGACCCATGTGCCATTCACAAGTGGCCATGTGGGAAGTTGCCCCTACACATACTTAGCTTCCTTGAGATCGTTCTGGTCCCCTTACCTTCTTTTTTTACTTATTCGTTTTTTAAGTTTATTTATTTATTTTGAGAGAGAGAGAGAGGGAAAACAAGTGGGGAGGGGCAGAGAGAGAGAATTCCAAGCAGTCTTCACACTGTCAGTGAGGAGCCTGATGCGAGGCTCAAACTCACGAACTGTGAGATCACGACCTGAGCCAAAGTCAGACGCTCAAGCGACTAAGCCACCCAGATACCCCAGGTCCCTTTATCTTCTGATGGGGCCTGTGAGCTTTGGCTGCAGAGAACTGTTAAGGTATACAAGTGGCTAGATTGGACAGGGACGATCTAAGCACAAGTGAAGGAAGGCATCCCAAGCAGGCTCCACTTGTTGGCACAAAGCCCAATACGGGGCTCATGAACCATGAGATCATGACCTGAGCCAAAATCAAGAGTTGGATGCCTAACCAACTGAGCCACCCAGGCACCCTCCAAAAATGTTAAGCTATTTTTTTAAGTGATAAGAGATACTTAAGAATCAAAACATCCCATTTTGATTCTAGATCATGTCGGATCTTCCTGGTTTTAATAATGTTTACCCTTCTATTGTTTTGTTTAAATTTTAAATTAAAATTTTATTTTAGTAGGTTCCACACCCAGCATGAGGCTTGAACTCACAACCCTGAGATTAAGTCACAGGCTCTACTGACTGAGCCAGCCAGATGCCCTTAGTGTTGTTTTGTTTTTTTTTTGAGGAATGACTAATTAAAACAGAACATACATAATATTCAGATTTTACTTATTTATTAATTTATTTAGACGTAACATTTTTTATTGTTGTAAATACATGTAACAAAATTTATTATATTAACCTTTTTTAAAACTTTATATATATATTTTGAGAGAGAGTGTGTGCACGGGCAAGCAAGCAATTGGGGGAGGGGAGAGAGGGAGGGAGGCAGAGAATCTCAAGTAAGCCCCACCCTCAGTGGGGAGCAGGACTTGGGGCTTGAACCCCCAAAACAGGAGATCATAACCGGAGCCGAATCAAGAGTCAGAAACTCAACTGACTGAGCCACCCAGGCACTCTTCTTTTTTTTTTTTTTTTTTTAAGATTTTATTTTATTTATTTGTTAATTTTTTTGGAGAATTTTGTAATGTTTATTTACTTCTGAGAGACAGAGAGATACAGAGCACAAGCAGGGGAGGGGTAGAGAGAGAGGGAGACACAGAATCTGAAGCAGGCTCCATGCTCCAAGCTGTCAGCACAGAGCCCAACATGGGGCTCAAACCCATGAACGATATCATGATTTGAGCCGAAGTCGGACGCTTAACCAACTGAGCCACCCAGGTACCCCGAGCTCTTTTAAACAAACTTAAATACGTGCCCAGGAAGTCTCCTGAAGTGGGTATGGAGGATCCCTCCTTGCCTTGGCCTTTGGTGGTGTGAGTTGTGGCAGCCTGCTCCCAGATGGTCTTAAACTAGGGTTTCCTCACCTTCACAGTATTGACATCTGACCCAGGTAATTCTTGGTGGGGGAGACTTTCCTGCATGCTGTAGGATATTTCACAGCCTCTCTGGTCTCTATTCACTAACCCCATAGATGTTACAACCAAAGATGTCTCCAGACATCGCCAAGTGTCACCTGTGTGAGGTCAAGCCCCGCGTTGGGCTCCATCCTTGGCATGAAGGCTACTTATGTTAAAAAAAAAAAAAAAAGAAAAAGTTAATCAAAGGAAGGTATGAGACGAAAAGTTTAAAAATCTCTCAGGATGTAGAACAAAATGACAACGAAATGGAAAGTATGAAAGAAAAGTTAAGAGATGGAGGGCCAATGTATTCCATATTAATCTAACAGAAGTTCCAGAGAGCACCAAGAAAATGGAGGAGAGGAGATAATCAAAGATTCTATTTGACTGAGAAAAAAACATTTCAAGCAGAGAAAACAGGTCTGTAAAGTGGCTCTCACCTGGCTGCACCCTGGATCACCTGAGAGCTCTTAGAAACACACACACCAAGATCCCTGCTTCTCCTCAAGGTGGAGTCACAGGGACCGGTTTTACCTTCCCGCCAGAAACCGCCACCACCACTGCAACAAAACCAGACAAAACACACGATACAACGGTTTTCAAAACAGTGGACACCAAGCAATGAAAGGCAGTAACATGCCTCGCAATCCCAGAGAGAAAGGAAAACAAGTGAGATTTGTCCTTTGAGGACACCAGGGCGAGAGCCATCTCTGCAGGCGGCTGTGCTCAGGGCCTTTTCACACCAGCCCGACTAGCAATGTGGCAAAGTGGAGGGCAGAGTGTTCAGGAAGGGTTTCACTTAGTAGTGGGGAATAATCAGCCCTAAGCTGAGCACTACTATGCACCTGCCTAACAAATCACACAGATTATCAAAGTATCTGGCACTCGGCAAGGTAAAACTCACAACGCTGGCCAATCAGCCACAGATTATGCATGACGCAGAATGAGGAGAATCATCAATCAATTGAAACCAACCTAGCACTGATACAAACGCTAGAAGGAGCAGAAAAGGACATTAAACAGCTACTATAATGGTATTCCATATGTTTTTAAAAAGTTAAATAGAGACATGGACATATAAGAAAGAAATGAAAATTCCAATGTCAGGGATGCTTGGCTGGCTCAGTCGGTAGCGCACGCAACTCTTGCTCTCGGGGTTGTGAGTTTGAGCCCCACGTTGGGTGTTGAGATTACTTAAAAAAGTAAAATCTTAAAAAAATACAGAAAATTACAGTGTCAGAGATGAAAACTACACTGAATGGAATCAACGGTAGATTCGACATTGCAGAAGAAAAGATTAGTGAGGCTGAAGGCATAGCCACAGAAATTATCCAAATGAAACACACAGAGAAAGGAAGTTTTTGTTTTGTTTTGTTTTGTTGTTTTTAATTATATCCGAAGATTTCAGGAGTAGATACCTTAATGACCCTTACCCATTTAGCCCATCTCCCCTCCCACCACCCTTCCAGTAACCCTCTGTTCTCCATATTTTAAGAGTCTCATGTTTTGTTCCCCTACCTGTTCTTATGTTATTTTTGCTTCCCTTCCCTTATGTTCATCTGTTCTGGGTCTTAAAGTCCTCATATGAGTGAAGTCATATGATATTTGTCTTTCTCTGACTAATTTCGCTTAGCATAATAACCCTCTAGTTCCATCTATGTAGTTGTAGATGGCAAGATTTCATTCTTTTTGATTGCTGAGGAATAATCCATTGTATATATATACCACATCCATCCATCCATGGACATTTGGTGTCTTTCCATGCTTTGGCTATTGTCGATAGTGCTGCTATAAACATCGGGGTGCATGTTTCCCTTCAAAACAGCATTCCTGTATCCCTTGGATAAATACTTAGTAGTGCAATTGCTGGGTTGTAGGGTAGTTCTATTTTTAGTTTTTTGAGGAAAAAAACCTTCATACTGTTTTCCAGTGTGTCTGCACCAGCTTGCATTCCCACCAGCAATGCAAAAGAGTTCCTCTTTTTCTGCATCCTCGCCATCATCTGTTGTTGCCGGAATTGTTAATGTTAGCCATTCTGACAGGTGTAAGGTGGTATCTCATTGTGTTTTTGATTTGTATTTCCCTGATAATGAGTGATGTGGAGCATTTTTTCATGTGTCTGTTAGCCATCTGGATGTCTTCTTTGGAGAAGTGTCTATTCATGTCTTTTGCCCATTTCTTCACTGGATTACTTGTTTTTTGGGTGTTGAGTTTGATAAGTTCTTTATAGATTTTGTATACTAACCCTTTATCGGCATTGTTTGCAAACATCTTCTCCCATTCTGTCGGTTGCCTTTTAGTTTTGCTGATTGTTTCCTTCGCCGTGCAGAAGCTTTTTATTTTGATGAGTTCCCAATAGTTCATTTTTGCTTTTGTTTCCTTTGCCTCTGGAGA
The DNA here is from genome assembly GCF_028749965.1 of Puma concolor. Taxonomy (NCBI): domain Eukaryota; kingdom Metazoa; phylum Chordata; class Mammalia; order Carnivora; family Felidae; genus Puma; species Puma concolor. Next base: position 18,950,730 of record NC_141682.1, on the reverse strand, counting down.
CGTGTTGAATAAGAAGTTGCTGCAGCCAAGATCAAAGAAGTTTTTGCCTGCTTTCTCCTCGAGGATTTTGACGGCTTCCTGTCTTACATTTAGGTCTTTCATCCATTTTGAGTTTGTTTTTGTGTATGGTGTAAGAAAGTGGTCCAGGTTCTTTTTTTCTGCATGTTGCTGTCCAGTTTTCCCAGCACCACTTGCTAAAGAGACTGTCTTTATTCCATTGGATATTCTTTCCTGCTTTGTCAAAGATTAGTTGGCCATACGTTTGTGGTTCCATGTCTGGGTTCTCTATTCTGTTCCATTGATCTGAGTGTCTGTTCTTGTGCCAGTACCATACTGTCTTTATGATTACAGCTTTGTAGTATAGCTTGAAGTCTGGGATTGTGATACCTCCTGCTTTGGTTTTCTTTTTCAAGATTGCTTTGGCTATTCGAAGTCTTTTCTGGTTCCATACAAGTTTTAGGATTGTTTGTTCTAGCTCTGTGAAGAATGCTGGTGTTTTTTTGATAGGGATTGCATTGAATATGTAGATTGCTTTGGGTAGTATCAACATTTTAACAATATTTGTTCTTCCTATTCAGGAGCTTGGAATATTTTTCCATTTTTTGTGTCTTCTTCAATTTCTTTCATAAGCTTTCTATAATTTTCAGTGTATAGATTTTTCACCTCTTTGGTTAGACTTATTCCTAGGTATTTTATGGCTTTTGGTGCAATTATAAATGGGATTGTTTCCTTGATTTATTTTTCTGTTGTTTCATTGTTGGTGTATAGGAATGCAACTGATTTCTGTGCATTGACTTTCTATCCTGCAACTTTGCTGAATTCATGAATCAGTTCCAGCAGTTTTTAGGTGCAATCTTTTGGGTTTTCCATATAGAGTATCATATCATGTGTGAAGAGTGAAAGTTTCACTACCTCCTTGCTGATTTGGATGCCTTTTATTCCTTTGTGTTGCCTGATTGCTGAAGCTAGGACTTCCAATACTATGTTAAATAACAGTGGTGAGAGTGGACATCCCTGTCATGTTCCTGACCTTGGGGGGGAAAGCTCTCAGTTTTTCCCCATTGAGGATGATATTAGTGGTGGGTCTTTCATGTATGGCTTTTATGATCTTGAGGTATAATCCCTCTATCCCTACTTTCTTGAGGGTTTTATCAAGAAAAGATGCTGTATTTTGTCAAATGCTTTCTCTGCATCTATTGAGAGGATCATGTGGTTCTTGTCCTTTATTTTATTGATGTGATGCATCACATTAATTGTTTTGTGGATACTGAACCAGCCCTGCATCCCAGGTACAAATCCCACTTGGTTGTGGTGAATAATTCTCTTAATGTATTGTTGGATCTGGTTGGCTAGTATCTTATTGAGGATTTTTTCATCCATGTTCATCAGGGAAATTGGTCTGTAGTTCTCCTTTTTAGTGGGGTCTTTGGTTTTGGAAGCAAGGTAGTGCTGGCTTCATAGAAAGAGTTTGGAAGTTGTCCTTCCATTTCTATCTTTTTGGAACAGCTTCAAGAGAATAGGTCTTAACTCTTCTTTAAATGTTTGGTAGAATTCCCCTGGAAAGCCATCTGTCCCTGGACTCTTGTTTTTTGGGACATTTTTGATTTCTAATTCCGTTTTTTTTTCTGGTCATGAGTCTGTTCAAATTTTCTATTTCTTCCTGTTTCAGTTTTGGTAGTGTATATGTTTCTAGGAATTTGTCCATTTCTTCCAGGTTGCCCATTTTATTGGTATATAATTGTTCATAATATTCTCTTATTATTGTTTTTATTTCCGCTGTGTTGGTTGTGATCTCTCCTCTTTCATTCTTGATTTTATTTATTTGGGTCCTTTCCTTTTTCTTTTTGATCCAACTGGCTAGTGGTTTATCAATTTTTTAAATTCTTTCAAAGAACCAGCTTCTGGTTTCATTGATTCGTTCTACTGGGTTTTTTGTTTTGTTTTGTTTTGGTTTCAATAGCATTTATTTCTGCTCTAATCTTTATTATTTCCTGTCTTCTGCTGGTTGTAGTTTTTATTTGCTGTTCTTTTTCCAGCTCCTTAAGGTTCAAGGTTAGGTTGTGTATCTGAGATCTTTCTTCCTTCTTTAGGAAAGCCTGGATATACTTTCTCTTATGACCACCTTTCCTCCATCCCAGAGGTTTTGGGTTGTGGTCTCATTTTCATTGGCTTCCATGAACTTTTTAATTTCTTCTTTAACTTCTTGCTTAGCCCATTCATTCTTTAGTAGGATATTGTTTAGTCTCCAAGTATTTGTTACCCTTCCACATGTTTTCTTGTGGTTGATTACGAGTTTCATAGCGTTGTGGTCTGAAAATATGCACAGTATGATCTCGATCTTTTTGTACTTGTTGAGGGCTGATTTGTGTCCCAGCATGTGGTCTATTCTGGAGAACGTTCCATGTGCACTGGAGAAGAATGTATATTCCACTGCTTTAGGATGAAATGTTCTGAATATATCTGTTATATCCATCTGGTCCAGTGTGTCATTCAAAGCTATTGTTTCCTGGTTGATTTTTTGATTAGGTGATCTGTCCATTGCTGTTAGTGGGGTGTTGAAGTCTCCTACTATTATGGTATTACTATCAATGAGGCCCTTTATGTTTGTGATTAATTGATTTATATATTTGGGTGCTCACACATTTGGCACATAAATGTTTACAGTTGTTAGGTCTTCTTGGTGGATAGACCCCTTATGTATGATATAATGCCCTTCTTCATCTCTTGATTCAGTCTTTATTTTAAAGTCTAGATTGTCTGATATAAGTATGGCTATTCTGGCTTTCTTTTGTTGACCATTAGCATGATACATGGTTCTCCATCCCCTTACTTTCAATCTGAAGGTGTCTTTAGGTCTAAAGTGGGTCTCTTGTAAGCAGCATATAGATGGATCTTGTTTTCTTAATCCATTCTGTTACCCTGTGTCTTTTGATTGGAGCATTTAGTCCATTGACATTTAGAGTGAGTACTGAAAGATATTAATTTATTGCCATTATGTTGTTTGTGGAGCTGGAGTGTCTGGTGGTGTTCTCTGGTCCTTTCTAGTCTTTGTTGTTTTTGGTCTTTATTTATTTATTTGTGTTTTTTGTTTCATCTTTTCTCCCCTCAGAGAGTCCCCCTTAAAATTTCTTGCAGGGCTGGTTTAGTGGTCACAAACTCCTTTAATTTTTGTTTGTCTGGGAAACTGTTTATGTCTCCTTCTATTTTGAATGACAGCCTTGCTGGATAAAGAATTCTTGGGTGCATATTTTTCCAATTCAGCACATTGACTATATCCTGCCACTCCTTTCTGGCCTGCCAAGTTTCTGTGGATAGGTCTGCTGCAAACCTGATCTGTCTTCCCTTGTAGGTTAGGGACTCTTTTTCCCTTGCTGCTTTCATGATTCTCTCCTTGTCGGAGTATTTTGTGAATTTGACTCTGACATGCCTTGTTGATGGTCGGTTTTGTTGAATCTAATGGGGGCCTCTGTGCTTCCTGGATTTTTATGTCTGTGTCTTTCCCCAGGTTAGGAAAGTTTCCCACTATGATTTGCTCACATAACCCTTCTACCCCTATTTCCCTCCCTTCCTCTTCTGGGACCCCTATGATTCTGATGTTGTTCCTTTTTAATGAGTCACTGATTTCTCTAGTTCTTAAATCATGCCCTTTTCCCTTAATCTCCCTCTTTTTCTCTGCTTCATTATTCTCCATAAGTTTGTCCTCTATATCACGGATTCTCTGTTCTGTCTCATCCATCCTTGCTGCTGTGGCTTCCATTCGAGATTGCAGCTCAGTTATAGCATTTTTTATTTCATCCTGACTAGATTTTACTTCTTTTATCTTACCAGAAAGGGATTCCAATCTATTTTCAACTCCAGCTAGTATTCTTATTATCATGATTCTAAATTCTGGTTCAGACATCTTGCTTGTTTCTGTGTTGGATAAGTCCCTGGCTGTCGTTTCTTCCTGCTCTTTCTTTTGGGTTGAATTCCTTCATTTCATCATTTTGAAGGGAGAAAAAGAATGAATGAGGTAAAAAATAAAATTTTAAAAATACTAAAATTAGGGGCGCCTGGGTGGCGCAGTCAGTTAAGCATCCGACTTCAGCCAGGTCACGATCTCGCGGTCCGGGAGTTTGAGCCCCGTGTCGGGCTCTGGGCTGATGGCTCAGAGCCTGGAGCCTGTTTCCGATTCTGTGTCTCCCTCTCTCGCTCCCCTCCCCCGTTCATGCTCTGTCTCTCTCTGTCCCAAAAATAAATAAACGTTGAAAAAAAATTTTTTTAAAAATACTAAAATTAAAAAATATTAAACTTAAAAAATTAAAAACGAAGACACACACACACAAAATCGAATAAATGATCCAAGATCCTAGGTGTGTTTTGGTCAGGGAGTTGAAAGGGGTTTGATAGATTAGAGAAAAAAAGGGAAAGGAAAAAAAAAGGAAATCATTTGAAAATTTGAAAAAAATGAATACACTGAAGTAGACTAAAATGAAATGATGGAAGTAAAATAATTTGAAAAAAATACAGAAAATTAAAAAATATAGTTGAAAAATTAAAGAAAAATATTTTAATAAAAATTGAAAATAAATGATTTTTATTTTTTTCTGTATTCAAGAAAAAGAAACGAAAAAGAGAATAAAGAAGAAAGGGAAAAAAAGAAAGAAAATTGAACAGATGGAATGGTGAGCAGACTGAAATACGACTGAAATTATTTCGTTTTCTCCTAGTAGTCAAACTATGAAGTACTTTATAGTCCGTAAACTAAGCAGGCGGAGAGTCTTCTGTTCCTGAAGAGCGAGGTTGGCCCAGTTGTGCGGAACTTAGTGTAATGGCTCCGTTCTCCACTAGATGGCACTGCTTAGCTTGCTGGGTGGACGGTTGTGGCGCTTGTAGGTGTATATGCGCATGCGCGGGAGTGGTGAAAATGGCGTCACCCAGTCACCCAGTCTCTAGTATCAGAACTCTGTTTTCCCTGATCAGCAATCACACACCCGTCCTTTGTATTCGGCTTCCATCCACTCCCCGCTTTTATGCAGTGGGTGACCAAGCCCCAGGCAGCACCTCCCTCCTGAGTTTTGTCTCTGATGCAGCTGTTTTTCTGGCCCCTTACTTCTGAGGGACTGGGGCTTTGACCCGTTCTGCCCCTCTGTGGAGGGCCTCACCGAACAATGGCCTGGTGCCGGCCACACTCAGGAACGTTTGAGAGACTGTGCTGCTGCCGATGCCCAGAGACTGTGGCCGGGTGCCAGCCTGCCCTAGAAAAAGTTCACATTATAGTGTAGCAGCAGCATTTCAGGGACTATGGAAAATCACAACACGCGTCTGGCACCAGCCTTTACCCCCAACAACCCTGCTCCAGTACCTGCGAATGTGGTTGTTTTCCCGGGTCCACTGGGGCCTTGCCTTTGGGGAACCACACAGGTGTCCTCCCAGCAGGGGAACTGCCTCTCCCGTGTGGCCTGAAGAACCCCGGGCTCCACTCTGCTCCTGGAGATTTGCCCTTCCCACCAGAGCACCACCAGGTATTAGCTGCGGAGTTTCACCCTCTGCACTCTCTCTGTTTGTAGAGTCTTAATGGAATTTAAACCCTCTCCTTTCTCCTTCTCCTTTTTTAGTTCATTCCCTGCAGCTGTTTACACTTTTCCACTTTTCTCCAGCTGCTTTTGAGGGGGGTACTTTTCACCTCCTCCCCCCACCCCCACGTCTCCATCCTCTCTCCACACACAAAAGCGGGTCCCTACCATCCTTGGCTTCTCTACCTCCCAGTTCATCTCTCTGTGCTGCGTGCCTGCTGAATTCTGTGGTTCAGGTTGTGCACATTGTTGTGTTAAGCCTCAGGTCAGTTTTCTAGGTGTGCAGGATGGTTTAGTGTTGGTCTGGCTGTATTTCATGGATGCGAGACACACAAAAAACTTCCATGCTGTTCTGCCATCTTGGCTCCTCCCCACCATAGGTCCGAAAGGAAATTTTTTTAAATGAAAAATGCATCAGTGTGCTGTGGGATGACCTCAAGTGGCCTAGTGTGTGAATGATTGGAGTTGAAGGAGAGGAGAGACAGAGAGATGGAAAAATATTTTAAGAAGTAATGGCTGAATAATTTCCAAGCTTATTGAAAATTATAAACCTACAGATACAAGAAGCTCAACAAATCTCACCCACAAGAATCTCCACCAAGGCACTCCCAAAGGGGCACCTGGCTGGCTTCATCAGTAAACCACGCACCTCTTGGGCTTGGGGTTGTGAGTTCAAGCCCGAAGCCCCACATTGAGTATGGAGATTATTTAAAAACTAAAATCTTTAGGGGCGCCTGGGTGGGTGGCTCAGTTGGTTAAGTTCCAACTTTGGCTCAGGTCATGATGTCACAGTTCATGAGTTCAAGCCCCAAGTCCAGCTCCATGCTGATGGTGAGGAGCCTGCTTGGGATTGTCTCTCTCTCTCCTCCTCTCTCTGCCCTTTCCCTATGTTCTCTCTCTCTCAACAGTAAGTAACCTTTAAAATAAACAAAAGTAAATCTTTAACGGGGTTAAGTGGTTAAGTGTCCAACTCAGTGGTTAAGCATCCAACTCCTGATCTTAGCTCGGATCTTGATCTTGGGGTCGTGAGTTCAAGCTTTATGTTGGGCTCCGTGGTGGGCGTGAAGCTTACTTAAAATAAATAAATAAGTAAATAAAATTTAAAAAAAAGCAAAGCTCAAATTCATAGATCCTGAGAACAGATTGGTGAGTGAAAGGGGTCAAAAGGTCCAAAGTAGAGTCATAAAATAAATAAGTCCTGAGGATGTAATGTACCGTGTGGTGCCTATAGTCAACAATATTGTAATCTATACTGGAAAGTTGCTAAGAAAGTAGATCTTAAAAGTTGTCATCACAAGAAAAGAAAACTGTGACTATGTGTGAAGATGGATGTTAACTAGACTTCTTGTGGTAATCATTGTGCAATATACACAGATATCAAATCATTACATTATACATTTCAACTAATATAATGTTCTATGTCAATTACATCTCAATTCAAAAAAAGTGAAGGCAAAAAAGAGACATTTTCAGATTTACAAATGCTGAACCAGAAGACCCACACCCGATGAAATTGTAAAATGACATCCTTTGAGCAGCAGAAAAATAATCCTAGAAGAGATCTGGATTGACAAAAGGAATGAGAAGCATCAGAAATAGTAGAAATTGTAGGGGCGCCTGGGTGGCTCAGTCAGTTAGGCACCCAACTCTTGGTTCCAGCTCAGGTCATGATCTCACGGCTCGTCAGTTTGAGCCCACATCAGGCTCCATGCTCACAGCACAGAGCCTGCCTGAGATTCTCTCTCTCCCTGTCTCTCTCTGCCCTTCCTCTGCTCTTTTTGTCTCTCAAAATAAATAAACTTAGATATAGGGGCACTTGGCTGGATCAGTCAGTAGACCACGTGACTCTTGATGTCTGGGTTGTGAGACTGAGCCACACGTTGGATATGGAGATTATATAAAAATTTAAAAATTAAAAAAAATAGTAGACATATGGATATATATGTGTATATAAACATATATATATATACATTTATATGTATATATATATATATATATATATATACGTATGACTTATTTTCTTATTATTTAAGTACCTTTCAAAGATAATTGATTTTTTTCAAAAAAAAGAATAGTATACTGTGGAGGTTAAAATACATATAAAAGTTAAATACATCACAATGATAGCATAGAGGCCAGGAGAGGTGATATGGAAGTCTACAGTTGCAAGGTTTTTATACTATGTATGATGTGGTGTAATGCTTCTCAGAAGCAGACTGAGAGAGGTTAAAGTTGAATGCTACAAACCCTAAAGCAACTACACACACACACTGAAAGAGGTATAGCTCATAAGTCAACAAAGGAGAAAAAAAAAGCATAAAAAAATACCTCCAACAACAGGCATAAGAAAGGACGCCTGGGTGGCTCAGTCAATTAAGCGTCTGACTTCAGCTCAGGTCATGCTCTCAAGTTCATGAGTTCAAGCCCCATGTCTGGCTCTGTGCTGACAGCTCAGAGCCTGAAGCCCACTTAGGGTTCTGTCTCCCTCACTCTGCTCCTCCCCAACTCACGCTTGCTAGTGTGTGCACTCTCTCTCTGTCTCTCTCTCTCAAAATAAACATAAAATATTTAAATAAATAAATAACCTTAAAGTGGCGCCTGGGTGGCCCCTTCAGTTAAGCATCCAAATTCAGCTCAGGTCATGATGTTGTGGTTCACGAGTTCAAGCCCTAGTGGGCTCTGTGCTGACAGCTGGAGCCTGCTTCGGATTCTGTCTTTCTCTCTCTCTCTCTCTCTGCTGCTTCTCCTCCTGTGCTCTTCCTTTCTCCCTCTTTCACAAAAATAAAGCATTTAAATAAATAAAATGAAATGAAATCTTAAAGAAAAAAACTCTTTATGTATATATGTACGTATGTCTCCTGCTGGTTTTCCTCTGGAAGAATGTGACTCATTCAACAGGCAGGTTTACTTATGCAACCGAACAAGTCAAGGTTGGGTATTAATTCCCTCAAGGTTTGCTCCATACCCACTCCCTCTACAAACTAACCTGTACCTTCACTCATCTTCATTTTCTTCTTTCTTAAGGTTTCCTGCCCCAACAGCTACGTAAAACATCCTCCCCAATCTCCTGCGAGACCTTGTTCCATCAGTTCCCTCCTCTTTCCTGAATCCTCAGCCTCTTCCTCCCTCTGACTCCTTCTTCGTCATATAAACATGCTCATGTCTCCCCTGTCTAGGAAAAAAACCCAATCTCTCTTTCCTTACATCCCCCATAACTGTGACTAGCCTATTTTCTGGCTTTCTGGAGCCAGACATCTTGGAATATTCAAGTCTTGCTGCCTGTATTTCCTCATTTCTCATTCATTCCTTAGCCAACTGCAGCCTGGTTTCAGCTTCCCCCAATCCCCCGAAGCTCTTTCGGGATTATTCGTGACCTTCTGATTGCCAAAGGCAAAGAATCTCAAGTCCGTCTTTTTCTTGCTTAGATGGCAGTAACAGCTCCATGAAATTTCTCTCTTGCCCCTGAGTGCGTTCCCTCCCCGGCCCCTCCCATCTCTTTTCTCTAACCAATTCCTCTTTGGTATTCTCCAATCCTCTGACGCCAGCCTTCTTCTCATTTTATATGCCCACAGTTTTCCCACGTGACTTCTTCCACATCCATCACTGGAAGTCCACTGTCTCTGTGCTTGTGACTCCTGAATCTAAGGCTTACCTGAAAGCTGTATCCAAGCCTTTATTGCTAAATAGTCCTCTGTGTAATGTTGGGTCTCCATCAGGATGTGCCACAGATATGTCAAAATGCAACAGGTCCTTGGGGCAGCTGTCTGGCTCAGTCAGTTAAGCGTCTGACTCTTGATTTCGGCTCGGGTCATGATCTCAGGTTTGTGAGATCGAGCCTTGCATAAAGCTCTGCACTAGTGGCACGGACCCTGCTTGGGATTCTCTCTCTCTCGCTTCCCTGCTACTGCACTCTCTTGCTCTCTTTCTCTCTCTTCCTCCCTCTCAAAATAAATATTATTTTAAAATGCAACAGGTCCAAAAGCTAATTTCTTCTCCTGTAGTCCTCATCTTAGAGAGGATCTCTCTCTTCCCAGTTGCCCATACTAGACATGATAGTTCTTCTAGACTCTCCTCTTTGACTCACCTTCATGGGTTCTTTTATCAAGTTCTTCTAAGTCTCCCCTCCCCCTCGAATCTCTCAAATTCCTCCCTCTCTTTTTTCCCTCACATCACTGCCTTTGTTCAAACATCCATCATTTCTGATCTAGACCTAGTCTCTTAACTATTATCTCATCCTGCTTCACCTTCAATCCATTTTCCCCGTTTATACAAGGAAAGATGATTTTCGTATAAATCTTACCAATCCCCTGGGCGAAATCTTGGTTCAGTGGCTTCTTGTAGCCCATAAAATAAAGTTTCAACAGTTTAGTATGACATGCATGGTCCCTGCCATTCCATGAGGCTTCATCTTTACCCAGTAGAACTTTGCATTTTAACTGTGCAATTGTCATTTTAATGTGTTCATATTTCTGCATAGGCTGTGGCCTGAGCCCAGTACTGTGCCCCATCACACACGCACATGCGTACGCTTACACACACACACACACACACACACACACACACACACACACACATACACATGCCCCTTCCTTCACCAAGTCTTCCCTTTGACTAGAGGAAAAGAAACAATTCTTCAGTGGTCTTTGTATTCCCAAGCACCTAGCAGAGAGCATTTGATAAACGTATGATTAGCTCAATTTAGCAATTTTAGAACGTTATAAGGAAAGGAAAATTTTCTTTACATAAAATCTTTATGTAAAAAAAAGCCTAATATGTCAACTACACAAAAGCCGGGAATCCCATGACTTCGTCCTCTTCTGCGGCAGCTGCCTGTCAGGTGCCAGCGACTTCACTGGCCCAGGGTGAGACCTGCTGGTGCAAAGCTGATCCTGAAGTTGACCAGGTATCTGATGTGTCAGATTCAGCTGCACAAGGGTACAAAGTCCTGAACGTGCTACCACGTGGATGATCCTTGAAAATACACTAAATGGGATAAGCCAGACACAAAAGACCACACTACTGGATGATTCCATCTACATGAAATGCCCGGAACAGGGAAATCCATAGAGACAGAAAGTAGATGGGTTGTTACGAGGGGCTGGGGGAGAGGAATGGGGAGCGACTGCTTAATGGGGATGGGATTTCTTTCTGAGCTGATGACGAAATTCTGGCATTAGCGGTGATGGTTGCACAATCTGTGAATGTACTAAAAACGTCAGAAATGGCACACTTTAAAAGGTTGAATATTGGGGCACCTGGATGGCTCAGTTGGTGAAGTGGCTGACTCTGGATTTCAGCTCAGGTCATGATCTCACGGTTTGTGAGATCGAGCCCCGCTTTGGGCTCCGCACTGAGTGTGAAGGCTGCTTGGGATTCTCTCTGTCTCTGTCTCTTTTCTCTCTGCCCCTCCACCGCTCATGCTCTCTCTCAAATAAACTTAAATAAATAAATAAATAAATAAATAAATAAATAAATAAATGGGTGAATTTTATGTACTTTATATCTCAAAACAAATTACTCTGACATGATACTCCATCCCATGGAATTCTTTGAGAGAAATAAAGGAATTGTTCTAAAAACTCTCTAGGCATGAGTTTGTTTCTGTAATGTTAATATTTCTTCCTCAAATTACATGTAAACAATTGTTATCTTTGTCTCATTGGGAAGAGATGTGACTCTGGCATTCCCCATGATGTGAATAAATCTTTGGGGAGCAATGAGTGACTTCCCTCACCCCCAACCACCACCACCAAAAGGCAAAAACAAAACACTGTGGTAATTTTAGGACTGGGCACTAGAGTCCCAAGAATTATTTCCAAAGCAACTTTATATCCTTGCTGAATCTATCCAGCCACTCTGTTGCTTCCCCTGAATGGTAACCAACCCTGACGTTCATGGGAACCCACCATGGACATCTATCCCTCTTGGAATGTCCATTTTTGAGGATGGTATTGGCAGAGTAGAAGCTGTTTAGGAGGTGGCAGCTTCCTAGGGAAAGAAGCCCAATTCTGAGCGAGCTGAGCTAAGCAGGGAGCATCAGTGCTTATGGGCAAAGGTGGGGAGGAACCAGGCTGGAGTAAGAGACAGATTTCTTGACACAAACGTGGGCCAAGCTTCGGGAGTCAGGTGGATTCTGAGAAAGCACGAAAGAAAATGGCCCAGGCCACCCAGAGACAGCAAGTGGGTTAATGCCAAGAGAGCCAGGTGACAGCCTTTTGGTGGGGAGACACTATCTCAAGGGAGACATGGTCTAGAGAGTTGGACATCAGGGGTTTGGGCAGTAAGCTAGGCCGCACTCTCAGGCTTGGAACCCCAGTTTGGATAAACTAGTGTCAGGAGCTATCCTTGAAAAAAAAGAGTTGGAGCAAGAGAGAATCTTTCCTCTTCTCGATAAACTATGAAGAAAAGCCCAAGACATTACACCTCTCTCTCTCCCTCCCACTCTTCACCAGAAAGACGTCCAACAGATAGCCAGAAAGGAAATTCACACATCCACAGCCAGAGTCAGGAGGCGGGTCCCAGCTGCACACACCCACATACACTCCAGCGTCAGCTATGTCCTTTTATTATTATTTTTATTGAACCCTGTAGGTGGGGTGATGGTAAGGTAGTTCTCACAGCCCCACTGCAGTGCCTGGCCCAGGGCAAGGCTGCGGTTCAGCAACTGCCACAGTCGCTGGGATAGACGTCCCAGTGCAGGCCGATGGCATTGATGAGGGCACCAGATCGGCCGCTGATGAAGCGTAGCACGGTGTTGGGGTACAAGGGGACAGCATTGAAACTCGTGCCTGTGTCTTTCCCAAAAGGCAGGTACCGGCCCTTGTCAGTCACGAAGACGAGCTTCCTCAGGTAGTACTTGTACTTGCCAGACACCTGGATCACTGACTCCCCGGGGTGCAGGAAAATCTCCTCCAGGTCTCCCTGGGTGCCACCCACATAGTCGCTCCACACCTTGCCATAGCGCACCTGGAGGCTGGGTGGGGGGTGGTGAGGGAGGGAAGACTGAGCAGGGTGACTGGAATTCAGGACCTCTTGGCCTACAAGCCAAGAGACCTGCAAACTGGTGGCAGAGATGACAGGTCCCCTGCCAGTCCCAAGGTGTGTGAGGGATGAGGGAGCCCTTGAGGTCCCACTGTGAACTTCAACTCCTTTTGCCGACAGATAGGCTCAGAGAGGAAAAGTAACTTGGCCGGAGCCTCCCAGACAGTGGTAGAGCCTCACTTTGAAATCTAGGTTCCCACTGTCCCCCCAACCTTTACGTGAAAGAAGCAGATGGGCCTTTCTGGATGGCTTTCATGAGGGAAGAGACTCTGTTGTCCCTGGATCAGAAGGATACATGTTTTGGGGAGAGGCGTCAGCCAAGATGGAGGATGCCTGAGGGGACCTACACCTCAGGTGGGGCCAAAGTAGCCAGCTTCCCAGCGCCTCCGCGGCTGTGGTACAGATTTGCCCAAGACGTGCACGCTGGGGGCTGTAGGGCTGTAGCAGCACCGGCCTCAGATCCCAGTCTCCTGATACCTTTCACATCCCAAGTAATCCCTGGGACTTGTTGACTGAAACAGATATGACCCAAAGTGACTGAGAACTTTCCACTGTGGTAAGATCGGAGAGGATCCCCAAACCACAGACACACAAAGAATCTTACCCTACGATGTAGTATCTGTTGACCCGGATACGGATGGCAGTGATGGGACCCTCCAGCTGGTAACCAGAATGGGAGAATCGCTCGCCTCCACCACCTCCATACTCTCCATTGTAGGAGGAGGACCTAGCCTGAACTGGAGGGGATAGTAGGCGTCAGAAGGAGAGATCTCAAGAGCTCCAGTCCCTCCTCACCACTCCTACACCTCCCACAACTCGATGCCCACCACCCCAAGCCAGCCCCTGTGAGCCTTGGCCACTGGCAGAGTAGGAAGGTGTCTTTCCATGACACTAATACTGGTCTCCTGGCCTCTCACTTACTGGCATTGGCCGAGGCTGATGCGCAGACAAGGGCAAGAAGAGTAATGGTCCACATTCTGGGGCTGGAGGGGAAAGAAAGGAGAATGTCAAGGTTCATTCACTCTGTTTCCTTTGGACTTCATTTACCCAGGCTTCCCTGGTTTAGACCTCCAACTGAGACTTGGCCCTCTTTGTCCCTCAACTCAGACCTAATTGACCCAGTCTTGGGCTCAGAAAGGATTGCCCATAGTCTCTAGTCCTGCTCCTGGCAGGTACGGTGTCCTTAACCCCTCTGTCCTCCCTGGTCTCGAGGTAGTCGACCCCCTTGTTCCATCCTGAGTCAGAAGGTCAGTCCTAAGCCTCTGTCTGGACCAACCCGTGTAAGTCCTGATCCCTCCTGGCACAAAGCAGGAAAAGAGTTTCAAAGAAGTGGAGGCCATCTCCAAACCATAGAGATGGTTGAGTTTACCAAACCAGGATTCTGAGCAAAACCTAACTGCAACCTGCCTGTGATACACGGGCCCGGCTTGGGGTATATCCGGGGCAGAGTTTAAATTCCTAGCTTCAGCCAGGCCTCAAATCAGAAGGAAAGGAGCATTTTAGGGGTGCGTCTTTGTGTCACCCGGGCAGTGAGGGTGATTATAGATGAGACTGCCAATACCAGCATCGGAACAGTTGAGAAACTGCACGAGTTTGGACCACAGCTCAAGATATCAGATTCCAGATGCCTGGTCTATTTGTCATAATTCTTTCTCCACTAACACAAATCTGGCTGTATTGATACCCCGAGCATCCCAGGTATCTCCAGTCTTTCATCTGAGACCCAGATATCTTTGCACCTCCCTCAGATGCCCCAGGTACCTGCCACACAGGTCTCCCCTGCCACTCACTCCAGGCAGTCCAGCTCTGCTTGAATCCCCTCCTAACTCAAATCTAGCCAATATTTTCACCCCTTAGCTCAGGCCTCTGTCACCCCTCACCTGGCAGTTCCAGGTGCAAAGTAACCCCCCTGAGACTTCCAGATCTTTTATATCAGGTCCAAGCCCTCCCCCTGCTCTTTATCGTGTGAACTTCACCTCCTGAGCAAACATGATCAGCCTCGTGGGGTCAGTTGTCAGAGTGGTGTCCTCTCTGGGCCAAGGCCCAGGTATCAGGATGGACAGAATAAACTTGAGGAAACAGTCACCAACGGAAGAGCCAGCAGCTTTGGGTGGCCAAAGTTACTAACTTCTTCTGGGTGTAGTCTAAGGTTGTCGCCCCCCTATTTGGGTGTTCTACAGGTGTTCCTACCTGCAATCTGTCATCTTTCAGGAGAAACATTGTCTTCATTGTCCTACATTTGAAATCTAAACTCTCGTGGGAAGGGATGATACACCCTATGCCCTGTACTTAGGAGTGTCTACTATTTCCCAGACAATTTTTTTTCTTCCTCTTTCCTGTTATTTTATATGAAAAAAATCCAAACATAGAGAAAAATTGAAAGAAATGTATAGTGAACACTCATATGCACACCACGTAGATTCTACCATGGTTAATATTTTGCCGTACTTGGCTTTTTTTTCCCCATCTATCCATCCTCAATCTGCCAGACTGTTTACAAAACTTTTCTGAGAAGGGTAATGTGTTGCTGCAGGTGGACAACGAACACCTGTCGATCTCCCTCCTGAGAGACAGGCAGTCAGGCCAATAGGCATGTGGGACGCTGAGGAAGTAACGGTACATGGTTCCTCCCTTGGGGGAAGTTGGGCTCAAGGCCCTCGGGGCTCCTGGGAGCCATGGCTGAATCTTCTGGGGGATAAAGCCCACACGGGGCAACAGCTCCTTCCCATAGGTTAGCTTGATGTCATAGATTTCTTCTCTTCTGAGGCTCTTCTCTTCCACCCAAGTCTCTAGGATGGACTCCTGAGTCCTACTTCTTGACTCCTCTAGGATTGGCTCTTTGACCCTCTGAGTCAGCGGGCCCTCCCAAACAGAGAGATGGGTGGAGCCCAGGGAAGAGCTGGAGTCATTAGCCTTGGTGATTAATGACTTGTAGCTGGACACATAGAGTATCCACCCCTCATAGACCATCTAGGACTGAGGACTCCTCCCAGGAAAGCCAGGGAGCCCCAACCTAAGGAGCCGGAAATAGGACAGGGCTCTTGGCCTGGAGATTCCGGGAGCAAGGAGGGCAGCCAAGGTTGCATTGTTTGATCTCTGCTTCAAGTTCAAAACAAGCATGTCCTGATGAGATAACTTCCTCATTCATCTGTTTTGTTCTGTCTCTCTTGTCCTCTCTGGTTTTCTTTCTTTCCTACTTCTCTCTTTCCATTTGTCTTGATCTTTCCCCATCATCTCCTGCTCTAAGGATTGTTCTTTGTATTCACTGTCTCCATACCTTTTTCCTTTTGCCTCTTCTCTCTGTCTCTTCTCCTCCCCCAAGCTTTCTCTCTAATTCTCTCCTCTGTCTCCTCTTACTACTGTCTGTCTTTCGTCTTCCTTATGAGGAGTATATCCCACAGGATGGAACCAAACACTGGATATCAAAGATGACAGCTCAGGGGCGCCCAGATGGCTCAGGTGGTTGAGCATCTGACTTCATCGGCTGAGTTCATGATCTCACCGCTCGTGTGGTCAAGCCCCGCATCGGGCTTTGTGCTGACAGTTCAGAGCCTGGAGCCTGCTTTGGATTCTGTATCTCCCTTTCTGTTTCTCTGCCATCCCCCACTTGTATGCATGCTGTCTCTCTCAAAAATAAATAAGCATTTTTAAAAAACAGAAGTCACTATTTCTTTGAGTCTATATTTCTGCATTTGGAACATGAGAAGTTAAAGGACTCGAGATCAACCAAAATCCTCAAGGACAGTGCTTTTTATTTATTTTTTAATTTTTTTAATGTTTATTTATTTTTGAGACAGGGAGAGACAGCATGAACGGGGGAGGGTCAGAGAGAGAGGGAGACACAGAATCCGAAACAGGCTCCAGGTTCCAAGCCGTCAGCACAGAGCTCGAACTCACGGACCGCGAGATCATGACCTGAGCCGAAGTCGGATGCCTAACCGACTGAGCCACCCAGGCGCCCCAGGACAGTGCTTTTTAAACTGTAGGTCTTAACTCACTAGTGGACCACAAAATCATTTTAATGGCTCAAGACCAACATATTTTTTAAGTTTATTATTTTTTTTGGTAATCTCTATACCCAACGTGGGGCTTGAACCTATGACCCCTAGAACAGCCAGGTGCCCCAAGACCAACATTTTTTTTTTTTTAATTTGAAAGAGTGAGTCGGGGAGAGGGGTAGAGGGGAGAGAGAGAGAATCTTTTTTTTTTTTTTCCAACGTTTTTATTTTATTTTTGGGACAGAGAGAGACAGAGCATGAACGGGCGAGGGGCAGAGAGAGAGGGAGACACAGAATCGGAAACAGGCTCCAGGCTCTGAGCCATCAGCCCAGAGCCCGACGCGGGGCTCGAACTCCCGGACCGCGAGATCGTGACCTGGCTGAAGTCGGACGCTTAACCGACTGCGCCACCCAGGCGCCCCTGAGAGAGAGAGAATCTTAAGCAAGCTCCATGCTTAGTGCAAAGCCAGACTCGGGGCTTAATCCCACGACCCTGAGATCATGACCTGAGCCAAAACCAAATCGGATGCTCAACCAACTGAGCCACCCAGGTGCCCCAAGACCAACACATTTGAAAAGTGAAATAGAGAAAGTAAGAGCATCACATGTAACAAGACTAAATACTATTTCCTAAAATACTGTTTCAGTCAAATACTCTATACTGCATGTACTGACTCACAATATAAAATGTTCTTCCCTATTCTGAACTGCTGTTTAAAAAAAAAATCCTTGAAAAAAAAACCTACCTCTCTCAAAGGGTAAGATTTTTATTTTTTTAATGTTTATTTATTTTTGAAAGAGAGGGAGAGAGAGAGAGAGAGAGAGAGAGAGAGAGAGTGTGTGTGTGTGTGTGTGTGTGTGTGTGTGTGTGTATGAGTGGGGGAGGGGCAGAGAGCGAGGGGGACACAGAATCCGAAGCAGGCTCCAGGCTGTGAACAGTCAGCACAGAGCCCAACACGGGGTTCAAACTCACTGACCACCAGGTCATGATCTGAGCCAAAGTCAGACACTTAACCGACTGAGCCACCCAGGAACCCCAGCAAGAGACATGTTGTAAAGCTTGGTTCGTGCCCTTCCTCCATGATCCTCAAACTTCAGTTTGTTCATCTGCGATAGGAGATAATGAGTCTAAACAATTTGTGTCAAGCCCCTGGCACAGATCTAGCACACATAAGTACTGAGTAAATGTTTATTTTTTTCTCTCTCTTCAATTCTCACAAAATATGGTCTTTTTTTTTTCATTTCTTTCAGATAAAGTTGATGAGGGCAGGCCTTGTCTTTCTCATCTGCAGTTAGCTTTATTTTTATGGTTTAGCTTAGTTCAGATCCTGGAGATCTTTGTCAAATGCATCATACAACTTGACACAAGAATTGTTTTAATGTTTATTTCTTTATTTTTGAGAGAGAGAGAGAGAACGAGTGGAGGAGGGGCAGAGAGAGAGGGAGACAGAGAATCAGAAGCAGGCTCCGCACTATCAGCACAGAGTCTGATTTGGGCTCGAATTCACAAACTGTGAGATCATGACCTGCGCCAAAGTCAGACAACCGACTGAGCCACCCAGGCGCCCCCTTGCAAAAAGAATTTTTTTAAGTTTATGCTTTTTTTTTTTTTTTTTTTTTTTTTTTTTAGTAATCTCCATACCCATCATGGGGCTTGAACTCCCGACCCTGAGATTAAGAGTCACATGCTTGTCCTACTGAGCCGGCCAAGCACCCCTCAAAGAAAGATATTTGTGTAGGTTGATTTGGACAACTAAAGTTAAAGTCACTTGGAAACCTGTTTTATATATATATATATATATATACACACACACACACACACACATATTGTTGTTTATTTTTTTTTTAATTTTTTTTTCAACGTTTATTTATTTTTGGGACAGAGAGAGACATAGCATGAACGGGGGAGGGGCAGAGAGAGAGGGAGACACAGAATCGGAAACAGGCTCCAGGCTCTGAGCCATCAGCCCAGAGCCCGACGCGGGGCTCGAACTCACGGACCGCGAGATTGTGACCTGGCTGAAGTCGGACGCTTAACCGACTGCGCCACCCAGGAGCCCCTATTGTTGTTTATTTTTAAGACAGACGCGGGGTGGAGTGTTTGAGAGGTGCACAGACGGGGCAGGACTCAGAAGCTGGGTGCCTGGGGCAAGGTATTTCATTTCTCTCTGCTTCTGTTCTCGTCTGAAAACACACACATAAACAAAAAGGCGATAATTTTGCCTACCTCCTCAGGTTGCTGTGGTTATGATATAGTTAATGGAAGTAAAGTTCCAGAACACCGCCTGATGCCAAGGAAGTTCTCTGTTTCTCATCGTCTAAGGAGTGGCTCCATCCTGTGGAAATAAGAAAATCATATAATTCCTAAATACCCCTCATGTTTTTGTTGTAAACCTAAATCACATTTTCCTAGCCTTCCATACATTTGCTAACATCGTGAGGTTTGGTTTTCCGCCCCCGCCCCCCAATTGAATATGTTGCAGGCAAACTAAAGGTGTGTGTCCGCCTGAGGCCAGACTTGCTGATTTTAGTACTTCTCAACTCTGGCCTTATCATATCAAGGTTATGAGGTTACGTGTCTTCTCTGGTATCATCACCTCATCATGTCTGCGCATCTTATAAAAGAGTAAGGGCAAAATGGTCAAGTAACTGGAGAATACTGATACACAGGCCAAGGTAGCTTGAACTGAACATCAAAAGCACCTACTGAGGGCCCTGGGAAAATGGAAATGAAGTGTCCTGCCCCAGAGGGGCTCACACTCTCCTGAAGGGCAAACCTAATCAAGCTGGTCTTCAGAGTGCAGGGAAGGAGCATAGCTGGATGCATAGGGATTCAGTCAAACCCAGAGGAGGGGACAAGGATCCTGGCTGTGGCCAGGAAGTGTGGTCACAGATGCCAGAATTGCACAGTGAAAAGAGAGAAGCAGGCTGAGGCCTGGCTTTGCCGATTTCCCCTGGCAAATTAAAGTCTCTGAATCTCAGTTTCCTCATTGCAAGAGGAAAGATAAGATCCACTTCAAGGGTTGCTTTACAGGATTAAATGAGACATAGCAATGTGCTCAGGGGCGCTTGGCTGGCTCAGTTGGTGAAGCATCTGACTCTTGATCTCTGGGTTTGTGACTTCGAGCCTGACGTTGGGTATAGAGATTACTTAATAAGGAAAGAAAAGAAAAGAGAGAAAAGAGAAGAAAAAGAACATGAAGAAAGAGAAGAGAAAGAGAAGAAAGAAAGAGAAGAGGGGTTAGTAAATTGCTAGGCACATAGAAGCGCCTTGGCCAGGAGCAGTAGCTTAGGAGGAATAGAGACATTGGAACAAAGTAGGAAGATCAGCACAGAGGATGAAGTAAGTGGGCCACACCATCCTTCACTGAGGGAAGAAAGTATCAGGGCAGACAGGGCCCGCAGAGACTGGAGGAAGCCAGTGAGAATCCCCAGGCAAGCCATGAACAGAGCCAAGAGTGAGCATGGCCAACCCCACTTTCAGAGGCTGAGAATGAACAAGGCAGAGAGCTGGAGCTCCTCCCTGAAGGCCTTAGCTTTCTGCACAAGAGAGAGAAAGTGTATCCGCTGATGATAAGAGTCGAAGTTGGGCAAAGCTGGTAGGGAAGGGAGAGAGAGAGAGCGTTGCCCAGATCCACATGACAGCATGACTGAGGGACCAAGTGGAGGTGGGGGCACTACACGTATTCAGTTGTGTGATTTTCTCCAATGTGGCTCACCAACCTGTTAACAGGACAAAAGGAAAGTAGTTGTACTGGTCCCAGGCAGAAGCTTTATGAGGAAGGTGTGGGGGTGGGGGGTGGGGGGGTGGGAACAAGGCTGGCAAATGCCGGGAAGAGAGTGGTTGGAACAATACAGCACAAAGTCAAGGTTATAGAGGAAGTGGAGTGAGATTGGGGAGGGCTGGTCCAGAGGGGACTCCAGGATGTGGGCTCCAGGAAAAGAAGTACAATGGGATGGCCCAGCAGGTGGAGTGGGAGAAGAGGGAGGGAGGCTCAGAGCCCGGGGGAATCTGATGGTTGGTATAGAACAATCTTGAGTGGTAACAAGATTTCAGGTGGGTGAACAGATGTGAACGGACAGATCCTTTAGGGCCTTTCAAAGATGAGCAACAATGCTAGACCAAGATGGAAGGGGACAGAAGTGCTGAATGCCTACTTTAAGAGGTGCTTTATATAAACTATCTAATATTACCCTCCAACAACGCTTCAAGTTGGGAATTCATGAAAAAATGGAAATCGAATAGATTGCCAAGGCTCTCAACAGCTGTGGAGCCAGGAACCTCAGATTTAATCCCAGAGCTGCCTGGTTCCAAAACCCGGATTCTTTCCTCCTTCCCCGATTTCCCCACACAGGTGGCACTTGGGACCTTTCTAATTCATTCTTATCATTTTTTAAAGTTTATTTATGTAAATCATCTCTAATACCCAACGTGGGGCTTGAACTCACGACCCTGAGATCAAGACTTGCATGTCCCTCTGACTGAGCCAGCCAGGCACCCCCAATCTTATCATTTTTCACAGCTCTCAAGGTTGGAATCTCTGACTCTTGGGATCCTGAGCAGCCGGTAGGTGCCACCCAGCAGGCCCTGAGCAGTGATAAAACGCTCCTGAGCTCAGCCCTGTGTTTATCGCCTGTCTGGCAGCAAGATAGCTCCGGGTGAGGGCTGGGACTCTCAGCAGGGTGGACCCCACTGCAGAGGGGGTGAGGGTGAAGGGAAGAACAACCGGAAGTGCCTGGACCTTTCTGTTGAAACTCTGAAGGCGTTTCTTATGACTGACCTGCTCAGTAAGTCATTCATTCAGCAGCAGGAGGTTGGAGACGGTCAGATCTGGGTTCCGATTCAGCTCTGGGACTTGTGTTGTGTGACTTTGGATGACAACAACCAACTTTCTCAGTTGACCCAGAATTAAAGTGTTTTCTGGGATGTGGAACTTCAAGTGCTAAAACCAGACGGTCCCGGGTGCCTGGCTGGTTCATCAGTAGACCATGTGGCTCTCGATCTTGGGGTCATGAGTTCAAGCCCCACATTGGGCATAGAGCTTACATTTTAAAATGAATGAATGAATGAATGAATAAAAATAAGGATGGCCCCAGGCACAATGGGAATGGTTGGTCACCCCGGTTGGGCTACTCAATCCTCCTAAGTCTCAGTTTCCAAGTATAAAATGTGGTCATAGGCCGTCTGCTTCTCTGCTCCTCACCACCTGGGGTTGTGCCTTTCAGAGAACACAAGAGCAGAGAACACGATTTAATTCCGTCTGGCCAGGAGATGTCGGCTGACAGGTTGGCTGTATGCTCCTTCATCCACTGAAGCCGCTGAAGCCTCCTTCTGAAGTGCAAAGCAACTTTTTTTTTAATGTCTATTTTTGAGAGAGACAGAGTGTGAGCAGGGGAGGGGCAGAGAGAGAGGGAGACACAGAATCCGGAGCAGGCTCCAGGCTCTGAGCTGTCAGCACAGAGCCCGACATGGGGCTCAAACTCACAGAACACAAGATCATGACCTGAGCTGAAGTCAGACACTTAATCCACTGAGCCACCCACGCGCCCCTGCAAAGCAACGTTTTACTGACATTCTGCTTGGAGACCTCAGACTGTAGCTCATGTTGTGACACGGACCCCAAGTCATGAGCTCCTCTACTTGCCCCCCCTCCCCTACTGTTCCTGGCTACTCCCTCTTGTCGCCAGGGGAGCGTGGCAAGATCCGAGCACACCACGCTCCGCAGGCAGGGGTGAGACAAGGGTTGGGTGTGCGTGGATGAAGGCAGCTTGAAACACAAAACCTAGAACTCTGGTCACAGTATCATTGCATAAGAAGAGGTCTTTAGGCTTCAACCAGGACGGGTGGCATGAGCATGGAAGGACCGCAGCCATCTTCTTGAAGGGTTGTCTTCCCTCATGCCTGTTGACGGTCGATTCTCCTCTTGCCTGAGGTTGGTGGCCTCCACACGTTTCCTAGAAGCCAAGTGCACGGTGGACCCAACACGGTGCAGGAAGAAGTTGTGGAACCGTTGCTGCTGTCGGAGGGTGGGCCCGGAGCAGAGAGTAAGGAGAGGTGGATGAACTCAGCAGTTGTAAATTTGGTCACCCACACTTCCTCAAAAAGGTGAACACAGTGTTGCCATCCGACTGTGAGGTCTGACTCCCAGCTATAGACCCAAGAGAAACTGAAAACATGTCCACACAAAAACCTATACATGACTGTTCACAGCAGCATTACTTGCAATAACCAAGAAGCAGAAACAATCCACGTGTCCCTTGACTGATGGATGGATAAAAATGTAGTATAGCCATACACTAAAACATTCAGCTTTTGTACAAAAAAAAGAATGAAGTACTGGGGCGCCTGGGTGGCTCAGCTGGTTGAACGCCTGGCTCATGGCTTCAGCTCGGGTCATGATCTCATGGTTTGTGGGATCGAGGCCCGTGTCTGGCTCTGTGCTGACAGTGTGGAGCCTGCTTGGGATTCTCTCTCTCCTCTCTCTTTGTATCTCCCCCAACAGTCTCTCTCTCAACATAAATAAACATTAAAAAAAAAAGAAAGAATGAGGTACTGATTCATTAAGTGTGGATGAACCCTGAAAACATTATGTGAAGTGAAAGCTGCCAGGCACGAAAGGCTGCAGGTTATGTGATTTCATTTATATGAAATGTCCAGAAGAGGCAAATGCATAGACACAGAAAACAGACAGTTGTTGGGGCACCTGGTGGCTCAGTCAGTTGAGCATCCAACGTCAGCTCGGGTCATGATCTGGCGGCTCACAGGTTGGAGACCCACATCCAGCTTTGCGCTGACAGCGTGAAGCCTGCTTTGGATTCTCTGTCTCCCTCTCTCTCTCTGCCCCTTGCCTGCTCCGTCTCTCTCTTTCTCTTTCTCTCTCTCTTTCAAAAATAAACATTTAGAAATATTTTGAAAAAAGAAAACAGTGTTGCCAAGGTCTGGGGGAGGAGGGAATGGGGAGTGACCACTAATGGGTACAGGGTTTCTTTCTGGGGTGATGAAAATGTCCTGAAATTAGATAGTGGTGATGGTTGTGCAATCTTATGAATATATTAAAACCCACTACTACTGTACTGGGTGAACTTCATAGCATGTGAAGTTCAATAGAAATAATAATAAACGAAGTTTGGCCACTGAGTCCTGTGCATGTAGAAAGTACAGCAGTGGAGTGATGCCTTCAGGCTCCTGTTGATACCCTTTGGCATTGGGATGGGGTGTTAGAAGATGGGTGGGTTTGGATGGGGATGAGTCTCCCGCACTCAGGCTACAAGTGGATCCTCCAATTGGATCACCAGTGGTTAACTGCCCATGGAGGTATAAAACTCTTGTGATGAATGGGGCTGTGACAGCCAAGTATGTTGTGGAGGGGATGAAGCTTAACATTTTCTTGAGACCACCCATCTCCAACAGAATCAGACTAAGAACCTTCGTACGGGCAGGCCCATTTCGTGTAGGAATTGGGAAAATTGTAGCAGCCCCTTGGGCCCTCCTTTCTCCTGGGAACATCTGGTGGGCAGCCATGTATCACAGGGTGTGGGGTCAGATGCTGGCTACAGAAAGCCTCAGTATAGAATGGACCTCAGTGACTTTCCAAGTGGCATCATGGCAGAGAAAAGGGACCCATGTGCCATTCACAAGTGGCCATGTGGGAAGTTGCCCCTACACATACTTAGCTTCCTTGAGATCGTTCTGGTCCCCTTACCTTCTTTTTTTACTTATTCGTTTTTTAAGTTTATTTATTTATTTTGAGAGAGAGAGAGAGAGAGAGAGAGAGGGAAAACAAGTGGTGGAGGGGCAGAGAGAGAGAATTCCAAGCAGTCTCCACACTGTCAGTGAGGAGCCCAATGCGGGGCTCAAACTCATGAACTGTGAGATCACGACCTGAGCCAAAGTCAGATGCTCAAGCGACTAAGCCACCCAGGTACCCCAGGTCCCTTTATCTTCTGATGGGGCCTGTGAGCTTTGGCTGCAGAGAAGTGTTAAGGTATACAGGTGGCTAGATTGGACAGGGGGATCTAAGCAGAAGTGAAGGAAGGAATTCCAAGCAGGCTCCACTTGTTGGCACAAAGCCCAATACGGGGCTCATGAACCATGAGATCATGACCTGAGCCAAAATCAAGAGTTGGATGCCTAACCAACTGAGCCACCCAGGCACCCTCCAAAAATATTAAGCTATTTTTTAAGTGGTAAGAGATAGTTAAGAATCAAAAACATCCCATTTGGATTCCAGATCATGGTGGATCTTCCTGGTTTTAATAATGTTTACCCTTCTAGTGTTTTGTTTTGTTTAAATTTTAAATTTAAATTCTATTTTAGTAGGTTCCACCCCCAGCATAAGGCTTGAACTCACAACCCTGAGATTAAGAGTCACATGCTCTACCGACTGAGCCAGCCAGGTGCCCTTAGTGTTTTGTTTTTTTAAGGGATCACTAATTAAAACAGAACATACATAATTTTCAGATTTTATTTACTTATTTATTTAGACTTAAAAATTTTTATTGTTGTAAATACATGTAACAAAATCTATTATATTAACCTTTTTTTAACTTTATTTATATATTTTGAGAGAGACAGTGTGTGCAAGCAAGTGGGGGAGGAGAGAGGGAGAGGGAGAGAGAGAATCCCAAGCTTGGGGCTTGAACCCATGAACCAGGAGATCATGACCTGAGCTGAGTCAAGAGTCAGATGCTTCACCGAATGAGCCACCCAGGTGTTCCCTTAACCTTTTTTTTTAAGTTTATTTTTTTAGTAATTTCCACACTCAACGTGGGGCTTGAACTCATGACCCCAAGGTCAAAAGTAACATGCTCTTCCGACTGAGTCAGGCAGGCGCCCCAATCTTAACCATTTTTTGTGTCCATCTCAGTGGTATCAAGTTCAGGTTTTATTTTTTATTTTATTTTATTTTTTAATGCTTATTTATTTTTGAGAGAGAGAGAGAGTAGGGGAGGGATAGAGAGAGAGAGGGGGGACACAGAATCTGAAACAGGCTCCACGTTCCGAGCTGTTAGCACAGAGCCCAATGTGGGGCTCAAACCCACAAACCGTGAGATCATGACCTGAGTTGAAGTTGGATGCTCAACCGACGGAGCCACCCAGGCGCCCCAAATTCCAGTTTTATTTTAAGGCTTATGATCTCATCGAATTATAATCACATCAGGTTTCGGCATATGTCGTAAAGCCAGGAGCCTCGGGACTCTCCATTTCCACCTACCCCCATCCCATGCCACATTTTGTGCTCCTTCTGACCCTTTCCTCAAAACCACCGGGACAGACCAATGTGAGTCAGGCTGCCCTTGTGACCATTTTGTAAGACACTAACATTGCAACATATTTTTGTAGCATTTCTCATGAAATGGCTGTCATTTTGCAAAAGCAAATATTAATACCTGGTAAGGATTGTGTTCAGGTTGCTTGCCAGACCAGGAATTTATACCTATGCTTCTCTGGTCCCTCCCGTATACATGGGTGTGACTTTGGGCACAACGTCACCCGTGTGCGGGGCCTGCTTGTCATCTGTCAGCGAGCGAGTGGAACTAGACAATCTCCGAAGGGATCCGAGTGGCTGAACAACACTCCCTCCTCACTCCTTGCTCCCAGGTTCCTCCGAGCCTCACCCCAGGAGAAGGGAGGCCGGAGGGCAAATGTTCAGGGTCTTGGAGACAGGATTCTCCCAAGAGGCCTACTTTGTTGGTGCCCATGCCTCACCTCACAGATGGCTTCCAACCAAAACTGAGGCTAACTGGCCTAAAGACGAAGAGATGCATATTCATGAAAAGTATGGGGAAGGCTGGGTCAAGCAGGAGGGGGCTGGATGGCAGGGGCGGGTTCGTAGGGGTGCAGTGGGCAGGCCAGGGCCAGGGCCACCCCTCGAGATCAGGCAGAGCGAGGGGCCTGGGGCCTGGCTATGGGGTGAGACTGAGTTCAACACAACCACTGCCCATTCCGGCCCCACCTCTCGCCAGGAAACGCCTCCCCACCACATTGACCACATCCCCCCAGGTTGCCTTGGAAACACTCCCCAGGGGCAAGAGGAGTTGGGGCACTGTTGCCCAGCAACAGGTGGTGCCCTCCCTTCCGGCCTCATCTGAGGCAACTGCCTGACACCCTGCACAAGGAGGAGTGCTCTGAAGGGAGAGCCAGGAGCCCTGGGGCCGCCCTGAGTTAAGGTGAGGTGTGGTGAGGGCCCCTGCAGGTGGCGGACCTGGGGGGCAGAGAGAAGTAGGCAGAGTCAAACAAGGGAGGCACGTTTGGCCAGGCCCGGGGCCAGAGCCGGAGAGGAGAGGCGGGGACAGGTGCAGAGGTGGCGCCCGGGACCTGGCAGGACAGCAAGCTCAGTGGAACCTGCAGAGAGCAAGACCAAATCCAAGGAGAGTCGTGAGGGCCCAGGGGCACCCAAGGTGGCAGCCAAGCGGTGGGAGGGGGCACACAGGCAGGGTGGGAGTCGGGAGGGGAGCTTCTCGTTTCTGCACCCACCACTTCCTCTGAGGCCCAAGCAAGACGTGGGGGCAGCCTAGACAGCAGGAAAGAATCTCTGGGGGCCCTTACAGTTTTGTCTGAGGCACCCCGGGGTCTGGGCGGCGGGAGTAGGGGTGGGGGACAGGGCGTCTGGAAGCAGGTTCAGGAACCAGAGCAGGAGGGCTGGCTGCCGACCAAGGTGGGATCCTGGCTCTCCAACCTTCTGCCTATCTCTCGCCGTTCTGGGCCCTCTTTGTTCCTCTGTCTGCCGGGGGTCTGTTTCCCAGGCCGGATGCAGAGCCGCTCGGGCCTCTGTCTCTCTCCTCATTCTTGTTTGGACACACGCTGCCTCTCTCTTCCTATAGGTTGTGCTGACCTTGTCTCATGTGCTTCCTCTCCTGACCCCCGTCTCTTCAGATGCCTTCAACTCCAGAGCAGCCCTCTGGGCATGTGGAGAGACTCCCTGAGTCGGAGCTGGTTACATGGCCCCCGCTGCCCTGTGGGCCCTGCATCCCCATCATGCTGGCCCTGGCCTCCCTCGCCGCCCTCTTCCTCGTAACGACAGCTGTGTTGGCCGAACGCCTCTTCCGCCGCTCTCTGCACCCAGACCCCAGCAACCGTGCACCCACCCTGGTCTGGCGCCCCGGAGGAGAACTGTGGATCGAGCCCAGGGGCACCCCCCGAGAGCGCTCAGAAGACTGGTATGGCTCTGCGGTCCCCTTGCTGATGGATGGGGCCCCAGACCCTCCCATCTCTGGAGGCACCTTGGAGGCCCGAGCCACAGCCCCACCTGCCCCTATAGCCCCACTCTCCCCTCCCAGCTCCTTGGGCCTCCAGAGCCCACCCAGGGCCCCAGTCCGCAGCACCTTCTGGGGGCCCCAGGCCTTGGAGGAGAGGCCCTATGCTCCGGGTCTGGTGAGCTGGGCTGAGCCTGAACAGAGGCCAGAGGCCAGCATGCACCTGGGGAGCCCCCAGACCCGGAGGCAGCGGCTAGGGAGCTCTGATCTGGAGTGGGGCCTCCAACCTCGGGTCACCCTGGAGCAGATCTCTGCTTTCTGGAGGCGTGAAGGTCGGACCAGCGTGGGGTTCTGATTCCCCAGGGCCTGGAGGACTGGCCTCTCCGAGACACTGAGGAAGGCCTTACCTCAGAGGGTCTCTCTGAGGCCTTAAGACCCTGAGGCTCCAGCCTAAGAGCCCAAGTTCATACTTGGGCCCACAGGGAAGAACACCCCTCCCAAGGCCTTTTACATCTGGATTTCAATTCCCTGGATCTGGGGCTGGGCAGGCACCGCATGGACAGAGCCTGTGCTGCAGGGGAAGCCCAGAAGTATCTCTCTGGCTGCCCAGGGTCGCGGCACAGACAATTGGAGGTGGGGCCGACTACGGGCCAGAAGTCGCCAAAATCATGTTCTAGATTAAGAAAGATCTCAAGCTACCAAACAGGTAGGGAATAGGATCATCACAGAAGCTTCCACCTTCATTGTGCACCTAAGATGCCAACATCGGCGTGCAGGGGTCCTGTGGCTGCCGAACAGACTGAGTGTAGATGACCAGGGTCAGTCCTGCCAGCAGGAGAGGACAGGAAGCCAGCCTCCCAGAGCCACGGATCATGCCTCCAGGAAAACACAGACAGAGGTCAAGGCCAGGCAAAGGAGCGTCTTATTACATCCCAACTGTAGCTTTGACCCCCAACTTGCCACAGGAAACTTGGGCAGCCAAATTGGAGAGGCCCCTCCTTGCCTCCAGCTAGGACCTCGAGTCAAGGGAGGTCAGGGGGCAGCCGTCCCATTAAGGTTGAACATGGCAGCCCACTGACTCTGACCCCTCCGGGGTGAGGGAGGCCCGCCGAAGCGATCGGAGTTTGATCCAATGTGGAAAGGAACACTGTCCCTGGGGAAGAGCAGCTCCCGGTGTGCGGCCTCTGGCCATCCTCCCTCCCAGCTTGCTGGATCAATCCAGACAGATTTGCCCCATGACAGGCTTATTTATAATGCCTCACCCGGTAGAAATGGAGCCCAGAGATGTCCTTGATTCCACAGCCATCTGTATCAGCTGGCCGCCCCCTGGGAGGAGAGCCAGGAGCTGGGGAGAGGAAAAGGAGCTGCACTCCCGGCACGGGGAGGGAAGGGGGGCCCGATTTCCCAAACTTCAGTCACGAATGTTAGGATTTTTGCCTTATCACTTTACCACCTGTACTATTATTTACTTCATATTTTTCCTTAAGATGATTTCCTATTTGCTGAATAAATTTATTTTAGAAGGAACATTTTTTGTATCACTTCTGCAAATGGAAAACCAGTTATCACGTGCCATAAATAGAAAGTAAAACATGAAAATAAATACAAGGTTAAACAAAGATATTACGTTCTAAGTAGATATTGTTCCCTCCCTGCTAGTAGCATTCATTGACCCAGAGGTCTGCTCTTTTTTTTTTTTATTTTTTATTTTAATTTCTTAATGTTTATTTATTTTTGAGACAGAGACAGAGACAGAGGGTGAGTGGGGGAGGGACCAAGAGAGAGGGAAACACAGAGTCCAAAGCAGCCTGCAGGCTCTAAGCTGTCAGCACAGAGCTCGATGTGGGGATCGAACTCACAACTGTGAGATCATGACCTGAGCCAAAGTTGGATGCTCCACTGACTGAGCCACCCACGGGCCCCATGTTGTTTCTATGTTAAAAGAAAAGAGAATTGATGGGTCAGCAAGTGTTAAGAAAGTGTTAGACATTCGAGTACCATCCTGAGACATTCCCCCCGGAAGTACTGAGACAGACTGAGAGTTCTGCACGGGGAACAGCCACCCTGTGCTATTTGATGGCCAGGAACCTCCCAAGTTCACACGCAGGAAATGCTGCTGGGCAGGGACCTATAGTCAGCTCTTCCTTCCTGCTCAGGAGGGCCTGGGCCTCCTGCTCGCTCTTTGGGTGCCAGAAGTCAAAGTAACACCGGAGCATCGTCTCTGAGCCAGGCCCTGGGGGTGGAGGCGTCAGCCCGGCCCCGGCTCTCAAGGAGCTCAGACTCTCTGGTGACAGGAGCAGGGGTTGAAGGAGGTGCCATGAGATAGGGACACATAACTGACACAAGATAGAGATCAGAGCCCCCCTCCCATCTCGGTCACTCAGGAGCTGGATAAGGCTGTCACTTCTCATTGTCGCCATCAGCTGACGGGACTGGGTTGTGGGGACTCTGCCCACAGGAGCAAACACACAGCCCACCAGGGAAACAAAACAGACATACAGTGTTCAGAGCTTCGATGCTGGCCTGCCAAGCGCTCGGCAGAGGCAGGGCTCCGGCTCTCCATCTGGCTTTGCCGCCCACTCGCTCGGAGACTTCAGAAAAGTGATTTTTACGTTGCTGGGACTCACATTCTTTTTCTGTACGAGAAAGTCGAAAGGTGAACAGGATGCCCTGCGGGAACTTTTCTAGCTGTGACCTCTAAGGATGCTATAAAATGAAAAAGGGGTGGGGTGCCTGAGTGGCTCAGTCGATTAAGTCCAACTTCGGCTCAGGTCATGATCTCGAGGTTTGTGAGTCACGATCAGGTTCTTGGGTTCGAACCCTGCATTAGGCTCTCTGCTGTCTGCTGAGAACCTGCTTCAGATCCTCTGTCTCCCTCTCTCTGATCCTCCCCCACCCTCTGTCTCTCTGTCTCCCTCTCAAAAACAAATAAACTTAAAAAAAAAAAACGAGAGAGGGGTGTGTGCCCGCAGTGCTGAATGTGATCTTCCTGATGTGGAGCCTAGAATCCCCTTCCATTCCCAAACCCAGACCAGGGGCCACATGTTACTAGCAGCCCCAAAAAATGAACAGATGACTGAGGGGTGGATTAACAGAGGAGTTAGTTTTACCCTTTCTCCTTTCTGTTGTTGTTTTTAAGTTTATTTTTTTTTTTTTTTTTTTTTTTTTTTTTTTTTTTTTTTTGAGAACGAGAGAGCGCTTGTGCACAAGCGGGGGAGGGGCAGAGAGAAGGAGAGACAGAATCCCAAGCAGGCTCTGCCCCATCAGAGCCCGATTTGGGGCTCAAACTCATGACCGGTGGGATAAGGACCCGAGCGGAGATCAAGAGTCTGACGCTTAATTACTGAGCCACCCAGGAGCCCCACTGCTTTCTCTGTTTTAAACCTCT
This sequence comes from Puma concolor, assembly GCF_028749965.1. Taxonomy (NCBI): domain Eukaryota; kingdom Metazoa; phylum Chordata; class Mammalia; order Carnivora; family Felidae; genus Puma; species Puma concolor. The sequence continues at coordinate 18,919,552 of NC_141682.1, read as the reverse complement.
CTGCCGCTTATTTTTAACACCTGTTAATTACTTTCGCGCATTGAGCCCTTCTTTCAAGTCTTCCGGTGCTTAAAATATACTCACTGTACCGTCCTTTGCTTGATGGTTCTGTTGTCTGCAGCTGGAGGGTACTTACTCTCATCCATGACAGATGGTTCACTCTTGTGCTTTCTAATTTGGGGCTGTGAACTCAGAGTCAGCAGGGCCTTACCTATGCTTCAAAGGTATTATGAACCCTGAGCTATGTTATTTGTTCATTTTATCAGGGCTGACGATTCAATTTATCATTTTATGCAGATGGTGATCCAGGTAAGGACAAGCCACTGGTAATGGATCCTCAGGAGAGATTTTCTATTGCCATCAGATCTCGGTGAACCAGATGGTTCTTTTATACTCACTAAGCTGATGGAAATGGAAAGATTTTTTTTTTTCTAGTCTACTCTTTTGGTTTTTTAAAGTTTACTCATTTATTTTGAGAGGGAGAGCGCAGGTGAGGGAGAGGCGGAGAGAGAGGGAGAGAGAGAGGATCCCGAGCAGGCTCCTCAATGCCAGCGCAGAGCCTGATTCAGGGCTCGAACCCACGAACCGTGGGAGCCAGAGTCACGACCTGAGCCAGAGTTGAGCACGCTCAACCGACTGAGCCACCCAGCTGCTCCATTTCTAGTCTGTTCTTTCACTGAAGGTGTCTCCCTTTAAGGGGTTGAGCTTTAAATTAGGGTCTCAGTTTTCAATGCCCCAACGAGGCCAGGCCTCATCTCCAATCTCCAGGCGGGTATAAAACCCAAGCCCCTGCATTGCCAAGATCTGCACAACCACACAGCCCCCTCACAGCTCTGGTTTTCAATTTCCTCTTTGTAGGCGGGGATTCCCCTTACTAAACGCAGTTATGCATTTTAAAGGATGTTTACTTGATTTTATGCTGAATTTCTAAACGCGTCAAGGTGGGCATGTGTTTGTCAGGTTATACCGTTCACAATATCACAAAGCCCAGACTATTTCCTCTGTGAACAACTTCAAATCTCTTCCACCATAAAACAACCAACCAATCCAGCCTCTCATTCTCCATCCTTCACCACACGTTGCCTCCCACCTCCCGCACAGCCGAACTTTCAGAAAGAGCTGTCTGTCCTAACTCCCTACATTTTCTCCTCTCTGGAGCGCCTGCGCCCTGCTGCAGGCTCCCACCTGCTTCCAGCACTCTAGAGAGGCCGCTTTCACCAAAATCACGGCCTGCATATTTCAATGAAAGGGCACTGGATACGCTCCCGTCGGCAGCGTTAGACATTTTGATTCTTTTCCTGACACATTTTCTTCGCTTGGCTTCTGTGACTCCACACACAATCTGATCTCCCTACCCTCCCTCTGGCCATCCTCTCTGGCCTTTTTGTGGTCTGTGTTCTTCAGAGGTCAGTCCTGGAAGACTTTTGATGTCTGACGCACTTCCCCTGGGCAATCTGTCTCATACTTGAGGGTCCCTGACTCTCCACCTCCAACGGCGGCAGATACGGTCCATGTTCTGCCATTATTCCCAACTCCTAGTAACAGCGGTGGAGAGACAGAACGATCAACTAAAGGATTATCTTAGAACCACTCCACAGCTATCCCTGGGTACAGAGTCAGTATTCATCCCCAGGATAAAACCAAAAAGAAAGAGGGACGCCTGGGTGGCTCAGTGGGTTAAATGTCCGACTTCAGCTCGGGTCATGATCTTGCGGTTTGTGAGTTTGAGCCCCACATCGCGCTCATAGGTGACCACGTGGACCAGGGGACAGAGGTGGGAAGGAATAATATGTCTGTCTGTAGGACAGCAGCCACTAGGCTCTACTAATCATGTCTGTCTTGATTTTCCAGCAGAAGCTAGAATCCAGATTTTTAGGTAAAAATCAAGCAAAATGTTGGTCACTTTATATAGATATAGATTTAGATGTAGATATAGATATAGATAGATCAGGGTTTCTTGTTCCCCTTCCCCCCACCCAGGTGACACTTGGCGTGTCTGGAGACATTTTTGGCTGTAACATCGAGGGGGATACTACCGGTACCTAGCGGGTAGAGACCAAAGACGCTGCTGAATATCCCACAGCATGCAGGAAAGTCTCCCCCCACCAAGAATTATCTGGGTCAAAAGTCAATACTGCGAAGGTGGGGAAACCCCTGATTTAAGACCATCTGGGAACAGGCTGCCACGCCTCATACCACCAAAGCCAAATGAAGCAAGGCTATGGGCCACGTGTGATTCATGACCCATCAGCTGGAGATCACTTTTTAAAATTTTTTTAAATTTCTTCTTTCTATAGAGAAAGAGAGCGCATTGGTGGGGAAGAAGGGCAGAGGGAGAGAGGGAGACTCTTAAGCAGGCTCCATGCTCAGTGTGGAGCCCAGCATGGGGCTGGGCTTGAGGTTGTGAGTTCAAGCTTTATGTTGGGCTCCGTGCAGGGCATAAAGCCTACTTAAAAGAAGAAGAAGGAGAAGAAGAAGAAGAAGAAGCAGAAAAAGAAGAAGAAGAAGAAGAAGAAGAAGAAGAAGAAGAAGAAGGCAAAGCCCAAATTCATAGATCCAGAGAACAGATTGGTTTTGGCAGAGGTGGGGTGTGGGGGGTAGGCAAAGTGGGTGAAGGGAGTCAAAGGTACAAACTTATAGTCACAAAATAAATAAGTCCTGATGATGTAATGTACCACGTGGTGCCTATAGTTAACAATACTGTAATCTATGCTGGAAAGCTGCTAAGAGAGTAGATCTTAAAAGTTCTCATCACAAGAAAAGAAAACTGTGACTAGGTGTGGGGATGGATGTTAACTAGACTTCTTGTGGTAATCATTGTGCAATATACACAGATATCGAGTCATCACATTATACACTTCAACTAATATAATGTTCTATGTCAATTACATCTCAATTCAAAAAAAAAAAGTGAAGGCAAAAAAGAGACATTTTCAGATTTACAAAAGCTGAACCAGAAGACCCACACCCAATGAAATTGTAAAATGACATCCTTTGAGCAGCAGAAAAATAATCCTAGAAGAAATCTGGATTGACAAAAGGAATGAGAAGCATCAGAAATTGTAGGGGCGCCTGAGTGGCTCAGTTGGTTAGGCGTCCAACTCTTGGTTCCAGCTCAGGTCATGATCTCACAGTTTGTGAGTTCAAGCCCTGCCTCAGGCTCCCTGCTCACAGCGCAAAGCCTGCCTGGTATTCTCTCTCTCCCTCTCTCTCTCTGCCCCTCCTCCACTCTCTCTGTCTCTCAAAATAAATAAACTTAGATGTAGGGGCATCTGGTTGGCTCAGTCAGTAGACCATGAGACTCTGGATCTCTGGGTTGTGAGATCAAGCCCCACATTGGATATAGAGATTACATAAAATTTTTTTTTAATCTTAAAAAAAGTAAATAGTAGACATATGGATACACACACACACACACACGCACGCACATATATGACTTCTTATTATTTAAGTGCCTTTCAAGGATAATTGATTTTCTCAACAAAAAGAATAGTATATTTGGGGGGTTGAATATATATAAAAGTTAAATACATGACAATGATAGCATAAAGGCCAAGAGGGGAGAAATGGAAGTCTATAGTTGTAAGGTTTTTATAATATATATGATGTGGTGTATGCCCATCAAAAGCAGACTGATGAATGTTAAAGATGAATGCTATAAACCCTAAAGCAACCACACACACACACACACACACACAAGCAAAGAGTTATAGCTCAACAAAGGAGGGGGAAAACATTTAAAAAAATACCTCCAACAAAAAGCATAAGAAGGGACACCTGGGTGGCTCAGTCGGTTAAGCATCTGACTTCGGGTTGGGTCATGATCTCACAGTTCATGAGTTCAAGCCCTGCGTCGGGCTCTGTGCTAACAGTTCAGAACCTGGAGCCTGCTTTGGATTCTGTGTCTCCCTCTGTCTCTGCCCCACCCCTGCTTGCTCTCGGTCCCTGTCTTTCTTGAAAAGAAACATTAAAAACATGTTTTAAAGGCAACAAAAGAGGAAAAGGGGAACAAAGAACAAATAAAAAACAAGTAGCAAGATGATAGATTCAATTCTAACCATATCAATGATTACATTAAACATAAATAGTCCAGGCTAGATTGGAAAGGACACCACTTTACACCCACTAGGGTGGCTAGAACAAAAAAGATAACAAGAAGTGTTGCTGAGGATGTGGAGAAATTGGAACTCTTGTACATTGCTAGTGGGTATGTAAAATGATGGCCCAACAGCTTTGGAAAGCAGTTTGACAAGTGCCTGAAAAAGTTAAACATTGGGGTGCCCGGGTGGCTCAGTTGGTCAAGCGTTGGACACTTGATCTCAGCTCGGGTCTTGATGTCAGGGTCGTGAATTCAGTCCTTCATGCTGGGCATGGAGCCTACTTAAAACGACAACAGCAACAACAACAAAGTTAAACACGATCCAGAAATTCTCTGGGTGTATATACCCAAGAGAAATTGAAAACATAAGTTTACACACACAAAAAAAACCTGCCCATGAATGTTCACAGCAGCATTATTCATAGTAGCCAAAAAAGTGGAAGCAAGACATATGTGCATCAATGGTGAATGAATAAACAAAATGTGGTCTACTCACAAAATGAAATACTATTCAGCCACAAAAGGAAATGAATTACTGATGTGTGCTACAATGTGCATGAACCTTGGAAATACGCCAGGTGAAATAAGTCAGACACAAAGGGCCATATACTGTATGATTCTATTTACATGAAATGTCCAGAAGAGGAAAATCCATAGAGACAGAAAGTAGAATAAAGGTTGCCAGTGGATGAGGGAATGGGGAATGGGTATTATATAGTGGAAATTATACAGTGGGGATGGTTCCACAACTCCATAAATATACTAAACACTACTGGATGGAACATTTTGAAAGGGTGAATTTTATGGGATCAAATTACATTCTCAATCTTCAAAAGTTAATACATCAAGAAGACGGGATTAAATCTGTTATTTAAAGTTGTATGGGGCCTCTGAGTGGCTTAGTCATTTGAACGTCCAACTCTTGGTTTGGGCTCAGGTCATTATCTCACGGTTTGTGGGTTTGAGCCTCGCGTTGGGCTCTGCGCTGACAGGGTGGAGCCTGCTTGAAATTCTCTCTCTCCTCCCCCCTCTTTCCCTGTCCCTCCCCTGCTTTCATGTGCGCACACTCTCTCTTTCTCTAAAAATAAGTGAACTTCAGAGGCACCTGGGTGGCTCAGTCGGTTGGGTGACCAACTCTTGATTTCAGCTCGTCATGATTTCATGGTTCATGAGTTTGAGCCCCACACCGGGCTCTGTGCTGACAGTGGGAACCTGCTTGGGATTCTCTCTCTCCCTCTCTCTCTCTCTGTCCCTCCCATGAGTGCTCCTTCTCTCTCTCAAAGTAAATAAATAAACTTAAAAAAAAAAACTTTATAAAGGGGTACTTGGGTGGCTCAGTCAGTTAAGCATCCAACTTCAGCTCAGGTCATGATCTCTCAGTTCGAGGGTTCGAGCCCCACGTCAGGCTCCGTGTGGACAGCTCACAGCCTGGAGCCTGCTTCGGATTCTGTGTCTCCCTCTCTCTCTGCCCCTCCCCTGCTTATACTTTGTCTCTCCCTCTCTCTCAAAAATAAACAAACATAAACATTTTTTTAAAAAATAGCAAAACTAACAAAAATAAAGAAAAGTGTGTATAAGCTAAATTCTTTCTCCTTCACACAGGGAGTCCATAGAGCTTTAAAAGCTATAAAGGATCATCTTTACAATTCAAGAGAGCCACCAGAAGAATTAAAAACTTCTTAAAAGTGGTTCTCTCCAGGGAATGGGAGTGCATAGAGATTTTCACTTCTTCATTTTATACCATGGTAACTGAATTAATTAACAAATGAAAAATAAAGGTGAGGATAAATTAACTGGTGGTTCTCCTTTAATTATTGTATGCAGAGCTTCCCTGAATTGTTGCCACAGACAGGTCATGGAAAACAGTTTTCTTGCACCTTCTCTGTCTTCCCCCATACACTTTTCATTCATTAGAATTCATTAGATTGGAATTAAAAAAAAATTCAAGTCTTGGCTTAGCCCCTGAAATCATCTGTCTATTTGGGTAGTTACTTTACCACAAATACAAAACTGTGTCAAGTACAATCCTTTACCTAAAAAACTGCCAAATCTCAATAAATTCCCCTTCCGGCTCGCAACGTTCGAGAAAACAAAGCAAATCGTGCAAAAACTAAAAATGACATAGTTTGGGTTCTCGGTGAGATTGCCGTTAAGGGGCTTTTATTGTTGTTTGTTCATATGGGAAGAACGATTTTTATCCAGCCTTTAGGAAATCAGCATTGTCCTTCACATACTGGTATATTATTCGAACAAAACTGCTCTCCTTTGGCTAAAAAGCAACCAAATATCAAGAAGCAAGGGGCTTGCGGGGTAGCTCTTCGTTGGTACTGTCTAAGGCTTTGGAATCCCTCAGCTGAATTGCTGGGAGAGAGGAAAAGAGGTTACCCGGCAACCCACCAAATAGAGATATGTTTGAGGATCTCTGCTTCTGATCATTTTCCAGTAGCGCTGTACTGGATTCCAGTGGTCTAAACAGCGCTACAGGGGTGCCTGGGTGGCGCAGTCGGTTAAGCGTCCGACTTCAGCCAGGTCACGATCTCGCGGTCCGTGAGTTCGAGCCCCGCGTCGGGCTCTGGGCTGATGGCTCAGAGCCTGGAGCCTGTTTCCGATTCTGTGTCTCCCTCTCTCTCTGCCCCTCCCCCGTTCATGCTCTGTCTCTCTCTGTCCCCCAAAAAATAAATAAACGTTGAAAAAAAAATAAATTTAAAAAAATAAAAAAATAAAAAAAAATAAAGAGCGCTACATACCTGAAATGAAGAAAGCCCTCATCATCTGGCATAAATCTGAGGTGTACAGGGATCAATGGAGACGTTATTCACAGCCTTACGGTCAGATTCCCTTCAGTACTTTGTAGATTGGTTTTACAAGCTGAGCTACTTAGGGCCTCAGAAAGCAGGTCTTAAAATGTTGCCAAGTAACTGCCAAAATGATCTATTACTCGGGAAGTGATTGGAACAGAGTCCACAGGTACTGAAATATTTATGGAATTTTACCTACTATATTGTCTTGAAGGGCTGGCGATAAATTAATATACGTGTCCACACCGCGTAATGCCACAGTGGGATCTTTTAAAGATCCGAAGTTGAATTGCTTTCAGATACGGTTTGGTTTGCTAATAATGTCCTGCCGTTTTTAAATGCCTTCAGTTTTTAACTGGCCTTGGCACGCTAAAACTCATGCCCACTGAGTTCACTGACTCTGTCAGCCTGGTGTGACCTCTTTGCCTTCCCCGGCCCCGGCCCCCGCTGGACTCGATGCCCCAGTTGGCGGGTGGAGGGCTGGGAACAGGGACGAGGACATGGAAGGGTGGATGGGTTGGTGAGTGAATAACACTTGGGTAACCTCTGGAGTCCACAGGGCCTTATAAAATCGCTGAGAGACCTTGAGCGGTTGGATGGAGATGTGGTCAGGGGAGTAAGCTGGGGAAGTGGGTGGAAGAAGGAACTGTGGCACACCTCTCCTCCGTTTCCATCCTTGAGCTGCTGCACTGTGTATTCATAGCCTCCTTGGCCGGTATCTTTGGAGCCCAGAAAGGAAGATGGAAGCAGAGAAAGGAAAGGTGGTGTGATCGCAGTGCCCTCTGGTGGTCAAGAGGGGACTCGACATGTGGTATTCTTAGGTACAAATATTTTCATTGTCTAGTCTCCACCTCACCCCCCACCCCGCCGCGTCCCCCCCGCACCCCCCTGATAGAATATAAACTCCACAAGGACAGGGATTTTTGTCTGTTTACTCATTGTTGTATATCCACCGTCTCGAATTGTGCCTGGTACCATAGTAGGTGTTGAATACATATTTATTGAATGAGTGGCTGACGGATTTCAAACCCGGCTCCGCCACTTTATTGATGTACGACACTGAGCAGCTCTCTTAACTTCATAAATCCTCAGCTTCCTCACGGGTAAAATAGAGACGCTCACCCCCACCCCTCACGAGCACTGAGGGAAAGAGACCCACCTACCCGGGCTGAGCTAGGGCGCTCAGGCAATGGGTGTTCCCGCCCACCCACCAGCCAGCGTTGATGGTGCATTATATGCTCACTGCAGCACCCGATTTGATGGGCACACTCACCATGATGAGCATGGGTCTTACTGGGCATGGGCAGCTTGGGAGAAATCATCCAAACCCAATCCCAGGCTGGCCAGGCAAGAAGGAAGTGTACCCGATAGGGTGATATCAGGTGAGGTGTGAGATTTCTCTTCTCCCAATCCTGCCCCCCCCCACTCCTTCCACCCAACCCCCCAACTCCCACAGCCACACCCAACTCTTCCTACTGCCACGAACCCATGGGGCTCCATCTGCCCTCTGAGCCTTTGCGCATGCTGTTCCCTCTGACCGCAGTCCCTTCTCTCCACCCACATTGCCACAACCCACATTCAGAGCTCTGAGGGGCTGCATCGGCCTCCTCCTGGGCTCCCTGCAGCCACTGCAGCCCCCTCGAACGCATCTTTGTGCCACGGACTCGGTCTAAACTGCAAATGTGCTTATCTCACTTTCCAGCTTCGGTCTGATTGTTCTCGGGACAGAGTCCAAGTCCTCTGACCTACCATCTCGTGGTCTGGACCCAGCCCAGCTCCTAGCCATCTCGCCTCTCTTGATCCCATCTTCAAATCTTCCACCAAACAATCCAAGTCATTTCCCACCTCTGAGCCTTTGCCCTTGCCCTCCCCTCTGCCTGGAAATCCACTCCCTGCCAAGGAAGGCATGTGTTGTTTTTGCCTGCTCAGGATCCATTTCCTTTTCCTCTGGTAATGGAATCCTCTCCCAGCTCTCCAATCTGGAGGTGCCTGTAGGGCTGACCCATTTCTGCCTTCAAGGCAGCCTGAGACTCAGCCTGGTAGATTTCTTTTTTCTGTCTTAATTGGGATTTGGTGGGTGCCGTTGGCCGCCGCCCACTCAGCTTTGTCTTATTCCAGCTTCTCCCAAGTATTTTATCAGCTTAGGTCCCGGAGGCTTTGAGTTTGAGATTCCTGGTACATTTCTCCCTTCTGCCTCTGTCAGGCACTGATTCCCTCCTGGACCCCAAGTGTTTTGCCTTCCCATTCCCAGCGCATCCAGGAATCCTGACTTCCTTATTTTGATACTCAGAAGTGCCCCCCCCCCCATCCCCCCAGTTCTATCGGTGTTCAGTTATGCCTCTCCGGGTCTGGGGATCTGAGGCTCAGAGATCTAAATTCTTCCAGAGCCGGGAAGTCTGCCTAGCCGAGCATGACTGTTTTCCCTGGAGAAAGGACAGGAGGACCCAGGGGTGGAAGTGTGTATTAAAGAGAACAGGTGCGGCCCCAGGTGGCACGACTGGGCTGTGTCCTGTGAGAATGGTCCCTTCAGACCAGGGCATCACCAAAGGCAGCAGCTTACCACTTCCGCCCGGCATCTTTGCTAGATTATTCTCCACTCTGTGCTCTCAGCCTGGCCACAGCAGGCACTCAGTGCATAATTAGTGTGTGAATGATGGTCTTGGCTTGTCTGGGGCTTTCACATCTGAGATGAGCTCATTGTTTTCTTGATCTGCTCCCTTCCCAGCAAGGGGTCTCCAGCACTGACAGGGGGGAAGGGGTAGGTTACCTCCCTCAAGGCAGACTGGGACCCCCCAGGCTTTCCCTGGGGAAGGGGATTTGTGGACAAGCTGTTTTTCTCTCCTCCTGGCAAAAGACAGAGAAGACAGTGGGTTCTAGGAGGGAAGAGGTGGCTCCAGAAGGGAGCCCTTCTGGAAAGTCACCTCAGGAGCCGCTTTGCCCTGAGGGACCCCTCATGTCTTTTCCTGCCCGAAGGGTTAGAGAGAGGCGAGCTCCCCGGGCTTGAAGTGAGGGTACAGTAGCCAAACAAGTGAGTGATACCTCAGGTGTGTGAGTGTGTTTGGGAAGCTGGATTTAGATCCTCTGCTTAGACCCCTGAGTCTTGACTTAGCAGGAAAAGTTGATGTCTGAACATGGACTTCCACCTGCCCCATCCCTCCTCCCTCAGGTGACCTGTGCTCTGGCCCTAGCTGCCCACCTTCCTTTCCCAGCTGATGATAGCGCTATGGGACCAGAACCTAAAAGGCCCTCGGCACCCAATGGCAACGCACATCTAGGTTGGAAACCCTGGAAGTGAATGGTCAGGTTCTCACCTCCTCCAAGGAGGTGGTAACAGGAGTCAGAGGAGAGAGGGAACACACTGAATACCCAGTACAACACGGGCATCGACCCAGTGGAATGTTCTAGCTGAATACCAGACCTGATGCCATATACCCTCAGATATAAACTGCCATTGACCTTAAAACACACACGCTATTACTGGAAAAGAGACTTGTCAATTACACTTCGACCAATGTTTTCTTATCATGTAGCAGTTCTTTCTGGTATTTGCTAAAAGAGCTGTCTGGGACTTATTTCAAACATAGATTGTTATCATGTTTTATCTACAAGCTGCATGCTAGGGCCATGATGCATGGCTATGTGATTACTGACGCCTGGCTGATGGTGACCACTAGACGCCATTGGTTAAAGACGCACTTTGACGTGGGAGAAGGTAGTATGTGAAAAAAGGCCTATCTCAGAATCGACGGACTATGGGAATTTCTAAGAGTTACTGAACACTTCTTATGTGTTAATTATCACCCAAAGAAATCCATAAGGTTGATCATTTATCAGACCCATTTTACAGATGAGCAGAGGTGAAATCAGCCCCTCCACCCCCACATAGGCAGAGCCAGACGTCAGCCCAGGCTAACGCCCCGAGAGTCCTGTACTGCAGACTCGAGGGGCCCAAGAAACTGTGATTCCCCTGCCAGAGGCGCCCTCTTTGGCTTTAGGTCCGGTAGGCGTGGCACACTGGAGTGGCGCCTTCCGCAAACAGCTTGAGGGAGAAATCCAGGGCCGGGGCAGCCTGGGTCAGCATCCCCAGGGAGATGATGTCAATGTGGGGCCCGCAGAACTGAGGCAGGTTGGCCAGGGTGATGCCCCCGCTGGCCTCCACGCCCACACTCGGGAAGCGGGCCTTCAGCGCAGCGGCCGTGGCGTGCAGTTCCTGCGGGACACAAACACAAGCCGGGGGGGAGGTGAGAGCGCGGGACGGCGGCCCCTTCCCGGGAAGCAGACCCCACCTTACCTCGGGCCTGAAGTTGTCCAGCAGGACGAGGTCTGCGCCTGCCTCGGCCGCCTCCACAGCCTCCCGCAGACTGCCCACCTCGACCTCCACCTTCAGGGCGAAGTCGGCCACCTGCCGGGCGCCTCGAACCGCCTGTCGGGCAGAGGGGGCAGAGGGGACGGGAGGGTGAGGGCGAGGACAGGGGCACTTGACACGGGGCACAGTGAGCTGGGCCTGGCGTTGGAAGGGCCCCGGGGGGATAACAAGCTTGGGTTCATGAGAACGTCTGGCATCAGGATGGCTTCTTTTACATGGGGGGGTGGGGGGGGAAGGGACCGCGTGAGGGGTCTAGCAGACCCCCCCAACCCCCCAGGGCGTGGTCGGGGAGTCTCAGGTAGAGGGGAAGGGCTGCGGCGGGGGAGGTGGGAACGGGGCCGGGCAGGGGCCCGGCCGGACACGCACCTTTCCGACACCACCGGCTGCCAGGACGTGGTTGTCCTTCACCATCACCAGCCCTCCCAGGTCGTATCGGTGGGCGGCGGCCCCGCCCACCAGGAGCCCGTACTTCTCCACCAGCCGGAAGCCTGGCGTGGTCTTCCTCGTGCCCGCCACGTGCCCGGCCCAGCCGGCCCCCCGCGCGGCCTCCACTGCCGCGGCCGCGGCGCTGGCCACCCCGCTGCAGCGGGCCAGCGTGTTCAAGGCCACCCGTTCCCCCAGCAGCAGGCAGTGGGCGGGGCCCCGGACCTCGGCCACCTGGGCCACGGGCGCCAGCTTGGAGCCCTCGGGGAGGAGCCAGGAGACCTGGCAGTTGACTTGGGCGAAGATGGCATCGAAGAAAGGCCTCCCGGCCAGTACCCCGGCGGACTTGGCCCACAGCGCCGCCTGCGCGGGGGCTGCCCCCGTCACCAAGGCTGCGTGGTTGGGACCTGGGCAGTCCTCTCGGAGCCAGCTGTCTGCCAGGGCGGCCAGAGTGGCGGGGGGCAGCAGCAGCGCCAGGCCTGGGAAGGAAAGACAGAGAACAGGTTATGCTTTGGCCCCCTCGCCGGTAGTCAGGGGTGGTTGTCAAAACATGTAAGGACCAGTGGGGCGCCTGGCTGGCTCGGTCCAGGGAGCCTGTGGCTCTTGATCTCCCCGTTTCCAGTTGGAGCCCAGTGCTAGGTGTAGAGATTTCTTAAAAATAAAACCTTAGGGGGGGAAAGAACTTTTAACAACCAGCTACATTGGGGACTAGCCAATCAGGACGAAGACGTGGGGGTCCTGGAAGAGGGGTTTGTGGGCAGGACAAGGTTGTCCCATTAAGGAAATAAATATACAGGGCACCTAGTTAAATTTCTGACAAACATCAAGTTTGTTTTTAAATTTTAAAATTTTTTTACTTTTAATGTTTATTTATTTTTGAGAGAGAGAGAGACAGAGTGTGAGCGGGGGGGGGGGGGGGGAGGCACAGAATCCAAAGCAGGCTCCAGGCTCTGAGCTGTCAGTACAGAGCCCGATGCAGGGCTTGAACCCACGAACCGTGAGATCATGGCCTGAGCCAAAGTCGGACACTTAACTGACTGAGCCACCCAGGTGCCCCTGTTTTTAACTTTTTAAAAAAATTTTTGAGAGAGAAAGACAGAGAGTGAGCAGGGGAGGGGCAGAGAGAGGGGGAGTCACGGAATCCAGAGCAGGCTCCAGGCTCTGAGCTGTCAGCAGAGAACCCCATGCAGGGCTCGAACCCACGAACCATGAGATCATGAACCTGAGCCCAAGTTGAGCACTTAACCAACTAAGCCACCCAGGTGCCCCCCTTTTTTTAGTATAAATATATCCTACGTGATATTTAGAACATACTTACACTTGAAATTTATCCGATTATCTGAAATTCAAGTTTAACTGAGTGGCCTGTATTTTATGTGTCAAACCTAGTGCTAGATCAACAGCTATTTATCAACTGGAAGAGAAGGCACCTAAAAGTCACCAGCAGCCTTTCCAGTCTGCCTGGCATAGGAGGATTAGTTGTGAGTGGAAGCCTCCAGCAGAATGTGTGTGCTCCACAGCACCAAGGGTTTTCCAGCTGGAAGCTCGGCTTTTTACAGATGTGGAGACTGGAGAGAGGCAGGTCTGCTGAGGTCACACAGCAAATTGGTGGCAGGGTCAGACCAACCGGGCCCCTCTGCCTTTGCTCTCTTGCTTGTAGACTCCTCCCACGCCTAATGTTTCCACAAACTGTCCTCTCTCTAGAGATGGGGGCGGTACAAGGAGGAAGGTGCAGGGGAAAATTGCGTTTGAGCCCTTGCTCTATGAGGCACAGCTTCAAGAGTGTGGGTGAGTCCTTTCCCTGTAAAAAAAAGTTGCGGACAAGGTGGTAGTTCCCGCCAGCGTGTAGCCGCTAACGGGCCCCTCGTGTCTGTTGAATGAGTGGGTGACCGCAGAGGCCGAGCTCAGACACGGTGCGACATCGCCATCTGTCGGCCAGGAGGAGACCTGAAGCCTCCTGTGCTCCAGCCAAGGACAGAACTCGTGGCCCCTCTGGGGGAGGGGGGAGAAGGCTGGATAGCACGTTGCAGGGTTTTGTTTTGCTTCCTCATTTTGCTCCAAGTCGAAGACCAGGCATTCTGGTTTGCTCTACTCTCAGAATAAGGCCCTTCTTGCCCAGCCTTTCTCCCCCAACGCCAAGCACCCAATCTGCACGCCGCGCCCCCCACCCCCTACCCTCACTCTCAGTGATTGCACCTGGCCCTTCTGTCCCACACTCTGCCCCATGTGGCTTCCATTCCTCCCTCAGAACCGTCTGTGCCCTGGCGGGTGCTGGGAGCCGACAGTAAAACCGACAAAGACATGGTTCCCATCTCCACCGTTCACCGTCCAGCCAGCGGATGTAGGGCAGAGACGCGGAAGCTCCCACTCCATCCATACCAGATGCAGTGGTGTTTGCTTTTTAAAGTGAATCTGAATCCATCACCCGGTGAGTATATGGTAAACAAGCTGTGAGACTCCCCTGCAGGGTAATTCTCCTGGGCAACAAAGAAAGGAACCGAGCACACACACACACACACAACAGGGACACATTTCCAATGTATTCTAAATAAAGGAGTCAGATTCTAAAGGCTACATGGTATTTGAGTTCATCCACATGACATTCTGGAAAAGGCAAAAACCACAGCAAGAGAACAGACTGGTGGTTTCCTGGGGCGGGGTGGGGGAGGGGCGGGCCACAAAGGAGCAGCCCCCCCCCCCAGGGAGGGCGGGGGGGGGGGGTTGGATAGGACTGAACTATATTTTGTCTCTGATGGTGGCTGCACCACTGATGCGTTTGCCAAGACTCATAGAACTAAGCATAAAACAGGGTGAATTTTGCTCTCTGTGATGATACCTCATTAAACCTGACTTGAAGACAATAAAAAAGTACGTCACTCTCCTGCTTAGATCCCCGCTTTCATTGTGTCAGTTCCAGCTGACCCTTCTCTCCGTTGTTTTCATTGAGTCTTTTTTTTTAATGTTTATTTTTTATTTTTGACAGAGAGAGAGAGACAGAGCATGAGCAGGGGAGGGGTAGAGAGAGAGGGAGACACAGAATCCGAAACAGGCTCCAGGCTCCGAGCCATCAGCACAGAGCCCAATGCGGGGCTTGAACTCACAGACCGCGAGATCGTGACCTGAGCCAAAGTCGGACGCTTAACCAACTGAGCCACCCAGGCACCCCCGTTTTCATTTACTTTTTTGACAAGTCCTTATTGAACACCTGCTCTGCGCCAAGGAGTAATTTCTGGGTGACAGAATGGGCAGCTCTTCCTCTTAGCTTTTGGGCCTCAGCCTATGTTGTTCCAAGCCTGTGCCTCTGCCTGGAAGTCCCTTCCCTTCTTCCCCTCACCCCAAACTCCTCCTCCACCTCTACACCTCTTTCAGGTCTTCTCTGGGGCATCAGTTCCTCGGCAGGGGCGCTCGCACACCTCCTAAATCAGGCCACATGCGCAGTCGACTCCTTGTTCTTCATCCACGCTCTACTGTTGTCTCTCTAGGGACAAAAGTGCGTCCATCCAGAGAGTTCTCTGCTCTGTCTCAAGTGCCTAACACACCAAACCATACAAATGTGCCGCTTTTACAGGTCAAAGATGGTCACGTATTGGCGATTTCATGTTATTTAGCTTCACACTAGGTGTTCAATGATATTCATCCAAGTAGAGAGGCTGCCCAGTTCGAGGAACCAGAACCCAGACTGGGGCCATAAGGCCTGCGTTCCAATACTGCCCCAGCCACCTCCAGCTGAGTTATCTTGGGCAAGTGACTGAACATCTCCAGGGCCTCAAGGTGCCTCCTTTGTGACAGGGATAACAAAAATAATCGCCTCACAGGGTTGTATGGAAATTAAGTGGGTTAGTATTTGCAAAGCCCTCGGGAACACTGTCTGGCACATAGCAGATGTGTTTGCCAAAGGGTGGCTGAACATTTACCAAGGGTCGTGGGAGCAAAGACGAAGAAATGACTAAGTGTCCAGGAGGAAGGGGGAGGTGGTTTTAGTGGCCTTGAAGGATGAGTAATGTTTTCCAGGCAGAGTTACGAGGTAGGGAGGGGGTGGGGAGACATTTCAGGCTGAAAAAGCAGGTGTTCAAGGCTCAAAAGTAAGAAAAGAGAGAAAGTTTGTAAGGGAGGACTTCGGGGAAGAAAAGGGATGGCCAGAGTGAAGAAGGACTGAATTATTTAGCTCAGCAATTTGGACAGAACTTAGGGGCCATCACGGAATTTTAAGCAAGAGAATTACTATTTTTTTTAAGGTTTCATTTTTAAGTAATCTCTACACCCATCATGGGGCCCGAACTCACAACCCTGAGATCAAGAGTCACATGCTCGAAGGGGCACCTGGGTGGCTCAGTGGGTTAAGTGTCTGACTTCAGCTCATGTCATGATCTCACTGTCCGTGAGTTCGAGCCCCTCACTCTCTGCCCCTCCCCCACTCACACTCTGTCTCTCAAAAAATGAATAAACATTAAAAAAAAATTAAGGACGGGCTAGGTGGCTCAGTCAGTTGAGCGTCTGAGCAGCTCAGGTCATGATCTCGCGGTTGACGAGTTCAAGCCCCACATCGGGCTCTGTGCTGACAGTTCAGAACCTGGAGCCTGCTTTGGATTCGATGTCTCCCTCTCTCTCTGCCCCTCCCCGCTCATGCTCTGTCTCTGTCTCAAAAATAAATATAAACATTAAAAAAAAATTTTTTTTTTTGGGGCGCCTGGGTGGCGCAGTCGGTTAAGCGTCTGACTTCAGCCAGGTCACGATCTTGCGGTCCGTGGGTTCGAGCCCCGCGTCGGGCTCTGGGCTGATGGCTCAGAGCCTGGAGCCTGTTTCCGATTCTGTGTCTCCCTCTCTCTCTGCCCCTCCCCCGTTCATGCTGTGTCTCTCTCTGTCCCAAAAATAAATAAACGTTGAAAAAAAAATTAAAAAAAAAAATTTTTTTTTTTAATTAGAGAGTCGCATGCTCTAGCAACTGAGCCAGACAGGTGCCCCAAGCAAGAAAATTATAGAATTATGATTTTGTTCTAGAAGAATAACTTCATCCACCAACTGGAGACCGGTTGGGAGGCAAAAGGAGGCTGAGGCGATTGGCCAGACAAAAAAAAGAGACGAAGCCCTGAACTTGGGCAGGAACCATAGGAATAGCAAACAGGGGCAAACGTGAAAGCTGTAGGAGCCACCGGAATTAGCAGTTCATGAGATGCAGAAGCCTTGGGTTTCTGCCGTGAGTAGCTGAAAACTGACATAAGGAGAAGTTCAGGGTGGAGGATGGGGACAGCAGAAACCAGCAGCCCGCGTGCCCGCCGTGGGCACCGCACTTCTCTCAGGCTCTCTCCTCGGAAACCCACCACAGGGAATTATTGCCATTTTACAAGTACAGACACTGGATGTCAAGGAGCGTCCTGCGTCGTGCCCTGGTGCCACAGCGTATAAATAAGCAGCAGAGCTGGGGGGAAAGAGTGGCTTCGGCTTTGCAGATGTTAAGGTTGCGCTGCCAGCAAGAAAACGTGCGTGGCCGTGTCCTGATGGTGGGACCTGGAGTTCGGAGAGACACTGGGTGAGGAACGGGGATTTTGGAGCCACCAGCAGACATGGGTGATGACTAAGCATAGCAACGCGTAAGATCATCAGGTCAGGTAAGAAGAGGAGGGCTCTGGGAAGCACCAGTATTTAAAAAGAGAAGTGGCACCAGGAGGGAGTGGGCGTCTGGAGCCGAGGGTTTCAAGAAGTAGGATGTGAGCAGAAGCAAATAGAAGGAAGGCTGCAAATGGGCATAAGACTTAGCAGCTGGGAGGCCATTGCCAGAGCAGTCTTAGCACTGGGTAGTGGGGGCAGAAGCCACATGGTCATGGTCAAGGAGTACATGGGAGGAGAGGAAGTGGTGGCGGTGGGTGTGACCACTCTACTTGGCAGAAGCTGAGAGAGCAGGGGGCCCTGCTCCCCAGGGAGCTTTTCAGACAGTCTGCTGCTCAGCCCCAGCCCAGACCAACCGAATCAGAATCTTTCCGGGTGGGTTCCAGGCATCCAAGTTTTGGAAGAGCTTCCCCTGTGACTCAGATGCACATAAGGGCTAAGAACCCATGCTCCAAGGCACCTGGCTGGATTGGTCAGTAGAACAAGTGAGTCTGGATCTTGGGGTCATGAGTTCGAGCCCCATGTTGGGTGTAGAGATTATTTAAAAAAAAAAAAAAGAAGAAGAAGAGGAAAAAAAAAGAACCTATGCTCACTTGTGCTCACACAAGTCCACACCTCCTGCCTTCATTTATATGAAATGTCCAGAAAATGCAAATCAAAGAGACAGACATCAGAATAGTGGTTGTCGGGGGTTGGGAATGAACTCTAAATGGCATAGGGTTGGAAGGATGGCAATGACCTGTGGGCACGGGTGCCTGGGTGGCTCAGTCAGTGAGGCATCTGACTCTTAAGCATCTGACTTGATCTCAGGGTCGTGAGTTCAAGCCCCACATTGGGCTCCGTGCTGGCTGGGGAGCCTACTTTAAAAAAAAAAAAAAGGCAGGCACCACCTTGCACCCCAGTGAACTCTGGGCACTGAAAATCAGGAAGAAAGACAACTAGATACTGGGCGTTCCTGACAGGAGAGCACATCACCACCCAGCAATACTCTTGCCCAAATAGCCAACCCAGAGTAAGATCAGACTTCTAGATGCAACCACCAATTTACAAGAAAACCAGAGGACAAAGGAACATGTTAAACTCTACCATGGGAATACAGCCAGCAAAATTCAGACCATAGGAAACTCTACCAGAGGACAGTCTAATTTTTCCAACAAATACAGTGCAAGAAAAAGAAAAGGTTAAAAGAATCTTAAAACAGGGGTGCCTGGCCGGCTCAGTCAGTAGAGCATTGATCTCGGGGTCGTGAGTTTGAGTCTTATGTTGGGTGTAGAGATTACTTAAAACTAAAATCTGTAAGGGCACCTGTGTGGCTCAGTCGGTTAAGTGTCTGACTCTTGGTTTGGGCTCAGGTCATGATCTCATGATTTGTGGAATCGAGCCCCTTGACAGCGTGGAGCCTGCTTGGGATTCTCTCTTTCCTCTCTCTCTCTCTGCCCCTCCCCCTGCTCACGTGCTGGCAAACAAAATTCTCTCTCAAAATAAACATTTTTAGGGGTGCCTGGGTGGTTCAGTCAGTTGAGCGTCTGACTTTAGCTCAGGTCATGATCTCACAGCTTGTGAGTTCGAGCCCCACGTCGGGCTCTGTGCTGACAGCTCAGAGCCTGGAGTCTGCTTCGGATTCTGTGTCTCCCTCTCTCTCTGCCCCTAACCCACTCACATTCTGTCTCTCTCTCAAAAATAAATAAACATTAAAAAAAATTTAAAAAAATAAACATTTTTAAAAACTAAAATAAAACGTAAAAAAAGTTTTTTAAAGAATCTTAAAACACATGCCAATCAATTGCAACATACGGATCTTATTTGGATCCTAATTCAAACAAAGTGAAACCAAATTAGAGCATTAATGAGACAACTGAAAATTTGGACACCAACTGGATGTTTGAAAACATTAAGGACTTTTTTTTTTAAAGTTTATTTGTTTTCAAAGAGACAGAGAGCACAAGCTGGGGAGAGGGGCAGGGAGAGAGGGACAGAGAATCCCAAGCGGGACTCGACCCCACAAACCATGAGATCATGGCCTGAGCTGAAATCAAGAGTCTGATGCTGAACCAACTGAGCCACCCAGGCACCCCACATTAAGGATCTTTTTTTTTTTAACTTTGTTGTAAAGAAAAGTTAGTTGTGATAATTGTATTGTGGTTGCAATAAAAAGAAACATCCTTATGTTTTCTTAGGAAATACACAGCGAGATGTTCATGTATGAAAAGACTGGAGAGCCGGCTTTACTTTAAGGTAATCCTGAAAGGTAGAAAGTAGAAATGGTGTGGCTAGAGCTGGGCTGGCCAAAAGTTGGTGGTTGTTGAGGCTTGCATGATGGGTACATGAGGGTTCATCATCTTTTTCTGTTTATTTTTGTTTGAAAAATCCTTATAATGAAAAAAGTTAGGAAGGAAGGTAGGAAGGAAGGAAGGTAAGAAGGAAGGAAAAAAGAAAGAGAGAGAAAGGGGAAGAGAGGACCGTCATTTGACATAGGGTCAAGGAAAGTTGTGGGTTGTTTTGTTTTGTTTTGTTTTGAAGTGGGCTTCATGCCCAGCACAGACCCCAATGTCCGACTTGATCGAACTCACAAACATGAGATCAGGACTTGAGCTTGATCGAGAGCTGGATGCTTAACCAACGGAGCCACCCAGGCGCCCCAAGGAAAGTTTTTTTAGGATGGGTAAGGCAGTCCTGCTCAACCTTGGTTGCACAATGGAATCATCTGGGGAGCTCTGCAAAATGCTGATGCCTTGGCTGCCCTCCCCCCACCCCAAGATTCTAACTGCAATGTGGTAACATAATTTCAATTTGTCATAGAGCTGAGAGCTTCAGAAGTGCAGGAAAAGAATCATCTCTACCATGGGTCAGTGCCTACAGGCCTGGCACGTTGTCACAAATCCTACCCCCAGTTCCTCAAGCTCGAGCTCACTCATATTTACAGGTGGAGATCTGAGACCCAGAAATGTAGAGGAAACTACCTACAGAGCAGAGCCAGGAAGTGATAAAGCAGGACAATGACCAGGGTGGACCCAGGTCTCCCCTCTCCAGGCCGGGTGCTTTGGGACCCCCACGAAACCTCCACCAGCAGGGGTTACTCTCTCGGAGCCTTTGAGATCCATCGTTCGGCGTGCGAATCGCTGAGTGAGAATGTTACAGGCTCCGTGTTCCGTTTGTGAAAAATAAACAAATACCTCTGGTTTGCTTCAGCCTCCCCACCCCATGCATTTCCAACAAAAGGGATTCCTGAGGGAAGCAGCTATTACTGAAAGGAACTTCAGAGAAGGGAGAGCTGTTTTGGCAACTGCCAGAGGAGACCTTGCCTAGAAACTGCCACCCAGAGGGCGGCTGTCACGCCCTGTCCCGCCTTCTATCCTTGCGGTTGTCATATGTAAAAGTTCTCTCAAGGTACCCAGACTTCAGAGATCATAGTTTTATCCTGTGGGATGTAACTTAGATCTCTTCATTGGCTGTCCAGAATTTCATTAAAATTGGCATCTCGGGGCACCTGGGTGGCTCAGTAGGTTAAGCTTCTGACTTTGGCTCAGGTCATGATCTCGTGGTTCCATGACTCCAAGTCCCACATCGGGCTCTCTGCTGTCAACTTGGAGGCTGCCTAGGATCCTGTCTCCTTCGCTCTGCCCTTCCCCCGCTCAAGCATGGGCTCTCTCTCTCTCTCAAAAATAAGTAAACATTAAAAAATTAATGGGAATGCAAGCTGGTGCAGCCACTCTGGAAAACAGTATGGAGGTTCCTCAAAAAACTAAAAATAGAACTACCCTACGACCCAGCAATGGCACTACTAGGCATTTATCCAAGGGATACAGGTATGCTGTTTCAAAGGGGCACATGCACCCCCATGTTTATAGCAGCACCATCGACAACAGCCAAGGATGGAAAGAGCCCAAATGGCCATCGATGGATGAATGGATAAAGACGATGTGGTATATATATACAACGGAGTATTACTCGGCAATCAAAAAGAATGAAATCTTGCCATTTGCAACTGATCTCACATGATCTCAGTGGATGGAACTGGAGGGTATTATGCTAAGTGAAATTAGTCAGAGAAAGACAAACATCATATGACTTCACTCATAGGAGGACTTTAAGAGACAAAACAGATGAACATAAGGGAAGGGAAACAAAAATAATATAAAAACAGGGAGGCGGACAGAAGAGACTCATAAATATGGAGAACAAACTGAGGGTTACTGGAGGGGTTGTGGGAGGGGGGATGGGCTAAATGGGGAAGGGGCACTAAGGAATCTACTCCTGAAACCATTGTTGCACTATATGCTAGCTAATCTGGGTGTAAATTTAAAATTAAAAATAAATACATAAGTACATAAATACATAAAATTAAAAAAAATTGGCATCCCTGTTCCTGAGGGGATGCAAAGCATCATGGCATATTTCTTGCCTGCACTTCCTTCCTCCCTCCCTCCCTTCCCACTTCCTTCCTTCCTTTTTCCCTCCCTTCCTTCCTTCCTTAAGTTTTATTTATCTAAGTGATCTCTACACCCAACATGGGGCTCGAACTCATGACAAGAGTCGTGTACTCTTCCGACTGAGCCAGCCAGGCATCCCTCTTGCACCTTTTTTCTTTACAAATCATGTAAAAAGATACAGATAAAGTGATGACCCTGGCAGAATATATGAAGATTTTGCCCCATGGGCACTTTTGCTGTTCTTGTCTGGACGGTGGACTGATTCTTACTGTGCTTCTGTGTGGCCCTAACTGGATGGTGGCTCCTGGCCGTGAGGGACGAGGCCAAAATGAGAACTTCCACACCTTCCTCTTTTCTTCGGTCGTTTAACTTGCTCCTGTGAACACACCCAAGATGAGTGTAACAAGTGTGTTCTTATTTTTGTGTGTGACGATGTGGACTGTGTCGGCAGCTATGGGGGTGGTATGTGTTCCACCTAAACCCAAGTCAGGGGACTCCTGGGTGGCTCAGTCGGTTAAGCTCCCAACTCTTGATTTCGGCTCAGGTCATGATCTCACGGTTCGTGGGTTCAAGCCCTGGGTTGGGCTCTGTGATGACAGCACGGAGCCTGCTTGACATTCTCTGTCTCTCCTCTCTCTGCCCCTCCCCTGCTCTGTCTCTCTCAAAATAAATAAATACTACAAAAAAAAAAAAAAAAGGATGGGGGTGCCTAGCTGGCTCAGTCGGTGAAGCACACAACTCTTGATCTCGAGGTTGTGAGTTTGAGCCCCATGTTGGGGGTAAAAATTACTTAAATAAAATAAAACAACAGCTAACACTTTCACAGTCCTTCTGAAGCACTGTGCCAAGCATCTTACATGTATATATAGACATATTCAATCCTCACAACGACCCTTTGAGATAGGTCCCATTATTTCCTCCATTTTACAGTTGTGGAAACTGAGGCACTGAAGGGGCAAGTAGCACCCAAAGTTCACAGATTTCACACAGCTGGGAATGGGGAGTCAGGATCATAAACTCAGGCAGGATGGCTCCAGAGTCCCCTCACTTACCCCACCTCACCACACACTGCCATTATCTAGCACAAAATTATATTTTGAAATTGCCATATGTTTATCACGTCAACATTCAGAGCTCTGCAACCCACGCCCACGGTTCCAGGGCTCTTCCCTACTGACCTCAGAACACCCTAGATCAGGGCGTCAGAAACACCAGGGTGGGGGCGGGGGGGGGGGGCGCCTGGGTGGCTCAGTCCGTTAAGTATCAACTCTTGGTTTCGGTTTAGGTCATGATCTCATGGTTCCTGAGATCAAGTCTCGAGTTGGATTCCAGGCTGACAGTGTGGCGCCTGCTTGGGATTCTCTCTTTCCTTCTCTCTCTCTCCCCATCCCCAATTCACGCGCGCGTGCATGCGTGCGTGCGTGCACGTGAGTGTGCTCTCTCTCTCTCTCTCTCTGTCTCTCAAAATAAAATAACAAAAAAGAAACACCTGGGTTGGAATCTTACTCCGCCACCTACACGCTGAGCGACCTGAGGCAATCTACTAACTTCTCTGAGGGTCAGTTTCATGCAGAAATCACAGGTTTTCCGGAGGCGAAGATCCGCCCACAAGAACATGCCCCTCGAAGGACCTCCTGCCCCCGTTCCCGGAAGAGGAGGAGAGGAAGCCCAAGAAGCAGCGCCTGGCGCAGAGCCCCAACTCCTACTTCACGGGCGTGAAGTGCCCAGGACGCTACAAAAAATCACCACCGTGTTCAGCCACGTGCAGACCGTGGTGCTGTCTGGGGGCTGCTCCACCGTCCTGTGCCAGCCGACAGAAGGACAAGCAAGGCTCACAGAAGGATGCTCCTTCAGATGGAAGCAGCACTAAAAGCCCTGAGTCAACATGAGTGGGGAACTATCCCAACAAACAGCTTTAGGATTAAAAAAAAAAAAAAAAGGGAAAGAAAGAAAGAAAGAAAGAAAGAAAGAAAGAAAGAAAGAAAGAAAAAAAGAAAGAAAAAAAGAAAAAGAGAAGAAATCACAGGGCTGCAGGGAGGAGGGGGTGAAGCAACTGACAAAGAGTGCCTGAGCCGATGCCTGGCCAGATGGCTCTGAACCCATGTGTGTGACCCTGGCAGCTTCGTTCTTCCATCTATTTATTTGTTGATCCATTTGTCCAACGCCAGATGGAGACAGAGGCTGGTGAGCATAGCAGTTTCTAGATAAAGTTCTTTTCTTATCTCCTTCTCTCCCTAGAAAGAGAAATTACCTCCAAATAGGGCCACATGGGACTGCCCACCGCACAAGTGGGAAACCGATCTACAGAATTTCAGAGTGACCCAAGAGTAGAGAGCTGAACCGCAGGAAGGGGCCAGACCGAGCAGGCCTTGAATGACAGAAAAGAGTTCGGGTTTTGTTCAACGGGCAATGGGAAAAGCACTTAAAACTTTCGATCGGAAGTCACTTTGATGTTTAAATATTTACATTGTGCCTAGAGTTCTCGAAAGATGCAAGATGGGAGGCTGTTGCCACAGCCTGGGCAAGGAACATTGAGCCGGGATGTGTATGTGAGAAGTGTCTACTCCAAGGCTGTAAGGAAAGAACACAGCACCAGCACCCTACGCCCAGACTGGCCCGCTCTGGCCCACCCTGCTCACACTTTGGCCGAGTCTGACTTCTCCATCTTTGCCCACCAGCCTGCCACCTGCTTCTGCCCCAACTCTGTCCTTGCCCTCCCTCTCCCCCGTGTCCCCAGCTTTTGATTCACCCTTTTAATTTGCCTGCTCCCTCCTGGCTTAATTTCCACGGGGCATTGATCCCCGCCAACCCTTCTGACTTGGCCCAGAGGTCCACTAACATCACCAGAGTGAAGGCACTGAAACAAAGGAAGCCTCCACCAGGCTCCTCCCCCAGAGGGGGGTGGGAACAGAAAAGGAAGAGGTTCAGGTGACACTCTGGTGAAGGCAAGTCATAGGACGCGGCAGCTGCCTGGATATTGGGGTGCGAGGGAGGATGGGCAGAGATGACCCTGAGGTCAAGTAGGAGGATGGTGAGGTAAGGACAGAAATGGAGCCGACATGGGCGCCCGGGTGGCTCAGTCGGTTAAGCGTCCAACTTTGGCTCGGGTCACGATCTCGCGGTTTGTGAGTTTGAGCCCCGCATTGGGTGCTGTGCTGACAGCTCAGAGTCTGGGGCCTGCTTCGGATTCTGTGTCTCCCTCTCTCTCTGCCCCTCCCCTGCTCATGCTCTGTCTGTCTCTCTCTCTCTCTCTGTCTGTCTGTCTCTCTCTGTCTCTCTCTCTCTCCCCAAAATAAATAAAAACATTTTAAAAAATTAAAAAAAGAAAGAAATGGAGCTGATGTCGGGGGAGGTCTTTGAGTCTGACACGCCAGGGAGATGTCCAGGTGCGAATGGACCCACAAGGCTTCCAAAGATGGGACCAGGATCTGGGAGGGCTCAGAGCTGGACAGACACACATGGGGAATCAACACCATCACCGGCATAACGACATCAAGTGATTTCTGTGTAGCTGGCACCATGAGTATTATCTCATTTAATCCGAACCACAACCCAAGCGAAGGCAGTGTTTTCACTTCATCAATGAGGAAACTGAGGCACAGTGAGTGGAAGCATCCCGGTTCTGTCCGAGGTCACACAGTTAGCATGTGGCAGGGATAGGACTTGAACCCAGGCTCTGACTCTGAGGTCATTTCTAAGCCAAAAGCTGGCTTGGACCCCAAAAGCTGGCTCCACAGCCAACCCAGAGGTGCCAGGTGTGTGGGGCCAGCGGATACCTCAGACCAGGGGAGGCAGGTCAGAGCCGGGGAGAAACAGCCCAGGGTGGGGAAAGAGAAAATGCGGGGAGCTCAGGAAGGGCCCTCCTGTCTTCCAGGCACTGGCCAGATACCTTCCAGGAGTCTGTCGTTTGTGAGCTGGGAGGAGCTCTCATTGTCATTTTACAGATGCAAGGAAATGAGGATCTGAGGAGTCAGGTGACCTGCCCAACGTCACACAGCCTGTTCCTGGTGAAGCCCAGATTCAAACAGGAGCCTTTGGACTCCAGAGCCTGGCCCGTACCCTTGTGCACACGGCCTCCTTGGCGACGGCACCCCCACCCCAGGCAGAGTCACTGGGCTCCAGCCCCCTCCCCCACCCGGCTGCACAAAGGACCGGACTTTGCTCCCCTCCTCCCCCGCCAGCTATGTAGGGGCAAAGTCCAGAGCTGCTCGCGAAAGCGGCCTCCTCCAGACCACCCTGACCTTTCCTTTCCGGGGGCTCCGGCCCCTTTCTGCCCCTTTCTTCCCCAGAACTCGTTGGGGAACCATAGAAAGAGAAATGAGGGTAAGAAGTGGACTCCGGGAGACAGAAGAAGAGCTTGGGGTTCAGAGAGGTTGGGGGCAGAGAGTAGTGGGGAGGGAGGAGAATGGGGGGCAGGCGCAGTTGAAGGGGGTAAGAGACTGAGATGTGTTGGGATGGGGAGGGAGGCAGGATAGGGGACACGGGGAGACAGGGACGGGGAAGCCAGGCCTGGGAGCCTCGTCTACCTTCAGGGTCCATGACCGCTTGAAGCTGCAGGACCGGCGGGCGGCGTGCACTGCTCAGCCCCCCTTCTCCTCGGAGGCCGGAGGGGGTGGGACTGCCGGAGGAAGAAGGAAGGGGCTGGTCCAGCCAGCCCATCCCAGATTCTCTGGGGCTCCCTCCCTCCTCCCCTCTGCCAGGACCCCTGGGGCGGTACACGCCTTCTCCTTCCACTTTCTGCTGGACTGGAAGCGCTCTCGCCTAACTCAAGTCCTCACCCCGTTCCGTCCACACACCCAGCCTTCCCCAGGCCGTGAGGCCGCTGGTGACAGCTGGAAAGCTTCTTTGATGGGTGCCCTGGAAAAATCGCGGGCTTGGGTCCTAGGTTCAGATCCCAATTCCCCATTAGTTCTAAAATCTGATTTTCTGAATAAGTGTATTTCTCACTTGACCTATTTTTCCCCCCTGAGGCCAGACCCCCCACTATATCCAACTTGAACTAGAATAACGCTCTCACCTTGGGCTGATCTCCCTTCAGGCCATCCTCCTGGATGCCCGGTTTACCCAAAAGACAGACCCAAGCTTGCCACAGGTGTACTTGAAATCGTCATTTTTTCATTCACGAGTTCATTTATCCCTCCATTCAGTAAACACATATCAGGTAGCTGCTGTGCGGGGCCCTGGACCCCGGAATCACAAAGATGACGCGTGGACTTGGAGGGGCTACGCTCTAATGAGTGAGGGACACCGTCACACAGTTACAGCCCGGGTGTCGTGCGGTCACACGAGGTGCCGTGGAAGAAATACCACGTCTGTTGGGGATGGAAGCGGCAAGGGCGGCTTCACACAGGCGGTGACATTTGAGCTGAATCTTGACGGTTGAGGAGTTTGGCGCGAAATCAAGATGTGTGCGTCATGGGGCAGGCCGGGGGTGGGCTGGCTTCGTGCAGTCTTGAGTAGGTGCCTCTCTTCAGGACCAGCCCTCCTGGGGTGGATCTGGCCCATAGTCCAGCTAGGCTATCCAGAGGCCACAAGCTGGCCAGGCAGGGACTGAGCACCCTGGGAAACTGAGGCACACAGGCACCCATTTGCAGCTCATTGTCCCCGGCAAGGAGATTGTCTTCAAAGTACCCTGGGTTTCCTTTGTCTAAAGGCTCTACCCCGAACCTCCCTAGAGCACAACAGCCACCGATTGTGTAGGATACCCTCGTAGAGTTTGAAAGTTTTCTCTCTACGTTTGGCTGGAGTCTGCTCCTGCAAATACTTTGGGAATCTTAGAATCTTCTGGTTATATTCCTCTCTGGTCTTGCTAACAATCCAGGCTTAATCTGCTTCCTGGCACAGTCACTGAGCTTGGGGCTCAGAGCTGGGGTCTTTCTCATTCCCTTAGCCCAAGGGCTTAGAGGACTCAGAACCGACAGGTGTCACCTCTACTTGTATCCCACCCATCACAGGTTCCGCCTGCTGAATTGAACATGGTCCAGGGTCAGAAATAGGGATGCAGAGGACATTTAGGTGTAAATATCCTTTTTCAGAAATGAAATGTCCTCAGAAGCATGCATGGGGGCCCTTTCTCCTGTCTGCAAAAATGAATTGCATTAATAGATTTCTCAAGACTTTGTCTAAATCCTTTTACCACCTGGAAATGTCATTTTGTATGACACAGCTTTATTTATAACCATAATCTTTCAGTTAGGCGTCCGACTCTTGATCTCGGCTCAGGTCATGATCTCATGGTTCGTGGGATCGAGCCCCCACAGCGGGCTGTTGGCTCTGACAGCATGGAGCCTGCTTGGGATTCTCTCTCTCTCCCTTGCTCTCTGCAGCTCTCCTGCTCATGCTCATGCACACACTCTCTCTCCAAATAAAAAAACTTTAAAAATTTAAAGAAAAAAGAAAATATAAGATGAAGTATAGTACATCATGTGTACGTGTGTGTGTGTGTGTGTGTGTGTGTGTGTGTGTGTGTGTGTGAATCCTGTTATTAAGAAACTGGAATGTGCTGGTAATTAACTTGTTACTGTCTGGACAAAATAAATATTTTTAACATTTTGAACTACACCCTCAAGCACACATCAAGAAAAACACATGGCCTATTCAGGGACCTACAAGGAATGTGATGTGGCTGGAGGGCATAGAGTGTTTGCACCAAGGGCTGACCAGTCAGGGCCAGATCTCGAAGGAGTCTTATCTTCAAGCTAAGGCTCTGTCTTGACCTCATTAGGAGGGAATCTGAACCCTTGTAGAAGAGTCATTGGGAGCATCATGGGCAGAGGGTAGAAGAGGTTATGGTCAAGAAACCCAAAGAGAAGTCTGGGCAGGACCCAGGCAAGGTGTGTTGGGGCCTGGGGGAAGGAAAGGCTCTAAGGGACCATGGACGCAGAGTCAGGGGGACTTGGTACCCAAGAGGCAAAGACAGGAAGAAGTGGGGTTTGATGATGGGTCTGAGAGGCCCTGGAAGAGTCTAGAACAGACTTAGGTTTGGCGACCTCCCCACTGCTTTCAGAACTGAATCCAAACTCCCTAGTCCTTCACAGTGGGGCTCCAACCCGCCCTTCCCACCTCATGTCCTTGAACCAGACACCCCATCCCCCCAGCAAATACTTTCTTGGTACTATTTTTTTCTAATCGTAAAAGTGATAGGTATTTATTACATAAAACTGGGAAAATACAGAAAAGTAGAAACAAAGTAACAATCATTCGTAAACCTCTCACCTGACAGATAACCACAACGAACATTTGGTATATTTCCTTCAAGTTCTTTTTTTTTTTTTCCCACAAACGTCCATGTTTTTGCATTTTCATTACAAACCTAGATTCATACGTATTTACAGATTAGTAACTAGCTCTTTGTTCCCCGGTGACATTATATTATAGACGTTTTATTGCATAGTTTTGGAGCACATGGTGTAATAAGCCATTTACAAACATTTTCGTACTCGATATGTTTGGCCCTTTCATTACCACACTTGATAGATAATTCTCTCTTTTGTTTCTCTCCCCATCCCACCCCGGCCCCCTTTTGGTCTTATAGTATCTGCTGCACCCATTCCAACGTGCGCCATGAAAGTAGTCACACGGCCCTTATGGCAACTTTGAATTTACTGCCCCCTCTGCTGAGGGGGCCTTTCCCCCCTTTTCAGCCTGACAAACACCTTCCACCCAGCCATGGCGGCATGACTGGCGAGGGCTGCATTCGTCCCAGCTCAGCCTGTCCCCAGTCCAAGCACAGGTGGCACAAGCCACGGTGGCCAAGTGGACCCATGGTCACTTTCTACCCCCATCTTCCGTGGCCACTTTCTGTCCCTTCTCTCCCCTCCCCTCCCCGAACCACAGGAACAGATGCACCCCTGAGCTGTTCCTCTCCCCTCCAGGTCAGGCCACGGGCAGTCACACACTCAACTTCCCAAGGGCCTTTCTGTGGGTCAACCTGTCGCCTCTCAGCCACTGCACCCTCTGACTCAACAACTTCCTCTTTGCAAATTTCCTCTTTGTCCTGGGGAAATACCAACTATCTCTGGCGCCCTGTGGCCCCTTGGGCTCTGGCCTGGGGTGGGGTCTTCTCCCCGCTCCCAACCATCCCATCCCAGAACCGCAGGGGAAGCTCCCATGTCTATGGGCCTGTCAGTCTCACGGACTTTTCTCGGAGAAGGGAAGGAGCCCGCCCCCAGTGGAAGAGGAGATACAAACACATTAAACGAGGGCCGCCTGGCTGGCTCAGTCAGTTGAGTGTTCTCGACTCTTGATTTCGGCTCAGGTCACGAGATCTCACGATCTCACCCTCCCCGCGTTTGAGGCCTGCACTGGGCTAGTGCAGGGCCTGCTTGGGATTCTCCCCCTCTCCCTCCGTCACTGCCTCCTGCACTCTCTCTCTCTCTCTCTCTCTCTCAAATAACTAAAATTTTAAAATCCACATTAAACAGGTAACAGCAACACCCTCCCCCCCCCCCACCTCAGCCCTCCTCTCCCCTGCCTTGGGAGCAAGCCAGCTGGAGTAGGGGGAGGCTCTGGGCACAGGAAACAGCGGCTGAGCTGAAGAACCACACTCAGGTCACACATGCAGTCTATCAAGCCCCACACTCTTTATTGGGCTACAGACATGGCTAAATCTTCTGCCGCCTCCACCCCACCTGAACCAAGATGAGGACACAGATGTTCTCAGGGGCTCCTCGGATTGGCAGCTCCCGTCCCCTCCACACGCCGGCCCTACTCACCGCCACCTGCACAAACGTGGCCAAGGCCTGGCCTCTTGCACGCAAGCTGCGCCCATGACAGGACACACGCGGGTGCCAGGGTTTCTGGAGGACTACACCCGCCAGGAAACTTTTCTCACCTCTGCCCCCGGGAGGAGAAGGAGCTGCCGCCTCAATACACAGGTAGGGGGTGGGGAGTGTGGGCCAGGCACCAGCCTAGGATCCGAGAGCACATCTAGGTGACGCCCCCCAGTCCCTGCTCTGGTGGCCAGTGGCCGGGCACGGAGCACTGCGCAGTGTCAAAGCAGGTTCGTGGGCTGAGCCGGTAGGTCTGTCCTTATCTATGGGGCCAAAAGCACTTTCCAGAGTAATCCTCGGCGAGAGTTTGCTGGGTTGTCCCCATCTTCCTTCCTAGACTCCCGTGTCCCTGGGGAGTCCTCTGAGACGGCATTGGCCAAGGAAGTTTGGCATTGTGGAGACTCAGCAGCTGATTTCAAGGACAAAAACGTGGAGAAGAGGGTGATGAGGACCAGTTGGGATTGATGAGGAAAGTCTGTTGGTTCCGGGGGTGTGGGTGCCGCCTGGGAGACCTGGGGTTGAGAAGCCGGATGAGGGCTCGGGATGAACATACAGGGTGAGGACCCAGACGGTGCTGCGTGACAAGGAAGCTGGAGGCGATGATAGGAGGGAAGGTGGTGAAGGCCGGGAGCCATTCTGACCTGCGCTCCTGTTTTTCACAAGCACTGAGGGGCCTCCACATCTCCGGCCTCTGGCCCCTGGGAAGCAGGGGCCTCCACAGCCTCATCCTCGCTGCCCATCAGCGGCTCCTCCTCCCCGTTTAGGACGGGGGGCGGCCTGGCCTTCAGCTCCTCCAGCTCCAAGGAGCCCGGTTGCGACTTGCGTCTATCGAAGAAAGTGGTGAGTGTGGGCTGCCGGCCAGACGCTTCTCCCTCGGAGACCCCGGCGCTCTTCCCGCCCCCAGACCCGCCTGCTGCTGCTGTCAGGGCCTCCTCGTCAGACACCTGGGCTGGCCCAGCCCAGGCATCTACTACCCCGTTGCGCTTTCCTCCCCTGCTTAGTATCAGGGCCCCTGTCCTCCTCTTCTGCCGCTGGCGCCACAGCAGGAGTAGGGTTACAAGGATCGTGAACGCCACCAGGGCCACAACCACAGCCACCAGCAGGGTGCCATTTTTCTTGGGAACTAATGAGGGATGCCTACTGCCTGTGCCTGTAGAAATGGGGGTTGTTTTTGCCGAGGGGGTGGGGAAGCCACTGGGCCCCTTAGGGCTCGCCAGAAAGCCAGTTGACATGGTGAGAGGGGTTACACTGGCTACATCAGAGGTCTTCAGAGAGCCAGTCGCCATGGTGGCAGAGGGTCCCCTGGCGACATCAGAGGTCTCCGGAGGGCCAGTGGCCATGGTGGCGGAGGGTCCCCTGGCGACATCAGAGGTCTCCGGAGGGCCAGTGGCCATGGTGGCGGAGGGTCCCCTGGCGACATCAGAGGTCTCCGGAGGGCCAGTGGCCATGGTGGCGGAGGGTCCCCTGGCGACATCAGAGGTCTCCGGAGGGCCAGTGGCCATGGTGGCGGAGGGTCCCCAGGTGACATCAGAGGTCTCCGGAGGGCCAGTCGCCATGGTGACGGAGGGTCCCCAGGTGACATCAGAGGTCTCCGGAGGGCCAGTCGCCATGGTGACGGAGGGTCCCCAGGTGACATCAGAGGTCTCCGGAGGGCCAGTCGCCATGGTGACGGAGGGTCCCCAGGTGACATCAGAGGTCTCTGGAGAGCCAGTCGCCATCGTGGCGGAGGTCTCCAGAGAGCCGGTTACCGTGGTTCCATCAGTCATAATGTGAAGTTCCAGAAAGTCTTCTAGTGATTGAGCATTAGTTTCCAGGTTTGATGACTTCTTGGTGGCAACTTCCCCAGAGACCGATGGCTCAGGTACATGGAGGTCACCACCGGCAGTAGTGGAAGCCCCGAGAAAGAACACCTCATTGGCTGTATAGGAAGCTGAAGAAGGTGGGGAGATCTGGGGCCCGGTGCCGTTGCTCTCCTCGTGGACTCTGGCTGTTGCAGGACTAGGGGTCACTACGCTGAGGTTTGGGGGCTCAGAGAAAGTTGGGGTCAAAGAAGCAGAGGGTCTTGTGGGTGCAGACATCCCCAAAGTGGTCGCGATGTCCACAAGCTCTGGGTTCGTCTCTTGGGTCCAGACGCCCCCAAAGAGGAAGAGAAGCAGGATCATTCCCATCATTCCCATGGCCACAGGCGTGAGCAGGAGCGGAGACCTGAGGGAGGGGAAGCTGGAGAAATACCAACACACAAAGCGCTGAGGGGGAGAACCTGACCGGGCCCTCCTCCCCGTCTGCCCACTTCCCTGCTAACTGCCAGGCCTAACTTGTGGCTTAACGGCTTTTTCCACCCTTGCTTTTACTATTATCAGAAAGAACAAGGGCACAGATGCTGGCCGCTCTGCCGTCAGCCCTGATCCGCGGGCTCCCTGAGCCCTGGCTGCTCGTGCTCCAGCGATGGCCAGCCCCCTGGCCCTCCCTGACCCCATTCAGCCCCGGTGGCTCCTGATCTTTTCCTGTCATCTACCAGGCCCTTTTCAAGCCACAGCACATCTCCCGCGGCCGCGAAGTCTCCCGCCCCGCCAGGCCGCGCCCCATACCAGCTCACTTGATGAGGGCACAGGGCTGGGACCAGACCACTCCAACTCCTCCTGAGGCTGGGGCAGGACTGGGCAGATGGGCCCCAGGGGGAAAGGAAGTGGCCCTGGCTCCACCCACCCCACCCCGGCATCCTGCCCCACCCGCCCTGCTCCCACAGCTGCTGTGTGATGACAGCTCCATCACTCGCTCTTGCTGGGGTCTGAGATGATGCCAGGGGCTCTGGGGTCTTGGCTGAGGCAAGTGGGGTCGTGGCGGGTGCCGGGGGGAGGTCTGGAACGGGGACCTCGCTGGGAGCCGGGACGGCGAGGGGTGAGGCTGGCAGAGGCATAAGGGTCAGAGCCGGTGTGATGCGAAGCCGTGCTCTAGAACAGGGGGTGCGGAGGAGGACATGAGAGGGGAGGGTGGCTTCCTTTGCATTTGTGGTTCCCAAGTTGTTAGGCCCAAACCCAGGGTAGCACCCTTTCCTGCCCCCGAGAGCAGGGTAGCACCCTTTCCTGCCCCGAGAGCTCCCCGGAACTACCAGGGTAAGAAGCCTCGGCTCTGGCTGGGGGGGCCGCGAAAGCCTTTGCAGGCCGCATGCAGTCCCGATGGGCTCTGGATGACATCTCAAGACTGGTGGCTTGGGGGGCCACCACGCGGGGTCCCAGTTGTGGGGTGCTTAACTAGACCAAGGTGGTTACGAAGCACTCATTCGTCATGATTTTATTTGGGGGGAAAACTAATAAAGATGTGGGAAGCTATATGGAAAACAGTCTGGAAAAACATCTACCGAGGCATTAACCAAGTTTCTTTGGATAGGTATGAGTAGGGGGTCCTTTATTTTCTTCTTTTGATAGTTGCTGTTTTCTGAATTTCCTCTAATTGTTTTCTTTTTCCTACTCCTCCTTCTTTTTGTGTGTGTATACACATATTTTTTCACTTCTTTTATTTATTTATTTATTTGTTTATTTCTGTTTCTCTCTTCTAATTTGTAAGCTTTGACTTTCTGCATGAGTGTGATTTTGGCTTTTTGCCTTTCTTTAAAAGAAAAAAAAAAATCAAAACCAGAGGTGCCTGGGTGGCTCAGTCGGTTAAACATCCTACCGGCTCAGGTCGTGATCTCCCAGTTCACGAGTTGGAACCCCGCGTCGGGCTTTGTACTGACAGCTCAGAACCTGGAGCCTGCTTTAGATTCTGCGTCTCTCTCACCTTCTGCCCCTCTCCCACTCGTGCTCTCTCTCTCTCTCTCTCTCAAAAATAAATATTTTAAAAAATCAAACCACGTTTTTATTTATTTATTTATTTATTTATTTATTTATTTATTTATTTTTTGAGAGAGAGCATGCATGAGCAGGATAGACAGGCAGAGAAAGAGAGAATCCCAAGCCGACTCCACTTTTCAGCACGGAGCCCTACATGGCACTCAATTCGATGACCCTGGGACCTGACCCAAAATCAAGAGTCAGACGCTCAGCTGACTAAGCCACCCAGGTGACCCCAAACTGATTTTTGTGTTGTAAAAGTATATGTATACTTTTGTGTATGTAAAAGTATATGTACGTGATAAGTGATTGAACAGGTCCGTGTGAAGTCCTGGGGTTATACGCCACACACAAGCTAAGGAGTTCACCTGACACAGATACATGAGACACCTGGGTCCCAGACAGGGGAATCCATCACTCACAGCAGAGCAGGCAGGAGATAATGTTTGCATCAGTTCCCCTCGCCCCCACGTCCCACAAGGGTGACACACAGGGGCTTGCCCTGCCGCTAAGGAACTCTGAGCTTGGGACCTTTCCCCCTGTTTGAGCAGGTGGTAAGCAAGCCTGCTCTTCAGGGCAACATTACTGTGTCCCTCAGTCACTCAGCCCAAAGAACAGCCCCAAGAAATGGCCCGGATGTAGAGCAGCTGGGACCTGTGTTCTTGGCATGCGAGCAGGAGTGTGCGGGGATGCTCAGAGCCCTGGCGGATTGCCTCTCCTGACAGTCAGGAGAGTGTAAGGAGGAAAAGCTCCAAACCCTGCCACCAGATAAACGTTCAGAGCAAAGTTGTGTGTTACATCTGTGCTTACGCAAGCATATATGCATGTATTTCATTATATTACATCTTATTCTACATACTCTTCTGCGCTTAACAGAAGAAGGAAGGAAGGAAAGAAGAGGAAAAAAAAAAGAAGAAAAAAGCCATTCCATTGTCAGACATTTAGGTTATTTTAACATTTTACTACGGCAAATAGAAAGGTAAAAACAATTGGCTGAGAAGTAATTGGAGGTTAAATTTTTTTAAGTCGATTTATTTATCTTACAGAGCACGAGAAGGGAGGGGCAGGGAGAGAGGGAGACAGAATGAATCCCAAGCAGACTCTGCACGGTCAGCGCAGAGCCTGACACGGGGGGCTCAAACTCACGAACCGTGAGACCATGACCTGAGCCGAAACCAAGAGTTTGTCGCTTAACCTACAGAGCCACCCAGGAGCCCAGGTTAAAATTTCTTTCTTTCTTTCTTTCTTTTTTTTTTTTTTAATTCTAAAAAGTCAACCAAAATATTTGTAAGACTCCACAGACATTCCCAGTTTCCCAATCTTTAAAACAATTACTGAAGCACGATGCATTTTTGACAAAATGTCATTTCAACCAAATTGCTGCTGACAAAGTTGGATGTTCCCCAGGCTCTATGCGGGGCCCCAGTTCCGGGGAGAGAAGAGAGAACCAGGCTGGGCCCGGGCTCTAGCCTGAAGCGCTCAAGAAACAGGGACCTATCTGCACAGACTGTAGACCCTGGGGTGGAGGGAGAGATCATGAAAATGTGAAAAAGACATCACAGAAGGGCATTACTTCGAAAATTCTGGTAGCAGCACTCTTCCAGGTACAGAACCAAAGGTTCTCTGTGCATGGTCCCAGCTGCTCCTCACAGCAAGCCCATTTTACAGGTGAGAAGGCCAAGTACAGAGAGATTAAGTGACCTGTCCTAGAACAGGCCAGGCTCAGTGCCAAGCACTTCACATTTACATAGTATTTACTCTTCACAACAACCCTGTGAGATACTGATCATCACCCCTAATTCTGCAGGTGGAGAAACTAAGAAACAGAACAGTTCAGAGACTTGTCAAGGCTCAGGCAACCAGCAAGGGCTAGAGATGAGCTTCAAAACCAGGTTGGTCTAAGGACCCAAGGCCAAGGATAAGGATCTCCCAGGTAGTACCAGGGTCAGAAATTTAATTACTGGGCTACATGCAGAAACACGTTTGTGTATAAATGATTCAAATAATAGAAGACCTGCTAAAATAAGGGCTAGAGTCAGCCTTGGGAAGCACCTAGGAAAACTTCAGAGAAGCAATGTCTTCAAAAGCGGAAAGGAATGGAGACTCCGCTCCTTCCTTTATACCCTACATCTAATGTGTCTGTACATCCTGCGATCTCTACCTTCAAAATGGGGCCAGCACCTGAAACCCAGATCTTGGCTCCTAAATACCTCTCTCCTTAGAAAGGAACCAGGGCTCCTAAGAAAATGGCTGATTCCAAAGCCGGGGCAGGAAAAGCACAAGGTAAGCCTGGAATATCTTGTTGCATCAGGAAGTAAGGACATGCTCAAAGAATGATAGGAACGGGTTAAAGGGACAAGGAACTAGCTTGAAGGAGTTTCCCTGGGGCCAAAGCAGAGACACCTCGAGCATCAAAATGAATAAGTGTAGTGATCGATTAATGCACTGAATAAAGAAAGAACCCATGAGTTCATATGGCTCCTGAAACTACCAGAAAGACAGAGTGAAGGGGGAAGGGAGGAAGATGGGAGAGAGGAGGGAGAGTGGTAGGAAAGCTTTTCCAGTAGGAAAAGCTACTGGATCATTGTAGAAGGAATGTAGAGTTTTAAAATGACCAATCTACAGCCACCATATAACTGATTCAAGTAAGAATGAACTGTGGAGTAAAATTGGGGCAGCAGGGGCAGGGTGCATATATGATATTTTTACAGGCTTAAAATATCTCCCCACCAGATATATACACATTATGAAGGAAAATTAGCAACTTCACGGTGGAGAGATCAAGCAGACATCATCTTAACTGAATGATCGCACTTTTTTTTTTAAGATTTTATTTTCAAGTAATCTCTACACCCAACGCGGGGCTGAAACTCACAACCCCAAGATCAAAAGTCACTGCTTCACTGACTGAGCTAGCTAGGTGCTCCAACCAAGTGATCAAACTTAACATCACCAGTCATGGGGCAAACCAACATTGGGAGGCTCCAGATATGGTGCACTGAGAAGGACACAAAATCACATCTGTGGTAGTCCCAGCAACAATGCAGAACCTGATTGTTAAGAGACATCAGGCAAGGGGTGCCTGGCTGGCTTGGTCAGTTGAGTGTTCAACTCTTGATTTCAGTTCAGGTCATGAGCCCAAGGTCATGAGCCCCACATCCAGCTCCGCTCTGAGCATAGAGTCTGATTGGAATCCTCAATCTCCCTCCCTCTGCCCCTCTCCCCTGCTCATGTTCTCTCTCTCTCTCTCTCTCAAATTACATATATATATATATATATATATATATATATATATATATATATATGGCAAATTGAGGGACATTTTATAAAATAACAGGCCTGTACTCTTCAAAAATGTCAGCATTGGGAAGGACAAAGAAAGCCCGAGACATTCTTCCAGATCTTGAAGGAGTGAAGAGATGTGACAACAAAATGCATTATGGATTGGACCCCGGAATCAGGGGGAAAAGTTGCTATCAAAGACACCATGGGAATAGTTGGCAAATCTGAATGCAGACTGTAGAGTAGACAGTAATATTGAATTCACATTCACTTTCCTGAACTTGATAAGTACATGCTGGTTACAACAGAGAATGTTCTAGTTTGCAGAAAATACATCGTTGAAGCACATAGGAGTGAAGGTGCACAATGCAGCAACTTCCTCTTAAACGATTACACACATTGGGGCGCCTGGGTGGCTTAGTTGGTTAAGCATCCAACTTCGGCTCAGGTCATGATCTCACAGTTTGTGAGTTTGAGCCCCGCGTTGGACTCTGTGCTGACAGCTCGGAGCCTGGAGCCTGCTTCAGATTCTGTGTTTCCCTCTCTCTCTGCCGCTCCCCAATTTGCACTCTATGTCTCTCAAAAAAATAAGTAAATGTAAAAAATAAAAATAAAACAAAAAATTTTAATAAAAAAATTTAAAAAACGATTCCACACAAATGACAGTAATAACAATAAAAGTAATAATGGAGGAGATAAAAATGAAGCGTATGTGTCAAAATGTTCACAGATAGTGGAGAAGCTCCTGGGTTGGTGAGCTATGGGGATTCGAGGAGAGCCGTGCGCTCCCAGAAGGCACAGAAGCTCCACCCCCTTCCCTCATTGATGCCCTGTGCACCTCTTCCATGGGGCTGTTCCTATATTCTCGTATATTTTAACATTTTCCTAGGCCATCATTTCCCTCATTTGTTTAGCACCTGCCCTGAGATTTGAGAAGACAACTATGGAATAAAAAAGCGAGAAAGAATGTCTTCCAAATCTTAATTCTCTACTCAGTTACTCATAAAAGAAGAGAAAGAAGTCTTTTTTTTTTTTTAATGTTTATTTTTCACACACACACACACACACACACACACACACACACAGAGTGCAAATGGGGGAGGGGGAGGGGAAGGGGGAAGAGGGAGACACAGAATCCGAAGCAGGCTCCAGGCTCTGAGCTGTCAACACAGAGCCCAATGCAGGACTTGAACCCACAGACCGCGAGATCTTGACCTGAGCTGAAGTCAGATGCTTAACCAACTGAGCCACCCAGGCCCCTGAAGAAGTCTTTTAATTAGTGGTCATTAACAAAAACGCTGGATGGGGTCATCACACTTCCCCAAGGGCAAGAACAAAAATCCCAGAGGAGGCTTCTGAGAACTACGAAGTTTTTATGATGTATCCAGATGCCGTACTGAAAATGTAATTCTACCACCCGTCTATTATTTGCTTAGGCATACAGCAGAGGGACATGTTTTTTTTTTTTTTTGTTTTTGAAGTTCGTTTATTTGTTTTGAGAGAGAGAGAGAGAGAGAGAGAGAGAGAGAGAATGCTTGGGGCTTGATCTCAGGTACAGTGAGCTCATGACCTGAGCCAAAATCAAGAGTCAGATGCCTGGGTGGTTCAGTTAAGTATCTGACTTTTGATTTCAGCTCAGGTCATGATCTCACATTTCATGAGTTCAAGCCTGCTTGAGGTTCTCTCTCTCCCTCTCTCTCTGCCCCTCCCCTACTCATGCTCTCTCTCTCTTTCTCAAAATAAATAAGCTTAAAAAAAAAAAAGACACTTAACCCACTGAGCCACCCAGGCGCCCCTAAAATTTTTTTTATTTTTAAGTAATCTCTTCACCCAATGTGGAGATCAAACCTATGACCCCCATATCAAGAGTTGCACACTCCAGCAACTAGGCCGGCTAGGTGCCCCCAAAATTTTGAAAATAAAACAACACAGAAAGATCCAGAGTCTGACTACTCTCCCCATCACCACTACCCCCTGGTCCAAACCTCTCCTACTCTCACCCGGTACATGCACCAGTCTCCTTCCCTGTGACCTCATCCTCCTTTGGATGCTCTCTTTCCAACAGAACAGCCAGAGGGCCCCAGATCACACATCTGATCCTACCCTTCAGCTGCTCTACACCTGAAGACCGTGCCCACCCGCCTCAAGTCCTCACAATGGCCAAGGAGGCCATACGTGATCTGCCCCTCCCTCCCTCCCTCCCTCCCTCCCTCCCTCCCTCCCTGCTCCTACCACCAAGGCTTCCATTTGTATCTGAAAAATGTGAGCCTTGGGGCCTTGGTGCTGTCATGGCCCCACCTGGAAGGCTCTTCACCCAGATATCTAGATGGCTCTTTTTTTCATAGATTGGGGTTTTTGTTTTGTTTGTTTATTTTGTTGCTATGGTTGTTTGGTCGTTGTTGTTTTTTTTTTTTTTTCCTCGCAAGTTTTTGCTCAAATAATAGCTTCTGGCTCTGTCTGGCCACCCTAGTCAAATTGTGCCCACCCCCCTGGTCTGCACCCCTCCATTTCTGCACCCACACGTTTCTCTCCACAGCACTTCTCACCTTCTTGAATGCTGTATCTTCTACTTCCCTATCTTGTTTCTGGCTGGCTGGCCCTACCAGCATGTGAGCTCTGTGACGGTGCAAGGTGTTTCTGTCTGCTGTCCCGGCAGACCCTGGAAGGTGCCTCGTACACGGTAGGCGCTAGGGTGATGCAAAGTTCTCCAGCCCAGAGAAAGAGAGGGTGTCCTGCAGGGCAGAACAGGGTGAGGTAGGGGTGGGGGCTGCTGGCATTCAAAGGGTCTGGATCTGCGACCACCCCCGCCCAGCCCGCAGATATCCAGGAGGTCATCCCGGGTCATCAGAGGGTTTCAGGCTTCCAAGTGACTCGAGCAACTTGTGTTCTATGAAGATAAGCTCTTCCCTCCCAGCCCCTTCCTCACCAGTGTTTGGGCTTGCAGTTCCGACCTTCTGCAGGGCTGTGAGGGGCCGTTTGCAGCCAGACACCACAGCAGATAGGAGCTGGCACCAGAGAGCCTGCCCCTCCCTGCTCCTAAGCCAGGC
This sequence comes from Puma concolor, assembly GCF_028749965.1. NCBI lineage: Eukaryota > Metazoa > Chordata > Mammalia > Carnivora > Felidae > Puma > Puma concolor. Next base: position 18,878,902 of record NC_141682.1, on the reverse strand, counting down.
GCCAGGGGAGCCACAGAAGAGCGGACGGGACACTGGCACCGAGCTGCATTGCCTCCTCTGTGTGTGGCCTAGGGTCAGTGATTTCATCCCCTCTGCCTCAGTTTCTTCATCTGTAAAATAGGGATAACATTCTACAATTGCACCGAGACCCATTAAATACCTAGGAATAAACCCAACCAAAGAGGTGAAAAGCTACACATTGAAAACTATACAGAAAGCTTATGAAAGAAATTGAAGAAGACACAAAACAATGGAAAAAGGTTCCATACAGTTTCTTCATCTGTAAAATAGGGCTAATAACCATTTACAATTGCACCAACACCCATAAAATACCTAGGAATAAACCTAACCAAAGAGGTGAAAAAGCTACACATTGAAAACTACACAGAAAGCCTATGAAAGAAATTGAAGAAGACATGAAAAAATGGAAAAAGGTTCCATGCTCCTGGACTGGAAAACAAATATTGTTAAAATGTCGATACTACCCAAAACAATCTACATATTCAATACGATCCCTATGAAAATAGCACAAGCATTCTTCACAGAGCTAGAACAAACAATCCTAAAATTTATATGGAACCAGGGGCACCTGGGTGGCTCAGTCGGCTAAGTGTCCGACTTCAGCTCAGATCTTGTGGTCTGTGAGTTCAAGCCCCTCATCGGGCTCTGTGCTGGTAGCTCAGAGCCTGGAGCCTGCTTTGGATTCTGTCTCTCTGCCCCGCTTCCGCTTGTGCTCGCTCTCTCTGTCTCTTTCAAAAATAAATAAACATTAAAAAATAATAAAACTTGTATGGAACCAGAAAAGACCCTCAATGGCCAAAGCAATCCTGAAAAAGAAAACCAAAGCTGGAGGCACCAGAATCCTGGACTTCAAGCTGTATTACAAATCTGTAATCATCAAGGCAGTATGGTGCTGGCAAAAAAACAGATACTGAGATCAATGGCACAGAATAGAGAACCCAGAAATGGACCCAGAAACATACGGCCAACTAATCTTTGACCAAGCAGGAAAGAATATCCAATGGAATAAACACAGTCTCTTCAGCAAGTGGGGCTGGGAAAACTGGACAGCGACACACGGAAAAATGAACCTGGACCACTTTCTTACACCAGACACAAAAGTCAACTCAAAATGGATGAAAGACCTCAATGTAAGACAGGAAGCCATCAAAATCCTCGAGGAGAAAGCAGGCAAAAACCTCTTTGATCTTTCCCGCAGCAACTTCTCACTCAACACGTGTCTGGAGGCATGGGAAACAAAAGCAGAAATGAACTATTTGGACCTCATCAAAATAGAAACCTTCTGCACAGCCAATCAGCAAAACTAAAAGGCAACCGACGGAATGGGAGAAGATATTTGCAAATGACGTATCAGATAAAGAGTTAGTATCCAAAATCTATAAAGAACTTCCCAAACTCAACGCCCAAAAAACAAATAATCCAGTGAAGAAATGGGCAAAAGACACGGATAGACACTTCTCCAAAGAAGACATGCAGATGGCCAACCGACACGTGAAGAAATGCCCAACATCACTCTTCATCAGGGAAACACAAATTGAAACCACAATGAGATACCACCTCACCCCTGTCAGAATGGCAAACATTAACAACTCAGGCAACAACAGATGTTGACGAGGATGCGGAGAAAGAGGATCTCTTTTGCACTGTTGGTGGGAATGCAAGCTGGGCAAACAGTGTGAAGGTTCCTCAAAAAACTAAAAATAGAACCACCCTAAGACCCAGCAATTGTACTGCTAGGGATACGGGTGTGCTGTTTTGAAGGGGCACATGTACCCCAATGTCCATAGAAGTGCTATCGACAACAGCCAAAGTATGGAAAGAGCCCAAATGTCATCGACAGATGAATGGATAAAGAAGATGTGGAATCTATATACAATGGAGTATTAGTCGGCAATCAAAAAAGAATGAAATCTTGCCATTTGCAACTATGTGGATGGAACTGGAGGGTATTATGCTGAGCGAAATTAGCCAGTCAGAGAAAGACCAATGTCATATGACTTCACTCATATGTGGAATTTAAGAGACAAAACAGATGAACATAAGGGAAGGGAAGCAAAAATAATATAAAAACAAGGAGCAGGACAAAACATAAGAGACCCTTAAATATAGAGAACAAACTGAGGGTTGCTGGAGGGGTTGGGGTGGGGGGATGGGCTAAGTGGGTAAGGGGCATTAAGGAGACGCTTGTTGGGATGAGCACTGGGTGTTATCCACAGGGGATGATGAATCACCGGAATCTATTCCTGAAGTCATAATTGCACTACATTCTAACTAACTTGAATGTCAATAAAAAATGAACAAATAAGTAAGTAAATAAATTTTAAAAAATAAATACAATACAATAGGGAAAATAATACTATTTTTCAAAGTTCTTGGGGGGATTAAATTAGATCGTGTGGGGCCCTTCGTCAGAACCTAATGCCTAATAGCTGATGTAATAGGAAACGAGTTAAGTGCCATTCTGATCTTCTGGATCAGACTCCAGGGCTACAGGATTTGGCCTTGCTTTGGGGCCTGGGGCCCTTTCTTCCCATCTATCACCCTGTCCAGGAACGGGACAGGCAGACATCCCTGTCCTCCGAGGAATTTCCATTTAGCCAGAGAGAGGTTTACGTACTAATTTATTCACTGAACACAACTGCTTTTTAAATTTTTATACAAGGGGCACTTGGGTGGCTCAGTTCTTTAAGCATCTGACTTTGGCTCAGGTCATGATCTCAAGGTTCATGGGTTTGAGCCCCGCATCAGGCTTGTGCTGACAGCTCAGAGCCTGGAGCCTGCTTCAGATTCTGTGTCTCCCTCTCGCTCTGCCCCTCCCCTGCTCACATTCTCTCTCTCAAAACAAATAAACATTAAAAAAATTTTTTTTAATTTTTATCCAAGTAATGATATTATAAGTACAGAGGATTTATCACGAATGGCAATCCTCCTCCCCTTTCCTTCCCAAGTCATGGTCCTGGAAAAAAAAATTTTTTTTTTAATGCTTTTAACTTATTCTGGTCTCAGTTCTTCTGATGGGTCCATATCCCTAAACAGCATGCTAATTCAACTATTTCTTAATGTATCCATTTTGTCTGAATCTACGGGCTTCCAGCTCAATAGATGAACATTTGACCCACTGGCCCTGTCTTACTTCCCAGGTTTCCTACATCCTTCTCTTTAGGTCCTTTGGAACTGTAACTAAAGTTGTTTTTTGTTACTTTATTTTTTTTTTAATTTTTAAAAAATGTTTTTTGGGTTTTTTTTGTTTTTGTTTTTTTTTGAGACACAGAGAGACAGAGCATGAGCAGAAGAGGGGCAGAGAGAGAGAGAGGGAGACACAGAACCCGAAGCAGGCTCCAGGCTCCGAGCTGTCAGCACGGAGCCTGATGCAGGGCTCAAACCCACAGACTGTGAGATCATGACCTGAGCCGAAGTCGGACGCTCAACTGACTGAGCCACCCAGCTGCCCCTGTTTTTTATTTTAAATAACAGCTGGCCATGGTCATTGGGGGTATCAGTTAAGCTCAGAGGCACAGTGGTTCAGGGAGTAGACTCCGGGACCAGATGTCCTGAGTCAGATCCGGGCTCAGCCCCTGACTGAGAGTGTGAGACTCTGGGCAACAGATGTGGCCTTCCCGTGTCTGAGGCTGCTCAGCCACGAGAAGAGGCTAACAACAGCATCTGGCAGACGGCCTTGTCCTGAGGATTAAATGAGCGCGGACGGGGCTCAGAACACTGCCAGCGCCTCTAACCTCCATGTACGCGGTGTCCACGTTGGCTGTAACAAATCCTCCGTTGTCACTTTGTGGCTTCCCTGCCTTTAGCTCTCTTCTGCCCAGTTTCTGTTATGCGTACATTTACTTTGATGACATTCTGGGTAGGGGCGCCGGGGTGGCTCAGTCGTTTGAGCTTCCGACTCTTGATTTTGGCTCAGGTCGTCATCCCAAGGTCGTGGGATTGAGCCCCACGGTGGGCTCCACGGTGGAGCCTGCTTCAGAGTCTCTCTCTCCCTTTGCCCCTCTTCCTCCCTCTCTGAAATTTAAAAAAAAAAAAAAAAACTATAAAGATCTGGGTAGATTATACTTGCATTCTCTTCTTTGCCATACTGTCCCATATAGCAGTCACTAGCCACATGGGGCTATCTGCATGTCGATCAATTAAAATTAAATAAGATTTAAAATTCATGTCCTCCATTGCAACTAGCCAGCTACATTTCACATATTCAAAAACCACATGTAGCTCATGGTTACCTTACTGGATAGCACCTCAGCAGAATATATGCATCGTCTCAGAATATTTGCATCGTCTCAGTAGAATATTTGCCTCAGCTCACTGACTTGTCCAGAATTTGAGTCTAACAGTGAAAAATGATCAGTTGTCTTTCCTTGTAAAGATTACATAATTTTGTTCAGTGCACAACCAACACTTTACTATGATTATCTCCCCTAACTCATACATCTTTTAATTTTTCCCAGAGTTTCTAATTGCTTCTCATAATTCCTTGTTCCAAGAGGCTTCCTTGCCCCTCTGCCCCTCCCTATTGCTACACAGCTTTATCCTAGAACCAGTGGTATTGTGCTCCCAGGTGGGGTCCCCTATTTCCTGCACCCCACATCCTCCTCTTTCTAGGTTTATCCCCTCATTTTTGCTGGAGCATATCCTCAAGTCATTTTCTAATAAAGGGGACTTCTTAAGAAGAAGGTAAACTTTCTGATTAATCTTTCACCTTCATAGGTCTTTATTTCATTCTTACACCTGCTTGATATAGAATGCTAGGCTAGGGGCACCTGGGTGGCTCAGTCAGTTAAGAATGCCAGGCTAAAAATTATTTCCTTAGAACCTAGAAGGATTATCTTCTTTTCTTCTAGGATCTGGATACTTGATTTTGCTGATGAATAGTTTGATGCTAATCCAAGAGTTTTTCTCAAAAAAAAAAAGGGGGGGGGAGGATTTGAAAATTCAGCCTCTGTGTTAGAAAGCCCTACTCCAGTAAGCAAGGCCCCAATTAGTGTTTTATTAGCTTACTCTGAATGCTGAAAGGACTTTAAAGAAATACCAGATATTCAGAGAAGTGCTGCAAGGTGAAAAGAAAGCACCAAAATGAAACAGCCTCAGCAACCATTCTGCCTCCCTCCTTCCTAACAGAACCCCAATCTGTTCAGAAGCCCACTCTACATGCACATCAGGGGTACTGACCCCTCCTTCAGCTCCCGAAGAAAGTCTGATTAGAGGCTCCTGAATGGCTCAGTTGGTAGACTGTGCAACTCTTGATCTCAAGGTTACAAGTTTGAGCCCCATGTTGGGTGTAGAGATTACTTAAAAAGAAATAAATTAAGATTTTAAATTTTTTAATGTTTATTTTTTTTTTGAGAGAGAGAGACAGAGCACGAGTGGGAGAGGGGCAGAGAGAGAGGGAGGCACAGAATCCGAAGCAGACTCCAGGCCCTGAGCTGTTAGCACAGAGCCGACACAGGGCTCGATCTCATAAACCGTAATGAGATCATGGCTTGAGCTGAAGTCAGACACTTAACTGACTGAGCCGCCTAGGTGCCCCTAATTAATATCTAAAAAAAGAAAGTCTGATTAATCTACAGGAACTACCCTCACCTTTGCCCATGATTGGAAAGGGAAATGTGACCCGATTCTAGCCCACTAAACTGAAAGAAGGGAAGCTTCTTGGGAAGTTCTTCCTTCCTTTTTTTTTTTTTTTTTTGAAACTTTTGTTTAAATGTTTATGTATTTATTTTGAGAGAGAGACAGAGACAGAGAAAGAGAGAAAGAGAGAGGGGATCCCAGGTAGGCTCCATGCTGTCAGCGCACAGAGCCCAACACGGGGCTTGATCCCACAAATGGTGAGATCATGACCTGAGCTGAAACCAAGAGTCAGATGCTCAACAGATTGAGCCATCCACGTGCTCCAGAAAGCTCCTCCTTACTTTTAAAGGAAAACCAGGTCACTGACTTCTCTCTCCCTCTAGACATGATTAAGGACACATGCAACAACTCTGAAGGGAACCAACCCTAGGATGATGACAGTGTTGTGAGTGGCAGGGCAGGGAGACAAAGAGCATGGGATCCCTGAGGCATTGTAATAGGTGGGTCAGTGGCCCCTGAATACCATCTGTCCCCTTCTGTGGTCTTCCTAGGATTTGGATCTTCAGTTTTTTGTAGTTAAGAGCATCATAAGTATATAAACAAAATGAAAAATAACCTTTGAGGAAACAGAAGTAGAAAGAAAGAAAGAAGAAAAAAAGAAGAAAGAAAGAAAGAAAGAAAGAAAGAAAGAAAGAAAGAAAGAAAGAAGAAAGAAAGAGAGATCTGATATTCTTGGAGAATTTTGAGAAGATATTGCTTCCTTAAAATAAGAACAGGATGCTATGAAAAAGAAATAGAGTACAAGACTGAATTCTTAGAAATTAAAACTGTGAGGGGCGCCTGGGTGGCTCAGTCAGATAAGTGTCCAATTTTGGCTCAGGTCATGATCTCATAGTCTGTGAGTTCAACCCCACATCGGGCTCTGCGCTAACAGCTTGGAGCCTGGAGCCTGCTTCGGCTTCTGTGTCTCCCTCTCTCTCTGCCTCTCCCCAACTTGCATTCTCACTGTCTCTCTCAAAAATAAAGAAACATAAATTTTTTTAAAAAAAGAAATTAAAAATGTGATACTGAATTATAAAAGTGCTAGAATATAAGATCAAGAAGGGCACCTGACTGACTCAGTCAGTAGAGTATGTGACTCTTGATTTTGGTTGTGAGTTCAAGCTCCATATTGAGTGTAGAGATTACTTAAAAATAAAAACTCCTTGGTGTTATGTCCCGTATTCTTCTGGCCTGTGCCAGTAAGTCCCTTCTTGCTTTTAATACATACATACATACATACATACATACATACAATACAATCAAGAAACTATCCCAGGGGTGCCTGGGTGGTTTGGTCTGTTGAGCATCCGACTCTTTTTATTTTTATTTTTTTCATCTTTATTTATTTTTGGGAGAGAGACCGAGTGTGAGCAGGGTAGGAACAGAGAGAAAGACACAGAATCGGAAGCAGGCTCTAGGCCCCAAGCTGTCAGCACAGAGCCCGACACAGGGCTCGAACTCAAACTGCGAGATCATGACCTGAGCGGAAGCCGGACGCTCAACCGACTGAGCCACCCAGGTGCCCTGAGCATCGACTCTTGATTTCAGCTCAGGTTGTGATCCCAGGGTTGTGGGATCAAGCCCTGCATCAGGCTCCATGCTGAATATGGACCCTGCTTAAGATTCTCTCTCTCTCTCTCTCTCTCTCTCTCTCCCTCTGCCCCTCTCCCTCACACTCTCACTCTCTCTCTCTAAAATAAAAAAAAGAATAAAAAAAAGAAACTACCCTAGAAAATAACCCTCCCCAAAAGTAGAAGGTGGAGGAGAAAATATGAGAGACAACATGTAAGGCCACATTATTTCAGGTAAATCTATGTGCTCTAACAAAGAGATCCAGTAAGGTAGCCAAAAGAACAAAGTAGATTATCTTTAATGAAACAAGTCCAAGTTAAGTGGTGGTGGTTGGTGACACAGCTCTGTACCTCGCATCATTCAGGGACCAGACTCCTTCCTAGCATTTTTCTGCCGTCCACTGTTGCAGAGATAAATCTCCTGTCTTGATGAAAAGAGAGTATGGAGGAGGCATGCTTTGCCCACCTTCTTAGACTTATGCCTAGAAGTCTTAAACATCAATTTCAAAATATTCCGTTGGTGAAAACTCAGTTGGATGATCATATGTAACTGCAAGGAAGGCTGGGAAATGTAGTTCAGCCAGGTTCCCAATGGGAGAGGGGATGACTGGATTTTGGTAGACAATGAGTAGTGCTCGCCACAGAGACACAGTTGATCAATCCAAGAGGTTCAAGCCAACCACACCAGGAAGAGAGAACCAAAAGAAAAAAAAAAAAAAAAAGGAAAGGGGTAATTATTTGAGAAATAACATAAGATACTCATTTAGCTGAAAAAATGCATCTTCAGACTGAAATGCCCATTCCAATAAAAGACTATTTGGTTAAATTTACTCCTATGTATTTTATTCCTTTTGACTCCATTTATTCTTTTTTTTGGGGGGGGGGGAGTGGGGGAGAACAAGCGAGGGAGAAGGGCAGAGGGAGAGAAAATCTTAAGCAGGCTCCGCCCTCAGCACGGAGCCTGACACAGGGCTTGATCTCACAAGTGTGAGATTATGACCTGAGCTGAGATCAAGAGTCAGATCCTTAACTGACTGAGCCACCCAGGTGCCCCACAATTTATTCTTTTTGCTACAGACTGAAATGCCTGCCCAATAAAAGAAGACTCATGCCCAGACATTTCACAATCCCAAAGATGCCACATATGACTTACATCTCTCCTAAGGAATAGGAGGCAGTTGAGTCCAAAGCACATAGATGAAATCAGAAATGAAAAAGGAGACATTACAACTGATACTACAGAAGTACAAAAGCTCTTGAGAGACTACTATGAACAATTACATGCCAACAAATTGGACAACCTAGAGAAAAGGGATAAATTCCTAGAAATATAAAAACTACCAAGATTGAATGGTGAAGAAATAAAAAACCTGAACAGACTGATCACCAGAAGGAGATTGAATCAGTAATCAAAACCCTCCCAACAAACCAAAGTCCAGGATCAGATGCCTTCACTCCTGAATTCAACCAAGCATTTAAAGAAGAATTAATACCAATCATTCTCAAGCTCTTCTGAAAAATAGAAGTGGAAAGAATACTTCCAAACTCATTTTACAAGGCCAGAATTACCCCAATACCCAAATCAGACAAGGACACTACAAGAAAAGAAAATTAGAGGCCAATATCCCTGATGAACATAGACAAAAAAATTCACAGCAAAATATTAGCAAACTGAATTCAATAATACAATAAAAGGATCATACACCATCCTCAAGTGGGATTTATTCCTAAAACCCTCTATTTGCAGATGACATGATATTATATGTAGAAAATACCACAGGCACCTGGGTGGTTCAGTCGTTTGGGCATCTGGCTATTGATTTTGTCTCAGGTTATGATCTCATGGTCATGAGATCAAGCCCTGCATTGGGCTCCATGTCAGGTGTGGAGCTTACTTGGGATTCTCTCTCTACCCATCTCTCTCTTCCCTTTCCCCACTCACTCTCTCTCTCTCTCAAAATAAATAAAATTTTTAAATTTTAAAAAAGAAAATACTAAAGACCACCAAAAAGCTGTTAGAACTCATAAATGAATTCAGTAAAGCTGCAGGATACAAAATCAATAACAAAACTCAGTTGTGTTTCTTTTTTTAAGTATTTATTTATTTTGGGGGCGCCTGGGTGGCGCAGTCGGTTAAGCGTCCGACTTCAGCCAGGTCACGATCTCGCGGTCCGTGAGTTTGAGCCCCACATCAGGCTCTGGGCTGATGGCTCAGAGCCTGGAGCCTGTTTCCGATTCTGTGTCTCCCTCTCTCTCTGCCCCTCCCCCGTTCATGCTCTGTCTCTCTCTGTCCCAAAAATAAATAAACGTTGAAAAAAAAAATTTTTTTTAATAAAAAAAAAAGTATTTATTTATTTTGAGAGAAAGAGAGCATGTGCATGAGTGGGGGGGGGGGGCGGGCAGAGAGAAGAGAGAGAGAGAGAGCGAGAGCGAGAGAAAGAATCCCAAGCAGGTTCCACACTGTCAGCTCAGAACCGGACATGGGGCTCAATCCCACAAACTGCAAGATCATGACCTGAGCTGAAATCAAGAGTCTGATGCTCACGGACTGAACCACCCAGACACCCTAAATCAGTTGTACTTCTATACACTAACAATGAATTATCAGAATGAGAAATTAAGAAAACAATCCCATTTACAATTGCATCAAAAAGAATTAAATGCATAGGAATAAATTTAACGGAGCAGGTGAAAGACCTCTACACTGAAAACTATAAGACATTGATGAAGGAAATTGAAGATGACACAAATAAATGAAAAACAGGGGCACCTGGGTGGCTCAGTCGGTTAAACATCCGACTTTGGCTCAGGTCATGATCTAATGGCTCATGGGTTTGAGCCCCACATCAGGCTCTGTGTTGACAGCTCAGAGCCTGGAGCCTGCTTTGGATTCTGTGTCTCCCTTTCTTTCTGCCCCTCCCCTGCTTGCACTCTGTGTGTGTCTCTCTGTCTCTGTCTCTCAAAAATAAACATTTAAAAATTTTTTAATTAAAAAAATAATAAAATCAATCCAAATGGATGAAAGATTTGAACATAAGACCCAAAATCGTAAAATTGTTAGAAGAAAATATAGAGGGTAAGCTCCTTGATGTGGGTCTTGATGAAGATATTTTGGATTTGAGAACAAAAGCAAACATAAACAAGTGGAACCACATCAAAAAGCAGAACTGGGTGGCTCAGTCAGTTAAGCGTCTGACTTCGGCTCAGATCATGATCTCATGGTTCATGGGTTCAAGCCCTGCATCAGGCTGTCTGTTGTCAGCACGGAGCCTGCTTCGGATCTGCTGACCCCTCTCTCTCTGACCTGGCCTCTCTCTGTCCCTCCTTCTCTCTCTTGCTCTCAAAAATAAACATTTTTAAAATTTTTTAAATTTAAAAAAATAAAGAACTCATACAACTCAATAACAAAAACAATTCAATTAAAAATGAGCAGAGGAGGACCACTTCTCAGTGGCTCAGTCTGTAGAGCAAGCAACTCTTGATCTCAGGGTCATGAGTTTGAGCCCCACATTGGGTGTGGAGCCTACTTAAAAAAATGGACAGAGGATCTGAATGGACATTTTCCCAAAGAACACATACAGATGGCCAACAGATTCATAAAAAAGTGTTCAACATCACTAATCATCAAGGAAATACAATACAAGTCAAAACCACAATGAGATATCACCTTGCACCTGTTAGAATGGCTACAATAAAAAACAAAAACAAAAACAAGAATTAACAAATGTTTGTAAGGATGTGAAGAAAAGAGAACACTTGTGTGCCATTGGTAGAAATGTAAATTGGTGAAGCCACTATGAAAAACAGTACAGAGATTTCTCAAAAACCTAAAAACTGATGAGTTACCATGTGATTCACCAAGTCTACTTCTGGGTATTTAGCTGAAGGAAATGAAGACACTAATTTTAAAAGATATCTTCACTGCCATGTTTATTGGAGCATTATTTACAATAGGCAAGACATGGAACCAACCTAAGTGTCTGTCCATCAATGGATGAATGGGGGAAAAAGTGCTATATGTGTAACACACACACACACACACACACACACACACACACACACACAGGAATATTATTTAGCCATAAAAAAGAAGGAAATCTTACCATTTGTGGCCACATGGTTGGACCTTGAGGGCATTATGCTAAGCGAAATAAGTCAGGCAGAGAAAGACAAATACTATACGGTCTCACTTATAGGTGGACTCTAAAACAAAACAAAACAATGAATTCATTGATACAGAGAACAGATGGGTGGTTGCCAGAGGTGGGAACAGGAGGGAGCAGGCAAAATGGGCGCAGGGGGTCAAAAGGTACAGCCTTCCAGTTATAAAATAAGTAAGTCCTAGGATGTAATGTACAGCTTGATGATATAGTTCATAATGCTGTATTGTTTATTTGAAAGTTGGTTAGAGGGGCGCCTGAGTGGCTCAGTCGGTTAAGTGTCTGACTTCAGCTCAGGTCATGATCTCAAGGTTTGTGGGTTCAAGCCCCACATCGGGCTCTGTGCTGACAGCTCAGAGCCTGGAGCCTACTTCGGATTCTGTGTGTGTTTCTCTCTCTGCCCCTCTCCCACTAGCACTCTGTCTCTGTCTCTCTCAAAAATAAAATTAAAACATTTAAAAAAAAAAGTTGGTCGGGGCGCCTGGGTGGCGCAGTTGGTTAAGCGTCCGACTTCAGCCAGGTCACGATCTCGCGGTCCGTGAGTTTGAGCCCCGCATCAGGCTCTGGGCTGATGGCTCAGAGCCTGGAGCCTGTTTCCGATTCTGTGTCTCCCTCTCTCTCTGCTCCTCCCCCATTCATGCTCTGTCTCTCTCTGTCCCAAAAATAAATAAACGTTGAAAAAAAAATTAAAAAAAAAAAAAAAAGTTGGTTAGAGAGTAGATACTGGAAGTTCTCATCATAAGAAAAAATGTTTGTAGCTATGTGTCACAATAGATCTTAAGTGGACATATTGTGGTGGTTTCACAATATATACAAATATTGATTGACATATCATATTGATACAAATTATGCTGTATACCTCAAACTAATATAAAATTGTATGTCACATTTGCTTTAATTAAAAAAAAAAGAATATACACGATGAGGTTAATGAGAAAAAAAAACCCAAGCCTAGTAAAAGGCTCATAGAGGGACCAACTTCACATTTGACTGGGAGCTTCCTGGGACTAACCCAGGAAGGGACAATTTACATGATGAGAGGACTTAATCAAAAAGGAGGAAATGCAGTAGTTAGTTCCTCAGAGGAGTCCAGTGTTTTCCTAGTACTCACTTTTAAAATTAGTTTTCGGGCTGCCTGGGTGGCTCAGCTGGTTGAGTGTCGGACTCTTGACTTTGTCTCAGGTCACGATCTCACGGTTTGTGGGTTTGAGCCCCACATCAGGCTCTGCGCTGACAGCATGGAGCCTGCTTGGGATTTTCTCCCTTTCTTCTGCCCCTCTCCCACTCGCACTCTCTCTCTCTCTTTCTCAAATTAATTAATTAAATTTAAAAAAATAAAAATAGTTTTCATGTGAGAACATACTTCAATTGCCAGTTGATGTCATGGTTGTAATGGCCGATGGACAACGCATCAGTAGTAAGGGCCCGGGTCTTAAAGTCAGACAAACTAGCTCGCAGGCGACTCCACCAGTCAAAACTGTGAACCAGGCACCTTCCCAGGCCTCAGTCTTCCTGCCCTTTAAAATGGAAATAAAGGATCTACGTCACAATATTTGTTCATTTATTTCACAAATATTTGTTGAATACTAACCATGTGTCGGGCATAGGATATAGTAATGAACCAAATGAAGTGCCACTCATGTGTCTTCCTGGAGGTGACCTTCTCCTGAGGTGAGTCAGACTCTAGAAAAATCCATACTGTTAGGTATTATGGAGGAACATAAAGCAGTAAAGGGGTGCTATTCTATAGGAAAGCCTCTTTCTCAGATAGAGAGGTGTCAGGGTGACATTGGGGCAGAGACCTGTGGGCAGTGGGGGCCCCAACCATGTGATCCCTGGGGAAGGGAATTCCAGGAAAGGACAATACCAAGTCGGAGGCCTTTTTCAAAACTGGGTCATGCTTGGTGTCCTCTGAGGACCCAGGGGAGGCCAGTGTGGCTTGAGCAGGGCATACCACAGATCAAGGGTAGGAGGGGGAGGTCAGAGAGGAAACAGGGCCATATCCTGTGAGGTGATCTCTTTTTCTTTTAAGTTTGTTTACTTGTTTTGAGAAGAGAGAGAGAGAGCACGCGGGCATGAGCAGGGGAGAAGCAGAGAGAATCCCAGGTAGGCTGCGCACCAATGCCAGGCTCAAACTCATGAAACATGAGATGAAACCAAGAGCCAGCCACTTAACAGACTGAGCCAACAAGCCACCCCCCACCCCGCCCGCCCCGTGAGGTGATCTTAAGGACTTTTGCTCTGAGTCAAAGGAGACCTGTTGATGGGCTCCATCTTTGAAAAGGCCCCCTCTGGCTGCCACAGGGTGTGGAGGGGGGCACCATGGGAGCAGGGGGCCAGTGAGGAGGCTCCTGCACTGGCCAGGAGAGAGACCACCAGATCCAAACCAGGATGATGGGGGGGGGTGTGGAGATAAGTGGTCAGTTGCCGAATGTCTTTTGAGGTACAAGCAACAGGGTCATTTTTAACATAATGGATATGCGGGTGCACGAGAGAAGATCAAGGACAACACCAGGGTTTTTTGGCCCGACAAACTGTAGGCATGGAATTGCATCTTCTGATATGGGAAGCCTAGGGTGGAGCAGGTTTGGAGGAGAAGATAAAGAGTTTATCTGGGAACAGGTTAAGTTTGAGAAGCCCATTAGACACCCAAGGGGGGGTAGAAAGTTCCAAACCTCATAGAAAAGGCCTACCCTGAAGATGTAAATTTGATGAACATCAGCATTTGCATGGCGTTTAAAGCCATGAGTCTGGACGAGTTCACCTTAAAAGTGAGTGTTGATTAAGAGACGAAGGCCCAGCATTGACATGTGAGATGGGTACTGCTCCAATCACAGAGAGGATCATAGGAGCTCAGAGAGCTCAAGCAATTTGCCTAAGGACACGCAGCTTATAAGGGGTGGAAGCTTTGGGGCTTGTTACCCTAGGCTGGTTGTCATGTGCCTTCCACCCCCAGATCCAGCCTCTGCTCTACTCCATGCCTCGGAGGTCCTTTTGCTCTCTGGTTCCACTTGGGTTTGGCTAAAGGTAGGATGGGCTGGAGATCAGAGGGAGAGGCAGAGAGAAGGCAGGATGTTTCTTCCCAGCTTCCTTCCTAACCTGAGTCACATCTCTAACACTGGCTTCATCACCAACCCATGTCTAGCATCTGTCAGGTGGACCCCTGTGATATTGGGACTTATTATAAGGAATATATATTTGGTCTCTGTCCCCATTTCTGGCACAGAGCTTCCCAAACCACACACACACACGCACACACACACACACGCACGCACGCACACGCTGCAATTGGTGATCAGAATTTTACCTCCTCCTCTGTATCTCCAACTTTCATGATTTCCTCCCCTTCCCAGAGAGCCCTGATCATAGTAGCAGCTCTCCATTGTGGCTAAGCCCCGAGTGTTTCCACATTCCTTGTAGGTTCTTCTAACTATCCCCACCTCTACATAGAGTCCTAATATTAAAGCCTCTAGAACTGTGTTGTCCAATATGATAGCCACTAGACACATGTAGGTATTTGAATTCAAATGACTTAAGGGGCGCCTGGGTGGCTCAGCCGGTTAAGCGTCCAACTTTGGCTCAGGTCATGATCTCACAGTCTGTGAGTTCGAGCCCTGCATCGGGCTCTGTGCTGACGGCTCAGAGCCTGGAGCCTGCTTTGGATTCTATGTCTCCTTCTCTCTCTGCCTGCCCCCGACTTGTGCTCTGTCTCTCTCAAAAATAAATAAATGTAAAAAAATTCTGAATTCGAATGACTTAAAATTAAATACAATTTAGAATGTGCCTCCTACATTCCAAGGTTCAATAGTGAATGTGGTTAGTGGCCACCATTTTGCTGAGCGCAGATAGAGACATTGCAGTCATTACAGAAGGTTCCATTGGATGGCACTGCTCTAAAATCATTGGAATTGGATTCTGTCCCCTGCTGGGACTGACTGGTACATGCCCCACATCTGTCAAAACTAAAGCATTTTTATCCGGTTTACATATTTGCGAATCCACTTTTAACTGTCATTGACCCTCAACCATTCTAATAGATATTCAAGGCATAATATTTAACCCTCATACACTGCAGAGAGGAACCTATAATGGTGCAGCGCCTCAAAATGGTAAAACATGCTTAACCATGTGGTCATAACCATATATGACCCCAAAATTCCACTCCTAGCCATGTGCCCATGAGAACTGAAAACATAAAAACCTATACACATATGAAAACTTGTTCACAAAGCAGCATTATTCATCACTGCAAAAAAGTGGAAACAATCTACGTGGCCATCAACTTATGAATGAATAAACAAAATGTAGCGTTGCCATGCAATGGGACATTATTCAGCTTTAGAAGGGATAAGGGGTACCTGGGTAGCTCAGTCAGTTAAGTGTTCCACTCCTGATCTCTGCTCAGGTCTTGATCTCAGGGTTGTGAGTTCAAACCCTGCATTGGGCTCCGCAATGGGTGTGAAGCCCACTTATAATAAATAAATAAATAAATAAATAAATAAATAAATAAATAAAACTATGAAAGGAATGAAATGCTGATACCTGCTACAGCATGTATAAACCACGAAAACATCATGGCAAGTGAAAGAAGCCAGGCACAAACGACCACATATTGTATAATTCATTCATTTGAAATGTCCTGAAAAGGCAAATCCATAAAAACAAGAGTAGACTGGTGGTTGCCAGGGGCTGGAGAAGTAGGAGAGAAATGGGGTACAGGGTTTCTTTTTTGCAGGGATGGAAATGCTCTAAAATTATCATGGCAATGGCTGAACAACTCCGTGAATGTGGGAAATAATCATCGAGGATACACCTTAAATGTGTGAATTATATGGTATGTGACTTTAGCTCCATAAAGTAATTATAAGAAAAAGACACAAGGTCTAAAAGCAATGAAATAAAAGCCAGTATCTTATTAGAAAACATGGAGGTATGGGGCCCCTGGCTAATTCAGTCTGTGGAGCGGGCAACTCTTGATCTCAAGGTTATGAGTTCAAGCTCCACATGGGGTGTAGAGATTACTGAAAAAATAAAATCTTAAAAAAAAGAAAGAAAGAAAGAAAGAAAGAAAGAAAGAAAGAAAGAAAGAAAGAAAGATGGAGGTAAATACCAGTAGAAATAGCTCAAGAGAGTCTAGAGTAGTTGTACAGGAGGGAGATTTGCGGGGGAGAGTGCAAGGAATTGCTTTTCAAGCCTTGGAAGGCTATTTGAATTCTTAAAATTATATGTATTACTATTTTGATAGAAAAACAAACCATTTTTTAATTTAATTTAATTTAACTCTATTTTATTTTATTTTATTTTATTTTATTTTATTTTATTTTATTTTATTTTATTTTATTTTTAGAGAGCGAGCGAGCACTTGAGCAGGGTGAGGGGCAGAGGGAGGAGAGAGGAAACTCAAGCAGGCTCCATACTCAGTGCGGAGCCTGACACGGGGCTCAATCCCACAACCCTGGGATCGTGACCTGAGCCGAAATCAAGAGTCAGATGCTCAACCAACTGAGCCACCCAGGTGCCTCAAAAACCATAATTTTAAAATAAAACAAGGCTTAAAAAAAAAAGAGGAGTTTGCTGTCTAAAACAGCTCCTTTAAGGAGTTAGTTCAGAAAATAGTATGGAGGTTACTCAAGAAATTAAAAATAGAATTACCATATGATCCAGTAATTCCACTCTTGGGTATTTACCCAAAGAAAATGAAAACACTAATTCAAAAAGACATATGTGCCCCTATGTTTACCGCAGTATGATTGATAATAGTCAAGATATGTAAGTAGCCCAAATGTCTATAGATAGATGAGTGGATAAAGAAGATATGTATATTTACCTTGCTGCCAATGGCAAGGTTTCATTTTTTTTATACTCAGCCATAAAAAAGAATGAAATCTTGCCACTGGTGGCAACATGGATGGATCTGGAGGGTATTATGCTAAGAGAAATAAGTCCGAGAAAGACAAATACCATGATTTCTTTCACTCATATGTGGAATTTAAGAAACAAAACAAATGAACCAAGGAAAAAGAGACAAACAGAAAAACAGACTCTTAACTACAGGGAACAAACAGATGGTTTACTAGAGGGGAGGTGGGTGGGGGATGGGTGAAACAGGTGGAGGGGATTAAGAGTGCACTTACTGCCATGAGCACCAAGTCATGTACAGAATTGTGGAAGCACTGTGTTGTGCACCTGAGACTAATATAACACTGTATGTTCATTATACTTGAATAAAAAAAAGAAGAGCTTAGTTCATATCACATACACACACACGCGCACACACACACCGTGTTTAGAGACGTATGTTACCCAGGACAGTGGTTTTCACATAAATAACCTAGTGTGAGTCAGTAGGCTGCCTTGTTTCCACTGAGGGGCAAAACCATGCTCCATGAGCCTAAGAAAAGGTCAAATAAGTCCTCACGGGACAGGGTAGAAGAACAGGATGTGGGAGGGCTCCATGGGAGAGCCGGAGTGGGTGTTCCAGAGTGGGAAAGAAGCTTGAACACAGCAGAGGCAGAAAGGGGCCAGGGCTGGCTAGGCTGGAGTATGGGATAAAGGGGTATAAAGAAAAACAGTTTGGAAACAGGCTGGGCTCAGAGCTCATGGCATTTGGGCCAGGAAGAGGCTTGTCAAGACCCCTTGTATCCCAAATCTCAGTTTGGCATGATCCCTTGGACCCCAGTCTTCAATTCCCTCCTTGGGGCTGTTGAGACTGTGGGGCTCTATGTAAGTGTGGTCTCCACCTCAAACCACCCTTCCAAGCCCTTTTCAAAGAATACTTTTTTTTTAAATGTTTACTTATTTTTGAGAGAGAGAACGTGAGCAGAGGAGAGGGACAGAGAGTCCGAAGAGGGCTCTGCGCTGACAGCAGACAGCCCGATGCAGGGCTTGAACCCACAAACTGTGAGATCATAACCTGAGCTGAAGTCAGACGCTTAACCAACTGAGCCACCCAGGCGCCCTCAAAGAATACTTATTGAGCACCTACTATGTGTTCCAGGCATGGCAGTCAGTGCTGGGGACACACGGGCCCCCAGTTCTCAAGGAACCTACTGCAGCCATCGATAAGGGTTATGAGGGAGGAACACAAGGACCCATGGGCCACATGACAGGAGCCTCTACTCAAATCTGGAGGTCAAGAAAGTCTTCCTGGGGGTACCTGGCTGTCTCAAGTCGGTGGAGCGTGAGACTCCTGATCTCGGAGTTGTGAGCTTGAGCCCCACCTTGAGTGTAGAGATTACTTAAAAAAAAAAAAAAAATAATAATAATAATAATAAAATAAAATGAAAAAGAAAAAAAAAGGAAGGGAGAAAGAAAGGCTTCCTAGAGGAAGAGTTGCCTATGTGTTGCCTAAAGATTAAATAGTAGAAGTTGTCCAGGCAGAGAGAAGAGGGAAGAGATGTCAAGAAAGTGGGAAAAGCTTTAGTAAAGGCCTGGAGGCAACAAAGAGCCTCGGATGTGGAAATTGCTGGAAGGAGCTCAATGTGGCCAGAGTGTGGGGGCTTGGGAAGTGGTGAGAAAAGCAAACACAGGCCTGGAGACCCTTGCTGGGAAAGGTGAGAGCAAACCGGCCAGGCGTCCTGTTCTATTATAGGCCCGGGGTCCACACGCAGTCTTTTTTTTTTTTTTTTTCTTTTACATTTATTTTTGAGAGACAGAGACCGAGCACAAGTGGAGGAGGGGCAGAGAGAGAGAGAGAGAGACCCACACAGAATCCGAAGGGGGCTCCAGGCTCCGAGCTGTCAGCACAGAGCCCAATGCGGGGCTCAAACTCACAAACCTGAGATCATGACCCGAGCCGAAGTCAGACACTTAACCGACTGACCCACCCAGGTGCCCCCACACGCAGTCTTGTCAGTAATGACACCCCATGCAGGATCATGCTGGTGCCTTCCCGCATACTGCCCGTGCTAGAACTTGCATAGTCCACAATCTTCCTGACATCCCCACAGGAGTCAAGTTCGTTTGGCACACACTGGTGTTGTTAAGATATGAAATAGTTCTTTTTATTTTTTAATTTTTTTAACGTTTATTTATTTTTGAGACAGAGAGAGATAGAGCATGAACAGAGGAAGGTCAGAGAGAGAGGGAGACACAGAATCTGAAACAGGCTCCGGGCTCCGAGCTGTCAGCACAGAGCCCGATGCGGGGCTCGAACTCACGCACCGCGAGATCGTGATCCAAGCCAAAGTCGGCCGCTTAACCGACTGAGCCACCCAGGCACCCCGATATGAAATAGTTCTGTAAAGAGCCGCCGGTCCAAGACATCCCTCCAGTATTCCCCATGCCAGTCACTCTGGCTTCTCCTTTAGGAAACTCCGGATGGCCTCACTTTCCAGGTGATATCATGTAAATAGCATGTATATCATGTAGGCATCGTGTATATAAAACTTAGCCTAGGGTCACCTGGGTGGCTCAGTTGGTTAAGCGTCCAACTCCTGATTTTAGCTCAGGTCATGATTTCACGGTTCGTGAGTTCAAGTCCCATGTCAGGCTCTATGGAGCCTGCTTGGGCTTCTCATTCTCTCCCTTGATCTCTGTCCTTCCCCACTCAAGCTCTCTCTCAAAATAAATAAATAAACCTTTAAAAATAAGTAAATAAAACTTAGCCTCGAGTCTAAGTGCACATCATTAGTGTTTAATAAATTTGGAAGTTTGGACATCTCTAGTGGGCTCCAGGTAGATGTCACGTGTCCAGCCTCCTCATGGATCCCAGATTAGCTGGTGGCAATAGGTTCACAGGAAGCCCTGGGACATTGACAGCCAGGCTCTTTCTGCCACCCTGCTCTCCCTAGCCTGCCTCTCGCCCACACTGCTCTTGAAGACAGAGAATAGTGCCCTCTGCTGACCTCCCTGGAGGATTTCGGGTACATTTGTGGAAAACCGGAGTCTGCTCACTGTCTCTACTGCCACTGATATTGGGGCACAAGATGGGATGGGGTTGGGGCACAGCATCGTGTAATCAAAAAGCCTGACCGGGGCTTCTGACCAGAATGAAGTAAAAAGTGCCAGGTACACCTGCCTACCTTAAACAAGAAGAAAGAACTTTCGGTCACTGGACAGCTGGCAGCGCAAGAAGAGGGGACCCAAATAGACTCCAGCAGTCTCCCTGAAGTGAGGAGACAGAGTTCTATAGGGAGGATCCACAGGCCGGAGAGATGAGAGGAGAGAATTCTAGATACCAGCAGAGCTCGGTTGCCACAAGGCTTCATCTGAGTACTGAGCAAACAATCCCCGGGGCTCGCGCACGGTGGAAGTGGCTCATGGTCCCACCAGCCATCGTGAAAAGATCACCAAACGCACAGACATCTAGTAGAGAACTCAGAAGGGCATAGCCTCAGCAGTGGGGCCACGTTAACCCCAGGCCGAAGGCTATTCTGGTCCCACTTAACACGTAAAGGCAAGCCTTGGAAAGCTCCAAGTGTTTCCAAGGCATTCAAACCCTCCAAACTTCTTGGCCAAGTAATAGAACTCTTTCCCAGGACAAAGTTCAAAGTATTTAAAAGAGGAGATTTCCACCTATGGTTGAGTGAGGAGGTCAGCAAGTCCTCTCCCCCAACTCACCTATAAAGCCACACAAGGTAAACAAAACAGTCGCTTCCCTGAGATCCGCCAAAGGCATACCACAATCTGAGAACCCCGCTCAACTTTGAGTTAGAACACCGGGAGTCGGTGGTGTTCTCGACTGGGGCTGCTCTCTCTCTCTCTCTCTTTCTCCATTGGCAGCTCGGGAGGTGCAGAAGTTCTGCCGGGGGTGGGCCTTGAGGACTGGCAGTTCCACTGCTGAAGGGGGTTTATTTGATTGGGACACATGGATGATGTTCATGTCCAGGGATATCGCCAGAGGAAGCGGCCAGCTCGGTGACAAGCTAACATCTATTAGCCTGATGTTGTGGTTGTGGTTGAAGGGAGCCTCTTCCCAGCTAAAGCTGTGTGCATTTGCAGGAGGGAGAGCCCACATTACCCGTTACCCGTACATTCTTGGCTAAAACCCTGGGGCTGTATGCACAGAGAAGGCCCAGAAGGGCCCAGGGGAAAGCAAAGCTATGGTCAACTTGAAAACAGCCTGAACTTTGTACTCTCCTACCCACCCATAGATCCACTGGCAGAGGACAGAATTCTCACTGGCTCAGTGTGACTGACTACAACCGCTGTCCAATAATTAGCTGACCATTAAGCTACACAGACAGGGGTATTTCTGGGAATCCAGGCTTAAAAATAAAAGCAAGAATTATTTTAACAATTTTCAATGTTTATTTATTTTTGAGAGAGAGAGAGAGAGAGAGAGAGAGAGAGAGAGAGCGTGAGTGGGGGAGGGGCAGGGAGAGAGGGAGACACAGAATCCGAAGCAGGCTCCAGGCTCCAAGCTGTCCTCAGAGAGCCTGAAGTGGGGCTGGAACTCACCGACCACGAGATTGTGACCTGAGCCTAAGTCGGACGCTTAACTGACTGAACCACCCAGGCACCCCAAAGCAAGAATTATTTTAAATGGGGCAGAGACATCAGTGGATATCCACCATGGGTGAGGCAGATTTCACAGATCAAGCAGAAGCAAATTATTAAACAAAGAAAAACAAACAAAAACCAATGACAACACCGACCTGTAGGGGGCATCAGAATGCAGTCTAAACTCTGGGAAAACAAGTAGACACCCCCCCCACCCCCCCCACCCCCCGCCTCTGAGTGTCCCCAGATGCATTCAGCATCTTTGAAGATAAAGCCATTTAGCATTTAGCAAAGACTTTGAAAGCAGCTATTATAAATATGATAAATATGGTCAAAGAACTAAAATTTAAAAAAAACTCAAAGGAAATTGTGACAAAATAGATCATCTTGGTAAGAGGATAGAAATTATTTATTTTATTATTTTTTTAATGTTCATTTATTTTGACAGAGAGAAAGAAGAAGGCAGTGAGCAGAGGAGGAGCAGAGAGAGAGAATCCCAAGCAGGCTCCATGCTGTCAGCGCAGAGCCCGACATGGGGCTCGAACACATGAACCATGAGCTCATGACCTGGGCTGAAATCAAGAGTCTGTCCTTAACCAAGTGAGCCGCCCACGTGCACCGAAATTATGTTTTTAAATTTATTTTCATGTTTTAAGTTTATTTATTTTATTTGAGAGTGAGAGAAAGTGCGAGTCAGGGATGGCCACAGAGGGAGAGAGAATCGCAAGCAGGCTCTGCAAATCAGTGCAGAGCCCGACGTGGGGCTCGAACCCATGACCCGTGAGGTCGTGACCTTAGCTAAATTCGGATGCTTAACTGATCGAGTCACCTAGGTGCCCCAGAAATTATGTTTTTTAAAGGAATGAAGTTCTGGGGCACTGGGTGGTTCAGTTGGCTAAGCACCCAACTCTTGATTTTGGCTCAGGTCATGATCTCATGGTTCATGAGATCAAGCCCCTCATGGGCTCCACACTGGGAGTGGGGTCTGCTTAAGATTCTCTCTCTCTCTCTCTCTCTCTTCCCACCCCCCTCCAAAAAAAGGGGGTGGGGAATGAAGTTCTGATACCTACTACAATATGCATGGATGAACCTTCAAAACATTATGCTAAGTGAAAGAAGCTAGGCACAAAAGGAAAAATATTGTATGACTCCATTTATATGAGGCACCTAGAATATACAAATTCATAGAGACAGAAAAAGCAGAGGCTATCAGGAGCTGGGGGAAGGGAGGAATGGTACGTTGTTGTTTAATAGGTACAGAGTTTCTGTTGAGACAATGTATCATAAAGAACATCTGGAAATGGATAATAGCAGATATACAACACTGTCCACGTACTTAATGCTGCTGGATTATACACTTAAAAATCGTTAGGGGTGCGTGGGTGGCTTCGTGGGTTCAGTGTCTGACTCTTGAGGAGTGCCTGGGTGGCTCAGTTGGTTTGTAGCAGGATTCTCGCACAGAGAGCTGTGACACTGAGGCTTTTTAATTTCCAGGAAGCAATTTTATTCCTGCCGGCACCGCTCAGTTGGGTTCGTACACGAAAGAACTGAGCACCAAATGCCACGTGGCATAGTTTTTTATACATTTTCTATTTCTTTGTCTCCCATCTATGGTATGACACACACAAACATGCAGTCTCATCAAGTAGTCTCAGTTTACAAGGTCATGAGTGATGGCGTCACATAGGTGCATAGCCAGGTTACCCTGAAGCTTTCTCTCCCTTGAGGAGGGGACCCTACCACATTCCCCGCTTTGATGCTCGGACCCCTCCATTTCGGGTCAAAGAGCATCATCTTGGTTTAGAGGTTTGTATTTCCAGAACATCATTACATGAGTGGCCATCTTTCTTTCAACCATGGCCTCAATGAGACTGGAGACGGACCATACAACCAAGGGGACGAAGCAGGGTAAGATCCAGCACCCTCCCAAAATTAGGAGGATCATTCCCATGAAGGTTTTGCATCCTCCGAGAGTTCATTTTCACCTTTCCCTGGGGTTTTCACCTTTCCAGGTCTGGACGGGGGACATGAGCAACCTTTCTCATTCGATCTGTGATCTCCTTCATGACTTTTTCCTCATCATCTGTCTGTGGGCACCAGTTGTTGAGAGAGACACAGAGTATGAGGGGAGGAGGAGGCAGAGAGAGGGAGACACAGAATGCAAAGCAGGCTCCAGGCTCTAAGCTGTCAGCACAGAGCCAGACGCGGGCCTCGAACCCATGAACCGCGAGATCATGACCGGAGCCGAAGTTGGACATTTATCTGACTGAGCCCCCCAGGCGCCCCGTCATTGGTTATAATTTCTACAACTGCTTGCAGTCTAATTATGCGGTTTAGCATGTAAATGGGAGTGTGGTAGCCCCCGGACCCATCCTCTGCCCCGGTGGCAGGGCCATAATATTGGATTATATGCTCAGGAGGCCACTCATCATCTTTCCATTTGCCAATTTGCAAGGTACTTCGCTTTCTTCAAGCCTATCTCCATACATTTGAACTCTCAGATGTTCTCCTCCTGCAATGGAAGTAGGAAGAAAGATGGACAGATAGTCCCCAGCACACATGACCCTGACCAGCCTGAAGGAAGTACCATAGAGGCTCTTTTCCCACATACCCCATATAGCCCACCTGGGGCCTGCCATTCGATGGCTGCATCAATGTTGTCCCAAGCCTCTCGGAGATGAGACAAGTTAAACAAAGGGTGAGGGTCTGGCTCAATGTGACCGGGGGACTCCCACTGTTGGGTTTCCCAAGTGGTTGAATTATAAAACCTTTGGCCTAGGCATGTTAAGCTTCCAACAGGGATGGTGAACTTTTTCCCCCATCGGGCAAGACAGTTCTTCCCAATGATTGAGGTTTTGAGGAGCCAAACCCCGGTAGTGGAACTGGGGTATTTTGTTCCATTATAAGGCTCGGGGGGATCTAATTCCCCGGCCTCCCATGGCCATTGATCCCCAGGTTGGTTCCCCCACATACATGGCATGAAGAGATCTTTAGGGTCCGGGCTATGGTCTCTGCCAGGACTACAAACAAGTTCCTTGCTGGGACTGAAATGGGAGGGGGACTACTTATTTCTTCAGAGACGGAGTGGAAGACTTGACGGGACGTGGTTGGATGGGTGGTAGTGACCCTCTTGAAATATAGCACAGTCCCTGGGTGTCTGCCACACCCATAGACTCGGACGCCAATTCGGGCGCCCCATTGCCACGTGTAGTCTCCTGGGTTAATGATGGTGAAATTAACAGGGTTACAGGCTTTTGATTGACAACCTGATGTAGCAGCTCCCTCCTGAAGGAGCGCTGTTGTGCCTTTTTTTTTTCCCCAAGTAGCCCATGAAACACAGCTCCAAACTGGGGCATAAAAACTCAGGTGTGCAGGCACATACACCGTTTTCCTCACACGTGCATTTGTCACTGAGTCGGTATTTTCGCTCCCAATCCAAGCCTCCACATGGCATATCAAGAGTCCTCGGGCCCTCCATGACAAGTGCCCGCTTTTCTCGTCCAACAGATGCCTCCGGGCCAATACCTATAACTGCACATATATCAAACAATATTGACACCAGACGCTGGGGGTTAGTGATTTGTGTCCAGCTGATCAAGACCCCCCACTTCCTGGTAAGATCGGACTTCTAAGCAGTCTTCATCTGGGGAGCATTGGGGTATTGACACAAAGCAAGTGTATTGACTCCCCCATTGGCAGATGGAATAGGGGGTCTTACTGTGTATGCAGGGTGCCAGGGTCTTTGGCGTGAGAAGTGGGTATGGTATGGTATGGTAAGGTCCAGGTGACTCCCTGGCCTGACCTGGTTATGCAAATACATGGGTCACACGATGAGAGATCTAGATTCACAAACAGGGTCCAGATTGAAAGCAACAAATACCAACAAAGCATCCTGCCCACAAGAGGAAAGTGAGTGCTGACAGCAACCTCTTGCCACATTTTCAGCCAGCTGGGGCAACCTTCGCCAATCCGATAGCAAGAAGTAGGGCAAAAATTACAATAACAGTGAGAGACAAGGGGTGGCAGTGCATCCCGGTAAGAAGACAGACATAGAAAACAAGGACAGTCTATTTATTTCACCAGACCGGCGATTCCTCAAGCTTCTGCTGTGTGTAGATTGGTCAGCTTCCGGAATGACTAAAGCAGGGCAGCGGTCCCCCGCTGGAATCCCCAGCGTTGCAGATTGCTTCTTCCGGGTGGTCAGCTTGCACGGCGTGGATGGATCAGTTCCGAAAGTCCGACTTCACTCTGCCGTGGTGAATCCGGGGACCCACCTCGGCTACTTTTACTGCAGTAGGGGTGGACACAATGACAGTGAACGAGTCCCTCCAAAGGGGTTTGAGTGGCTGGACTTTCCACTCCTTTACCCATACAGCATCTCCTGGCTCAAAGGAGTGACGATCTGTGGTCAGACTCACAGGCCATCGTTCTTTAACCCATCGGTGTAGGGTGCTTAGAGTAGAGCCCAGGGCCCGCACTTGCCGCCTCAGGGTTAGCCTGCCCATTTCCTTTAAATCCCCGCTATGCCCTTGATAATTGAGGGAGGGTGCCCATAAAGGATTTCATAAGGGGGAAAGCCCTGTTTGCTTCGTGGGGCTGTGCCTGATTCTTAACGAGGCTGTTGGCAACACCTGGTCCCGGTGCAGGTGGGTTTCTTGGCACAGCGTACTTAATTGTAGCCTCAGGGTTGGGTTCATTCATTCCACCTTTCCGGAGCTCTGGGGTCGGTATGCCACGTGTAACTTCCAGGAGATCTTAAGTCCTTTGCCACCAGCTGCACCACCTCAGCCACGAGTGCTGGCCCGTTATCTGAACCCATAGTGACAGGGATCCCAAATCGTGGGATAATTTCCGTTAGAAGAAGTCGGGCCACCCCGTGCGCCTTTCCTGTTCAAGTAGGGAAAGCTTCCTCCCAACCTGAGAAAGTGCACACAAAGACCAACAGGTATTTACAACCCGGATCCCGGGGGAGCTCAGTGAAGTCCACCGTCACATTTTCAAATGGGGCTACCCTGACACTCTGCACCCCAGGAGCGGCCTGGGGTCCCTGATGTGGGTTATTCCGGGCACGGGTTTCACACTGCTCACACAGCGCCTGGGCTATGCTGGAGAGTGGAGGGAGGTAGAAATACCGGCTTAACGCTGTTTCAAAGGCTGTCCTGCCAATATGAGTTTCCTGATGGAACTGTTTAACAAAGGCTGGCGCCAAGGTCTCAGGAATTGCTACTCCGCTGTCTTCAAATTTTCACCATCCGCCTTGGGGGGGGGGTAGTTTCCATTTTCAGTCTTAAACCAAGTACTTTCATGATGTGAGTAATTAGGGTCCCATTCTGCCAGTGGGTTGGGGAACAGTGCAGCGGTTAAAGCTGCTGATTTTGCTTTGCCTCTCAGTCTGCCTTACGGCTTCCCAGTGCAGCCGTGGTGTCTCCCCTTTGGTGTCCCTGGCGATGCATGACTGCCACACTTTTAGGGGCCCACAGAGCGTCTAAGAGTTCAAGGACTTCCTTACCATATTTTATGTCCTTTCCTCCCGAGTTTGTCAGACCCTTCTCCTTGTATAAGGCCCCAGGTACCTGGAGGGTGGTGAAGGCATATTTAGAGTCTGTGTATATATTAACACGTATCCCTGCTGCCAGTTGGAGGGCTCGGGTTAGACCAATGAGCTCTGCCTTTTGTGCCGAAGTCCCCTTCGGCAGGGGCTCCGCTTCAATGACAGAGTTCAGGGTCACCACGGAATAACCTGCAAGACGCTCTCCCCTCTTTACAAAACTGCTACCATCAGTGAAATATTCAGTGTTGGGGTCTTTGAGGGGCTGATCCCTCAAGTCTGGTCGGCTGGAGAACACCTCATCCATGACTTCAATACAGTCATGGTCTGGCTGGCCTGGCCCAACAGGAAATAGGGTTGCAGAGTTCAGGGCCCGCAGTACTTCCAGGTTCTCACATCACATTCCCCGATATCTGACCATCCTGGCGTTGGTTAGCCAGTATTGTCCCTTGTACTCCATTAACGTCAATACTGAATGTGGCAACCGGACTGTCAATTCCTGTCCCATAGTTAACTTGTCAGCCTCAGACACTAAGAGGGCTGTGGCTGCCAGCGCCCATAGGCAGGGGGACCAACCTTGGGCCACAGAGTCAAGTCGCTTGGAGAGATATGCCACCGGGTGATGCCATGATCCCAACATCTGAGTTAGGACTCCCACTGCAATACCACTGCGCTCATGGACATACTGAAAGAAAGGCTTGGTCATGTCTGGGAGCCCTAACCCAGGCGCATTAGTAACGGCTCGCTTTATTTCCTCGAAGGCCTTTTGCTGTACTGATTCCCACCTCAGGGGTTCTCTCTCTCCCTGCTTTGTAGTCTTATAGAGGGGTTTTGCCAGGACTGAAAAGTTAGGTATCCAGATCCTACAGAAACCTGCAGCCCCGAGAAACTCTCGAACCTGGCGTCGGGTTGTCGGGCCGGGATTGAACAAACAGCCTGCTTCCTCTCTGGGCTGAGTTGGCGCTGCCCGTGGGACAGGTGGAAGCCGAGATACTTAACCTTTTCCTGACAGAATTGGGCCTTTCTCCTGGAGAACTTGTAACCGGTTTTCCATGGGAGGGTAAGGAGCTGCTGAGTCCCTTCCATGCAGCCCTTCCGGGACCTCCCAGCCGGCACCAAAGTATCCACATACTGAAGCAGGACACAGCCGTACTGATCCCCTGGGAAGGCTTTTAAGTCAGAGGCTAATGCAGTGCCAAAAATGGCTGGGGAGTTTTTGAACCCCCGAGGCAACCTGGTCCAAATTAATTGGCCCTTGTCACCATTTTCAGGATCTTCCCAGTGGAAGGCAAAGATAAATTAGCTCTGGGGGCCAGACAGATGCAGAAAAAGGCATCCTGAAGGTCCCAACAGGTGAAGCAGGTGGCTTCAGCAGGAATGAGCCCCCAAAGTGTATAGGGGTTTGGGACCACCGGGTGTATGATGACAGTTACCTGGTTTACTGCTCACAGATCCTGAACCGGCCGGTAGTTGTCTATGTCAGGCTTATGGACAGGCAAGAGGGGCATGTTCCAAGGCCACTGGCACGGCTGGAGGATCCCATACTTTAAAAGTCTCTCCAGGTGGGGCGCCTGGGTGGCTCAGTCGGTTAAACGTCCGGCTTCAGCTCAGGTCGTGATCTCGCCGTCTGTGAGTTCTAGCCCCGCGTCGGGCTCTATGCTGATAGCTCAGAGCCTGGAGCCTGTTTCGGATTCTGTGTCTCCCTCTCTCTCTGCCCCTCCCCCGTTCATGCTCTGTCTCTCTCTGTCTCAAAAATAAATAAATGTTTAAAAAATAAAAATTAAAGGGGTGCCTGGGTGGCTCCGACTTCAGCTCAGTTGGGCGTCCGACTTCAGCTCAGGTCACAATCTCACGGTCCGTGAGTTCGAGCCCCACGTCGGGCTCTGGGCTGATGGCTCAGAGCCTGGAGCCTGCTTCCGACTCTGTGTCTCCCTCTCTCTCTGCCCCTCCCCCATTCATGCTCTGTCTCTCTCTGTCTCAAAAATAAATAAACGTTAAAAAAAATTTTTTTTTAATAAAAATTAAAAAAAATAATAAAAGTCTCTCCAGGTGTTTTTGGATCCTGACCTATGCCTTGCAACGGATGAAGTATCGTCTCTGGCAGGTGGGCTAATGCCCGGACTTTAATTCCACAACCACTGGAGGTATGTTTTGGACTGACTCCTGGTGGGTTGTCTTCAGCCCACGATCCTGGGACCTTAAAGGGAAGCTCGGGCACCGGCTGTGGTTTTGCCTTGAGACTACAGAGACACTCCTTCCCTTGGGGAATCGTGAGAGTCAAAATCTTTGCATCTGGTTTCAGTAGGGTCAGAGCAGTCTGTCCCCGAGAGCTGAAAGCTACCTGGGCCTGCAGCTTTTCCCAATAGATCACGGCCCATTAGAGCCACGGGGCAGTCAGGGAGGTACAGGAATTCATGATGACTTCATGGCCACGTAAATTGCATTGCCGAGGCAACAGGAAAGGATGGCATGTCGGACTGCCTGTGGCCCCCACGATGGTGGCTGTCTCTGTGAGAGGGGGCCCACGGGTCGGGTCACTACTGAGTGTTCTGCTCCAGTATCTACCATAAAGTCAATGGGTCGGCCCCCCACATTCATTCGAACCATGGGCTCCTGGGGGCCTAACCAAATAGAGCCCGGTCTGTCCTAGTCCTCCTCGTAGTCCTCTATGGCGGCTATCCTCACAAAATCATCTTTGGGGGCCCCATGAGGCCATGATGCTGGTTGGTACCAGCCCTAGACCACAGGGGCTTTTTTTTTTTCTGCCTAGGGCC
Organism: Puma concolor; assembly: GCF_028749965.1. Taxonomy (NCBI): domain Eukaryota; kingdom Metazoa; phylum Chordata; class Mammalia; order Carnivora; family Felidae; genus Puma; species Puma concolor. The sequence goes on along the minus strand of NC_141682.1, from coordinate 18,848,766 downwards.
TTGCTGAGAATTACCAGGTCGCTGGGGGCACTCACTGTTCCAGTGGCCCTCCTGACAGGAGGAAGCACACTGATTCCACCCTGATTTTGGTCCGGGGCAAGACCCTCCTCCTTGCCGCTCCCCTTTCTGGCCTTGGCCCTTTTCCCTGTGGGGAGCTCTTCCGGGGGTGTTTCAACTGCCCCATCAAGGGGCAGCTAACAAGTCTGCCTGTTTTTGCATCCTTCCGCGTTCTTTCTTCCGTGCCACCTGGTCACGGTTAACAAACAACTGGGTTGCTACTTCTAGCAACTGACAGATATTCATGCCAGTGAAGCCTTCTGGTGTTTGCAGCTTGCGCCAAATGTCCCCCTGGGCCTGACCGACGAAAGCCGCATTAATCATCTGCTGGTTGGCAGGTGCTTCTGGATCGAAGGGAGTGTAGAGACGAAATGCCTCACATAGTCTCTCATAAAACTGGCTCAGGCTTTCCTCGGGTCCCTGGAGCACTTCTGATGTTTTACTCATATTTATGGCCTTCCCCCACCCACCCCTGCCCCGCCTTCTTTTTGCCATTTAGAAAGGCTTCTTGATATCATTCAGTCCTTGCAAACCCTCTACCTATACTTGAGTCATTTGGGTCCCTGGGTCCCTCCCCAGGGAAGTGAGCCCAAGCTTAGGCCTGGGGGTCCAGTGTCGCAGCCGGGCATTCTCCTCTAACCATTTTAGGGCTGCCTGAGTAATTCGGCGACCGTCCTCAGTGTTGAAGAGGGTCAGAAGAAGTTGGTGGCAGTCCTTTCAGGTAGGTTTGTGGGTTTGAATTATGGACTGCATTAGGTCCATCATGGCCTGGGGCTTTGTATAAGAGGGGGTATGGTGCTTCCATTTTAGGAGATCCGTAGTGATACAGGGTGGGTACATAAAAACACGTTGGCCTCCTTGGATCTGGCCTTCCTGATCATAATAGATGGGTCCCCTGGTTTCCCTCATTGGCATCTGTAGGGCTCTCCGGTGTGGCTGCAGGGAGGGGCTGCCTCCACCAGTCTGATTCTCTAGTCGTCGTTCAGGAGTCATATACGGGGTTAAGACTGGCGGTCCAGGGGAAGTCGGTCACATTCAGGGGGGCTGGTGGTGCTGGGGGTGGTGAGGCCTCGGGGCTGGGGGCAGACTCTGATGAGGTTTCTGTAGTTAGGGCTGCTGGAGGCACAGGTGGCAGTAAGGGGTGCAGTGGGACATATGGTGTTTCTTCAGGTTCTCCCAACAGTATGGGCTTTTTAATCTCTGGCCAGTATTTGGAGGAAGCCATGATGTGAACCATCATAACTTTACAGCTCTCTCAACAGAGACTTTTTAGCCAAGGCGGCCGGGATAGGACCAGGTCTTGCCAACAGTCAATGTAAGGAAATTGGTCAGGGTGGCCTGGATCCCCCGGGGGATGACCCTGAACACTCGCCAACTAGTTCCTTATCAAGTGAACCCTGGGAGGGCCAGCCCACCCCAAATGATGGCCAATCAATTTCACAGAATGCCTGGAGCTTTTCACGAGTTAATTTCACACCATAATTTCCTGAATATCCCTTTTTGCAGTTTCTCAACATAAACTCTAGGAGAGGCGCTTTACTCTGCTTTCCACCCATTTCCTGCCCCTAACAGACGACTTTTACGCACACGAGGGGTGGGGAGAAAGGAAGGAGGAGGACTAGTTTGGAGAGGATGCACACTCACTTTGTCCGTTTCCCGCCCGCTCTCCTCTCGAAGATATTTCAGGCACCTCTTAGCATTGGCGGGTTCAGTTTCAATCCCCGACCAAGATCAGACTCCCAAGGAAGTCTGACACCGCCTTAAGCCTCACCACAGAACCTCGGACCAGGACTCAACACCCGCTTCGGCCCTTGGCCAGGTCGGAACCTTCCCGTTGTTGTCTCATTCACACACATCCATACAATGACTCCAACCCACCGCCCTACATTCAGCACCTTTGAGTTACAGCTGCATTCCTCGACCCTTGTGGAGAGTTACTAGGGCAACTCTGAGAGGTGATCAGGCTCCCCTCTGCCTCTTAGGGGCAGGTCTGCCAAAACGAACCGGGTTCTTACCAGTCTGACGGGCGGCACTCGTTAAGCTGGTTCCTGGGCCTCACAGGTTTTGTTAGCCCACACGGGGTCCTCGCCCCGGCACCCCGGCACCCCGGGATAGGTTAATCTCCTACGGGTGAAAGGGTCCGCTGGCACCAGGCGAGGTGGCTTCTCCTGGGGCTCTGAGGCTGTACCCCAGTGGCAAAAGAGGTAGAAACGCACCATCTCCAAATCCCCGATGTGAGCCCCCAAGCAATGTAGCAAGATTCTCGCACAGAGACACCAAGGCTTTTTAATTTCCAGGAAGCAACTTTATTCATGCCGGCACCGCTCTGTTGGGTTCATACCCGAAGAACTGAGCACCGCATGTCACATGGCATAGTTTTTTTTATACATTTTCTATTTCTTTGTCTCCCATATATGATATATGATATATGATATCATATAATATCATATGATATATGATAACACACACAAACATGTAGTCTGATTAAGTAGTCTGTCTACAAGGTCATGAGGGATGTCACGTAGGCACATAGCCAGGTTACCTTGAAGTTTTCTCTCTCTTTTTCTCGTTCCTTAGGGAGGGGACCCGACCACAGGTTAAACGTCCAACTCTTGATTTCAGCTCAGGTCATGACCTTGTGGTTCCACGGATTGGAGCCTCACATCGGGTTCCGTGCTCACCGTTCGAAACCGGTTTGGGATTCTCTCTCTCTCTTCCTCTCTTTCTGCCTCTCTCTCTCTCTCTCTCTCTCTCTCTCTCAAAATAAATAAATAAGCTTGATTTTTTTTAAAGCGTCTAATTCTTGATCTTGGCTCAGGTCATGATCCTGCGTTTCATGAGATGGAGCCCCAAGTCGGGCTCTGCACTGACACCATGAAGCCTGCTTAGGATTCTCTCTCTCCCTCTCTCTGCCCCTCCCCAGCTCGTGCTCTCTCTCTCTCTCAAAAAACAAAACAAAACAAAACAAAACAAAACATTAAAATGGCAATAAACTCCAGACTTGAAATGCACAACTAGAGGAGCACCTGACTGGCTCAGTCAGTGGAGAGTGTGACTCTTGGTCTCAGGGCTGTAAATTGAAGCCCCATGTTGGGTGCAGAGATTACTTAAAAATAAAATCTTAAAAATCACTACAGGGGCTCAACAACAGATTTGACATGACAGATGACAGATGACAGAATCTATGTCCATGAAGAAAGATCAACAGAAACTATCCAATCTGAAGAACTCAGATTCTTGCTTCAAAAGGCAAGAAAAAAATGAATCTTTACGCAGAGATCTATGGAACAACATCAGGTGTACGAACATAAACATAACAGGAGTCCCAGTAGGAAAGGAAAAGAGAGAAAAGAGCAGAAAGATTTGAAGAAAGAATCACAGAGCGTCCAAGCTGAGTCGCACCAGAGGCCACATACTGGGATGGTAGCACACCCCACTTTCATAGAAAGAGAAGCTCCTGAACTTGGGACCCCAAGCTCCAGGACCCCACCCTATGTACTTCTTCATCTGGCCGTTCATGTTGTCATCTGTATCCCTTATCATATCCTTTATAATAAGGTGGTAAACATAAAATAAGACTGTGGGGTGCTTGGGTGGCTCAGTCGGTTAAGCATCCGACTTCGGCTCAGGTCGTGATCTCGCGGTGGGTGGGTTCGAGCCCCACGTTGGGCTCTGTGTCGACAGCTCGGACGAAGCCTGGAGACTGCTTCAGATTCTGTGTCTTCCTCTCTCTCTGCCCCTCCCCTGCTCACACTCTGTCTCCCTCTCAAAAATAAAGAAACATTTTTAAATTTTTTTTAAAGACTCAAAGCAATGAAGTGACTTGTCTGGGTTTACACAACTAATAACTGGCAGAGCTGGAATTCAAACCTGGGACACTGACTACGACACCAAAATCTTAAACATTTTGTCACAGAGTATGTCAGCACAGAAACTCATAGAGTACTGCATCAGGGAAAAGGAGGGAAGAAAAGGGAAACAATGGCCCAGAACTTCCAAATTTGTTGAAAAATTAATCTACACATCCAAGAAGCTCAGTGAATACGAGGTAGGATCAATGGAAAGGGATTCACAGTTAGACCCATCATAGCCAACTATTGAAAGACAAAAAGGGGGCGCCTGGTGGCTCAGGTCATGATCTCACGGTCCGGTCTGTGAGTTCGAGCCCTACGGCGGGCTCTGTGCTGTCAGTTCGGAGCCTGGAGCCCGCTTCTGATTCTGTCTCCCTCTTTCTCTGCCCCTCCCCCACTCACACTCTGTCTCTCTCTATCAAAAAATGAATAAACATTAAAAAAATTCTTTTTAAAGAAAGACAAAGAGGGGCGCCTGGGTGGCGCAGTCGGTTAAGCGTCCGACTTCAGCCAGGTCACCATCTCGCGGTCCGGGAGTTCGAGCCCCGCGTCGGGCTCTGGGCTGATGGCTCAGAGCCTGGAGCCTGTTTCCGATTCTGTGTCTCCCTCTCTCTCTGCCCCTCCCCCGTTCATGCTCTGTCTTTCTCTGTCCCAAAAATAAATAAACGTTGAAAAAAAAATTTAAAAAAAAAGAAAAAAAAAAGAAAGAGAAAATAATAAAAGCAGCAATGAAAAAGACTCACCATGTGCAGAGAGCATCAACACTGATCTACACAAACTTTTCATCCGAAACAATGGAGGCCAGAAGTCAGTGAGTAGAATGACATATTCAAAATGCAACAGACCAAAAATGAAATTAAGGAAGTAATTCCGCGAACGACTTTGTGCCAGCAAATTCAATCACATGGATGAAATGGAAAAATTCCTTAAAACTAACAAACTGTCAAAGCACACTCAAGAAGAAACGGAAAACTTAAATAGCCTCACATATAATTAACGAAATTGAATTTCTAGTTAAATCTTCCCATAACGTTAATTGGAGCTCTGTGCCTAAAATAAAAACATTCTCTTTGGAACCAGCACAGACTTCTAGGTACTGAGAGACAAGGTTTTTCTCTTTCAATCCCAGAAATACTTTCTCATCATACAACTTTTTTTTCTTTTAGATTTTATTTATTTATTTTTAACTAAACTCTACATCCAACATGGGGTTTGAACTCATGACCCTGAGATCAAGAGTTGCACGCTCCACCCACTGAACCAGCCAGGCATCCCCATACAATGGTTTTGTTATTTTTCAGGAGTCAGCTTTCAAAATATTTGGAAGCCGAAAGGATTCACTCTCGGGTTTCGCATTGTTGCTTTGCTGGTGAACTTGATAAAACCAATTGAATTCCTTCATGGTCCCCATAAACTGGAGATAATACCTGGAAAAATTCAGGGGAAAAACAATTTCCCACAAAGAAAATTCCAGATATAGATGGCTCCTTTGGTAAATTCCACCAAACATTTAATGAAGAAATAATATCAATTCTACATAGATTTAACATTAGTCCCTTCAAATCCCAACCAGGTTTTTTGGGAAATTGACAAGCTGATTTGAAAATTTATTTAGAAATGCCAAGGACAGGGGCACCTGGGTGGCTCAGTCGATTAAGCGTCTGACTTCAGCTCAGGTCATGATCTCGCAGTTTGTGATTTCGAACCCCACATTGGGCTCTGTGCTGACAGCTTGGAGCTTGGAACCTGCTTCAGATTCTGTGTCTCCCTCTCTCTCTGCCCCCTCCCCCCCACTCACACTCTGTCTTTCAAAAATGAATAAAACATTAAAAAAAAGAAGAAAGAAAGAAAGAAAGAAGAAAGAAAGAAAGAAAGAAAGAAAGAAAGAAAGAAAGAAAGAAAGAAAGAAAGAAAAAGAAATGCCAAGGACATAGACTAGCCAAAACAATCTTTAAAGAGAAAAAAGAGGATGTTCACTACTTGATGTCAAGATTCACCATAAAGTTACAGTTACCGGGACACCTGGGTGGCTCAGTCGGTTAAGCATCCAACTCTTGATTTCAGCTCAGGTGATGATCCCAGGGTTGTGAGATCGAGCCCTGCAACAGGCTCCGCACTGACAGTGTAGTGCAGAGCCTGTTCGGGATTCTCTCTCTCTTTGCCAGCATGAGTACACGTGCATTCTCTCTCTCTCTCTCAAAATAAATAAATAAACTTTAAAAAAAAAGGCAAAAAAAAAAAGCTACAGTTATCAAGACAGTATGGTACTGAGGTGCACCTGGATGGCTTAGTCAATGGGACGTGCAACTCTTCATAGCAGGGTCATGAGTTCAAGCCCCTTGATGGTCTGGCTTAAAGATTACTTTTTTTAAAAAATGAGAAAAAAAAAAGACAGTCTAGTATTAGTATAGAGATAAACATAGAAACCAATGGAACAAAATATGTAATTCAGAAATAGATGAACATATATGTGGACAATTGATGTTCTGGAAAGGGGGAAAGGCAATTTTTCAACAGTGGAAAGGAGAATCTTCTCAACAAACGTGCTCACGTGACTGGCTAGCCATACACAAAAAAAGTGAAGTGTATACAAAAGTTAACACAAAGATATCATAGACCTAAATGTTAAAGCTGAAACTATAAGACTTCTAGAAGAATCAGAAAATGTTGGTGAGTCTGAATTTGATGAAAATTTCTTAGATAGGACACAAAAAGGCACAAACTATAAGGGCAAAAAATCCAAAATTGAACTTCATCAAAATTTAAAATTTCCACTCTTCAAAAGATACTGATTAAAAAGAAGTTAAAAACAAGCCACAGACCAAGAGGAATATTTGCAAAAGATATATCTGACAAAAGACTTGTATCTGGGATATGTAACTGTCTGCTACAAACTCAATAATAATAAGACAAATAACCCAATTTTATCATAGACAAAAAATAGGAACAGGGGCGCCTGGCTGGCTCAGTCAGTGGAGCATGTGACTCTTGATCTTGGGGTTGTGAGTTCGAGCCCCAGGTTGAATATAGAGATTACTTAAAACTAACATCTTAAAAAAAAATAGGAGCAGACATTTCACCAAATATTCTGGCTGGACTTCAGGATCACACACACCGGGTTCAAAGGCCGGCTTTACCACTTTCAGGCTGTGCGGCATGAGATAGATCACTTCACCTCTATGAGCCTCGCTTTTCTCATCAGCAAAATGGAGGACATTCGTAACTGAACAGTAGGTAGTCAGAAAGACTACACATAATATTCCTAACTTATTTAAATACTTAAGAAATGCCAGGGGCACCTGGGTGGCTCAGTCGGTTGAGCATCTGACTCTTGATTTCAACCGAGGTTGTGATCTCGTGGCTGACGTTGGCGCGGGGCCTGCTTTGGGATTCTCTCTCTCCCTCTCTGTCTGCGCTCCCCCCCCCACCAAATAAATAAATAAACATTAGAAATGAAAAGAAAAAGAAAAAGAAAAGAAATGCCAGATGCCCTTTCAAATGCAGATAGGTTTAGTACCACATTTTAAGCCTGGGAAAAGCCGACATTGTATTTAAGCAAGTTGAAGAGTTGAGACAGAGAAATGTGTCCAAAACAGGGTAGTGGAACTGACGCCCCTGGAGCTGCGGGGCAGAGATGCGTAGCATAGTCAGTGGAGACAGGAAAACGAGGGCAAGAACAATAGCATCAGAACAGGAAAACCAGAGGCTACCCAAGCAAGTCTCAGGCAGCGCCAGCATCTACAGTGGGTTGTACAGGCTTGTCACGTGTGGTGTCTCCACAGATAGGTGGGGTCTTATCTACAGGGCAGGCTGAGCCAGACAAGCTTCCTGGAGAACAAGGGAGACTGGTGGGGACAGGGTGAGCAGACCCCACTTGGCCAGAGGGAAATGTGTGCTGGGATGGCCCCCCGGAGGGGGCAAAAGGAGGTCTGGTGGCCGCTTGAACCGACCACAGAACGGCATACCCTTGAACCCGGGGAATGGCCAGAAAGGACCAAGGGGCAAGCCTGGCCTCCATGTGGAGTTCGGAAGAAACATCATCCACCCTTGGGCCTCGTGCAAAACATCCGCTTCCAAATCCGCCCTTGAAAGAAACTCCCCTTGGGTCTCAGTGTCAGGAAGAGCTGGGCATCTCCAGGGCTTCCACTTGGCCCTGGCTGGGAGCAGAATGGAAGGCAAGCCGCTCAGTCTCAGGCCTCCCCACTGCCTGGGAGCCTGGCATTAGTGGCCCTGCAAAGAGGCATCAAACCAGCCAGGTGGGTCTGGAAGGGGTGACAGATGTGTCAAAGGCATTAAGGGACCCCCAAACTCCGTGGGCTTTGTGGAGCCTGACTCTTTGCCAATTTTAACTCCTTTTTGAAGTCCTCCTCCATCCTTGTCTCCCCAAGGACCCCACCAGATGCCCAGGGAAGGGTGTGACAGCCTGAGCCTGGACCCGCCTTCTCCCACTCTTGCCAGTCTTCTGGAAAATGGCCTGCCACAGACAAAAGGCTCTGGTGTCCCAGATACAGGGATGACATCTGCAGCTTTGACCTTGAGCCCCCCTGTAAATTTGCCCATGGCCTCAGTAAAAATGACCCTACTGATCCTTCAGCCCTGCTCCCTGAGAGACTATTGGGTCTAGACACCTGTACACTGCCCATCCAGGTCACACCTCACCCCTTCTGGGACAGCAAGGACAAAGAGTCCCACCGGGAAAGACTTGGCTCATCCCCTAGTCATTCATCAGCACTGAACCCCTGTCTCAGACCAACTGGTGGAGACAGGCCAGCAAAAACTGCTCTGGGTATGGGGCCAGACATCTGTGCTATTGGGCACAGTGGAAGAAACAATGAGCAACCAGGGGGGTGGGGAGTGGATTATTAGGAAGCCTGTAGGAAAGGGAGGCCTAGGGGTGCCTGGGTGGCTCAGTTGGTCAAGTGTCCAACTTCGGCTCAGGTCATGATCTCGTGGTTCACGAGATCGAGCCCCACATTGGGCTCTGTGCTGACAGCTTAGAGCCTGGAGCCTGCTTTGGTTTCTGTGGCTCCCTCTTGCTCTCTGCCCCTCCCCCGTGTGTGTGTGTGTGTGTGTGTGTGTGTGCGCGCGCGCGCGCACGCTCTCTCTCTCTCTCTCTCAAAATAAGAAAATAAACATTAAAAAAAAAAAGGAGACCTAGAATTAAGTACAACAAATCTATTAATTGGTCTTTCCCAGATAGATAGAGAAGAGAAAGGCATCACTGGCCAGGCCTGGAGAAATCAAATTGCCCTGTTCTGGGATAAGGCTGGAGCCTGGAATCAGGGAAGAAAATGGAGAAGGAAAGCAAAGGCAGATGTGGAGCTGGAGGGGCTGCATCGAGCCAGGCCCTGGAAGGTCTTCTCAGTCACCTTCAAGCTTTTGAACTTTATCTCGAGGGAAATGAAGCCATTATAAGTTTCCAGTAAAAGGTTAGGGACTTCACCTCCATGGTCTCCCTCCCCAAAACCATAACTCAAATCCAATCACGAGAAAAATCCCAGACCAAAAAAAGCACCCAAATTTGAGGAATATTTTACAACATACCTAACCAATTCTCCTCAAAACTGTCAAAAGTCAGCAAAAACAACTCTGGGGAATTGTCAGACCAGAGGTTAAGGAGACATGATCACTGAACGTAAAGGGGTGTCCCAGAAGATATTCTGGAACAGACAAGGGACAGAAGAGAAAAATTAGTAAAACTCAAAGAAAGTGTGAGGTTTAGTTAATGGTAATATACCATACCTTCATATGGTGGAATAGTCAACAATAAAAAAGATTACTATTGCATATTACATGGCTTAATCTCAAAAACTGGCTAAGTAGACACAGAAGACACAAAAGACCACAAATTGTAGGAGTCCGTTTGTACGAAATGGCCAGAATAGGCAACTCTACAGAGACAGGAAGTAGATTAGTGGTTACCAGGGACTGGAGGATGAGGAGGGTGGGGAGTAAGAGGGGCGGTTTCTTCTACAGTTGACAGAAATGTTCTAAAATTGTGGTGATGGCTGCACAACCCTGTGAATGTTCTAAAAAAAAAAAAAAAAAAAACCTCCTGAACTGTGTACACTTCAAATGGGTGCATTACATCTCAGTAAAGCTCTTGGTAAAAAATAGTAATTTTATGTACACACCTAACAGTTTTAGGAACGGCAAAGGAGTGAAGTGCTGATAGGGGCTTGCAGCAGGGCCACAGCCAAAGGGAAGAGAACTCCAGTGATGCTTGTGGAAGGGGAGAGGCATTCAGCTAGGTGGGGTATGTGTTAGTTTCCTATCAGGGCTGTAACAAATAACCACAAACTTTGTGGCTTGAAATAACACAACTTTATTAGGATTCTGGAGGTCAGAAGTCCACAATGCTTTTCACTGGGTTCAAATCCTCAGTGGGGCTGTCTTTTTTTTTTTTTTTTTTTTTTTTTTTTTTTTTGGTAGCAGCTCAGGAAGGACTGTTCTCTTGCCTTCTCCAGCTTCTACAGGCCACTGCATTCCTTGGCATATGGCCTGGTCTTACGTCTTCGAAGCCAGCAGCTGTTTGACCCTCCGCTCTTTTACTTTATAGGACCTTTGTGATGACATTGGGCCCACCCACCTCTATAATCCAGGATAGCACGCCCCCCTGTCCACCTCAGTCATTAATCACATCTGCAAAGTCTCTTTTGCCACGTGGTCCCATATTCAGATTTTGTTGAGGACATGGACATCGCCGGGGGACCATTATTCTGCCTACACAGCCTGACAGCAGGAAGGTGATCACAGGAGGACACTGTGAGGGGTAGATGGGGTGACACCTGGATGTGTGGAGCCCGAGGTGCCAGTGGTACATCCAAGGGAACCGCCCCCTTGGCTTTCATCTATTCACCCAACAGTAAACACCTCCCATGAGTCAGTCATTGGGGTTATAAAGGTGACCAGCTGTATTGCTTTTCACTTCTGAAATCCAGATGCACCTTTTAATCAAGGACATCTTACAAATGCAATTGGCAGGGTTTTCTTAATGACACATAAATACTTCTTACAACTGAAGGCATTTTGGAATCAGTGACCACTAAGTCTGGGCTGGCACCGGCATGGACCCAATTTAATACAGAAGTTGGAGGCCTCATAGAGCATCAAGTATCCCCAACCTGCCGTCTTTCCTACTTCCAAGCCTGGATCCTTCCACCTGGGGTCCTGGTGCTCAGCAATCCTGTTTCAGACCAGCAGAACCCTGGCCACACATGCTCAGCTCTGCCACCACAGCAGGACCTGGGAAGTGGCCCCTCCGGGTGTAACCTCAGTCCTGAGTCATGCCCAGTGGCTCTCCACCTGTCCACACGTTGGAAAACACCTGGGAGCTTTCAAAAAGCCCCACCCACTGAGCCACTATCTAGACTAATTCGTTTAGAATTTGAGGAGTAATTTTACAGCTCCCCTGAGACTCCAATGGACAACCAAGGTAGAAAAGTGGAGGGTTCAACCTAGTTTGGTACAAGAAAGAGGCAGAAGGCAGCACTGGCAAGAGGTGGGAGGTGCTAGGTCCAGACAATACAATTATACCAGTCTCCCTCCCATCCACACCCCCCAGAATCTGAATTCCTGGAAGAGGACTAACCCAGTTATCTCAGCTCCTTCACTGCACTTGCCCACGCACACCGGGAGCTCAGGAAATGTAAACCTCACAGGACTTCAAGGGTGCGAAGAAAGGTCTGGGAAAAGAAACCCACTGGGGCTGGGCCAGCTCTCTGATTTGCTGTGTGAGCTCCAGGGAGGCACTGGCCCTCTTTGTGCCAGTTCAGGGGTTGGCCCAGGTGGCCCTGAAGGGGCTTTCAAGTGCCAACACTGAGTATGCACTTCCCCTACGAAGTCTAATACAGTGGAGTCAGTGGATACCAGGCTTCCTACTCCCCCCAAACAGATGTCCCAACCCCCAAGGCCTAAAATCACTTCTGGTGCTCTACCTTACACTGGCTACAAAGACAGAGACTCTGAGGTTCTGAAGGCCAAAGACCTAACAACTGCAAAATAGGAGTCCCCTCTGAGGATACCGGAGGACAGCATGTGAGTGAAAGGGATTTTTAGATGGTGAGGAAACTCCAGAGGCCACCTGACAGCCCTGGTTCTGCCCCCAGAGTGACAAAGGTGAAGTGGTTCAAATAACCAGAAACTCCCAAGAAGGAACTTCATGAGAAAACACTCATGAGGCGAGTCCAAAGGGGTCCTTGGCTTCTGGCCATCAGCACAGCCAAGGCCCTAATATGTAACCAAAGGCTTTTATTGGGAAAGGGAAATTGACTGAAAAGTGGCCCCTCAAGTCCTCACTGCCTGAGGCAGCTGGGGCCTCCTCCAGAGAGTTCAGGAAAGAAGGGGCCACCAAACCGGGCCCTCAGCAGGCTCAGGTATAGAGGTCAAAGTCAATGCGTTTGGAGTTGTAGAACTGTCCACCAGGAGGGTCCAGCTTCCGGCAATAAACACCATCTGCGAAGTAGCCTTCGTTCACCCAGGTCTGCAGGAAAAGAGAGCAAGAGCTGAGAAAGGACTGGTATGGGCGGTGGGGGAGGCAGAAAGAAGTAGAAAGGGGCTTACCTGCATCTGGGTGCTGGTGAAGGGCCCATACAGCTCAGCATCCCCTGTGTTCTCCCACTTATATTCCCACATCACGTCCACCAGACCATCTCCTGGCAACTCTGCTTCTAAAACAACAGACAAGGCCATCTGGGCCTCAAGTTCCCTGGCCCCTGCCCCTGCCCCCAGCACTCCTCCTCTGCCCTCCAGTCTTACCTCCCTTCTGCGTAGGAGTTGGGGTCTCCAGCTCCCCCTCTGCCACTTCTTCAGCAAACATGTCCAGAGAGGGAGGGGGTGTGGGCTCAGGGGGTCCCTGGGTCCGGGACCCCAACCCCTTCAGCCGCATGGCTAATCGTTCCCTTGTCTCCTGATACACGCCAAGGTTACCCCGGGCCACCATCTGGTCGGCCAACCCAGAGAGCCGATCCAAGCGCTGGGGGGAACTGGGCCGCCCACCCCCTTTGCTGCCCCCTTTGCCTCCTCCTCTGGCCCCCAGACGCCTCAGTGCGCCAGCTACGGTCTCTCTTGGCAACAGCAGCTCCAGAAGGCCCTCCAGAAGGGCTTGGGCACTCATTGGTGTCTGGCCCAGGCTGTCCTCTTCCTCTGAGTCGGACGGTGGGCGCTGATCAGGTGGCCGCTCCCTGATTTTCACCTGTGATGTGAAAATAGGAGTGGGGGTGGTTATCTCCTACAAACCGTGAGCAGGGCCCAAGCCCAGCACTGGCTGCCTCCAGGCCCCCACCACGTCAGCCCCTGGGCCACACCCAGTCAATGTTGTCTAGCCAGCTGTCTCGGATCTGAGCATCCCGGTTCAGGAAGTAATTGCCATCAGCATCAAAGTGGCCTTCCTCCATCTCCTCCTGCAGGTTGAAGGGTGTGATCCGCACACCTCCCTCACTGGGGAGCGTGGCTGCTTCCTGACCTGCATGAAAGACACAGGCATCCCGTGCTGGGTGCACGCACGCGTACACGCACACGCACACACGCACGCACGCACACACACACACACACGTGCACGCGCGCGCGCCCTTGCCACCCCCCCCATCCCCAAAAGCTCTATCTGTTCCTCCAGCAGAATCAATTCTTGGGTTTAGCTCACCTTCCACATCCTCCGAAGCCAAGATATCATATTTGCTGGACCCCTCCTCTTCATCATCATCCTCCTCATCACTGTCCAAAGAGTGTTTGCCTTTGAAGCGGCTCCCAGGACCCCCTGCCCCAGCCACAGGATCCACTGGCTGTGAGGAAGGGCCAGCAAGTTTAGAGACGCAGGTTACTGGCTATTCCTCAAAATACTCCAAGTAGATTTTTCTTCAAAACCTTCCCCAACTGGAAATTCTCCAAACCCATTTCCCAGAGAACATGGAAAAGCTAGCCCCCTCTCTGCTTTCTTTGCCCCCCGCCCCCTTCTTTCTCTTCTGGCTTCTAGTTCTTTCTCTCCCCTCACTCCTCCTAAGAATGCAGGAGTCTGGCCCCCTCACCTTCTTCTTGGGAACACTGATTTCATCCTCATCATCCTCATCTCCCACACCTTGGAAGGTCACTTTCCTCTTTGGCATGACTGGACTGAAGAGCCTTCCCTGGGCTGAGCCGAGAGAAAGGATGCAGATTAAGGGAAGTGGGCGAGGCTACTCACCGCGGAAGAGCCCCAGCACAACAAATAATCACCCGGTACGCACTAGATCCAGCTCGGGAGGAGAGGGAGCACAGAATGAGGGGCCGAAAGGGAAGCTGGCCGCCAGGAGGCCCCCAGGACTTGGTTCGGCATCCAAAAGAGTTGCTGGAGCGGGGGCGGAGGGGCGGTGGCGCAGACGGGCTCCCCACGGGCAACCCCCACCCTTGACGAAAAAAAGGCGGCTCCCCCACATACCCCCCCAATCCCTAGCCCCCGCAGTCCTGGGTGCGACGGGGATCCGCGGGCTGACACCCTCTCCTCCACCCCCAGCTCCCTCAGAGCCCGCGGGGCCTGGACGGACCCAGGACCTGGCGTCCTGGCCACCCCCTCCGCCCCGCGCTGAACTCCCAGCTCCGCGGGGTGACCCCCAACTGTCCCGGGCTAAGTGTACAAGCCTAAGTGTACAAAGAGAGGCGGCAGAGCCGCGGGGATTCGAGCAGCCCCAACGGCTCGCGCTCACCTCAGGATCCACGGGAGGCCGTGGGGGAAGAAAAAGAGAGACTTTCACCAAGGCTACATCCGGGGCGCCGGGCGCCATCACCCGGAAGAGAACTGCGGAAGGCGCCAGAGAAGGCCGGAAGTGGCTTCACTCCGATTAGATGACTAACTGGAAAAGCGGGCGGAAGTACGCCAAGAGCGGGGAAGACAACCCCGCCCTCCCCAGGGTGACGTGAGCAGTTTGGGGGCGACAACGGCGAGAACAGGCCACAAATGAACGCCTAGACCCTGATCAGACGATAGGGATGGCCGGATGCGGTTTAGATTCCCTCCCACAGCAGTTAGAGACTCTGAGGAGAAAGTGAAGCACACTACTTAAAGGGGCGCCCAGCATCATGGAGGGGCGAAGTGGGACAGTGGGTTTCGGCCCGGTTCCCTTTACAGAGTTGAGTCACCTTTCCCCAGGGTTGGCCAAGGGCTTTCTGCCCCTCACGGTCTCCATAGGAATCCTGCTTTCCCAGTCAGCGTCCAGTTCTGTCCTCTCCTAGTCCGAGGTGCGGCCTTGCTCTTCTCCCTGAGGAGAGACCGAGTTCCCACGATGGCCCGCCTGGAGCCCCCAGCTGGCTTTGGGGGCACTTTCCGAACCCAGCTCTCTTTAGGACCCAGGGGAAGTCATTTACCCCACGCCTGTCCCCTGGTTGAGTTCCTGGTTTCAGAGGTGGGAAGAGCCATCACCGTACAGGTGACAGTGGTTCCTGTGTCCAGAATCCAGGCTAGAAGCCTCTTGTGCCCCGATCTCAGGTAGGCCTGGAAAGAGGCAACAATGCCTCTCTCTCAGACCACAGCCTCAGGATAAAGCCCCACTGCTGGCAAGTAGGGCCCCAGCGGCCCCAGCCCAGAATCTGTAAGCTGGCCCAAGGGGGAGAGCTAAAGGGGGGGATGGGGGGGGGTGGGTATGGGTCCCTGTGCTGTGGGGACAAGACCTCTAGCTCTTTAGGACAGTCCTGAATCCCACTAGACTAAGGCTATGCCCAGGAAGAACCTTACTGGAGCCCCAGGAGGGCAGCATGGGGTACCCATGATAATAAGGAGACCACCCCTCCTCTCTCCTGCCCCCAGGGTTAACTCCCAGATTGAACTACCATGAAACTGCACCGAAAGTCCGTGCTCAGTTTCTTCCACGGATACAGAACACAGGCTCCAGACCGGGAGGGCATCTTGCTAAAGAAGGGAGCCCGAAATATCAGCTATCAACGCCGCTGGTTTGTCCTCCGGGGAAACCTCCTCTTCTACCTGGAGCACCAGGCAGACAGCACACCCCTGGGCCTCATCCTCTTAGAAAACTGCCAGGTGGAGCCACGCCTCGGGGCCACAGAACCCTATGCCTTTACCATCTTGACCCCCGGGGTTGAGGGCACAGAAGGTGGGCGGACCTACAAGCTGGCAGCAGAAAACCAGGGAGAGCTGGCAGCGTGGCTGTGGGCACTGGCTGGGGTGAGCTGGAGGCGGCTAGTGGCGCTACTACCCCCACTGGAGGCCCAGTACCGGGAGCTGTGCCAGGCAGCTGGCCAAGAACCCAGCGCACCCCCAGAGGACTGTGGCTTCCTAGCCACCCTCAGTCCCCCCTCCAGCTTCCAGGAGTTGCACGAGCACTTTGGGAAAGAGATCCGGGTGCTGCAGGTGGTGCGTAGAGGACTCCAGTCCAGTGACAACAGAGGCAGCAGATCCCAGGCAAAGGGGGAGCAGGAGCTCAACAGTTGTTGATGAGTGACTGAAAGATGGACCAAAGGCCAAAAGGTCCCTCCCTGCCAAGACCAGCTGAGTGCTTCAGCAGACACCCAGATCCTGGCCTGCTCCATTGTTTCCTCCCCACCCCCACCCCACCTAGTTCTTATTCTAACTCCCTTTATCAAATAACAAGGCAGGAGACAGGCCCAGGTACAACAGCAGGTTCTTTTCTGATTCCTCAAAGCGCCGCACAGGGTGGGAGCAGAGACAAGAGAATGTAAACATTGGGTTCCACCCCCTGGAGCTCAGGGAAAGACCCCTTACCCAGATAGGGGCTGGAGGGGAAACAAGGTGGAAGGCAGGGGCCCTGGTAAGACAAAGCAGGAGAGGCCTGAGAACACAGAGGAGGGTGGGTGAAAGAGAACAAGGAGAATGGTAGGTGGGGAAAGGGGGGACATTTCCTGTGCCAGTGCATGTCCCCTTAAATAAACGAGTGCAAAAACATTATGGAAGGAGAACCAAAGGATAGAAGACAGAGCAAGCACCCCCACCCTGGGCCGACCAGCTGCTCTGTACATAATTACAATAGAGATGTCCAGAAGTAGAGCAAGGAGAGCCATGGCCCCCAGCCAGGAAGTGGGGGAGACCAGCAGGGCTGAAGAAGGGAAAAAGGAACCCAGCTCCACTCATGGATAAGGGGAGCAACTAGAGTGTAAGAATCTGAAAACTGCTGATTCCCATTGCCAAGTCACCTGAGGTGACAAAAGGCCAATCAGGACTGCACCTGGGAAAGAACCCCAAAGGAAATCGGGGCAGGAGTGCCAGAGACCCCAGCAGGACCTAACTGGAGGTGAAGGGGCTCCAGACTTGTTCACACCTGCCCCGAGGAAAGGCAGCTGCCCCATGCACTGTCACTGTCCCAGCTGTGTAGGGATCAGCAGCTGGCAAGGAGATGGGAAATCAAACCACTTTCCCCAGAAGGACAGTCTGCCCAGGAAGCTCGGGGCAGCACCCCAGGCCAGGCCTGCTCCTGACTGAGGGGAAAACAAGGGAGGCCATGCAGTCCAGCCCCGGGGACAGAGGTCAGAAGTAAGCATCCTGCCGGGCCTCAGATGCAGAGGACCTGTCCCCACCATCCTGGGGGCCTGGGGGTCCATCTGCCTTTCGACGCAGTGAGAGCTTCCTGCCTTGGGCCTTCTTTTCCTGCTTCTGCCGTTCCTTCTCCTGCTTCTGTTGCTCCTTCTCCTGCTCTTTTTCCCATTTCTGCCGCTCCTTCTCCTGCTTCTCCCGTTCTTTCTCCTGTTTCTGCCGCTCCTTCTCACGTTCCTTTTCCTGTTTCTGCCGCTCCTTCTCCTGCCTCCGAGTCTCCTTGGTGGGACCCAGTGGGGTGCTGTTGCCGGTAGGCGAAGGAAGGGATGGATGCAGTCCCTCAGCGGTGACCACAGGTCCTGGGGCAGGCCCAGCACTGGCCCTGCGGACAGGAGGGGGTGGGGAGGGGGCCCCTCCAGCTGCCCGGGAGCCTCGGCTCTTGAGGCCAGGGAGGCTAAGAAGGCTGGAGGAGGGGCCCAGGGGTGGCTGCTGCCGCCGACGCTCCTCATGGATGGCCCGGGAGCCATGTAGTCGCCGAGAGGGCCGATACTGCAGCTCCCCCCGGGTTTCTCGCCACTTCTTGAGCTGGGCTGTGTTCTCTCGCTCAATCAGTGCTTCTGTCACTGGGAGGTTGGTCACCTAGACAGAGAAGAAACGGGTACCGGAGTGAAGGTGAGGATGGGGATGGGCTGAAGCAGGTGTGGGTGTGCTAAGGCCACGGCCTACCTCATGCACCAGGAAGTCCTCCTGCATGCACTGCTGGGGCAGGTTGCGCAGCTGCTCCATGGTCTCATACATGCCTTGGCAGGAGCGCAGCTTCTCCACTGAGCCCAACGTGTGACGCAGCAGCACCAGGGCCACGCGGAAGATGATCTTGACGCCTGCAAGGTCAGAAAGAAGAGAGCGTGGGTGATCAGGGCTGGGACCTCAGTGTGTCCCAGTCAGAAGGGACTCAACAGGCCCCATCCCTGTCTACTGCCAACCGTACAGATGAGGAAACTGAGGTCCCACGAAGGGAAATGAGCTGCCATGGGTTTCGAGTTCCTGAGAGGAACAGTAGGTTCTGGACTGATAGCAGAGCCAAGACTAGGCCCCAGTTTCTCCAGCCCCCAGACTGCTTACAGGGAAGCCTAGGTCCCAGAGGTAACTTCGGGCAGCAGGCCACTCTCTGGCAGCCACCATGGAAACCCCGGCCCCCTCATGGCCTGAATGGCTACAGAAGTACCTTCACAGAAGAACATATCCCAGACACGCAGCACTGAAGCCCAGGGCAGGGTGCGGGCAAAGATGCACATGAACCATTCTGTCATGTAGAGCACGGGGTCAATGCGTTGCCGCCGCAGGTGTCGGTGTGCCAGCGGGGAGGCCCGGCGCAACAGTGCAAAAAAGATTTCTCCGTCCAGCTGAATGGCCTCCTGGAAGTGGGATGAGCCATGAGAAGAGGCCTACTGTGGCTCCCGTGGGGTAGGACTGTCCCTAGTGGGGGATCCTCACCTCAGTGGGAGAGGCCCAGAGCAGAGGGACAAAAGGACAAAATGGGGGGGGGAGAGGGAGGAGGCAGGACAAGGACCTCCCTGCAGCCTCAGGAGAAAGTCACAACCTTGGGTGCACCCAGCCCCCAGACACTCACCAGCCCTGCACTGTAGTAACCGGGGAGGTACTTGTCACAGATCTGCACCAGGCACCAAAAAGCTTGCTGAGAAGAGCGAGAACAAGGAAGGAGGGAGGGGCCTGAGAAACAGGGAGCAGAGAGCTCCCCCATCACCACTGTAGGCCAAGGTCCTCCCAGTCCCTCCCCAACCAGGACCAGCGTATGCTGACCTCAGCAGGCATGTGCATGAGCAGCACGGCGGCCACTGGGGCCTGGGCCTGGCAGTAGCCCTCATCGGGCCGGTAGATAGTGTAAGCCTTCAGGATTCGATACAGGTCCTGTTGCCTGTGGGTATTGGGAAAGACCATGAGGGCAATCACAGGAGTTGGGGGCTCTCTGCCCCAAACTAAGCCTGCCCCCCACAACCAGCCCCAGCCCAGACCCCTCCTAGATCCAGTTCCAGATTAACCTCAGAGGTTCACCACCACGCACCTCCACCGACCTTCCTAGCACTGCTATCAAGGTTAAGCCAATGACCGAGACCATCATCAAAGCATTCCAGGCTCCAGCCTTCCACCCTTGCCTCCACATCCTATGTGCTCCCTACCCGTTCCCCAGCACAGGATGTGCTCTCTCTCCATCCTTCATCTGCCACCACCCCATAGACCTTCAAGGTCA
Organism: Puma concolor; assembly: GCF_028749965.1. NCBI lineage: Eukaryota > Metazoa > Chordata > Mammalia > Carnivora > Felidae > Puma > Puma concolor. Next base: position 18,829,118 of record NC_141682.1, on the reverse strand, counting down.
CCTTCTTCAGAAAGCTTCCACTGTCCACAGCATCAGACCTCCCGTAGCACTGTCTGAATTCTTTGATCACCCCAGAGCAGGGCCTGCCCTATCTGCCTCAGTGGATTTCATCAGTTCTCTGCCAGCATGTCCATTGGGCCCTGGTTCTTGGTGAAGGCTTGAGAAGCCAGCTGTGCCTCAGACCTTTCTCGTGTCTCTGTATCCCAAAGAATAAAATCTCTGCCCTAGACCTGTCCTCTTGAGGGTGCCCATCGCTGTGTCTGAGAATTCCATTCACTTAGCCCCACGTTGGAAAAGAGAGCCCTACATCACTCCCCGTGGCTAATCAAGTCTTATCAACACTACATGTTGAGTTTCATTCATGCCTGTTCCTTCTCTCTACCTCCACAGCCATTCCGTAGCTCAGACTTTCATTTCTTACCCAGAAAAAAGTAAAAAGTAATAACCTCTTACATCCCCAAATTCAGTCACTGAAGTGTGATCTTGTGTTTTACCTGCATACCTCCCCAGTACTATTTACTTAATATTTTTTCTCTACTTAGCAATAGCATCCATGAAATGACAGGTTTGATGTACTAGTTATTTTACCTAATACCTATTAAACATGTAACTCCCACAAGCTCCCATGCTATTTTTACCCACCTACCTGCATCTGTGTCCCTGCTTTCTCCCTGTTGCTGTGGGTGAACTGTCTGTGGTCCTGGCCAAACACAGCTTTTCCACTTGGGTACTGCGTCCCATCCCCTCTCACCTACACAGTCCATCACTCCAGCAAGCCTCCCACCTCTCCTGCATCATCAGTTTTTCTCTCCCTACTAGATCATTCCCAGTGGCATACCAGTATCTGTTATTTCCTCTATGTTACAAAAAAAGTCTCTTGACTACCCCCCTTCCCCTCCAAACATTACATCATTTCTCTCTTTACCTAGTCAGCAAAACTTCAGAATACAGACTTGCTGTCTTTAATCTCTTTCCTCCCATTCTCCAGTCAGGCTCTACACTACTGCCCTGTGCAAACTGCCTTTATCAAGGTCACTAATGACCTCTACTGTGCTGAGTCCAGAGGTCAATTTGCAGACTTGACTCTACTTGACCCATCAGCAGCATTCCATACAACTGGTCCCAAAAGCCCTCTTCGATTTGCTTCCAGCAATCACACTGCCCTGGTTCTCCTACTACCTCTCTAGTTCCTCCTTCCTGTGCTGGTTCGTTCTTATCTTCCCATTCTTGAAATGTTAGAGCTGCAGGGCTCAATCTCTGAGTTTCCTTTTGTATCTACACTTGCTGCCTTGATGAGCTCGTCCAATCCCACAGGTGAAATTTAGTCCCATCTAGAGGCCAATAACTCTCAATCTCCAGCTTACCTCCAGTTTAAACTGCTCCCCAAATTCCAGACTTATACAGGTCATACATCCAACTTTCTCGACATCTCCATCTGGATGTCCAATTAGCATTTCAAACTTCACATTCCTAAACTGAGCTCTTAACATACCCCTCTAACCTCCTTTTCTCATCCACACCAATATATGAACAACTCCATTTGTCTAGCTTCTCAGGCCCAAAGCCTTCAGAGTCGGCCTTAATTCCAATCTCTCTCTCTCTCTCTCTCTCTCTCTCTCTCTCTCTCTTTCTCTCTCATACAGTCCACATCTAATCTATTGGCAAATCCTTTTGGCTCTACTTTCAAAATATAGACAGAACCCAACCACTTTTCCCCATAGTTCCATGGCTACCATTCTGATATATCTATCATACTCTCTCTCCTGGATTATGGAAATAGTCTTCTAACAAGTCTCTCTGCTTCCGTCCTTGTCTCCTTATACTATTCTCAGCACAGCAGCCAGAATGATCCTTTTAAAACACAAGTCAGATCATTATAACCACAGCTCCATTCACATTCTCTATTCCCCTTTCTTGCTTTAAACTCCTCTTTAATACTTACCACCCTTTCACATACAACATACTTTCCTTCTTTGTCTTATTTACTTATTGTCTATCCTCACTAAAATGTAATAAGCCCCATAAGGGCAGGAGTTTTTGTCTTGTTAACTGCTATCATCTGTGACTAGACCAGTTCCTGGCAGATAGCAGGTGTTCAGTTAAATATTTGCTGAAAAGATGAACCAACTGATGAAAAATGTGCATCTGAGAGTCACCTAATACCATCTTGCATACTACTAAGGAGTGATATATATACATCTTGGGGAAGTCTAGCATATAGAACAAAAGTACAAGTGCCTCAGAACAATTTTTAAGGCCCTCTGGTGATCTGACCCGAAACTGCTTTTCCAGCCTCAGCTCCATTCAACCCCACATCCCAGAGACAGCTTATATAAACCCCCAGCCAGGAAAAACCTGCCCCTGGCTCTGCTCCCATCTAACCTTCAAAATCCAACTCAAATGCAACCTCTTCAATAAGTCCTTGTTGTGCCTCTCCATCTCCCCTCCAACAACCCCCCAGCCCCGAGTCAGAATCTCCTTCCCAGGACAGTTCCCTCAATATGGCTTGACACTCAATACATTAAGGACCACTTTCCTAGAAGCCCTGGAGGGCAAGAACAGCTTTCAACCCAGCCCTGTATCCACCTGGAGCCTTCTACAGACTGACCCACGTGATCAGGCCATCTTACCCATGCCCTCCTCGAGCGGCAAACATCTCATGGAAAGGGAATTGGCGGTGCAGGTCCTTCTCGATCACATCCAGCCACTTGGGGTCCCCAGGAGCCCGTTCCAGCTCCTGCAGTGGGACATCAGGGATTATCTCAGGATCTAGGGGGACTGATGATACCCTTCACACAGTATCACATGTCCCCATACCCTGGACACACCTCAAACTTGCCAGGGTTCTGCTCCAGGAGTTCCTTGCTATTGGACAGGTACTGCCAGGCCTTGGCTCTGAGGGAGGAGGGGATCCCCTTCCGGCAGCGCAGCTTCACCTAAGGCAGAGTGGCAGGCAGGGTGACAGCTTCAGGGGCTGGCATAGCCTCCAGGCTTTCCCCAGCAGTCCTCAGGCTTTCTGGGACAGCCCTCCCACATCTCATTGGCTTGACTCCACTGGACCTGGCCTGGCCTTCTATCTTTAAAACTACTCCTCCCCCCAGGCCCAAGAACCACCCATCCCCAATGTGGTCTAGAGAACAAATACTATCATGGCTTCCCTGGAGTATATGAGCTCTCCCTAACCCCCTCCCAACTTGTCCATTGCCCTGCCCACCAGTCAGCCTTCCAAACCTTCTGGAAACGCCGTGACAGCCACTTATCCCAGTTACTGAACATCTCCAGCCATTTGAGTTCCCGCTGCCGAGCCACATCTACAGGAATGGAGCTCTCTCTGCAGGATGAAGAAAGCATGGAAAGGGTCAATAGCAGTGGTATAAAACATGGATTGCTGGCGGAACTGAAGCAAGCCACCCACCTCCCCAGGCTCAAATGAGAGACTGGATGTAAAAGCATTTTGTGAGCTACCAAATATCAGGGTATGTGGCCACTTAGCCATCGAAGGGCCTAGTTCACCATACTGAAAGGACTTCTTCCCTTGGAAGGAATCTCTGTACAGAGATGGTGTTCTCATGTTAGATCTCTGTACATGTTGGGTGTGTTCAAATCCTGCTTATGGCACATACAAGTTTGGGGAGAGGGTACAGAATATTTAAAAGCCACAGTTTGCATTAGACCTGGGTCCAAGTTCTAGCTTTACCACTTACTCATTGTGTGACCTTGGGCAAGTCACAGAATTCCTCTAAGCCTCGATTTCCTCATTTGTAAGGTGGAGAAAAAAATAGGATCTACTTGAGAGGTTATATAATAGCAAGTGCTCAGTAAGAGCAATTGTTATCCATAAAACAGAATACAGAACAAATATAAATATACTTCTCTGCCTCCTTAGAAGCAACTGAGTTTCCTCCTATCAGACTCTTGAGGTCCCCTGGGCCACCTGCAATTCCCTCTACCTCCTTCCTGAAGTCACGCGAGATTCTCAAGCAAATGAAGCTTTCCTTGCACTGTTTGCCCATTGTTCTGTCACAGCTTCCCACTCAAGATACCCCAGGAGTCTTGAAACAGTTACTTGTAGGAGCCAGTACCAGGAAATGAGTGGAATGGAAGAAAGCGCTTGAATTTCCAGACCAACCTGAGCTCAAATCCCAGTTCTGTCCATTAGAAATTGGGAAATCTTGGCAAGTGATAACCTGAATCTCTTCCTCATCTGTCAAAAAGGGATGCCACCACCTACATCACAAAGGTATGAGAGAACTACTGAGAAACTGTATATAAAGGACTGGCAAATGGATGGGCTCATTAACTATTAGTTTCTTTTGTCTTAGAACCACTTAATCATTGCTCATTAATATTTTAAAAATATTTATTATGTATTTTTGAGAGAGAGAGACAGAGCGTGAGCAGGGAAGGGGCAGAGAGAGAGGGAGACACAGAATCTGAAGCAGGCTCCAGGCTCCAAGCTGTCAGCAGAGAGCCTGACACAGGGCTCAAACTCACGAACCTCAAGATCATGACCTGAGCCAAAGTCAGACGCTTAACCAACTGAGCTACCCAGGCGCCCATCATTGCTCATTAATTTCTATCATAAGTTGGTTCCAAACCCTACTAAGGATCAGGAAGAATGAGGTAATATCTTTCCTGCCCTCAAGAAGGTCACAAGCTTGCAGGGGAGATAACTGCAATGTGGTGTGGGAAATGCAATAACAAAAACGCACAGGAGAGGCACTGACTGGAGTAGGGGCAGTGGATATCAGGAAAGGCTTCCTAGAGGAGGAGACATCTTCATTATAAGCCAGGAGGGACTGAGTAGAACATACCAAGACAAGAAGGAGGAGAAAGGCATTCCTGGCAGGTGGAACAGCCTGAGTATCAAGGGGGAGAGACTACAATCAGTTCAACAGGACCACAGTATTAAGTGCATGGTGAGAAGTGGTGGGAGAGAAGACCAGAAAGACTGGCAAAGGCAGAAAATAAGGAGTCCATCTGCAGAATAAAGCACATGGGACTTTATCCTGTGGCCAGGGGAGAGCTACCATAAGTTTTTAAGGTAACATGTGCCCCAGTCAGCCTGGCCTCAGAAGTATGTTCTTCCAGCATGGAAGATAGATTTTAGAGGGACAAAATTACAAAGCAGAGAAACATAATCGAGCAACGTGCCTGGCACACAAGAGGGGCTCACTGAAATCCAATTCAATCCAAGTTCCTTAGGGCAGCAGAGTATTGAGGAGAAAGCCACTGGTCACACAGATCCAGGTGTGAGTGGGGCAAGTCACTCAGCTGCTCTAATCCTGTTTCTTCACCTATACATTGGGTACAACAGTGCATCCCTCCAGCATGGGAAAACACCAAGGTCAAACTTCAGTTGCCTTCCTAGGACCATGAATGTTGGTGCTCAATCAAAGGTTTTCTGTTTTTTGTTGGATTATAAAACACCTAGAATACCTTCCCACAGTGTTTTCCCCAACTCCAGGCAGGTGCCCCCCACCCCAACACACATAACACGATTAGACTAAATCCTACTCATTCTTCAGGATTTGGAACAGACTCAGTTGAATTCTGAGTGGGCAAAAGGTCCCTTCCCTAGTACTCACAAAATCCTGTGAGGATCTCTAGGCTAAACCTAAAATACATTGACATCAATTGTTTAAGTATTTGTTTCTCCCTTTTGACAACGAGTGCCTTGAAACAACTATTTTATCCCTAGTACCTAGCACAGGGCCTGGCACCTGGGTGCTCAGGTGATGCTGTAGGTTGAACTGACCAGCAGGTTAAAGCGGTACATGAACAATGGGCAGGATCCTTCCCAGAGAGAGGGAAGGAAGAAGTCAGAGGCAATCACACCCCCACATCAGGAGTGACTCAGGCCCCTGGAGGGAACTAGGAAAGAGTAAGCCCGGCTGGGGAGATGAGGAAATGGGGAAGAGGCCTCCCCCAACCCCTTCCTTCAGTAAAAACACAAGATTGCCCTTCTCTGTTTCGCAGAGGAGCCTTACCCTCACGGTCTCCCCTCTACCGACCAGGCCTCCCCCAGCTCATCATCCCATCAGACCTAGGGCTATGGGGGAGGGAAGATGACTGCATCCCTCCCAGACTCCTTCCCTTTCAGGGACCAAATATCTCTACCAGAATCCCTGCCCAGCCAACCCTCCAGAATATCTGACCCACAGCTGGAGTTTTTCACATCAAGGAGCTGGGACGACCTTAAGTATCACCTCATTCAACCTTTCACTATATAGAGATGGAAACTGAGACACAGAAATAGGGAAAACACTAGCTCAGGGGCACACAACACACTAAGAGCAAAGCTCAAACCCAGAAGTCCTGACACCTAGCCTGAAACTCTAACATGCAAGTGCCACCAAAACCTCAGGATGCTCTAGGCAGGACAGGGATCACCAAGTAGCTCACTCCTGCTGGAGCCACTCCCCTGGAGCCTTGGAGGAGGCTGAGCTGCCAGGATCTGGGCAAGGTGTATCATTTCCTCCTCCCCAACCTCTGCTTCCCTGAAGCCCCACGGGGTGCCCACTGGGTACTCACAGACTGCCCGAATACTGGCTGCCCCCAAGGAAGCCATACTTGTCCGTCTTGCGAAGGGCCAGCCCATTTATCTCCGAGTCTGAGCCCATGGAGCTCACATCATCTGCCAAGGACTCCAAGGTCCCAGACATGAGGCTTACAGAGTCCAAGTAGCTCAGAGTGTCCGGGGCCTGCCCTCGAGGCCCAGAGATGCCAGGTCCCAGGCTGGACGTGGAGCCTAGGTCCTGAGAGTTTTCAGCAGGCTCCGGAGCTGGGGTGACCGTCACGACAGTTACCAGAGCCTCACAAGTTCCTGAAGGGCCTGTGCCAGACCCTGAGGGGTCCTCTGGAGCCTGTGCAGTTGATGCTGATGTTGCTGCTGCAGCTTCATGTCCACTTGTCACCTGTCCTGCTGTCACTGCTGCAACCCGCGCGGTCACTCCTGAGGCAGCTGTGGTTCCCGGCTTGGGGGCAAGCGGGGGTTTGGCGGTCAGAACCCCAGGAACTGTTCTGGAAGGGGTCCTGGTGGGGGTACCTGGTCCAGGGGCGGGTGAGGTTCTAGCCTCCTCCGTCTTCGGAGAATCTGTCCCCGGGCCCAAAGCCATGGACATCTCGGCTCCTGCCACTGCCGCGGGCACCAGGGGGTCTGGGTCAGCGGAGACTTGCGCCCTCGGGGCTTCGGATGAGGCCTCCAGAGTCAGCACCACCACTGTGCTGCCTGTGACGGTCGAGGCCGGGGCCGAAGTCTGGGTGGGCCCAGGGACCCAGGCGGGCTTCGCCTCCCCGGGGGCCACCAGGGTGACGGGGGCCGAAGTGGCCGTGGTCACTGGCGGCCCCGGAGCCACCACCACGACAGGCCCGGCCCGGGACCCGCGGGGCGGCGGCGAGGGGGCCGCGGGGGCGCCATGACGGCGCGGCGGGGCCACCAGGGGCGCCGGGCCCGTCTCCATGGCCGCGGGCCACCCCTCACATCACCCCGCCGGGGCGGACGCAGAAGGCGCCGCCCCTCAGGCCGCTCCGCGCCGCCCGCCAAGGAAGAGGAGAAGGCGAAGGGCGCGGCCCGGCGCGCGTCGCAGATGAGGGCGGCGCGCGGGCCGCCGCCGGGCGCGCGGAGGCGTGGCAAGGGTCCTGGGGCGCCAGGCGCCGGGGTCTCGCTCGCGCCCTCTCACCCCTGGCGCTCTCTCGCCGCCGCCCCCTCCCTCCTGCTCCGGGCGTGCGGCCGACCTCGCGCCTGCGCACACGCCTCAGTGCCGGCTAAGCGGCCAGCAATTCGGCGTTTCACGCCTGCGCGCGGGCAGAGCCGTCGCGCTCCTTTTTTCTCCCTCCTCGTCAGAGTGTTTGGGCGAATAATAGGAGAGAGGGAACTGGGTTTCTGCCAATCGTTGGAAGGGTGGGTGGGGCTGGAGGTGGGAAGGGGCTGGGTAATTTGGGAAGAGGAAATGGAGAAGAAGAAGGGCTGGAAGACCAATGAGAAGGGGGGTGAAGGCAGGAGGAGGTGGGACGAAAGAAGTAACTAACAGAAAAGCGCGAGGCTGAACGCCCTGGCCAATAAAAATGGCTAAAGAGTGAATGACCGCGGAAGGAGGCGGGTGCTGTGCGAGAAGAGGCTAGCCTGGCCAATAGGAATACTAAAAAGGGAGCCAATGAAAAGGGCGACTAGGTGGAGGGCACGTTGACAGACAGTGGTGTCTATTTGGGCAGTGACAGACGGCATCCGCAGTCAATAGGAAGGGCTGAGGAATTCTTAAAGTCTCCCAAAAAGGTCACGAAAGAATGACAGCTGGGGGGGGGGGGGGGCGGGCGGGCCAAATTTGCAATTAATTTGCATTGTCAGCCAATAAACGCATTCCCTCGCTTAAGCAATTGGGAGGAAGATAGACGGCTGTCTCAGCCAATGGAAGCATCCAACGTGTAGGGGTGCTGCCAGCAGGCGGTGCCAGCCCAGGGATATCGGTGACAACCGGAGACAAGCGCAGAAGGGGGGTGACAGTTGGGGATAGCACTGTGAGGGGGCGGGGGCCAGGCACATTACTGCAGCCCTTAGCCAATAAGAGCATGGCGCTGCTTTGTTTGAGTCCTTTCTGGGCTCCTATTCTGTCTGTCTCTCTCTTTTTTAAGTAGGCTCCACACCCAACGTGCGGCTTCAACTCACGACCCGAGATCAAGAGTCGCATGCTTTACCAACTGAGCCAGTCAAGCGCCTCCTAGGCTCCCCTTCTCCATCCAGCTTCAGAGCCACCTCACTCTCGTGGTCTGTGAGACCCTACCACAGATCCAATGCCTTGATCAAGTCCTCTCAACCTCCACTCCGTCTCTAGTTCTCATCTCGGTCTCACAACCAACTTCAATACTCCAAAGCCCAGGCGACTATAACCAGAGCCTCCAAATCCTCTAAGCGACCCATTTCTCTAGATCCTCCCAAGCCCTTAAGTCCTTCTCCTAGCTCCCCAGCTATCTGAGCTCCTCCCCAGAATCCAGGCTCTAATTCCTTGGACCTCATCCTCTGAGTGCCGCCCCCCCCCCCCCCCCCAGCATTCTAGTAGGCATCCTAGACCCAAACTATGAATTCCCAGTAACAGGAACTCCCATATCTGTATTCTTATTCTTTTGGGTATCCAGGACCTATCCCATCAACTCCTCTCCCCTCACTGCCACACCTCTCTATACTCCTCATTTTCTAAGAAACCAGACCCCAATCTCCTGAGCCCCCCCGCCCTTGCTACCCTAGACCACAAACACAAAGCCCTGACTTTACAAGCCTCTCCTTTCTCTGACTCACATCCCTCTGAGCCTCAGGGTTAGAGGGCCCAAATTTCCATACAGAGTCCACCATCCTGAAATTTCAGTCAGACCTAGCTCCCAATGCCCAGGTCCTCCTTGGTTTCTGAGTTCTCTTAGGCTACTCACTCCCAGCTCAGACCCAGATCCTGTGTATTCTCATTCAGTGTCTGAATTAGATATACAGCTCCTGATCTCCTCCTCAACTTCCCCACTTTTCATTTGGCCCAAGCTACCTGAGCACTTTCCCTTTTCCCCTCTTTGGAGTTTTCCTCCCCTCCCAGAATCCAGGAATAAGGCTCCTCCCTGGGCCTAGACCCCCATGGTAACCTTATAAGGTGAGACAGCTGTCCACTGAAGTAGGGAGGGGCCAGTGCAGGAGGCCGAGGGCAGCTGCTAAGTTTAGGGTGGCTCCTTCTCTCTTCTTAGAGACAACAGGTGGCTGGGCCCCAGTGCCCAGAAAAGAAAATGTCTTAGAGGCATTGGCATGAGGCTGGAGGAGGGAGACGGAGGAGGCATCTTCCTCAGGACACTGGGTCCTAAAGGAAGCAGATGAAGGAGGAGATGGGTGTCCTCGCCAATCGTGGCCTCCTGGGGTTTCCTCAGCCACTATTTCCCCAGGAGAGGGCACCTCAAAGTCATACAGTCAGCCAAACTTGTTCTTGCCCAGAATGGAGAAAGGGGCCACTGGCCAACCCAGCCCCCCAGGCGGAGGTGACCAAGTAGCAGTCCTCTTGGGGTCTTTGACTCCCCTCCGCTCGGTTCCAACTTTCATAATAGGACCCAAAGAAATGATTACAGACTCACATTCCATTATGTTCTCCTGTTTCAAACCTTTCCAAGGCTGCCAAGTTCTCAACCCTCAGCCTGGCATTGAAGCCCCTCCAGTCTCTGGTCTCCAGCCCCTTGTACCCTCTGCTCAAGCCCCATTACCATTCTGGCAACCTGATCTTTCACTTCTCCAGGCCTTTGCCCATCTGTGCTCTCTGCTTAGCACACCTGCCCCTCCACTTCCACCTGACCCACTTCTCCTGGCCTTCATAAAGTCATCCCCATACTCCCAGACACGGCTGCTATGCTCTCTACTTCTGTACTCCTGACCAAATGCTGTGAATCATTCTCTGCATTTATCCAGTCTCCACAGCTAGACTCTAAGTCCACCAAGACAGGGCCTAACTATTCATTGTAATGATTATATTTCACTAAACTGTTCCCAAATGGTGTTCATATCCACAAGTTCTGTGGGATGGGAATTAATACCCATTTTATAGAGGGTGGAAACAAGACCCAGGGAGTTGAAGCACGAAGCCCAAACTCACAGAGCAGGCCTTCTGTCTAGTCTCTAGTCCCTGGTCATTCTATGCTTGGCGTTTTTTTTTTCTTGAAACACCCTCCCCTCCACCATGAAGGGGAGGTAGAAGACTTTCCTATTCTTCAGCTTTCCCAGACAGCTGTCTCCCTTTCAACTCTGCCACTACCCCACAGGCATACATACACTTGACTGTGAACTCCACAATGGGAGTTGAGGGATTGTGCTTGCCAAAATGCACCCATGAAGCACAGCCCAGTGCCTGGCACAGTGTAAGTGCTCAATAAGTTTACTGGGTTTAAATCTGGAGGGGTGCCTGGCTGGCTCAGTTGGTAGAGCATGCGACTCTTGATCTCTGGGTTAAATTTGAGCCCAACATCGGGTGTAGAGATTACTTAAAAATAAAAAATATATATATTAAAAAAAATAAGTAAAACCATAAAAAATTAATTTCAAAATAAGGAATGTTTCAAAAGTAAATAAATAAATCTGGACCCACCCACTCAGGGGTACAGGGGCCTGGTTCATCTCTCCCCCAGTACTGTCCCTCAGGTTGGGTCCTCTCTGAACTCTGGCACATTCCAGCCCGCTTTTGGGAAAGAGAACATCCCTTTCTGCCCAGGTCCCAGTGAGACATGCATCCCAAGACCCACTCCCTCCTCCCTCCCTGGGCTCCAGCTGCTGCTTGGCCCTCCAAGAAAGGAGAGGCCCTCAGCTGGGCTATTTTGGTATCCGGGGTGGGCACCGAAAGGGCTAAGGTTACCTTGGAATGTTGAGGGCTCCCTGGGGCAGGACTATATAACCCCAGAGGGACTGCCCAGGCTGACTCTGCTCCTTTCCAGCCAGAGCCACTGCCTTGCCCCCAGGAGACCGAAGACATGGTGAGTGAGAATCCCCCAGACCCCTCAGACCTCAGGGCAGCTTCACTTTTGAAAAGAACATAGCCGATTCCCAGTCCAGTAAGAGAAAAAAAGATGAATCCTCCCTTTCTTGGCATTACTAATGGGGATCGTACAGAATGATGGCTTAAAGGACCCAACCAAGGATACTCTGCCCAGACTCTCCACTCACAGACCTGTCCCTCTCAAAGCATCCTCTGCACCTTTCTGCACTCCCTCTTCCCCAAACCCTCTGGGACCAGCCAGGCAAGAAGTCCAACTCCCATTTTATAAATGAGGAAGTAGAGGTTCAGACAGGGTGAATGAGTAGATTAGGTCACACAACAAGTCTGGGACTCAGAGGAGACAGGCTCAGGGCACAGAGAAGGGGACTTGTTGAGAAGTCCCACTTGTTGGGTAGGATGAAGGACAGGAATTTAGGGATACAGATTTAAGCAAGTCCCCTCAGCAGAGGTCATAAGGAAGGGGAAGCCTAGAGCCAGAACAGTTGCTTTAGAAAAATGACCCAAAGAACCCTGAATCTAATCCACTGCCTCCAGAGAGGAGTAGGGATTGGCCCATAGACCCTTTTGCCCATCCCTCACCCCCCAGGCACCCAAGAAGGCCAGGAGAAGGGCGGCAGCAGAGGGCGGAAGCTCCAGTGTCTTCTCCATGTTCGACCAGACTCAGATCCAAGAGTTCAAGGAGGTGAGAGGAGAAGGGAGACTGAAGGCTGACCAAAGGCACCCCCTGCTGTTCCTCCCCCCTCATACCCCTCCCTGGAATGTGCACCTGTTTGGGGGGGGGGGAGGGGAAGGGTTTAGAATTCCTTGCTCCCCTCCCTGCTTGGCATGTAAGAAGACAGCTGGCTGGGGGCCAGAATCTGATCTGCCTGGGATAGGGATGCTGAAGCCCGGCCATAAGGGACCTAACCCCTCCCTGCCCCTACCTTGTGCAGGCCTTCACGGTAATCGACCAGAACCGTGATGGCATTATCGACAAGGAAGATCTGCGGGACACCTTCGCAGCCATGGGTGAGCCCCTTATCCCACCCATAAAGACTCAAGACTGAGGAAGTACTGGGAATATGGAAGCCTTGGGTTTCAGCCCTGCTAGCCCCACCTTGGGCCTCAGCCTGCCCAGGCAAAAAGTGGGTGGGATGATCTGAAATTATGGGAAGGATCAACCCTTGGCCCCAGGACCCCACTCCAGTTCCCCCCACCCTGCTCCAGGGCGCCTCAATGTGAAGAATGAGGAGCTAGATGCCATGATGAAGGAAGCCAGTGGTCCCATCAACTTCACCGTCTTCCTGACCATGTTTGGAGAGAAGCTTAAAGGTGAATGAAGTGTCTTGGGTCTAAGCCCCCAACCGCTCCTCCCCAGACCTTTCAAGGACAGACCGTTCAGGGACCCTTCCGCTTCACATGCCCTCTGACCCTGCAGGTGCTGATCCTGAGGACGTGATCACTGGAGCCTTCAAGGTCCTGGATCATGAGGGGAAGGGCACCATCAAGAAGCAGTTGTAAGTGACCCTCTCCAGCTGCTCACACACAGAAAGCCTCCTTAAATTCTTACCAAGGGTTAGGTATAAGGGAGGGAATAAGGGAAAAATTAGAACTGTGGAAATGGGCAATAGGAGTACATTTTGATAGCACATTCGGGAGGGGAAGAGCAAAAGCAGGGAGGCCAGACTGGGAGACCAGTGAGGGATCTACAGTGACTTCGGTTTTGAAGATGATACCAGGAATGACAACAAGGATGAGGTGGGAGGGAGTGGAAAGGAACCACGAAGCCCAGTCTCAACTCCCCATATGTCACCTCTCTCCAGCCTGGAGGAGCTGCTTACCACGCAGTGCGACCGCTTCTCCCCGGAAGAGGTGAGTTGGGGAGGGGCCCGGGAGACGCAGAGGGAGGGGTGAGGGGAGCGTACGCAACCGGTAGAAGACGCCCCTGAATCTTTCCCCAGATCAGGAACATGTGGGCAGCGTTCCCCCCCGACGTGGGAGGCAATGTAGACTACAAGAACATCTGCTACGTCATCACGCATGGCGACGCCAAGGACCAGGAGTAGGGGACCCTCTTAGGCTTCTGCTGGCCAATGCCTCCTGCCAGTCCGACCCCCCACCCCGACTCCTAATAAAACTCAACTGGTCTTTGTTTCTTAGCTGCGGCGCCTTCGGTGCATTTGTGGGAGAGGGGCTCAGGTGGGATGCCTGGCTGAAACACTGCCTGGCACCAAGGCAGCTCCCAACAAATGAATGAGTAAAGAGTGGCCCGGAGGCCTGGGTGGGGCGGTTTCACCCGCTACTTATTCCCGCTGGGAAAGCGAAGACGCGAGTGGCTTCAGGGAAACTTTTTATTGAAGTCACAACTTGGGGGAAGAGGGGCGGAGATGGGAGTCAGGGGGCGGGGTGGGAAGCGCGGGGCGGGGCGGGGGGGGCGGGGCCAAAGTCGGAGCTACAAACTCTGGCATTGCGGGAACCTGTTAGCCCGAGAACCCAGCGCCGGGGCGGACTTCTCAGTTTGGGGCTCTGGGATTAAGCGCCCGGCAGCCAGAGGCTCGGGGATTGGACAAAAGACGGACTGAAGGCGGAGCCGAGGTAAAGCAGGGCCGGGGCGGGGGCCTCAGAGTGCGTCCGACTGCTCGCCCTGAGTCTGGCTCTGCTGCATCTGGGCCTGCATCTTCTCCAGCATCTCCTGCATGCGGCGCAGCTGCGCGGGGCAAGATTGCAGGCGGTGGGACCGGGCGAGGCCAGAAAGGGACTTCGCAGAGCACTTGGGTTCTTGGTCGGGGAGGGGGGGTGGGAAGCGAGGTACTTGCTCACCTCTTCATCTTTCTCGCGGATCAACTTCTCGGTCTCGGCCAGAGGCAGCATGGGCAGCGGGATCTCTGTAGCGCTCTGGCGGGAAAGCTTACTAGAGGGCGGGGGGGGGGGCGGGGGGAGGACAGGGAATCAAGGACTGGACCCTTGGTTGTGGGTCACAGCCGCGAGGCAGGGCGTGGGGTGAGGTTGGGGTCTAGGAGGCGGGGCCTTGTCCTTCCAATGCCGTCAGCAAAGTGGGTGGGGAAAGATTCTGGGGGATCGGTCTGGATGGTGAAGGCGGGGTCCGGGGTAGTGAGGGCCGGGCCTTGGGAGCATCTAGGACTGAGCTCGGGCTCTCACCTGCGGCTGGCTCGATCACGCGCCCCAGGCCGGGCCAGGCTTTGTAGGCAGCTGGCCCGGTAGCCCTCATAGAGAATATCGTGGGTCACCTCCTTCAGGTCCTGTAGGTGTGTCTGCACCAGCATCCGTCGCAGGTTCAGGAAATCGCAGTGATGTGGGTTCTCCACTGAGGGGCGGACCGGCGAGCGTCAGGGAGCTTCTTGGCCGGGTCAAGTCTGCCCGGAGTCCTGCCCCCACTCTAGGTGAGGGTCTGCAGTCCAAGGACCCCTCTTTTGATTCTTAAGATCCCCGGGACCGGAGATCGTCCCAACTTCATATGTTGGGTGCTGTTAACTCAGCGGCGTTCTGGGCTCCCTGTTGGCCTCAGAACGCGTGCCCCACCTTACTCACCCTCCACAGTACCCCAGGAGTAGCGGCGTCCCCTCACTGGACGGGTCCCACCGTCCCTCACTACCTCGCAGGAACCGACGACTGCGAAAGGGATGCTTTCCTGGAGGGCAGAAGTCAGGGAATCACCGTTGGCCCCTCCTCGCCAGAAACCTCTTTGTCAGCTTCCACCAACACCTCCTCCTCCCCTGCTTCTCTGCCCCTTCCTCCTTTTGCCTCTGCACCTTCATCTCTGCATCCTGCCTCTTGAAGTCTTCGTCCTCATCAGAGTCACAATCGGGAAACTGGTAGATGTTGATCTCCTCCTCCTTCAACTGGTCCCGGATCTGGGAGCAGACACAGAGAGAAACACAGAGGCTGTGAGCAGCAGACATTGCCTGGTGGGAGACAGTGAGATACAGGTCCCAGGTGGTCAGAGACAGAGAGAAAGACATGAAAGACAGAGATGGTGAGAGGTGGACATATAGGATACCCCAAACCAAAATCTCAAAGGGGTGCCTGGCTGGCTCAGTCCGTGGAGCATGTGACTCTTGATCTCGGGGATTGTGAGTTTCAGCCCCATGTAGAGATTACTTAAGTCATTGGAGTGGGGGTCATTATCCTGGGGCTGGAGGGCTATCAAGAGTGATCATATCTTTGCTGCCACTCTCAGGCCTTAGCAAAGCATCCAGCCCAGGGGTTCCATTCTGAGCCTCCAGAGACACAGCTCCTTCAGTCAGCTTACTCCCCATCTTCCTCAGGAATTTTCTCCCACAGACTAGCCTGGCACATTATGCTTCCAAAAGGCTAGCCCAAGATCAACGAAGTCAAAGCTGAGTTCAGGTTTGATGGCGACTTTTGGTTTCATGTAGGGCCAAAGGTCAGAGGTCACCAGACCTACCCTCTGCTTGAGGGCCTGGGTTTCCTTAGGCATCAGGGCATCTGCTTTGGCAATGACTGGGATGATGTTGACCTTTTCGTGCACTGCCCGGAGAAAGGCCACATCTAGGGGACGGAGCCTGCACCGAGGGATTTGGTCACGGTTCAGTCTTAAGCCACTGAGACCCTCCCCCACCCCTCCCCAAACACCCCAGCCCCCCAGGGTATCCCCCCAGACCCTCGGCCAAAGGGTGAGATGAAGTAGAGGCAGCAGTGGACACGGGAGTCCTGAATGTTCTTCCGGTTCAGGCCACTCTCATCCCTAAGATACTGCTCAAATTGCTCCTCAATAAAGCGCACTACAGGCAGCCAGCTAGGGTATGGGAGGAGAGAGTACAGTCAGAGATGAGGGGCCACAGCATAGGGAAGGGGCCAAGGCTAGCCAGGACTTGGGGGGGGGGCAGGGGGACTTGTTTCTTTGGCTCCAACTAAAGACATCAGAGGAGATTGGCAGGGTGTCAGGAAACACTGGGCACTTTGGCTGCATGGACACCAGAAACAGACCCCACCTTTTGGGGAGGGCAGGGGCAGAGCAGACCAGCCCTGTAACTGATCCCTTAGTCTTCATAGAGTAGCCATACCGGGAAGCTTGGCCCCCACTCCTTCCCCTGCTCCTCACCAGTCTGAGCAATCCACTGAGTCCCCAAAGCCAGGTGTGTCCACCAGGGTCAGCTTCACCTTTATACCCCCCTCCTCGATCTCCACGCCCCGGCGCTCAATGGTCAGCGTTTGTGTCAAGCGAGCTGTGAGGACAGAGAGAGGACAGGGAGGACAGGGAGCTGGGTAGGGGCCTGAGACAGGACTGATCTCCATTCTCAGAATTACAGTTGCCCCCAGCCATTTTTCAGGGGAGTCTCAAGAAAGCAGCGAGCTGCCTGAGTCCCCCAGAAAGTCATGGGAGACCCAGATGAAAAGAAAGAGAGTGCAGCCTGGGGATGGGAGAGACAGAAAACCTGGAGAGGACGGGAGGATCTTACCACTGGCCTCTGGCAGGTGCCGGTCCTCATAGAGATTGGTGAGAAACAGGCTGTTGATGAGGGTGGATTTTCCCAGGCCTGACTCCCCTGTAGACAGGACAGGTCCTCCTGGTCAGGTGAGGAGACAGCCAGAGTGGCTTGAGGACCCCCTCCCCCCACCGGTCCCCTATACAAAACCCATCAGACCTGCCACCATGAGTGTGAAGTCAAAGCCTTTCTTGACGGACTTGCGGTGCAGCTGGTTGGGGAGGGCGGCGAAACCCACATACTCCTTGTCCTGTTGGTGGGGGGTAGACAGTATGAGGCTGCTGGGGGCAACAGGAAGGGCCCTCCGGTATAACCTGGCCTCAGGAGCGAGAAGTCAGCCTACTGTGGGTTGGCCTGGATCTGGCTACTCTGGGGGCTGGGGGCTGAAGGCAGAGATGCCTGTATTCCTGGGCATAAGGACTCACCATGGTCCTGCTAGCTGTCGCTGCACCTGCTGTCTCTCCCCACTTCCTCTGGTGAGGCAGGAAGTTGAGTGTGGCAAAAAAAAAAAAAAGGGGGCGGGCAATGTAGGAAACTGAGATGCTCAAACTGGGCCGGAGAGGTGGGGAAAGCCAAGACCAAGAATACCTGGAGTTCTCACTTACGGGATCCCTTTGGCAACCCCCCCCCCACCCCCCACCATGGGAAGCTTCAACCCCTCGGTTCTCTACACACCTTTTTCCCAAGCCCCCACTGTAGCCCCATCACCCTGGTGGGAGGTGGGTGTAGGCAGAGAGGAAGGAAGCAAGTTAGTATCTCTAGTAAGTGAGATGAAGGCTTTGACTGGGATGGTTAAAATTTTTTAAAGTTCCCACGGTCTACGTGGACCAAAAGTCATAACAAGATTAGAGGTGGGAGGGGCCGTCAATTTTCCTTACCAGCTCAACTGATTCTTAAAAGGACTTCAAGTCTTTGGACACCCCTGGCAGAGATACCTTACTTTAGAATCCTGGCCAAGGCACTCACCTGCTCTAGCCCCTTCAGGGGCTTCCCAGTGGCCTCAGAATTAAGTCTGAGTTCTGGCCTGGTAGTCAGAGCCTTCCACATCTGGACTCATCACCCCTTCTCTCACTTGCCCTTGGAGAGTGCCCACATCCTTTGTTCTGCCCACATTGAGTTTTTTCTTCTGGTATTCTTGATCTTTCAAGGGTTTGATTCAAAGATCTTCCTCTAAGGGGCGCCTGGGTGGCGCAGTCGGTTAAGCGTCCGACTTCAGCCAGGTCACGATCTCGCGGTCCGTGAGTTCGAGCCCCGCATCAGGCTCTGGGCTGATGGCTCAGAGCCTGGAGCCTGTTTCCGGTTCTGTGTCTCCCTCTCTCTCTGCCCCTCCCCCGTTCATGCTCTGTCTCTCTCTATCCCAAAAATAAATAAACGTTGAAAAAAACAAAGATCTTCCTCTAAGAAATCTTGCGCAACTACCCCAGGCAGAGTCATTTTCCCTCCTCCAGACCCTAACACCTTTCACAAGCGTCTCCAATGCTCGCATTTGTTTATCTGGCTATCTTTTCTACTGGCTGAGCTTTCTGAGGGCAGGGACCATGTTCTCTTCATTTTTATGTCTTCGGTGTCTTGCACAGGGCCTGGCACAGAGAAGGTGCCAATAAATAATATACTCGATGAATGAGTGCGTAAAATAACAAGTGAATGAAGTTGGTCAGGGCCAAAGGCTGGGAGGCTGCGGAACATATAAAAGGAGCCTTGCTTTGGAGGCAGAAAGAACTCTGCAAACCTCAGTTCTACCACTTACTACGTGACCTGGGCAAGTCATTTGACTTCTCTAAACTCCATTTTCCTCATGGTAAATGAAATACATGCATTTCCACTTAGTTATCAGGACTCAAGCAATTTCAGATGACATGTGCTTTGGAATCAATCAGCTACATACACAAACCCTGGCGTTAGACTTTACGAAGTGAGTGACCTCTCTGAGCCTTTACAGATGATCTCCTTCCTATGGCCTATTGGGCCCTGCTTGATCTGGATCCTGTCTACTGCTCCAACCTCATTTTCTTTTCCCATTCCTTGTGGTTCTATTTATTATTTCCCTGTTAACCCCTGTTGCGAACTCAACTGTGTCCCCCCGACCCCAAAATCATGTGATGGAGCCCTAACCTGCAATGTGATTGTATTTGGAGATAGGGCCTTTAAGAAGGTAATTGAGGTTAAATGAAGTCGTAAGGGACTTCAATCCAGTAATAGGTCTGGGGTCCTTATAAGAAAAGACACCTGTGATCTCTGCGCAGGCCCAGAGGAGGGGCCATGTGACCATGTGAGGACACAGAAGGTGGCTCTCTGCGACCCAAGGAAACCAGAAATCAACCTCGCCAGAAACCAACTCTGCTAGCACCTTGATGTTGGACTTCCGGTCTCCAGAACTATGAGAAAGTTGATGTCTTTTGTTTAAGATTCCTAGTCCGTGGTATTCTGTTATGGCAGCTGAAGCAGACTAAGGTAGCCTCATAGCTCACTCCTATCCCTCACCCTAAGGCAACCACCTTAATGTGCTTTGTGTGTAATTTTTTGCTTTGTATACATTTTGAAAAACGTGTAGTATGCAGTGCATGTTGACGCAAACGGTTATATATCTATGAATATGTATTTGTTAACTTTTTCATTCATCACTATTTAAAAAAAAATTTCTTTTTTACTTTTTTTTTTAACATTTATTTATTTTTGAGACAGAGAGAGACAGAGCATGAACAGGGGAGGGTCAGAGAGAGAGGCAGACACAGAATCCGAAACAGGCTCCAGGCTCTGAGCTGTCAGCACAGAGCCCGACGTGGGGCTCGAACTCACGGACCGTGAGATCATGACCTGAGCTGAAGTCAGACGCTTAACCGACTGAGCCACCCAGGCGTCCCAAGACAGAGTAAAAATTTTTAAAGTTTTGTTTTCATAATCCCTACATCCAACATGGGGCTCGAACCCATGACCCCAAGATCAAGACTCGCACGCTCTTCTGACTGAGCCAGCCAGGCGCCCCCATTCAGCATTATTTTTTAAGATTCATCCATGTTGCCATGTGTCTATCTTACCCTTACTTCACACTCATTTCTATTACTGTCCCCTTCATGTAACCTTGGAGAAAACCTCTCTGAGCTTTACTTTCTTTATCTATCAGATAGGATTGGAATCTCCTGCCACACAAAACTCCAATGTTGTGCGAGAGTCCTAGGATTATGGAGACATCGTGATTAAGAAATGTGTGATCGTGGCCATCTGACTTTAACTTCTCTGTGACTTAGTTTCTTTATCTGTTAAATGTTAATAATTCTACCTCTTAGGGTCACAGTGGGGATTCTATGGCCTAATCCACATTAAGCTCTTAGTTGAGTACCCAGCATATGAGATGAGCTCACGCAGAATGCTAGTTATTGCTAGCATTACTCGAGCCGAGGGGTGTGACATGTCATCATCTCAAATCTGCTCCTTGCTGAGGATCCAGACAGTGAATCAGTCAGGGTTTCGGCCCTCTGGGGAGACAGAGACAGCCACAAGTAAGTGTGTCACAGAGCACTGGTGCTAAAAATGTAGTGTAACAAGAAGATAAACAGAGTACTTTGAGAAGCCAAGGGAAGGGCTAATTATACCCCTCCTCATGCCACCACAGCTCTTCCTCCAGCATTTGTTATCTCCCCGAGCAGCCCTAAGGTCTTAATTAAAACTCTGAGCTCCTCCCCGCTGCTCTCCACAAGTGCAGTTGACCCTTGAACAACACGGGTTTAAACTGTGCAGGGCCATCTATATGCAGATTTTTTTCTTTTTTTTCTTTTCTTTCTTTTTTTTTTTTTTTTTTTTTTTAGTGTTTATTCATCCTTGAGAGAGAGAGAACACAAGCAGCGGAGGGGCAGAGAGAGGAGACAGAATCCCAAGCAGGCTCCAGGCTCTGAGCTATCAGCACAGAGCCCCATGTGGGGCTCGAACCCACGAAGCATGAGATCATGACGCTAGCCAACGTCAGACGCCCAACCGACTGAGCCACTTAGGTGCCCCTATGAAGATTTTTTTTTTCAATAAATACAGTACAGTACTATAAAGGTATTTTCTCTTATGATTTTTTTTCTTTTTTTATTTTGAAGAGAGAAAGAGAGCATGTGGGGGTGAGGGAGGGGGCAGAGGGAAAGAGAGAGAATCCCAAGCAGACTCTGCCCAGCGTGGAGTGTGATGGGGGCTTGATCTCACGACCTTGGGATCATGACCTGAGCCAATATCGAGTCAGAAACTCAACCGACTGAGCCACCCAGGAGCCCCTCTTAAGCTTTTCTTAATAATATTTTCTTTTCTCCAACTTACTTTATTGTAAAAACACAGTATATATACACAATATGGGTTAACTGTTTATCTTGTTGAGGCTGCTGGTCAACAGTATTTCATTAGTAGTTAAGTTTTGGAGAAGTCAAAAGTTGTACGTGCATTTTCAAACTGTGCAGAAGGTTGGCGTCCCTAATCCCTGCATTGTTCAAGGGTCAATTGAATATCCACTTGGTTTCCAGAACCTTCCTATCAGAAATAATTGGCCTCCTTCTCTTTACACCTTCCACCCCCTTGCATCTGCCCTGGGTTCAAACTGATCAGGTCTTCCCTGAGTTATTGAAGAGCCTTTAAGAAAATAACATGTATGTTCATTTATTTGCTGTATAATCAACACATTCTTACAGAAAAAATAGAAAATGCAAATGGAATAGAAATGTGTGCATCTAGGGGCACCTGAGTGGCTCAGTTGGTTAAGCATCCAACTTTGGTTCAGGTTATGATCTCACAGTTTTTGAGTTGCAGCCCAGCGTTGGGCTCTGTGCTGACAGCTCAGAGCCCAAAGCTTGCTTCGGATTCTGTGTCCCCGTCTCTCTACTGCTCATTTGCTCTCTCTCAAAAGTAAACATTTAAAAACAATTTTTAAAAAGATATATACCGGGGCGCCTGGGTGGCACAGTCGGTTAAGCGTCCGACTTTAGCCAGGTCACGATCTCATGGTCCGTGAGTTCGAGCCCCGCGTCAGGCTCTGGGCTGATGGCTCAGAGCCTGGAGCCTGTTTCCGATTCCGTGTCTCCCTCTCTCTCTGCCCCTCCCCCGTTCATGCTCTGTCTCTCTCTGTCCCAAAAATGAATAAAAACGTTGAAAAAAAAATTAAAAAAAATAAAATAAAAAGATATATACATCCAGTATCACTACCATGGTATAACCCTATTTTGATGTTTATCCTTCTAGATTCTCTCCTAGCTCTATAAATGTGAATAAACATATTTACAAAACTAGGATCATACTATAACTTTGTTTGGAATCCTGTTTTTGTCACTTCATATGTTTTGTACACTGTTCTATAGTGAATACACATCTATATATTATTTTTTGACATGTTCATTTATTTATTTATTTAAAAAAATTTTTTTTAACATTTATTTATTTTTGAGACAGAGAGAGACAGAGCATGAACGGGGGAGGGGCAGAGAGAGAGGGAGACACAGAATCAGAAGCAGGCTCCAGGCTCTGAGCCATCAGCCCAGAGCCCGACGCGGGCTCAAACTCACGGACCGCGAGATCGTGACCTGAGCCGAAGTCGGACGCTCAACCGACTGAGCCACCCAGGCGCCCCTATTCATTTATTTTTAGGAAAATGACATTTAACAATTTGATAAGAGTGCTTTTTTAAAGTTGTTATTTTAATTCCACTCAGTTAACACACAGTGCTATATTACTTTCAGGTGTACATTATAATGATTCAACAGTTCTACACATCACCCAGTGCTCATCACGACAGGTGCACTCCTTCATCCCCATCACCTACTTAGTCAATCTCTCCACCCTCCTCCCCTCTGGTAATCCCATCAATTTGTTCTCCATAATTAAGAGTCTGTTTCTTGGTTTGTCTCTTCCCCCTCCCACCCCCGCTTTGTTCATTTGTTTCCTAAATTCCACATGTGAGTCAAATCATATGGTATTTATCTTTTTCTGATTGACTTACTTCATTTAGCATCATATTCTAGCTCCATTCATGTCATTGCAAATGGCAAGATTTCATTCTTTTTTATACTTGAATAACATTCCATTGCATATACATATCACATCTTTATCCATTCATCAGTTGATGGACATTTGGGCTCTTTCAATAGTTTGGCTATTGTTGATAATGCTGCTATAAACACTGGGGTGCATATATCCCTTTGAATTAGTGTTTTTTTAATTCTTTGAGTAAATACCCAGTAGTGCGATTGCAGCATCATATTTCTATTTTTAACTTTTTGAGGAAACTCCATTTTTCTGTTTCCCACAGTGGCTGCACCAGTTTGGATTCCCACCAACAGTGCACAGGAACTCCTTTTTCCCTATATCTTAGCCTACACCTGTTGTTTCTTGTGTTGTTGATTTTAAACTTTTTTTTTTTAAGCTTATTTTTGAGAGAGAGAGAGTGAGCAGGGGAGAGGCAGAAGAAAAGGGAGAGAATCCTAAGCAGGCTCCACACTGTCAGTGTGGAGCCCGATGCAGGGCTGAAACTCACGAACTTCGAGATTATTACCTGAGCTGAAATCAAGAGTCAGATGCTTAACCTACTGAGCCACCCAGGTGCCTCTGATTTTAGACATTGACAGGTGTGAGGTGAAATCTCATTGTAGTTTTTATTTGCATTTCCCTGATGATCAGTGGTGTTGAACATCTTTTCATGTGTCTATTCATAGATATTTGGCATTTAGATTGATTCCCATTCTTCCCAGTGATAAACAATGCTGAAATGGGTTGGGCCTGTTTGTGGTGCCATCATTGTGTACTTGTCCCATTTCCTTAGGGGAAGGGGAATTACTGAATCAAAGGAAGTCATGTATCTAAGGCATTTGTGCATATTAACAAATTGTCCTGCAGAAAAGGCTCTCGGTTTGTCTAGTATAGAGATGACATGAATTACTAGTGACATAATATTCATTTACATGCTTATTATTCAAACAAATGTGTCCAGCCATTCATGTTATAAGGTTTGGGGCCTGTTCAGAGAAAGGAAGATCCTGCCTTGACATTCCTACGGGCAATATATGGTGGACAATTTTCTCATTTAATTATCTAGATTCGTTCTTTTTCATCTTGCCATCAAACCTGCATAGCTACCTAAGGCCCCACCTGGTGACCCTAGAAGGGCTTCTGTATCTTTAGACCGGAGTTCAGGTTCGGACTTAGTGACTCCAGGCTTTCTCTTCTCAAAGTCAAAGCTAGCTCCAAGAGTGAGTATGGTGTGTGGGCTGGCCGCCTTTCAGGGGAGGGTTCCTCCGAGAGGGGCTAGCTCTTTGCCATTTGGTACCCTCTTACCTCTGTTTGCCGGTACAAGTGCCTGACACATGGGGGACCCCCAGGAAATGTTTGTGGAGCAAATGAATAAACATACCACTCTAGCTTCCACTGCTTTCCTATTATGTAAACTCATGACATCGTGACACATTAAAACAGAACTATTCTCTATTTTCCTCTTTGAGGGTAGGTCTTAGCCATCTTTGGATCTCAAGCTTCTAGCACATAGTAGGTTTTCGATTAGTGTGTAGGCAACTGTTGATGTGGGGGCACATCTCTCTTCATTCAGCCCCCACCTCAGCCAGCTCTGGACTTTATCGAAATCTTAGTTCTGTCAGGATTAGCTCAAAAATGCCACCTTCTTTCTTGGTTACTCTAGCCAAAAGAGTAAAAGCTGATATTTTTTGGCTCAGTGTTTTATTTTTTTTTTTTATTTTTTTATTTTTTATTTTTTTTTTCAACGTTTATTTATTTTTGGGACAGGGAGAGACAGAACATGAATGGGGGAGGGTCAGAGAGAGAGGGAGACAGAGAGTCGGAAACAGGCTCCAGGCTCTGAGCCATCAGCCCAGAGCCTGACGCGGGGCTCGAACTCACGGACCGCAAGATCGTGACCTGGCTGAAGTCGGACGCTTAACCGACTGCGCCACCCAGGCGCCCCTTGGCTCAGTGTTTTATACATATTACACATATTAATCCTCAACCATTCAAATTCGGTATTATCATCCCCATTTTACAGTTTAGGAAACAGAACTAATTTCCGCAGTGTCAAACAGTAGTTAAGTGACAAGGTCAGGAATCAGACTGCATAAATGGCCTTCAAGACAGAGTCCACAGCCACTAAACTCTACAGAAGGTATCTCTCTGCACTACATTCCTATTATATTTTGTTCGTCAGATTGGTATAGATCTGTCTCATCGTCGCCACATCTCCATATTCTACTGGATCAAGAGCTCCCTGGAGAGTTTCTTTGTAAGTCCAGGGAGTAGACAGTGTCTAGATATTGGTTCGTGATGCTTAAGTATGTACTGATTGATTTGTGGTCCTAGTTTCTGTGTCTAATACCCATGAATAGGAGGCATCGAGAACCATGCAGACTCACTCCCAATTTAGAATTCTTCCTGCTCTCGCACAGTATCTTGAACTGGTCCATGTAACTCACACACTTACAATTCTTTTTCATGGTTTGTGTACTTGCCCCTTAAAACTGGTAGCATCCAAGGATATATCTTACATGTGTTTCACCTCCTTATCCCAAACTCTTGGCTTAGCACTGAGGTGCTAATAAATTGTGAATTGATATACAAACCTCTGTCACCCCTCACTTATCAGATAATAAACAAACACTTCCAAGCACTCCCCCCTTCCCCAAAGGCAAGCTTGCTGAGTACAGATACTGGGGATCACGCCCCAGGGTCCACTGGAAAGGCCCACCAAGCTGGGAACGATAGTTTAATGTTTTAGCCTCTCCCTGGGTGTGGCCTTTGTAGGGTTGTCGACCTGTCCCTAGTCTCCCTGTGGCCTATTTCTTTGTGTCTCTATCTCTTTGTCTCTGCCAGTTTCTCTGTCTTTTGTTTCTCTGCCTCTGGGCCTGTTTTCTCTGCAGATTCCCTTCCTTTTCTTATAGCTCTTCCGACTGTGCTCCAATGATTTCATCTATCTCTTATGTTTCTACATCTCTTTGTCTCTGGAGGCCAATCTTTTGCTCCTGTATTTTTGGTTCGCCGCTCTCTCGGTCTCTCTCGGCTTTTGCGTTCTGACTGGGGGTTCTTAGGTTACGACTTTGTGTCTGGCTCAGGGTCTCCGCCCCGGGCCTGATTTCAAAGGCTGACTCTCCCCAGCATTTCCCAGGCGTCTGCTTCTAGCCTCTAGCTGCTGCTCAGGCTTCAGTCTCCCCCAGCCCAGCCCCCATCCCCACCCCACCCCCGGCCCCAGGCCTCTCGGACCCGCCGCGCTTTGTTTCCTGTGTCTCGGCGCCCCGCCCCCGCCCCGTCTGGGGTCTCCGCCGCCCTTTGTTTGCCTGGGTCTCTCCCCCACCCCTTTCCCTGGGTCAGTCTTCGATCTCTCTTTGTCTCTCCGGGCCAGGGTGGCTGGCGCAGTCGGCCAGCCCCGGGGGTCGGCGCAGGTGGCCCGACAGAGCGACAATTAGGAAGAGTCTTCGGCCCTCATCACCCGGCTCCGGCCCAGGAGGTACACGGTTAATACCACCGAGTTCGGGCAACTGTCCTCGGCTTAGAGTAGCCCTCTCCGCGGCACGCGGCCTTCCGCCGGCCACCGAGCGCCGACAGACGCGGGCGGCCTCCACAGGCTTGCAGCTCCTCCCAGTTCCTAGAGCGGCTTGGTGCGGCCTGGCGCTTCCGCTTCCCGTCCCCGCCCCCGGCGGCCGCCCCCGGGACGCCTGGGTCCGAGCCCCCTCCCCATTTGGCGCGGAGCCCGCATACCCCGGCCGCCGGCTGCTCCGGCAGCGAAACCCCGCCAAGGAGCTCGTGAGGGCGCCGGTGTGGCACAGCCGGAGGCGGCTGGGAGGAGAAGGGGGCGCTGCGGGCCGGAAGGAGCAGCAGGTGCAGGGACGGCCGGCGGCGCGGGCGGGGGTCACCGGGAGCCGCACCCCGCACCTCGGACCCGGCCGCTGCCCGGTGCCCGCGCTGGCCGGCAGAGGGCAGCGACAGGGTGCCGCGGGCCGCACATGGCTGTGTGACCGTGGGATTGTGTCTGTCCCCTTGCTCAGGGCGGCGTGCGGGCGATGGAGCGCGCGGTGGAGCCCTGGGGCCCGGATCTCCAGGGCGCAGAGGAGAGGGAGCAGCTGAGAGGCGCCCGCACAGGTGAGGGCCGGGGCAGTGCCCCGCCACGGGCAGGTAAAGGCTGGGTGGGGACTCCGGTGCCGGGCTGTGTCTGGCCGAAGCCCAGAAAAATCGGACGTGAACCGTGCTTCCAGGGGGGAGGGGGAGGGGAGCAAAAACCGAGGGAGGGAGCCAACGTTTCTGAGCACCTACTGTGCGTCAGGCCGTGAAGGGGCATCATCGCAAGGACTCTCCCCACTCCTGGAGACTCATCAGCAGCCTCACAGCCTCTGCCCTACTTCAGGCCTCGTTCTGTCTCGTCTTGACAATTGCAAAAACCTCCCCACAGCCCTTTTCTCTTCAGTGATGCACTCAGCAGCCACATTGATCCAAGTCCAGATGTAATCCTGTTTGCCTTCTCAAAAACCTTCCCTAGTTCCCTTCTGCCTGCTAATTAAAAGCCTTAATGTAGTGTTCGATCTAGGCCTTACATGCCTAATCTAGTCCCAACATCCCTTTCCAGCTTTATCTTCCATTCCTCTCCATGGTTTACTCTTTTCTGTGCTGTGAAAGCTTCGCCCTATCTCCTTATTTCCTCTTTCTCTTGTGACCGCAGTTTTTCTGAGCCCACAATTATAATTATTTGTGCTTGATCTTACCTCTCCTAAGCATTTTGAGGGACAGGTGTGGGTCTGGGTCCTCTCAGGTATATGCCAGATAATTGAAGTAATACATTACACAATGGGCTAATATAAGAAGATATAATAGAAATAGTAAATAGTAGGTGTTCTATATAGAGACAGTATAATGTAGTGGTTAACACAGGCCTGGAAATCAGACAGACCCGAGTGAGAAACATGGCTTTAATACTTCCTAACCCCATCGCTGCTTGGCCTTTTGGCCAAGTGTAGTATCTGTTCTTACCAGCGTGATGCTTTATAACCTTAAGCAAGTGGCTTAAGTTCTTGGAATTTCCATGTCTGTAAAATGGGAGTCGTGGTAGCATCGTATCATAGGATCGTTTGCAAGGATTCGGTGATGGGTAGTTCAGTGACCGGCACGTATTAAGGGCACGTTGACAGGAAGTTACCATTGTTGATGAGAGGCAGCAATAATAAGTATTTCAGAAGTTCAGAGGAGAGAGGGAGAGACATCCTTGTTGACTACAGATCGCCAAGGAAGCCTTCCTGGGGAAGGTGCCATCAAAGATAGGAGCTGAGCCAAAGGGCAGGGTCTACTACTCCCTTTTGTCTCCCCAGGTTTAGGGAGTGAGAATGTGGAGATTTCTCAGCCGGATGAGTTTGAACATCCCCCCCAGGAGGATGACTTGGGGTTCAAGGAAGAGGAAGATCCGGCTCCAGGTCATGAAGTAGGAAATGCCTCTCTCAAACCTGAAGGCATCCAGACCTGGGATGACTTGTGGGTCCAGAGAGAGGGACCGGGAAAACCTCAGGCTCGGGACAGAGGTCCCCGGCTCCTGGGAGAGCCACGCTGGGGCCAGGCTAGCGATCGGGCTGCCGTGTGTGGTGAGTGTGGCAAGAGCTTTCGGCAGATGTCAGATCTGGTGAAACACCAGCGGACCCACACAGGGGAGAAACCCTACAAGTGTGGGGTCTGCGGCAAGGGCTTTGGGGATAGCTCTGCCCGTATCAAACACCAGCGAACTCATAGTGGTGAAAAGCCCTACAGAGCCCGACCACCAGCCCAGGGTCCCCCAAAGATTCCTCGGTCCAGGATCCCGGCTGGTGAGCGCCCCACTATCTGCGGTGAATGTGGCAAGAGCTTCCGGCAGAGTTCTGACCTGGTGAAACACCAGCGGACACACACGGGTGAGAAGCCCTACAAATGTGGCATCTGCGGCAAGGGCTTTGGTGACAGTTCTGCTCGTATAAAGCACCAGCGGACACACCGGGGGGAGCAGCCACCCCGGCCCGTGGTGCCCAGACGGCAGCCTTCTCGAGCAGCCACGGCAGCCCCACAGGGACCCAAGGCCCAGGACAAGCCATATATCTGCACCGATTGTGGCAAAAGATTTGTGCTCAGCTGCAGCCTTCTGAGCCACCAGCGCAGTCACCTGGGGCCCAAACCTTTTGGCTGTGATGTGTGTGGAAAGGAGTTTGCCCGGGGCTCAGACCTGGTGAAGCACCTGCGGGTGCACACGGGAGAGAAGCCCTACCTGTGCCCTGAGTGTGGCAAGGGCTTTGCCGACAGCTCTGCCCGGGTCAAACACCTCCGCACCCACAGTGGGGAGAGGCCTCACGCCTGTCCGGAATGTGACCGCACCTTCAGCCTCAGCTCCACCCTCCTCCGCCACCGCCTCACTCACATGGAGCCCCAGGACTTCAGCTTCCCAGGCTACCCTTTGGCCCCCCTGATCCCCAGCCCACCCCCCAGCTCAAGCCCACCCCCACCTCCTCTTGGCACAAGCCCCCCACTGACACCTCGAAGCCCTTCACACTCAGGTGATGGGCCTTTTGGCCTGCCTGGCTTGGAGCCAGAGCCTGGGGGCCCACAGGCTGGGGAGCCACCCCCACCACTGGCAGGTGACAAGCCCCACAAGTGCCCTGAGTGTGGCAAGGGCTTCCGCCGAAGCTCGGACCTGGTGAAACACCATCGTGTGCACACAGGGGAGAAACCCTACCTCTGCCCTGAATGCGGCAAGGGTTTTGCTGACAGCTCGGCCCGAGTCAAGCACCTCCGCACCCACCGAGGTGAACGGGCTCGGCCACCACCACCATCCACTCTCCTGAGGCCACATAACCCCCCTGGCCCAGCACCCATGGCCCCTCGACCCCGAGTCCGAGCCCAGCCCTCTGGACCCAGCCAGCCCCATGTGTGTGGCTTCTGTGGGAAGGAGTTTCCCCGGAGCTCAGATCTGGTCAAACATAGGCGAACACACACTGGGGAGAAGCCATATAAGTGTGCAGAGTGTGGCAAAGGTTTTGGTGACAGTTCTGCCCGAATCAAGCACCAGCGTGGGCACTTGGTCCTGAGGCCCTTTGGGACAGGGGATGGTCGGGCAAGGCCCCTCAAAGAGGAGCCGCCAACAGGACTGGAATGATGGGGTCCAGGGAAGGTGGAGGCCCAGGAGACCAAAGGGAGGGTATCGGCTGCTTAAGCAGAGAAGAAAGGGCCGGGGAGGTGGTGGGAGGGAGAAGAAGGGGAAGAAATGGGAGAAAGGAGTGAATAGATAGAAATAGAGATTGGAGACAATGACCTTGAAGCTCAGGAAACTGTCCTGGCTGGGCTCAGTCAGGATCTTGACAGTGTGGTCTATACCCCCAGCTTCTAGAACACTGCCTTGTACTCTGAATAGTGTAGGCACTCAATAAGTACTTGCTGAATGAATAAACTGGCCTTAGCCTGAGGGCCCTTAAAGAACTCTAAATTCCTGCTGCCTCTTAACCTGTTAAGGATTGCTCCTACCCAACCTTGCCCTTAGGAGACCAGCACCCTGGCCAGCACCAAACAGGGTTTGACCTGTGTTTACAACAGTGAGACTAAAGGAGTTTGGGGTGGTAGAGAGGCAGGAGCATCTTGAACCTTCTGACGGGGAGAGTGTTGCTGTGTGGACTCCAGTACGCAGGCTCAGGCCCCTGGACATGGCCTTAGCCAGGAAGGGCGCTCTTGGACAGCCCAGACCCATCTGCCCTGGAGAACCCCAACCTGCCCTGACACCTGGACACTGGCAGAATAGACCAGAGACAGCAGAAGGAGCACTCCTACACTCGATGCCAAGCCCAGGTCCTGGTGGACGTCAGCAGAGACAAACTGGCTGGGAGAAGGGCAGGACTGGAGTGAGGAGAGGCCAGGGAAGCTCCAAGGCAGGACAGCCACATTTCCATGTATCTCCTTGCCAATAAACTTTCTTGTCTGAAGCTTGGACTCTGTGCTTGTGTGTGTGCGCAGGGTGAGGGGTGGAAAAGATGTCAAAGCCCCACCACAGGTGAAGCCATGTGTGACCCTGTGAGGGTCTCTTGTCTTCTTTGAGCCCAGCAAATGAAGAAGTTGGAATAGTCTGCCGCTATCTAGGTGTGACATCTGGTTGAAAAAACAGCCACCAGGTTTGTCAGCTGATGCTCCTGACTGACTTCTGGCTGTCCACGGGCGCCACCTACACCACAACGTCGAGCGCGGCCCCTAAAAGGAAAAACTCGGCGCCACTGGGCGGGCTGGGGTGGGGGTGAGCGGTCTGTGAGCGCCGTTGCTATGGCGACAGGTACCCGGGGAAAGGTGGCCTTCCGTCTAGTACAGGCACAGAAGTCCCCGACACTGATGCTGGGCCTACTGGGAAACCCCACCTCCCTGAAGCCCTTTTTTATTTATCGGCAAACAGGTCATTTGACTGCATAGTCCAAAGAGAGGGCAAAGGGGATGCCTCTTTAGTCCCTGGAAAAAAAACAACCTTATATTCTCAGCGACCCATGCGTCATTAGGAGCAGGACTACAATTCCTAGCTTTTTCCGAGGAGGGCGCCAATGGGGAGGAAAAGAGGAACTGACCTGATTGGCCAGGGACAAAGAAGACGAGGGCAGTTAACCCATCTGAGAAATGAAGTACAAGACCGCTTAGCAACTTCGCGAGTTGGGCGTCTCTGCTATTCTGCGTGGGGGGAATGGTCCCCGGATAGACGCTCTCGCGAGATCGTAACCATCCGCCGGGCTTCCCTAGAAACCAACGAAAGCTTGCTAGAGCGCCCTTCCTCCGGGTCATCCCACCTGGGCCAAGTTGTTAAATACACTCTCGAAACCCTAGAATGCTGCATTCAAGCCTAGGGTTCTTGGAGACTTCGGTCCTTAAGTGCACACACACCCACAGATCTGAATGGAGGTCTCCGGGGGCGTTTGGAAGATCGCCCCTGCTGGGTTCCGTGTTTCCCCTCCCAACCAGTCGACCTCCAAGCCAGCCTGCAGCGAACTTTGTAAAATTACATCTGACTGTGTCGCTCCCCTATTAAAAACCCTGCCGTGTTTCCACATTTCTCTGTAAAACGTAACTCCTTGGCATTCAAGTTGGCTTTCAAGGTCTTCCATTTGTGTGGTTTCCGCCCTGTGCCTCTCAAATACTGCTCCGTTTACATGGAATGCTCATCCCCATCCCCACTCCCTCCCCCTTGTTAACCTCTCCAAGTCAGAACACTTCAAGCATTACTTTCCCCCACAAGCCTTCCCTGAACCTCCAGCCTGGGTTAGAATCTACTTCTTCTCAATACTTAACACCTGCAGAACTTCTTGAGGCTAATTAGTCACTCAACAGCATTACCTACTGTGTGCTGGGTATGGGGGATAGGAGGATGAATAAGACAAAGTCTCTGCCCTCGGTTTCTATGCAGAAGATGGACGTTGGCCAAATAATTCCAAGTGTAGTAAGGACTCTACAGGAAGCAAACACACAGAAGAGAATCCTGCCCGATTCAAAGGCCTCGCCAAAGAAGTGGCAACTAGAAGCTAAGAAAAGGAGTGGGGGATAGGATAGGAGCTGGAGTCTTCTAGGCAGGAAGAAGAGTATGCACCAAGTCTTTGGGCACCCAAGAATTGAAGTAAAGTTCTAGTGAGTCTGAAGGCAAATAGTGGAATGGAGAGGGGTGAGGTGTAAGATGAAGCCTTTTCCAAATTCAGCTTTCTACCCCACCCTCCCCCACCCCCGCCCCGTCCTAACAGCAGCCTGGCACACAATAGGCCTCACTGAATACTTCGGTGAACGGTGTCCTTGAAACATGATGGGCCCTTCATAGGAGTTTACAATCCCATAAACTGCTACTTCCTTGTCAATATGGCAAACTCCCACTCATCTTTGAAGGTCCTTCACATTTTTCTCTTCAGCGAGGGCTGCACCCAATAACCACTCCCTTCCAAGGGGGTTATTCAGTTATTCACTCATCTTACTATGCTGCCGGAACACTTATATACCTATTGTTTTCCCTTTCATATATGTATATGTATATGTATTCATACATATATATATCACAATCTTTTTTTACTAGACTCTAAGATTCTCAAGCACAGAAACTAGATCTGAGTCCTGGTATATGCTTGTACACATTTGTAGAGCAAATGGACAGAAGCCCTCTTTTTCCTTTTTCGCAAGCATCTATTCCAAAGCCTTCCCACAGCAGGAGACCCTGCCAGTGGTGACTTTCACTGTTCCCAGTGGAGTCTCCTCACTGACTGAATCAGGGCAAGCAGGCCTTGCCTTTTGCTAGAAGTGGGGTTCCAGCCATAACCTGGCCCCTCCCTACCTCTTCTCCATCACTCATGTTAGATTTACCCTTTTGCTAACTCACTTGGCTCCAGTCACATAAACCTCTTTCTGTTCCTCAGATATGCCAAGCTTATTCTCACCTTAGGCCTCTACAGTTCTGTCTCGAACACTGTTCCTCCAGATTTTCAAATGGCTAATCCTTTCTCCCCATTCAAGATTCATCTCAAGCATTATTTCCTCAGAGATGCTCCCCCTATCCACATGAAAGAAACCCCCAATCACAGCCACACTCTCTACTAAATTATCTTGTTGACTTACTTGCTTACCATTTTTACACTCTTAAAAGCTCCATAGCAGCCAAGATTTTTGTCCGTTTTGTTCACTACTACATCTCCAATACCCAGAATGGTGCCAGGCATGTAATAGAGCCCAAGAAATACTTGATAAGAGAATGAACACAACCAAAGTGGGTCTTGGTGATCTTGAGTGTGAGTATCCAGGCACACTTTCTCTGAGGAAGAACAAAAGTTTACCAGATGAAATCCCAACTTCCAAATTATGCCCTGGCCTCTGAAGACTGAGACTCAGGTTTGAGTCCTAGCTCTGCCACCAGCTTCCCCACGTAACTTCATTTCTGAAAGATAATTTGGTGAAATCGAAAGGACGTGAGCTTTGGAATCTGGTACTTACCAGCTATGTGACTTTGAGTAAATCATTTAAGTTCTCTAAGCTTTTGTTCTTTCGTTTGTCAGAGGGAGACATTATTATTGATTCCCACTGGACTGATATATAAAGAGACATAAGGATTATAAGCAATTACTGAATGTTAGTTCTCTTTTCTTTCCTTTCTGAATCTTAGTTCCCCCGTTCGTAGAATGGGAGAATTAAGTATCTTTTTCAGAAGTGGGAAATACAGCTCTTCATACAAAATATCTTAGTTTTTAAAATTTTTATTTATTTTTGTATGTAGGCTTCACACCCAGCAGAGAGCTTGAATCGAGACCTTGAGAAGCTGAGATCAAGAGTCGGAGGCCCAACCAACTGAGCCACCCAGGTGCCCCCATAAAATATCTCAATTCTTAAATGTAGCAAATTAAAATGTGTAAAAGACCTGTATTTTTTAAAACTTTTTTTTTTTTTAAAGTAAAAACACCCTGAGAGTCAGACAAGATACTTCTGTGGACTGGGTTTGACCCGTGGGACTACTAATTTCCCACTTAGGCTATTACTTGTCAGGGACGCTATGCGAATTCTTACTGTATAACTTGCGCAAATCGGTTTTATCTCCCTCAAGTTCTGATAGCTGGTCTGTAAAATGGACCCACCTTTGTGCAGATCAAAGATCATGTGTGTAAAACACTTAGCATAATGCTGGCGCATAGTAGGCACGCCACACCCTAAGTGGCTGCGGTAGCTTGGGTGGCTGTTGATTTGCGAAGTACATATTCAAGGGGCAAGACATCCCAGACACCAGGAGACTGG
The DNA here is from genome assembly GCF_028749965.1 of Puma concolor. Classification (NCBI taxonomy): domain Eukaryota; kingdom Metazoa; phylum Chordata; class Mammalia; order Carnivora; family Felidae; genus Puma; species Puma concolor. The sequence goes on along the minus strand of NC_141682.1, from coordinate 18,794,434 downwards.
GAGGGCGACGCCGGGAAAGGAGAAAAAATAGGAGAGGAGGAAAAAAGAGGGAAGGGAAGAGGTGAGCAGGCAACCGGGTCCGCCCTCCAGGCGGGGCGCCAGCGAGAGGCCCAGGCCGGGGCGGGAGCGCACGTGGCCTATTTTGGGCGGAGCAGACGCGCTTGGCCGCAGCGGAGATCTCCGAGGCGGCCACAGGAGACGATCCTTGAAGGTAGGTAACAACTGGACTGCGAAGACCTTGGACGCCGGGATGGGGTGGCCAGGGGTTCCTGGGAGTTGGGGTACAGCGGAGGGCGCCAGATCTGGGCTCGCCACCCTCCCGGGGCAGTTCTGGCCGGACGCCTGGGTCCTCTGGGCCCCTCCTCCTCGTGGGCGGGGTTAGGTGACCTGACCAATGACTGGCCGTCTGCGAGGCCCCGCCCCACCCCGCCCCCGGAGCCGCGGCCTCGCAGAGTGCCCAACCGCCCGGCGCCCTGGCCAGGGGCTGTGCGAGCGCCGAATCTACGGCTGGTGAGTGCGCACCCCACCGGGGTCTCCGCCCCGATCCCGCCCCCAGACCATGCCCTAGAGCTCAGGGCCTCTGGCCCAGACGCGGGGGAGTGACTCAGCGTGGGGAGGGTGGCGACTTGCTGGGGCTGGAGATTCGTACTGCACAGGGCCTTGAATGCCGGGATGAGTGGGGAGAACGAGTGTCTTCGGAGCTGGTCCTGGGGCGTGGGGCTGGGCTGGGCTGGGTGGAGGGAAGAGGGCAGACCCAGAGACCAGGGCAGAGCGGGAGAAGCCCAGGCTTCACCGACTTGCTGGGGTCAGGGCCACGGGGCGGGGTGGGAGTGGGTGCAAGTCCTGAGCTTTTGACCCAGCCCCCCACCCCAGAGCACCAAGATGCCTGGTGAACAGCAGACAGAGGAGGAGGAAGAGGAAGAGATGCAAGAGGAGATGGTGCTGCTGGTGAAGGGTGAGGAAGATGAGGGTGAGGAGAAATATGAGGTGGTGAAACTCAAGATCCCCATGGACAACAAGGAGGTAGGTGTCCCACACCAGGGGGCCTGGTTTCTCTTATGTCTGGTCGGGTCCAGCCACCCTCAGACAAACCATCAATCCAGCCTAAACTTTTCTCTGCATCTTAGACCTAGAATCTCAAGTTGGTGGCCCATCCTTCTGCTCTATTGCCCATGCTGCCATCATACAGATGTCACACTTGCTCTGCCAGGCTCTGTGCTGGGTGCTGGACAGGGAATGCTCTCCTTGGTTCCCCCGGTTCCCCGTGGAGCTCGAGGACGAGACGGATTAAACTGACAAGTAACCACACAGCTACAATCCCGTGTGATGGGTGCAGGCACAGGAGGTGTGGAAGTCCAGAGCTGGGAACTTAATGCACACTTAGGGTGAGGAGGGGATGGTTAGGTAGGCAACAGCATTAGGAACACCTGACTCTTAGTAGCATTTGCTATGCACCAGACACTGTTCTAAGTACCGCAAATCTGTACCGTAGTTAGGATTTGTTCCATTTCACAGGTGAGGAAACTGAGGCCCAGGAAACTGGACGGTTTGGTGACTGGCCCAAGGTCTCAAAGTTAGGAAAGGGATGGCTTAGCTGAGGCCAGTGGGGGTCTGAGATTTAAAAGGAATGGCCCCTTACGTGGCCCAGGGGAGTGGGTGGGGCACTGGGAGAAGGGAAGGCACTGGGAGAAGTAGTTCAATCAGGCTGTAGCGTGGATGAGAGCAGAGTGGCTGGCAGCCTGGGGCGGGGGAACCTCTGGTTTTACCCTGAGGGTTTTGAAGGTTTAAAGAAAGGAATTTTTAGGAGATCTCAATATGAGTTAGATTTCCCCGCTGGAGATCCTAACTGCCACCAGGTATATATTTCCACTTCCAGAACCCTAGAACTCTCACCCCAAGCCAAAGGAGCCCTGAGTCCAACTGGAGGGCTCCTGTTGGGCGGGGTTTCTGGGCCCAGGCTCCCTCTCATTTCGTTCTGCTAGGGGCCAGTTCTCTGGGAAAGACAGTTCTGCTGCCCCCTAGTGGGTGTGGTGGGCCTTAGGGGGCGGGGGCTGGCTGCTTTGGCAACTGCTTCCAGTCAAAATAACTGTTTAGTTCCGTTTTCCTCAGGCCTCCTTTGGCCTGTCATCCTAGTTCAGCCTGTGTCTTCTGGCTCTGTGGATCCCCTCATCTCCACCTTTGGCCTATAATTTAAGACCCCAGACTCCAGGGCTTGGTGTAGACTTCCAACTCTATCACTTTCCAGCTGTGTGACCTTGGGCAAGCTTCTTAACCTCTTTGTGGCTCAGTTTCCTCATTTGTAAAAGGGAGATCATAACAGCACTCACTTCCTGAGGTTGTGGGGACTAAGTGAGTTAATACATGTAAAGAGTCAGAACTGTGTCTGGTGCATAATAAACACGACGTAAGTATATGCTGCTGACCTTCATTCTTCTCCCTGGGGTTCAGGACCGGACACTAGGTAATCCTTTTGGAGATGTTTCAAGTCCTTTCTGTCAAAGAACTTTGTGGGCTGAAACCTGGGGCTGGGAGTGGACAGAGAAGCCAACGGAGGCCTAGACAGAGGACGGAGAGCAGACAACTCAAGGCAATGGGGAAGGCTTCAGGGAGATGACTTGGTCCTTCAAGACTTGGTGATTGGAGGAGGAGAAAGGCCTCCCAGAAGGAAATAGCAAACGCAAAGGCTCAGAGGAGAGGAGGCCAGAGAAGTAGGCGGAGCCAAAGTGTAAAAGGCATTGGAAGCCAACATAGAAATTTAGACATAGTCTCAAATCGGAGGAGGGACATGAGTGATTTTCTCTTTAGAAGAAACACTGGCTGCCGTGGGGTACCAAGCCAGGTAAGGCTGGTAGCCTAGTCTAAGGTTTTGACAGCAATGGGGAAAAGAGGGAGAGATGGGGACATTTGTGAATCCTGATTGGACTGGCTGGAGGTAAGGATGAGAATATGGGGAGTGGGCATGTCTAGTCATCAAAGGTATGTAGGGCTAGACTCTAAATGGTATCATGTAGCAGTGAAAAGCATTGGTTCCAATCCTAACTGCCAGTCACCAGCTTTGCCTTGGCTTTCTCGTCTGTATAGAGGAGTCATGAGAGTTAAAATCCTTGACTGCCCACCTGAAAGGTATCATCTGGGTTACTGGATTTGGGGGGGTGGCGGGGGTTGGGATTGAGGATGACACACAGACATCCCACGAACTGTGCCCGCAGCATAGCTCATTAACTTGCTGTGTGGTCTCCCTGAGTCTCAGTTTCTATGAAATAGTGACCTCAAAAGCTCTTCCCAGTGCTAACATTCTGTGACTCTTAGCTATCACCCAGGCTCGTGGCCAGTCATTGTCCAAAATAGGCCTTAATTATGCTGCACTCAGGGCCTGGAGTATCCTGTCACTGCCCATCAAAATCCAATCTATCTTTAATGAATAGAAAAGATTTTCTCAGAGGGCTCTATGCACATCCAATCCTCTCTCTCTTTGCTTAAACCCTTGAGTGGTTTTCTGTTTCCTTCACGATAAAGTCTCAGCTCCCTAAGCCTGGCATTCAGAGCTCCTCGCCATCTGACCTCATGTCCTGGCTTATCTCTAATCACTCAGCTCCTATCCCAAGCCCTGACTTCAAACACACCTGACCCTTTCTCATCTCTAAGACTTTGCCCATATGGTCTTTCAGCCTGTAAACCCCTCTTCACCTTTTCTACCTGTTTTCTTCGGGAGCTGCTCTTGTCTCTTCTAGATCAGATTTCTTAACTTTTAACATGCATACAAATCACCTGGTGATCTTGTTAAAATGGAGATTTTGATTCTGCAGGTCTGGGGTGGGACTTGAGAGTCTGCATTTCCTTCTTTCTGGTTCTTTTTTTTTTTAATATATTATTTTTTAACATTTATTCACTTTTGAGAGAGAGAGACAGAGACAGAGACAGAGTGAGAGCAGGCCAAGGGCAGAGAGAGGGGGTCACAGAGTCCAAAGCAGGCTCCAGACTCTGAGCTGTCAGCCCAAAGCCTGATGTGGGGCTCGAACCCAGGAACTGTGAGATCATGACCTGAGCTGAAGTCAGACACCCAACTGACTGAGCCACCCAGGCACCCCATCTTTTTTTTTTTTTTTTTTTTTACTCTTTATTTTCAAGAAAGAGACAGACAGAGCATGAGTGGAGGAGGGGCAGAAAGGGAGACACAGAATCCGAAGCAGGCTCCAGGTTCTGAGCTGTCAGCAGAGCCCGACGCAGGGCTCCAACTCAGGATATGTAAGATCATGACCTGAGCCTAAGTCGGGCGATTAACCACCGAGCCACCCAGAGGCCCCAAGATTCTGCGTTTCTAACAAATTCCTAGTGATGCTGATGTTGATCTGTGGACCACAGTTCCTGTAGCTAGGAGCAAGAGGATAGGGTCTTGTTTTATACTTTGTACCAAAAAGAGGGGAGATTCTGATTGCTAAAAGAGTCCAGGGGAGGGAGACAAGCTGTGCAGATGATCTCAAACTTGTCAGTGAGATAGAATGGCATCATGGCAGAGAAGAGGTATTTTGGATGATGACAGGCTTTCAGTTCAAATCCTGGCTCTGCCATTGATTAGCCGTGTGGCCTCGGGTAATCACTTTACTGCCGAGTCTTATTTCCTTACTCAGTAACGGAGCAGATGATACCTAACCCAAAAGGTTGTGAGAGTTTAAAATGAGAACATGGATGAAAAGCACTTAGCACAGTTCCTGGCACATAGTGAACGCTCAGTGAATGGTAGTAGTAGTTGTTGTTGTTGTTGTTGTTGTTGTTAATTAGGAAACTAAAGGCTGAGGAGAATATGAATTTTAAAAAGTGATTAAAAAAAATACTTAAGCAAGGGGGCGCCTGGTGGCTCCGTCAGTTAAGCATCTGACCTCGGCTCAGGTCATGATCTCGCGGCTTGTGGGTTCGAGCCCCACATCGGGTTCTCAGAGCCTGGAGCCTGCTTTGGGTTCTGTGTCTCCCTCTCTTTCTCTGCCCCTCCCCTGCTCACACTCTGTCTGTCTGTCTCTCTCTCAAAAAATAAATAAACATATTAAAAGTTTAAAAAAAAATACTTAAGCAGGAAGACAAAAATCACAAACTTCAGCTACGTGGATTTTCATATTATTATATTTGTCTCCTCATAGTACCCTCTTGTTAGAGTACAAATGCCATTCTAATGTCTAAGTCTACTAGTTGCAGAATTAAAGGCATGGAAGGACCTTTAATGATCCCCTAGTCTGGTACTGGCCAAGCCTCAGTGACCTGTGTGTCACTCACCTGTTGTGCTCATTTATGTTCTCTTTTCTTCCGATAGATTCACATCATTTTGTTAAATAAATCTGCCTTCATCTAAACAATAATGCTGATGGAATCGTGGATTTCATGTGATCTACTGTTTTTCTAATGTCCATGAAAATAAATACACAATGGTTATAAGATAGTTTCCCTACATAACACCTAGAGTACTCTTGCATGTACGGGGTGTGCATCCCTCAAGTTGGGAAATTTTTATCTCACCTAGCCTATCCCGCCTTCCTTGGGACACTGAGGCAGGGGAAGGAAGTGACTTGCTTGGGGTCTTAATGAGCTAGACCCTACCTGTCTTACCAAGATTCTTCCTGGAGGGCTCCTGGCTGGCTCTGTCAGTAGAGCATGTGACTCTTGATCTCAGGGTCATGAGTTTGAGGCCCCCGTTGGATGTAGAGATTACTTAAAAAAAAGAAAAGAAAAAAAATTCTTTCTGGGGCCCTGAGTCCTTAAGCTGGCAATACTAAGGTTACTCATGTGAAGATTTCCTTTCACCTGAGTCAGTGAGCCCAGCATAAGAAAGCCCTCAGGCTGGTCAGTCATCTTATAGAAGGGTGCCAAAGAAAAAATGGGCCCCCAAAATGTAAATATAATGAGAAAAATTCTCTCCACAATGGCCGACATGTTTAAACAAACACAACAGATGTCAAAACCAGGGCAAGACTGGAAAGTATGACCTTGAATTCAGACTGTGCCAAATCTGCTGTGCGGAGTTTCTTGATTTAAAGTATCAAGTTGTATTTTAACCTCGAATCCCTCTTGGAGAGCACCAGAGGCTTGGAGTCCAGCCTCTGTCACGTCTTGGCTGTTCTAGTACAGGGAAGCAATGTAGCCTACTGGTTAAGGGCGAGTGCTCTACAGTCGGTCCTGACTCCCTCTGGCTTTGTGAATCTGATCTCAATGAGCCTCTGTTTTCTCAACTATCAAAAGATAACACCCAATTCAAGGGGATGACAGGAAGACTTAATACAATAATGTACATAAAGTAGCACTGTCAAAGCCTTAACTGTATCGCTATCACTGTTATCATTATATGTACGTTTAAACCAGAATTCCCATGGCTGATCATTAATTTCCCAAACTGCCTTGTTTTCCAGTTTCTGAGTTGGTTACAGAAAAGCCACTGACTATTTACAAAGGATCTTGAAGGACCTGAAGTTGCTATCCTTGCACTTCAGAAAGAAAAGAGCCTCACTGTTCTTGTCACTCACCCTTTTAAGAGAGTTTCTTTATCTATAAAGTGAGAATAGTAGTAACTACTTTGTGGAGATTGAATATGGGGAGCAGCTAACACTTTCTTGTCCTTAATATGTGCCAGGTATTTCATTTGGTCATGAATTAATGTGTCTGTTTGGTTCATGGTAGGTGCTCAATACCACTTCTGCTGGGGTGAGCATTCTCTTTTCTTTTTTAATTTTTTTTAATGTTTTACTTATTTTTGAGACAGAGACAGAGCATGAGCAGGGGAGGGGCACAGAGAGAGGGAGACACAGAATCTGAAGCAGACTCCAGGCTCTGAGCTGTCACCACAGGGCCCGACGCGGGGCTCAAACTCACAAGCCGCGAGATCATGACCTGACCCGAAGTCAGACGCTTAACCGACTGAGCCACCCAGGTGCCCCACATTCTCTTTTCTAAGGAGGAAATAATGTGCCCCCAGTATTCCCCTTCATTCCGCTGTTAGTAAAAAGTTTTCTCTTCACCTGCCTCTTACAAAGCATTTCTTCTGATTTTATCTCTGGAGGCTCAGACCTCATGAAACTGGCTCATTTTCAAAACTTTCCATTTCAGGCCTTGCCTTCACAACTTAAAAAATGATAGGTGCTTGCTCTGAAAAGTTTATTAAAGAGCCTGGACTTGGTCCTGGCCTGGCTTCTAAGACACCATACCATGCCTTCCTGGCTCTCCTGCCTCACTGACTGCTCCCGTTCAGCCTTCTTTGCTAGCTGATCACCTTGCTGCCCCAGGTTCTCTCTCCGCATTCCTGGGGTGATCTCATCCAGACTCAGCTTTAAAAACCATCTATAGGCTGCCGGCTTCCCAATTAACATCTCCAAGCATAGGCTTCTTTCTTGAGCTCCAGATGTGTCAAGGAGAACCGCAGATATGCTCCAGAACAGATTTCACCTACCGCCTTGCTCCTACCGCCCTCATCTCTGTAGGTGGCCATCCCACTTTTGCAGTGGCCAAACTCAAAATCTGGGCGGAGTCATTTTGACCCCTCTCTTTCATTATACCTCAGAGCCAATCTATTGTCAAATCTGTGGTCTTCAACTACAGGATATACCCAGAAGCAGGCCACTTCCACTTTCCACCTGTCACCTGGGTGTGAGCCACCGTCTTCAGAGACGGCTGCAGTATAGCGGTCTCCTCTCTGGGCTCCTGCTTCTGCCCTCTCCCTTCCTTGCTTCTGTTCTCAACCCCAGCAACCTGAGTCTGATCTGTTCAGGTCCCTGCTCCCAATCATCTGACATCTCCTCTTTTGGTTCCCCATCTCATTCATATCACTTGACCCTAAGCTGAGAGAGTCCCAGCAAGACCATCCCATTCATCACTCTCCCCCTCAAGCATTCTGCCCTAGGCACTTTTTCTTGCCCTTCGTGGAACTCAACAGGCAGACCCCCTGCAGGGCCTTGCTTCCTTGTGTAGCCTGTTCTCTCACCTTCTTTAGGTCCCTCTGCTCACGTTTTATCAGTAAGGTTTCTTAACAATCCTATTTAAATGAAGCCTCCCCCTCCCTGCCCCAATGCCAGCAACTTCTTATCTATTCTCCCTGTAGCGGGACTTTTTAAATTTTAATGTTGAATCCCCAGTGCCTAAACATAGTCCGGCATATCTTGCGCACTCAATAAATATTTGTCGAATTAATAACAAAGAGCTTGAGTATCACTAGGCCTTGTGATACGTGCGTTAACATACTGTCTCATTTAAAGCGCACAACCGTCCCGAGGCGGGCACCGTTGCTTTCTCAGTTTTACAACAGGGAACTGAAAGGCTGCGGCTTGCGGAGACCCGGGTCTCCGGCTCCCGCCGCCCGCAGTCAGGGCTGACGTCTCCCCCCCCTCCCCCCCCTTCTCCCCGCAGGTCCCGAGCGAGGCGCCAGCGCCGTCGGCCGACCCGGCGCGCCCACACGCGTGCCCGGACTGCGGCCGCGCCTTCGCGCGCCGCTCCACGCTGGCGAAGCACGCACGCACGCACACGGGCGAGCGGCCCTTCGCGTGCACCGAGTGCGGCCGGCGCTTCTCACAGAAGTCGGCACTGACCAAACACGGCCGCACGCACACGGGCGAGCGGCCCTACGAGTGCCCCGAGTGCGACAAGCGCTTCTCGGCCGCCTCGAACCTGCGGCAGCATCGGCGGCGCCACACCGGCGAGAAGCCGTACGCATGCGCGCACTGCGGACGCCGCTTCGCGCAGAGCTCCAACTACGCACAGCACCTGCGCGTGCACACGGGCGAGAAGCCGTACGCGTGCCCGGACTGCGGACGCGCCTTCGGCGGCAGCTCGTGCCTGGCGCGCCACCGACGCACGCACACGGGCGAGAGGCCGTACGCCTGCGCCGACTGCGGCACGCGCTTCGCTCAGAGTTCGGCTCTGGCCAAGCACCGACGCGTGCACACCGGCGAGAAGCCGCACCGGTGCGCCGTCTGCGGCCGCCGCTTCGGCCACCGCTCCAACCTGGCGGAGCATGCGCGCACGCACACAGGGGAGCGGCCCTACCCGTGCGCCGAATGCGGCCGGCGCTTCCGCCTCAGCTCGCACTTCATCCGTCACCGTCGCGCGCACATGCGGCGTCGTCTCTATATCTGCGCTGGTTGCGGCCGGGACTTCAAGCTACCCCCTGGCGCCACGGCCGCCACTGCCACCGAGCGCTGCCCAGACTGCGAGGGCAGCTGAGCCGCCGTTCTCGTCCCTGTGGGGCCGCTCGCGTCCGGCTGGGGGCAGGGACACGCTGGGACCCCTACCTGGGGCTGCATTACCCTGGATCTCCCCGCCCCACTGGGAAAGGGGTGGGACAGCAGGCCTGACTGCCTTGGAACTGGGAGGCCGGGAGAACGCCCTACTGCGATCCCAGGAAGCAGTGCCCACTCCCTCTCACTACAACCCCTTGGCCCGTGTTAGTGAATAAAGTATTAAATCCTCACCCCACCCGTGCCTGTGAGTGAGGTGAGGGAGGGGAGGAGGAAAGTTGGGGTTTTCCCCAGGCTTGAGTGATATGAATGAGTTACCATGGAGCCAAGTGAGGCTATAAGCCCAAAAGGATTTCTTGCACCGGCTTTACGTGGGGGGATTGGCCCTTGATTGTCCTCATAACTTCAGGTCTGGAAGGGTGCACAAATCCTGCACATTCTGATCAAACAGCCACTGCATTCGTTGGTGAGCAGGCATGAGCTTCAGTCTAGGAGAGATCGGCTGATTTCATTTCTTAGCTTGGATGACGGGCAGAGTCAGAGATGAGGGCACAGGATGAGGAGCAGGGCAGGAATTGTGGTGACAATGGTTACGCCCCAGTCTGGACATGTTGAGGGTGAAGTGAACGCAGAGGGGTCAGAGAGGTGATTGGAAATAGTAGTTTGGGGATATCAGGTCTGGAGTGGATGAGAGGGCACCCAAGAAGAGTTCATGAAAGGGCAGCCACAGCTAGAAAGAAAACCAGAAGTGTCTCGTCTGGAAAATCTAGAGGAAAGTGTTTCATGGAGGGAGTGGTCAGCTCTCTTAGATGCTGTATTTGTAGCTCCGGGAAAGTGGTGAGAAGACGCGTGGGGGTGAAAGCCATCCTTGAGTGGGTTAGAGTATAAATAGGAGAATGAGGAAGCCCAGCGGATGGGTGTAGACAATCCATTTTAAGAGTCTTGGCTGTGACAAGCAAGAGCGCAGTGGCTGGAGATTTGTTGGGGTTTTGTCAATAGGAAAGAGACTCGATGATGCTTTATATCTGCTAGTGGAAAGGAAGGGAAGTTGCTTACATAGAGGAGATAGGAAAGAACTCACCATGGAGAGGGTATGTGATAAGAGATCAATCAGTAAGGATGAGAGTCCAGCTGTCACTGGTAGGGAGGAAAGGTGGGTTTGGGAACACAAAGCTGAAGCGGTTCCAATCTGGATTGTGTTTTACCTGGCAAGTAAGAGGTCACTGGTTAAAGGAGTGAGGTCATCAGTAAAAGGAATGCCTTATTTTGCTGATGTGGAAATGGCTCGTAGGGGCAGCAAAAATAGTTTAAAAGTTTTTTTTTCCCCAGCATTACTCTGCACTGTGAGGGAGACAGGCTGTGGGTATCCCAGAAAGGGAAGTGATGTGCCCGAGGTCACACAACGGGTAAATCATACACACCCAACACTATCTTTAGGTATACAAGTGGAAATTGGCCTTAGGAGGATGGGAGGAGGCAAGAGACCCTCTCCAAGAGGAGGGGGAATCCCTGTGATGGGGGCCCACAAAGAGGGGCATTCGGCTCTCACAGGGCTGGGGTCCTGATGGACAGGGATGGGTTTTAGGCCCAGCTCCAACTTAACCGTTGACATTTCCTGCTCTGGGGGCCTGAAAATTCTGAGTTGAAAAAGCAAACAGGTAACTGCAGACTTGGAAAGTCCCTGCTATGTGCCAGGCACTGTCCTAAGCACTCTACTTAAAATAGCTTACTTAAACCTTACAGCCCGATGAGATAGATCTCATTATTTTCATTTTAGATGAGGAAACCAAGGTGCAGAAAGATGAAGTACTTTGATGAATGTCATCCAGCTCATAACTATCAAAGATGGCATCTGAACCCAGACAGCCTAGCTCCAGAATCTGGGCTCTTAACCAACTCTACATACAGCCTCCAATCCCCTTTAGATGCCCAGACAGGGTCAGGGAATTGCATGACATCAGTGATCTTGGTAGAAAGCAGATCTTTCTGCCCTATAGGTGGGAGGTACACTAAAGAAACATGGGAGCTGGGCTCAGAGACATCCCTGGTGCCCTTCTCCAGTACTTGCTGGGATAGAGCCTTCCCAGTTATTCCAGAAAGAATCTAGAAGTTGCTAACCAAAACTTTTATTGAGAGAGAAAATTCCAGGAGGCTATCTTCTGGAGGTTCTCGGGCCTCAGGCCTTAGGAAGTAGGGCCCCTTGGCCCATGACCTATTAGGAAAGGACTAGAAAAAGTTCCGTGACCAGGCCACTCTCTGCTTCTCAGATGCCATGCCGAGTTGCAGGTCTTGTGCGCATGGTTCTAGGTTGAGGCCTGGCCTGTGGACTCACAGGCAAGGTCTGCAGGCCCCCCAGCTTGGTCTTCAGAGGTGGCCCCATGGGGTAAGTCTGTATACTTGAGGGCAGAGCCACGGGACAGATGTGCTGGGTAGCGCTGTCGGTTGATGTCCATCTTGGAGAGCACCGCTTGGGGCAGATCCACGTGGCAGCGTGCTGCTAGTGCCACCAGGTAGATGAGGACATCACTAAGCTCCTCTTGAAGGGCTGCCCGTTCCCTGGGGGGCCAGGCTTGGGGGCCAGGCTCCTCATCAGGTTTCCACTGACTGGAGGCAGAACACACAGGCACAAACACAGATGCTAAGACCACAGACTCCGCCTCTCTTGGGAGCAGCCTAGTCCTTGCAGCAAGGAAGGCCCACCTCTTAGGAAGTTCCTACAAGGACAACTCAACCCACCTGCACCCTAGGCAGAGTCAGGGTGGGGAAGAGACCCCGACAGATGACTCATCCAGACCTGTGTGCCCCAACCCAAGCCAAGGAGTGGTCAAGAGAACATTTCACTTGCTAAGACCCAATTGTACTCTCTCCAGCCCTAGCCACTGCCACTCCAGACTAATTCTCAGACCTGCGAAAGCTTGCTAGCTCATCTTCTACTCTTGCTCAGTACCATCTTTCATAAGCAGAAATTACACTTTGTCCCTCCCCTGCTACAATTTCCTCCAACCGGGCTTAAAATAAAATCCAAAAGCCTGACCATGCCCTTTAGATCCTGTATGAGCTGTCTCCTGCCTCTTCCAAAGTCATTATCCACCACTCTCCCTCCTGCCCCCCACCTAAAGCCACTCTGGCCCGTCCTGTCTGGCAAACCGGCCATATTGTCACAGGGCCTTTGCACTTACTGCCTCCTCTGCGTTAAATGCTCTTCTCCCTGCTCCCCCACCAGATCCTTCCTGTGGCTGGCTCCTTCCTGAGGTCTCAGCACAGATGTCATCTGCTCAGAAAAGCCTTCTCCTTGTTACTTTCTTTTTCATCACTTTGGGTTGTTCTCCCCATAGAACTTTATCACAATTCCTGGTCTTTTAAAATTAGTTTGCTTATTTATTGTTAGTCTCCTTGCACTCTGAAGACAGGAACCATGTCTATTTTTTTTTTGTTTGTTTGTTTTTGTTAATCCCCAAGATTTTAAGTCATCTCTATATCCAACATTGGGCTTGAACTCACAACCCTGAGATCAAGAGTTGCATGCTCCACTGACTGAGGCACCCAGGCACCCCAGGAACCATGTCTATCTTGTTGAAGGCTATATCTCTTAATTCTAGAAGACCTAGCACATAGCTGATGCTCACAAAACCGCAATAAATGAATGGTTTGCCCTTACATCTCTGTGCTCTGGTTTCTCCATTCCCAAAGTTCAGGCCTTGATTTAGGCCTTCCCACCTCTTTGAGGGATCTGTATCAGCCTCCTCACAGGTCTCCCCTGCCCTGATTCTCTTGGTGACCCAATCCACCCTGCAGACACAGTGATCTTTCTACCCTTCAAATCTGTCAGGTCTTCTGTTCAAACTCCATCACTTCCTAACTCCAACTTTGTCACTCTGGGTTCATATGCCACCTCTCTCTTCCACGGCCCGCCACTCATTCTGTTATGTGTGAGGCACTCGGGACATACTAGACAACGAAACAGATACAAAATCCTGCTCTCTCTTGAAAAGCTTACCCTGGAGGAGTCTCAGGATCTTCCTGAATGGGGTGCCTGGGTGGTTCAGTCAGTTGAGCATCTGACTCTTGATTGGCTCAGGTCATGATCCAAGGGTCGTGGAATCAATCCCTGTGTCCAACTCTGCACTGAGCATGGAGCCTGCTTAAGACTCTCCCTCTCTCTCTCTCTCTCTCTCTCTCTCTCTCTCTCTCTGTCTCCTCCTCTGCCCCTCTCCCCTGCTTGAGCTCTCTTTAAAACAACAACAAAACAAAAAACTCCCTTAATTTAACTTGCCCTTTCCCACTCACTACCTTGGGAAAGGATTCTTCGGTCTGGAAGGCCACAGGCAGGTCTCCTAAAGAATACTCTCCTTTCCACCCCAGAGGCAGAGGTCAAGGTAGGCTGTCACCATCCCTTCTTAAGACCTGGACCTGCCTTGCTGTTTCCACACCTTTCTTTCCCAGAAGAATGGATGCCCCAAGAGGGCAGGGACAGGTGAGTCATTTCTGTATCCCCAGACACAGCCTGGCATGGATATTTAATGATCAGATAAATGTTCCCCTCCCCCACAACACAGACTCTTCCAAAAAGACTTCCATCTACTCACAAGAGCTCTGCCAGTTCCCCCACTTCCCCCACCAAGGCCAGTAGGAGGTTCCGAGGCTGGTGGAACTGGCCCCAGTCTCGTTCAGCAGCAAATTCAGCATGGAGGCGGCGGCTGGAACAGAAGAAAGGAGTAGAAGCCCAGGTCCCAGGGTTAGAGAATGCGGACGACCAGGCAGGTATCTCAGTGATACCTAGTGGGGGCATTAGTTCCGCACCTAATTCTTTGGATGGCCTTAAGCAAACCGTTTCTTCTCTATGGGACTTGGACTCCGCATCTCTAAAGTGGGTGCGCCCTACTCAGACCCTGAACTCTATCAAAACCTAACAATACTGTCTTTTCCATTATTCCACCTCTTGATGCTGCTTCCGCTGATTTTACAAAGTGCAGCTCCAGGAACATTTCCCCTAAGAAGCCCTCCTTGATTTCCTCTAGTAAAAAATAATGTCACCCACCTCTCAGCACTGCTTTTGCCCCCATCCTACCACCCACTCCTGGAGGGCAGGGGCCGGGCGGAAGCAGCACCGGAATAGCCATATTTCCCCAAGGCTGGTTCTAATATCACTCACCGGGCATCACCATTTCCCCTGCCTCAGGTGTGCATCACTAAGCCCATTTCGCAGATAAGGAGGTTAACATGGCTCGCCCAGGACAGCCAGCCGATCTGGGCCCCCCAGCATAGCCTTCTTCCAGACCACGTGGAGTGACCCGTCCCAATAGGAGGGAAAAAGGGGGAGACCTCCCCAGGCTGGGGCAAGGACGGCTTACATGTCCTCAAGCGTGGGCTCCGGGCTGAAGCTGAAGGGGCCGGCAGCAGCAGTGCCGTCTCCCCCCGTGTCCCCACGCGCGACCCCATTTGGCCGAGACATGCCACCCACCACACAGCAGCCGGGATGCGCTAGAAAACACCGCGCCAAGCTCAGAACCTGCCTCCAGGACCCCCGACCAATCACAGGCGTTCACGACTACTTCCCGGGGCGGAGCCACGGGAAAGACCAATTACTTGTGTGGAATTTACACTCGCCTCTTGCCCCAGTCCCTAGATTCCTGAGACTTGGCCTGGCATCTTAAAGGTATAGGGACCAGATTTGCCCGGGAAGAGACAACGGTCAGAAGGCGAGGAGAGCGCAGGCGCGTCATTTCTCTCGTGGGCGCCAGATGGCGCCAAAGAGAAAGGATGGGGCCGAGGTGAGGCTGGGACGCCCAGGGGAAAACCCCAGAAATGGAGAGTTTAAACAAGAAAGGGGAATTTATTATAAGGATACAAGAATGTCACCAGGATACAGGAACTAGGTAGGGTAGCCGTTCTAAGCATTTTACATATTTAATCTTCATAACAACCTTATAAGGTAATAGCATCGTCATCCCCATTTTACAGGTAAAGAAACAGAAATTAATTTTTTAAAGTTTATTTTTAAGAAAGAGAGAGAGCACAAACAGGGGAGGGGCAGAGAGAGAGGGGAGACAGAGAATCCCAAGCAGGCTCTGCACACTGACAGTGCAGAGCCCCATCCAGGACTCAAACCTATTAACCGTGAGATTGTGACCTGAAACGAAATTAAGAGTCCCAGGCTTAACCCACTGAGCCACCCAGGTGCCCGGAGAGATGGAGTAATTTAACTCCGCAGCTAATAATGTGGTAGCCAGGTTCCAAATCCAGGCAATTTGGTTTTAGAGTCTGTTTTATTAACCTCTACACTATATTGCCTCAAATGATAAGTACTATGAAAAATAAAAGTATTGGGGCGCCTGGGTGGCTCAGTCAGTTAAAAGCCCGACTTCAGCTCACAGTCCGTGAGTTCGAGCCCCGCATCGGGCTCTGTGCTGACAGCTCAGAGCCTGGAGCCTGCTTCAGATTCTGTGTCTCCCTCTCTTTCTGCCCCTCCCCTGCTCATGCTCTGCCTCTCTCTGTCTCAAAAATAAATAAAAACATTTTTTAAAAGCTATTAAAAAAATAAGAAGAAAAGTATTTAAACACTATGGAAGTGGGAGTAACTTTAGATTGCATGGTCCAGGGATGAGGCGGTAAGCGCTGTTGGTTACCAGCTCAATTTCACTTTCCCCTTCTCCATGCTTGCACAACTGTGGTTTTATTCTCGGGTTCACCCTCCTCTACTTGATTGATCATGTCCCATTGCCCTGGCCTGATCAGTTTATGGGTGAGCATGTGGCCTAGATCTTGACAATGAGAAGTTAGAGCAAGTCTGCTGGAGACTCCTGGGAAAGATTCTCAGTTCTTTTGTTTAAAAAAGCACAGGATGTTTCTGCCTTTAGATGTTAGTATGTGAAGGAATCTTTGTGTGGAGAGCTAGCCCACAAACGGGGATTGGCAGATAGGAAGATAGAAAGGACCTAGATCCTTGATAAAATTGTGGGGACACTTATTTTTACAAGTTCCAGAAAAGTCCTAATTCAGGACGCTGGTTATATAAGAAAATAAATCATTTTATTAATCAAACCACTTTTAGTTGGGTTTTCTGTTACTTGTCATTAAGAAAGTGACTTTTAATCTGAGTAAAAATCAAGGGGAATAGAGTTCTAGATAGAGGGAACACCAATGCTTAAAGCAGAAAAATCTTTGCATGTTCTAAAGACAAAAAGAATTCCAGTGTAGCAGGAATGTGGTGAGCAAGGAAGAGTGGTTGGATATGGTATTAGGGAAGTGACAAGAGGCTAGATCAGATCAACCAACCATGAATTTTATCCTATATTTGATTTGGAATTTTAAGTATTATGGAAACCCTTTGGAGGGTTTTGGCAGGGGGGTTATATGATGTTGACTCTGGGCCAGGTTGATAGTGAGTCAAGATGGAGAGAAGTGGATGTATTGGGGAGATATTTTTGGAGGTAGATCTATAGCCTTTGTTGATTTTGAATTAAGAGTCATGGGAGAAAGGGTAGAGGCAAGTGTGGCTTACAGGTTTTGAGTGTTGAGCAACATGGTGGATGGACGGTGACTCATACTGGGATGAGGAAGGTAAGGAACACATGTGGCATCAGGAGTTTGGTTTAAAGCAAAGCAAGGTGAAGCTACATATCAATTTGACAGGTGGATTTGTGAGCCTAAGTTTTAGAGGAGAGATCAGGGCTCAGACTCAGATTTGGTAGTCTCAGTCATTAGATAGCACTTAAAGTCATGGGCCTGAAGAGGAATAATTAATACAAGAGTCTAGATAGACAAGACTGAGATTTGGGGTACTTCTGCATTTAGCAGTTGGGCAAAAGAGAAAAAGCAGGTGAGACAGGAGGAAAATCAAGAGAGTGTGGTGTTAGGGAGGCCAAGAGAGGAGAGTGTTCCAGAATGAGTAAATATCTGATTTGGATGCTACTAAGCCGCTGGATAAGATGAGAGCACAGAAGTTGCTGATGGATGAGGCAACACAGAAGTTGGATATAGGAGCTGGGAGGAAAGAGGAAGTTCTGGGTTACTCCTGGGTTTCTGGCTTGAGTAAATAGATGGTTAGTTTTGCCATTTGCTGGAATGAGGACACAGAAGACCCAGGAGTTGGGGTGGAAAGGAAGATAATGAAATCAGTTTGGAGCATGTTCAGGTCAAGATGGCTCTAGAACATCGGGATGATGTCCAGTAGGCAGGTGGCCATACAGGTCTGAAGTTCAGAACATTGAGCTGCCTGTGGACCTGGGAACTGAAAGTACCTTCCCTAGCACCTACCCTGATGTTCGCTAAGCTTCTCTGCACAAGAACCCAAAGTCTTTTACTGGAATATAAAACATAGCTTTCTTAGGAGTCCTCTGCATCTCAGATTTTTGAAGAATCAGGGACCAGAACCTCTAGAGCTCACAGGTCAGATGGTCCTAGGTGATTGACAGGAAGGAGGAGGCACTTTTTGTGGGAGGCACAGTGTTGGAGGGGTGGGGAAGGCCCTCATGCAGGAGAGGGAACAGACGCGAACATATCATTGGTCCCCTGATCTGGACCCCTCATCGAAACTCTTTCTGCACCCTCACCCCCATGTTAATTCACCTTTCTCCATTCTCCTCCGACACATCTTAGCAACCCAACCTCCCTGCTTTCATCAGGGCCTCAGTGTGCGTGGTCTTGGCTTTTGGTTCATGTTTGTGATTAGCCTTTCATGAGCCTATCTCTCCAGGGACTGGGTGCCCTAGTCTTCAAACCAAAGGTGTTTTCTCAGTGTAGGCCAATAAATGTTTGATGACAGGATGGGCAGGCTGGGACAAGCAAGCATTCACATGCACATGCCGCCCTTCTGCTACTCAAGAGTTTGGCCGCCTTCCCCACTACAGCCAAGCCGGTGCAACTGGTCCCAGTAAGGCTTTTGAGAAACCCTGGAGTGGAGGAGATGACAGTGACTGGAGAACAAAATAGCAGAGACCCATGGTGGTGTTGGGGTGGGGGAACCTGGACTACTGAGGTCCCAGAGACAATAGAGTATCATGGCAAACCAAGAGTCAGGTGATTGGGAAGATTGTTTCTCTTCTCTGAGCTTCGATTTCTCTACCTATGTAATGGGGCTCTGGCCTAGGGGGCCTCCAAGGACCCTTCACGTGTGTGCTGGGAGGACAGGGACAATGTGTTTTTCTGTCTGTACCGCAGTGCTGTTCTTATTGGAAGTAGAGCCATAGACCTTGTTGGTTTTGGACTGGGGGGTGGCAGTGCTGCTACAAGTATTTGCTCTTATTAAAATTTTCAGCGGGGAGTCATGACAGAGGCTTTGAGAAATCTGTAGACTAGCCCATTCAGGCCAAGGAATCCCCACCACCTTCAGAAGTCCTTCCTGGAGCATCTGGCTGGTTCAGTGGGTAGAGCATGTGACTCCTGCTCTAAGGGTAATGAGTTCAATTGATTTTGGGGTGATGGATATCCCTGTTCTAGATCTCCTTTTAGACTGAGTCTCCTGGAGAACAGAAGCATTGTCAGGCTTTTATTTCTCCAGGGCCTGGTACTTGAATAGATCTAATAAACACTAATTCACAGGAGCACATCTTATGGGATCTCCTCCATGACTTCCTCGCTGTAGGTGGATATGGCTATGCCTATTTTACAGGTGAAGAGACTGAGGCCCAGAGACTTATCTAAGATCACCCAGGAAGGTGAAGGCTGAAATTCACCAGCATCACCCCGCCCCAGCGCTTCTTAGCAGGTGAAGGTAGTCTCCCTACCCCCCTGCAAGGGAGTAAAAGAGGCAGCTCCATATGCTTGGTATGTGCTGAGGTCACCTTGCCTTTTCTTCTGCCCTTCTGTCCTATCTTTTCATCTTCTTTCTTTTCTTCTAGCTTCAACTTCCTCTCCTTTTTTTTTTTTTTGTGTTGGTTTCCTTTCTCTTTTCTTCCATACCTCTTTTCTTTTCTTCCTTACCTCTGTACCTGTGATTCCGTTATGATTTCTCTCCAAGGCCCTGTCCCCCACCCCACCTGCTGCCCAGCTCCTCCCCAAGGAGAAGTTGGATGCCTATCTTGCTCTCCACCCCTAACCCTTTCTAGGTTAACTAAGAGAACTGAGGCCAGGGAAGCACCCAATCAGTTTCCTCCTTTTGTACCGCCCACTCCAACCTGTTGGAAGAGCTGTGTATGAGAACAAACAGAACTAAGGTCTGAATTCGTCCTCCAAAACCTGGTCTTAAGAGCTTGGTGGTACCAGCCTCCACCACTAGGAGACACCAAGAGCAAGGAAAGTGTGGACATAGAGGGTGCTAGGGTCCCCAGTGTGTACCCCTCACTCACTCACTCACTCACTCATTCATTTATTCAATATATTCTGAGCACTGACTACAGACCAGACAGTGATCTAGGTACTGGGGATACAGAATATACCCTGCCATTGTGGAGCTCACATACTGGCCAAAAGGGACACTTATAAAGTAAACGAACACATTCTCAAGATAATTACACATAATTACATATTAGGTTGGGAGCTATGAAGCCAATAAACAAGGTGATGAGTTGGAGAGTAGCCAGGTGTTGGTTGACGTCAGAGAAAGCTTTTCTGAGGTTTTATTTTATTTATTTTATGAGGTAAGCCTGAGAGGTGAGGTTCCAGACAGAGGGAACTGCAAATAAAAAGGATCCTGATTTGTTTGGACCTACACAGAAAGGCTAATGGGCTAGAGTTTAGTGAGAGAGGGAGGGAGAGAGCCATGAGATGAAGTTGGAGATACATAGCAGGGATTTTATGGAAGCGATGTAAGAGCTTTGGGCAAGAGAAAAACGGATTGAATTTTTTAAATTGATTAATTGTTGTAGTTAGTAGGCTCTTAGTTCTCCAGGGCCTGGTACTTGAGTAATCTAATAAATACTAATTCATAGGAGCATGTCTTATGGGATCTCCTCTATGACTTCCTCGCTGTAGGTGGATATGGCTATGCCTATTTTACAGGTGAAGAGACTGAGGCCCAGAGACTTATCTGAGATCACCCAGGAAGGTGAAGGCTGAAATTCACCAGCACCCCCCCCCCACCAGTGCTCTTAGCAAGGTAGTGAAGTGAAGGTAGACTTCCTTCATACTATATATGATTACATCTCATTTATCACACAAGGTTCCATTTTTCATTGGCGTTGATAACTGCCTCCTTCTTTTATTTTCATTTGCTAATTTTCTATATAATTAGCATTGATCCATTTTACATCTTCCGTTAACCTTCCGATTTTCCACAAAATTAAATGTATCAATACTCTTATCAGGTCCATGTTCCTTTTTCTGGGAGCCTTCAGGCTCCTGTTCCCATGTGCTGTGTCTGTTCCAGACTGGTTGGTGTCTAGGCCTGCTGTAGAGCCATTACCTTGAGACCTCCCTTCACCTTCTCTGTGCTGGCTTGGGTTTTTCTCTTTCCTGGTTTGCCCCCATGTTTTCCTGGAGCACATCTTCCAGTGGTTTCTTGAGAGAGTCCCTGGGATGAAACCACTTTGACACCTTGCATGTCTAAAAATATCTTTATTCTACTTGTTTGAAAAATGTGGCTAGGTATAGAATTATACAGTGAAAATCATTTACCCTCAGAATTTTGAAGGCATTACTTCATTGTCTTTTAGCTTCCAATTCCCTGTTGAGAAGTCTGATACCATTCTTATCCCCAGAACTTTTTTTTTTAAGTTGTATTTATTCATTTTTGAGAGAGAGAGAGAGTGAGCAAGCAGGGGAGAGGGAGAGAGAATCCCAAGCACGCTCCACACTGCCAGTCTGATGTGGGGCTCAAACCCATGAACCGTGAGATCATGACCTGAGTCAAAATCAAGAGTCAGACGCTCGGGGCGCCTGGGTGGCGCAGTTGGTTAAGCGTCCGACTTCAGCCAGGTCACGATCTCGCGTTCTGTGAGTTCCAGCCCCGCGTCGGGCTCTGGGCTGATGGCTCAGAGCCTGGAGCCTGTTTCCGATTCTGTGTCTCCCTCTCTCTCTGCCCCTCGCCCGTTCATGCTCTGTCTCTCTCTGTCCCAAAAATAAATAAACGTTGAAAAAAAAAAATTTAAAAAAAAAAAATAAAAAAAAAAGAGTCAGACGCTCAACTGACTGAGCCACCCAGACACCCATCCCCAGACCTTTCTATGTGTTCTTCCCCTCCCCAGAAGAATGGGCTCTGGAGTCACACTGCCTAGCAGATGGCTTGTGCAACCTTGGACAAATTTCTTAATGTCTCTGCATCTCAGCTTCCTTGTTTGCAAAATGGGATTGTTCGCAGTTCAAATGAATTAATACATATGAAACAGTTCTCTTTACCACTGGCATTTTAAAGTTTAATACAATTAGTGTACGTCATTTTTCACTCACTATGCTGGAAAGTCAAAAGATGTGTGATATTTACAACCTTTTAAATTTTAGAAAACTTTTTTGTATTATTTTATATAATTTTTTTCTTCCATTTGCTTTATTACCTCTTTTTGGAATTCCTTCTAGATGTTGAACCTCCTGACTTACCTCTAATCTCCATCACATTTTTTTCTTCTATTGTACATCTTTTTGTTGTTATTCTACTTTCTGATAAACTTACTCAATTTTAAGTTAATATTGTTTTTTAATGTTTATTTTGAGAGAGACAGAATGCGAGCGAGGGAGTGGCAGAGAGAGGGAGACACAGAATCCAAAGCAGGCTTGAGGCTCTAAGCTGTCAACACAGAGCCAGATGCAGGGCTCGAACCCATGAATGGCGAGGTCATGACCTGAGCCAAAGTCAGATGCTCAACCGACTGAGCCACTAAACTTCCCCAACTTTATCGAGAGTCTTCTACTGATTTTTTAAATTTTAGTAATATTTTATATTCTAAGTGCTTTGTTCTCATATCTTTTTATGGACACTTTATATTCTTTTACCTTTTTGTTTTTCTTCTGCTCCCTGTATTCTCTTTATTTTCTTTTTGCTTTGACTTCTTTCACGTTAGAGGCTTGCCTCAAATGTCTGGTGATCCTTAACTGCTTATATTTAAGAATGAGGCATCGAAAAGAACGTGCTTGGGTGAAACTTTCCATATGAGAGTCTTCCTGATATAGGGATTTTCACCGGGGGCTCCCTAAATACTTATAGGGTTTTTTTCTGGGCACATTCTTTTTCTCCAGAGGAGCAAAAAGTGGTATAAGCTTCCTGGACGGTGTTTTTAGTAGCTAGGGGAGGGGGCTGGGACAGTCTCATTTTTGTCTTTATTCTTGTGTTTGGTAAGGCCTCTGTTCTCTACTGCGGTGTCTCTGACGATGCAGTATTTTTAAAACTCATTCCTCAGAAAGTAAACCTCCCTTTACCTACAGAGGTGAGAGGCAGTCATCTGGCTCTGTGACGTGGGGGAAAGGTTTGAGAACTTCAAAGATCTCATTGTAATTATGCTGTATATAAACTTTCAAAAAGTAGCTGTCTTTATCCCTCCCCTTAAGCCCTTAGTACCCTCAGAGCCTAGCTCCTTGCTTCCTATTTGTATTCCCCAACTCTGAAAGCATTTACTTTGGCTTCCCCTATTCTGCTAAGTCAGTTGTTACCCTTCTCCCGCCTATTTCCAATGTTTAAAGAATTGTTGATACCTTTCTTTTGCGATTTCCTTTCCCACCCTCTAGTCCTTGGGCTTTCTGCCTTTTGAGTCCTTTGCTATCAACTGAGGGGGAGGGCACAAAACTAAATCTAGGTGTTAAATGCTCTGGTCCAGGATCAGGGAAAACATTTTCACTCCCAACTTGCCAGAGTCCAAATGTATCAATTGGCTCATTTTATAAGACTGTAAAAGATTCAGAACTCCCAAGAATCCAAATAGTAGTCAGAAGAATTTCTCAACAAAGTCCCTTTTATTTATTTCACTAGAAATTACTTTATTGATTAAATCACCAGAAATTTTCAGTGCAAGATTTAACATCTCAATGACCATCAAGGCTTGGGCTCTGGGGCTTAATCTGCCTCCCCCAGTCCTTAAAGGGTTTAGAGGGAGAGACGTCATTAACAGAGACCAAATCAGATGGCCGCAGGTCCTCCTTTCCCAGTCATTGGACAAGCTGCTCAATTCTTGCCCAGAGCAGGAAAGAGCCAGTGTTTCTGAAAACAAATCTAATAAAGAATTTGACATTGCAATGTAAGATCTCTCTTAACAATTTAGTTCTATCAACAGTATTGGTCCAAACTTATTTGCTTCTGATCTAAATCATTTTGCAATTTACCTTTTTTGGTATGTATGTCATTTCAATAACCTCACCCCCTGTGCAGACATGAATCAACCCAATGCTAAGAAAAATCCCTCAAACCAGAAGAGCCTCATCTTGTTCTTGGAAAGAAGTAACAGAGGTTTTTCTGCTTCTCTTCCATGTAAGAGATGAACAAACCCCACCTTGAAGTCCAAAATGTTACTTCTGGCCTTGGAATGTGCAGCTTGTGATGAGCCGATTCAAATCACCGAGAAAGGGCAGCCGGAACTACTATGCAGGCAGCCTTCTTTGGAAATTTCTTCTTAAAATACAGTTTTGAGAATCGTCCATGATTGTGTACAAAGACTCTAAGGTCCACACAACTTCTGCTATTCCGTCTCAGGAGCTAGGTTCAGAGGCAGCATTGGAATTGTCAGGAACGAGAGCAGTAGCAGTGGCCCCGCGAGGTAGGACCTCAATAACTCGAGGCTTGTCAATGATCCGAGCTGTCCGGTTTCCCTTTTCCACAATACCGACGATCCATGCTTGGTGACCCTCTCCATACTTGGAAGATTTGATTTCAGAACAAAAACGAGCTGCCTGTTCTCTCGGCAGACAAATCAGTAATCCCCCAGAAGTTTCTGCTGAGGTTCCTTGAAGGAGCCCAAAGCGCCCACTGGCCTTGCTGATGGCAGCCATCTTGGCAATGATTGGCAGATTATGAATGACAAATGACACCTCATTTCTTTGTTGTTTTGCAAGGTTCTGAGAGTGTCCTAGAATGCCAAAGCCTGTGATATCTGTGGCTGCGTGTGCATTAAACGTGTGCATCAGTCCAGCAGCAGTTCTGTTTAGGGTAGCCATATTGAACATGGCTTCCTGATAAGCTAGCTCTACCTCTTCTCTGGAGACCACCATATTTATTTTATTCCATCTTTCAGGATTATCCAGCCATTGGTGGGCATTGACAGCAACTTGGGTTCCTAAGGGTTTGGTTAACACGAGCACATCCCCAACAACTGCACTGTCCGGCATGATGAATTCATTTGGCTGACATACCACAGTGGCAACCCCTCCGACGATAATCCAAGGGTTTACTACTGTCTGTCCACCAGTCACTGCAGTCCCTCCTTCCTCAGCAGCGTCGCGAAAGCCTTTGATCATGAGCGGTGTTATCTTTTCTCGTTCCTCCTCAGTCATACTCTGGCTGACGCTGAGTAACATCAACATGTTGTCACATTCAGTAATACCCATGGCGTAGAGGTCACTCAGCACGTTGGCACACGCTATGCGCCCCATCATGTAGGGATCTTCCACTAGGGGGTAAAAGAAGTCCGTGGTCTGCACCAGTGACAGGCCCCCGTGCCTCAGGGGTATGACGCAGGAGTCCATCCCAATGCCCAGGGCTGGAAAGGTTGGGTTGGGTTCCGCCCCGGCCTGGACGCCGCCTTCCTGGGCCGCCTCTTCATGGCTTCCGACCAGGCCCAGACCCGACGGGGGCCGAACGTCTGGCCGCGTCAGTCCCGCCAGGAGTTTGAGCAGCGTCTCCTGGGGGACTTTGCAGCCTCAGCCCTTCATGCCGGAGAAGCCCGTCAGCCGCCAGCTCGGGCTGAGGCCCAGCGCCTGGGGCTCGAAGGGCCGGTAGCTCGAGAAGCCGCGGCCCAGAGACAAGCCGGCGAATCCCGAGCCTTCCGCCGCCGCCACCGCCACCTCTCCGCCGGCGCCCGGCGCCGCCGCTTCTGCCATCGCGCCTGCCCGGCAGGGAGGGGAAGAGGAGAGGAGCGCTCGCTTTTATTTTCTACTCCAGTTAATATGGATTAACAGATATTACCGCAGAGAGTCTCCTCCGCACGACTCGCGCACCCCGACTCACGCCACACCGAGCGCTCCTGGCCTTCCTGGGGGAGGGGCCGCCGGCCTCCCGTACTTATAGCCCTGGTGATTGACAGCCGTGCCATCCAATGACGATTTCGCAACCGAGGGCGGGCTTCCTTTCATCTAAGAGATGAATTACAAATCAACCAGCAGTTTGCGAAACTGGTGTGGACTAGGTTACCCGTTTGCTATTTGGTTCGCTCCGCTAGTTGTAATTTAAACGATCTCTTGGGAGAGGCTGGCGCGACTTTGCTCCCTAGAGGCAGTTGACCAAGTGCTGCATTTTCGGAGATGAGGAATTTGGGGGTCACTTGGTAGATCTATTACAGGTCAGAAAGGTCCAAGGGTCACATGACAGCGCACGTGACCAATCCAGGTTAGGAAAACAGCCCAGGGAAAAATTCGGAACGAATAATGAAAAATTAGATATTAAGTTACTACCATTAAGCAAGCAAACTGTAGCATCAAAATAATGAAATGTTAAAATGAGCTCCAAAAAATTGTAAGATTCAGGGGCGCCTGGCGGGCTCAGACGGAAGAGCATGCGACTTTTGCTCTCCCCGTCATGAGTTCAAGCCCCACATTGGGAGTAAAGATTACATTAAAAAAATAAACAATAAAAATAAAATAAAAATCTTTTAAGGCTTTTAAGGGCAGACACCTGCTTGGGTTCTGGTGCTGTTTCCACCACTAACTGCCGGTATGAGTCACTTTCCCTCTCTTGCATCAGTGATATATCTATCTGGACAACAGAGTAGCTTACCTTCTTTTGCCCTCAGGTTTCTGTATGTCTTTAAGTTAGTATATATGAGAATCTGTGATGTAACCCTGAAGAGCAATTTGCCAATATCCATTAAGGTTATAAATGCATATAATACCTTTGGCCCAGCAGTTCCAATTCTAGGACTTTATTCTACAGATGTACTCGTGAGCTGTGAGTGGGAAGTGGTAGGGATGTTTTGTTTTCTGTGCTGTTTGTAATATCAACATACTGGAAACAACCTAAATGTTTATCAATTATGATTAAAATAAATTGTGGTACGTTTATATAATAGACTATCCATCCAAGCAACTGTAAAACAGAACGAGAGAACATTGATGTAATTCTATTGATAATGGTTACAGTTCTAATAGGCACAGTCCTAAATGCTTTATGTATATTAACTTAGTCCTTATAAAACTCTTTGAGTTACGATTCTTTCCACATTTTACAGAAAAGGAATATAACGCACAGAGAGATTAAATGCCCTATTCAAGGTCATAGCCAGTTTAGAATGGAGCTGGATATGAATCCAAGCAATCTGTTCCAAAGACTACCAGGCTATACTGCGGATGATGTTTGTTAAGAGAAACAAGCAAGCTTCAGAGCAGTATTTATACAATACTACTATTTGTTGTAAAAGGGGGAAATATATGCAATAGCATATTTCTGGGAGTATAATCACCAGAAACTGGTAAATTGATTGCCTCTGGGGAGAGAATGAGGTGGTTGGGGATGGGAGATTCTTCAACAAAAAACTGGAAACAACCCATGCATCTGTTAACAGGGAATGCATAAACAAATTGTGGTATAATCACACGTGGAATATTATTTATCTGTTAAAATGAATGATAGGTATAGGTATCATCAATATGGATAATCTCAAAAACAAAATGTTGGGAGTAAAAAGCAAGTTGCAGAAGTGTACCTAAACTAAGATGCTATTCATATAATAAAATTCAGCACCAGGCAATGCAATAATATATTGATAAGATATGCAAAATGGTAAACACTTTTTTAAAAGGTAAGAGAGTGGATGATTAACAAAATTTAGCATAGGGATTACTCCTGGGGTAGGGTGCATAAGGGACCCCTGGGCTCCGTTTCCTTCTGTTTCTTGGGCTGGGTTATAGTTACATAATGTTCTTGAAACTGCACACATCTATTTCCCCACACTCTTTGTAAGTTATATCTCAACATTAAAAAAAAAGAGAAAGCGTGCTATATTTCAGAATTAAAAATACAAAAAGATAAACAAAATAGTCAAAAAGCAATAGATGTGGAAGCAACAGACATCTGGATTTTGTCTCACCTTTGGACTTGTCAATGAGCTGTCTAGCCTTGAAGAACTGATATAAACTGTCTATGCCTTAGTTTCCACTTTTGTAAAATGAAGGTTATAATCTCTGCTTAGGATCTGGCATAAGGATCATATGAAAATCTCAACTATGAAGATTTCTTTGCAAAGTATTCAGTACATTGTACATGTGAAGGATCTTCCTATCACTAAGGGAAAAATGAAAACATCCCAGTACATCTGTAGTCACCTCATCTGGGTTAAAAAGTGACTAGATCAGGTGCCCCTGGTTATACGCTCTCTTTGTTCTTTGGACTTTTTCCTCTAGGCATTTAGAACAATTTGTAATTCTTTATTCATTTGATAATCATGTGATTATGCCATGACTATCTGCCCCACTAGGCTGTAAGCTCCACAGTCAGGGGCTGCCCTGTTCCGTCCACCCTGATTTCCGTAGCACCTTACATGGCAATGACATTTGATGAATGAATATATCATCTTATGAAATACAGTTTGCTGGGCTCATGTGATGACTGGTGCTGAGCATCTTGTACTCATTCATCTCTTTTATTGTTTAAAAAAAAAGTTTATTGGGGCGCCTGGGTGGCTCAGTCGGTTAAGCGTCCGACTTCAGCCAGGTCACGATCTCGCGGTCCGGGAGTTCGAGCCCCGCGTCGGGCTCTGGGCTGATGGCTGAGCCTGGAGCCTGTTTCCGATTCTGTGTCTCCCTCTCTCTCTGCCCCTCCGCCGTTCATGCTCTGTCTCTCTCTGTCCCAAAAATAAATAAACGTTGAAAAAAAATTAAAAAAAAAGTTTATTTATTTATTTTGAGAGGGAGATAGAGAGAACAGGGGAGGGACAGAGGGGTGGGGGGAGATAGACAATCCCAAGCAGGCTCTGCGCTGCCAGTGTGACAGTGCAGAGCCCGACTCGGGGCTTGAACTCATGAACCAAGAGATCATGACCTGAGCAGAAAACAAGAGTTGGATGCTTAACCAACTGAGCCACCCAGGTGCCCCCATCTCCTCTTTTAATCCTCATAGCAGCCCCAGGAAATCAGCAGTATTATCCATTTTAGGGATGAGGAAACTGAGGTCCCCGATAAGTCAGGAGTGGTGCACAGGGTCACCAGCTGGAATCAACCTAGGGAGAATACAAACTTAGGTCTGTTTTGACCTGAAGGCTGGTGTTCTATCCCTCATCCTGGGGCTTCCCCTTGAGAATACTAACAACCCCCAACATGCCCCTGGAAAAAGCAGGACTCTGAAGGGAAGGTTTCATCCCTATAGTTCCCTGTTGCTTCTGTTTGGACAAAATGTTCGCTCAGGTCAAAAAAGTCATGAATTTGCCTTGGTCAGTGACCAACCCACTAGGCTTAGAACAAGTTCATGTGCCTTTGTGCAGGTGATCCACATGAGTCACAAGGGTGATCCTTATGACTGTATCATGAGCATTTGAAAGCATCCTTTTTATCTTTTTCTTGTTTCTCGCTGAAAGATCCATTGAATCACATTTACCACTTGGGTGAAAGCATATGGGTCAAAGATTGCAAGAGTGAAAACCTGGAGGTGGGGTTGGAAAAGCAGGCAAAGAAGAAGAGGTGGTTTTTGTTTATTTGTATGTTTTTTTAATTTTTTTAATGTTTATTTTTGAGAGAGAGAGAGAGAGAGAGCAGGAAGGGGCAGAGAGAGAGGGAGACATAGAATTGGAAGCAGGCTCCAGGCTCTGAGCTGTCAGGACAAAGCCAGACATGGGGCTCAAATTCACAGACCGCGAAATCATGACCTGAGCTGTTGTCACAGACCTCACGATCATGACCTGAGCTGTTGTCACAGACCCGAGATCATGACCTGAGCTGTTGTCACAGACCTTGCGATCATGACCTGAGCTGTTGTCACAGACCTCGAGATCATGACCTGAGCTGTTGTCACAGACCTCGAGATCATGACCTGAGCTGTTGTCACAGACCTCGAGATCATGACCTGAGCTGTTGTCACAGACCTCGAGATCATGACCTGAGCTGTTGTCGGCCGCCCAACTGACTGAGCCACCCAGGCGCCCCATGATTGTGTTTTAAGTAGGCTTCAAAACCTACCATGGGGTTTGAACTCGTGACTCTGAGATTAAGACCAAAGCTGGGGGCACCTGGGTGGCTCAGTGGGTTGAGTGTCCGACTTCAGCTCAGATGATGGTTTCTCCGTTGGTGACTTCAGGCCTCACATCGGGCTCTGTGCTGACAGCTCAGAGCCTGGAGCCTGCTTCGGATTCTTTGTGTGTGTGTGTCTCTCTCTCTGCCCTTCCCCTGCTCATACTCTCTCTCCCTCTCTCTCTCTCATTCTCAAAAATAAGTAAACATAAAGAAGAAGAAAAGGAGAAGAAGAAGAAGAAGAAGAAGAAGAAGAAGAAGAAGGCCTGAATACCAGCCCCTCATTTGCTTTTCACATACAACAAAAACACTGAGGCTGGTGCTAGTTTTTCACATTATGATAATGTAGAGTTATAACACTACACTTAAAGGTTTAGGACACTTTATTTTTTAATTTAAAAAAAAATTTTTAATATTTGATTTTAAGTAATCTCCACACCCAACGTGGGGCTCACACCCATAACCCCAAGATCAAGAGTTGCAGTTCCACCGACAGAGCCAGCCAGGGGCCCCAGGTTCAGCACATTTTAAAGAAGTCTTTTTAATTGTGGTAAATATACACTCAGTATATTTCTAGTATACTGAGAATATTTCAGTAAGTTTAGCACCCTTTAAAAAAAAAGTTTTTTGGGGTTTCTTTTTGAGAGAGACAGAGCACGAGCAGGGGAGAAGCAGAGAGAAAAAGGCACACAGAATCGGAAGCAGGCTCCAGGCTCCCAGCTGTCAGCACAGAGCCTGACGCGGGGCTCGAACTCACGAACTGCAAGATCATGACCTGAGCAAAGTCAGAAGGTTAACCGACTGAGCCACCCAGGTGCCCTTAATACATTTGTTGTTTTTTTTTTTTTAAAGATTTTATTTTGGGGCACCTGGGTGGCTCAGTTGGTTAAGCATCCGACCTTGGCTTAGGTCATGAACTCCCGGTTCATGAGTTCGAGCCCCACATCGGGCTTTGTGCTGACAGCTTGAAGCCTACTTCAGATTCTGTGTGTCTCTCTCTCTGCCCCTGCTCATGCTCTGTCTCCTCTCTCTCTCTCTCTCTCTCTCTCTCTCTCTCTCAAAAATAAATAAACATTAAAAATAAATAAAGAGGGGCGCCTGGGTGGCGCAGTCGGTTAAGCGTCCGACTTCAGCCAGGTCACGATCTCGCGGTCCGTGAGTTCGAGCCCCGCGTCGGCCTCTGGGCTGATGGCTCAGAGCCTGGAGCCTGTTTCCGATTCTGTGTCTCCCTCTCTCTCTGCCCCTCCCCCGTTCATGCTCTGTCTCTCTCTGTCCCAAAAATAAATAAACGTTGAAAAAAAAAATTTAAAAAAAATAATAAAAAATAAAAATAAATAAAGATTTTATTTTTTTATTTTTTATTTTATTTTATTTTTTAATAAAGATTTTATTTTTAAGTGATCTCTACACCCAATGTGGGGCTTGAGCTCACAACCCCCAGGTCAAGAGTTGCATGCTCTACTGACTGAGCCAGTAAACTCATTACAAAATTATTCTGTTGTCCCTGGAGGAAAATCACAAAATGCAGCTTAGTGAAAAGGAAGAAAGTTAAAAGAACTTGAAATCCCTCTTCCCAGAGAGAAGTACTAGTCATAGCTTCACAGAGTGAATTTTAGACAATTTGCTCTACGCATAAGGAGGGCCATCACCTCACACTGAACTCCAGGCGGCGCCCTGTCACTTCCTCCAGGCCACATGGACCAGTGTGCTGTGTGTTCTGTGTATTTGCATATATTTTTAATTTTTTAAAACAAAAAATGGATCATTCCAAGTGTTTCTAGTAAGAAATAACATAATGGATGGAAATAATCCGGCATGTGATAGGCACTCAGCACTCCTGCTGGGTTCCTTCATCAATATTTGTCGAAAACTTCTGTGCACTGGACACTAAAGCTATGGCAATGAATGCCAGACAAAAATCCCTGTCCTCGTGGAGCTGACGTACTAATGGGAAGAGATAGCGATAGGTAAGATCAATCATTTGTTAATTAGGGATAGATGTTGAGGAGGGAGGAATGAAGTCTAGAGAGAGGGGGGATAGGAAGTCTGATATGTGTTTTATGTAACTGTCACCAGGGAAGGCCTTGCTGAAAAGGTGACTTTGAAGTAAAAGCCTGAATAAAGAGAAGAATAGTGTGCAGATATCTGGAAAAGAGTGTTTCAGGGAGGGAACGGCCCAAGTGCAAAGGCTCTGCGTCAGGAATGTACCTGGGGTGTTCTAGGAGCAAAAGACAGCCACGATGACTGGTACGTAGTGAGTGGAAAGACCCATAAGAAATGAGGTCAGACAGATGCGTCACAGTGTTGGTGAAGACGACACAGGACTTAGGGCATCACAGGACTGATGTAATCTGACTTTGCTATAGCTTTGAATCTGCATTCAAACCCCACAGGTCCAAAACATTCCCCATTGGTCTGAGCCCCCCCCCCACTCTGGCCCCGACATCCAGGTCAGCATCCCCATTGCTAGTCCCTGAACCTGAGCCTGACCCAGGCAAGACACAACCTCTCCCGGGTTTGCCCCCTGAGGCTTCCAGCAATAGGCTCTAGAAACGAGACCTATGCCCGTAGCCCCTCACACTCTTAACCACCTAACAACAGCCTGTATGGCGGGAAGTTTCATCTTTGTATCTGAGGTAAAGGTGAGAAGCCCTAATGAGTCATCGCTTGCCATAAGAATGAGAAAGAGAGACACGGCACAGAAAGAGAGACTCAGAGTGATGGCAGAACTCAGAATGGAGGGTCAGGAGACAGAGATAAAGAGTGAGAAGGTGGCTTAGGAGGTGCTGAGGGAGGGAGTCACAGGATAACTTGGGGGAACAGCATTCCGGCAGAAAAACACTCGTGGCAAAGGGCCCAAAACAAGCAAGCTCCATGTGTTGGAGGCACAGTAAGGCGGCCATTGTGGCTGGTGAGGGAGGGAGCAGGAGGAAGTGATGCCAGAGAGGCAAGGAAGGGCCAGATGTGCGGGGCTCATGGGCTTTGGGCTTTGGCACGGCCTTTGGATTTGGCTCTGGGTAAGATGGGGGCCATGGGGCAGTTTAGACCAGAGGAGTGACATGGCCACTCTGGCTGAAGTGAGGGTAGACAGGGTTGGGAAAGTGGATGCGGAGAGACAGTGCGAAGGCTCTGGCAAAAACCCAGGGGAGAGACGATGGTGACTTGGTTACACTGGAGATGGTGACAGGTGGTCGCAGTCTGGATATTTTTTGAAGGTGGAGCCAACAGACTTCCTGATGGATTAGATACAAGATCTGATGGGCCATGTGAAAGAATTTTGGACTTTCTGTCCTCAGAGAAAAAGGAAGTCACAGGATTGGTTTTAAGCAGGGAGATGACATGGCTGCATTTGTGATTTTGAAAGATCACTCTGTGGGGAGTGAAAGAACACACTGGAGGGGAAGGATGCAGCAGAGGACCACTACTGTCTTCAAGACTTCAGGAAGTTCCTCCCCTGTGATCCCATGACCCCAGAACTTCCTTGTTCTAACAGTTATCATCTAGATTTTCTCTGACTTCTGTGAGCTCCTTACAGCTTGGACCACACCTCACTGGGTTCCATCTGCTCAGGGCCCAGCATGAGCTCTGACACAGAGAAGCCCTTAGAGAGAGCATTTGTTGAATGAATAAATGCAAAGAATGTGAATGAGGTAAGAGATCAGCACCCTGCTATTTGGGGCTCACTAAAGCATTTTTTAAATCCCTTATTATTGTTGTTTTCTGGTTAAAACAGTTATCGGTGCCTTTTATTAAAAAGCCAAACATGGGGCGCCTGGGTGGCGCAGTCGGTTGAGCGTCCGACTTCAGCCAGGTCACGATCTCGCGGTCCGTGAGTTCGAGCCCCGCGTCAGGCTCTGGGCTGATGGCTCAGAGCCTGGAGCCTGTTTCCGATTCTGTGTCTCCCTCTCTCTCTGCCCCTTCCCCGTTCATGCTCTGTCTCTCTCTGTCGCAAAAATAAATAAACATTGAAAAAAAAAAAAAAATTTAAAAAAAATAAAAAAAAAAAAAAAAAGCCAAACATGACATAATAATAAAAGATCTCTAAAACCTCATCCTCTATACTCTAGAAATAACTCAGGACATCTCTAGAATCTAGGAATAACTATGTAGAGTTCATTAAATATCCTCCCCCCAATTTTCTAAAAAGTTTATTTACTTAAGTAATCTCTACACCCAACGTGGGCCTTGAACTCCCAACCTGGAGATTCAGAGTCACATGCTCTTCTGACTGAGCCAGGCAGGCGCCCCTCCTCCCCCCAATTTTTTAAATGTCTACACCAAACAATGAAGTGTTTAAGAGGTAGAGATGTGGGAGAGAGACAGGATGAGAAAGGCAGACCTCCTTCCTAGCAGGCAAGTGAGGTGTAACACACGCTATTTTGTAATTTGCTTTTCTTCTACTTGGATCATCATGACAACCTTTCTATGCTAGTACTTGTAAATCTACCATATTTTGTTAAAGACTGAATACTATTGCATAAAATGGATTTATGTAATTGGTATAACCAACTTCCTATTATTGTTAGATATTCCCCCACGCCCTTTTTTTTTTTTTTTTTTTTTAATTAAAGGATTTCCTTGAAGATCCTTGTTGCGTTTATTTCTTGGGGCACCAGAATTTTAGGAGGATAGTTGAAACAGGTGTTCGTCCTGGGGCAGTCGGAGGACTTGAGACTTTGCCTCATGGGGACTATTAGGTATAACTGAGGGTGTTCAGCCTGGAAGAGAGACATGTAAGCCTTGTCTGTATTTCTGAAGGGGCTTCCAGATGGGAAAGAGAACAGATTTGTCCCCAGGCATTTCTGCGGGACAGAACCAGGTCTAAGTTATGGATGTCACAAAAAGGCAAACTTGCGTGTCATAATACAAGAAAGCATTTTCCGGGGCACCTGTGTGGCTCAGTCGGTTAAGTGTCCAGCTCTTCATCTCAGCTTAGGGCGTGATCTCACAGTTGGTGGGATCGAGCCCCACGTGGAGCCCCATGTCTGGCTCTGAGCCTGCTTGAGATTCCCTCTCTCCCTCTCTCTCTCTCTCTGCCCCTCCCCTGTGTGCTCTCTCTCTCAATAAATATATAAACTTAAAAAAAAAAAAAGAATTTTCCTACAAGAAGAGCTGCCGGAGATGCAGCGGATCTCCTTGGGACAAAGTCATGAGCATCCTGTCTCTGTAGGTGTGTAAGGAGAATTTGATTGAAGATTTAATAGGAGGTATTATATAAGGGACTTTTGCGCAGCAGGCCAAAGTTGAATTAGGTGACATTCAAGAGTCCTTTCAGATCTGAAACTTTATTACTACACTTCTAATCGAAGGTGTCATGAAGGATGACACAAAGAGGTTGGCCGTTTCAAATTCTCCTTCCTAAGAGTGTGGGAATTCAGAGGATGTGTGAAGTGGAGCTGCGGTTGGCCCTGGAGGGCAGCCTTCTCCAAACTTCGTTGAAGAAGTGGGGAAAGGTGGCTTACAGAAAGAGAGAAGGATGGGGAGCATGTGATGCCCTCTTCCAGCCGCCTGCAAGACCTGATCGTATTTGGGTTCTTCTAAGGGTTTTGTGATATCCTTGAGACAAATACATTTGTTTGCATTCAGTAAGCCCACATGGGTGCCCGTGACTTGCCACAGTATGACATCTGGCCCGGACCCTCCAAATTAATAGGGACTCATCCATAGCCCCTGAACGAGCTTCAGGAACATTCAGCTGGAGGAGAAGTGGCGGAAAGGGTTAAAAAGGTGGTGAGACAAGGGAGGAAGCCTTCCTAATCATTTAGATAATCAAGAGAGCTTCTGCTTCCCCCAAACCCTCCAGCTTGTTGTACAGAGCAAACACATCATACAATGACAAGTCCTCCAGGTTCTGTTTGGCTTGTTTTCTAGATGGACTCAAGAGACCTGGTCAGAAGACAGGAAATGTTTTCCTGTTTCCCACTGGGGTAGAGCGATGGCAGGGAGTTTGCTTTCCTTGATGTAACAAAGAAGACAGCTTGAGGTTACCAAGATCCCCATTGTAGGCCAAATGTGGGTTTTGGTCATTTTGGAAGTTCAAGAACAAGTGGGCCATGTCTGGAGAACTAATGCGGTTCCTATTCAAGAGGGAGCGTAGGAGTGCCCTGAGTGGGGAGGCTCAGACCAGAATGAACTTGACCCAGGAATGAACGTTTAGCCATTAGATGGGAGTAGTGATCCTTCCTGTACATAGTAGCTATTATGCAAGTATAAGTCTGGCTCAGACCCCTGAACATAAA
The DNA here is from genome assembly GCF_028749965.1 of Puma concolor. Classification (NCBI taxonomy): domain Eukaryota; kingdom Metazoa; phylum Chordata; class Mammalia; order Carnivora; family Felidae; genus Puma; species Puma concolor. The sequence continues at coordinate 18,758,763 of NC_141682.1, read as the reverse complement.
TCCCGTGTTTGAGACAGAGAGAGAGACAGAGAGAGAGACAGAGAGAGTGAGAGACATAAGTAAAACTTGAAAGAGCTGCCTTACTAGCCTGCACACCCTGGAGCCCAAACAGTTGGAGCTTGGTGTAACTCAAAGCAGGGAGAGAAATTCTTCCCGACTCTACCCCAGTCTTGGTATTTCAAGGGCTTGGGCTAATAGCCAAGAAATGTTCTAGCTCCAGTTTTGGTTATAGAACGACAGCCAAGATGTGAAGCCTTGAGCAGCTCACATACCAGGGAGTAGAGCACAGATGAAATACCTCTAAAGACTTTCTGAAATAGCAGAGACTCTGCAGGAAGCCGGAGACCTTGAACTAGCAGGTGGGGGTAATACAGCAACAACATGGCGGTGGTAACATTAATATGATCTTGTTTGGACTCATAGACTGGTGAGTCCTGCAGAAGCCTGGGATCTGGGTATGGAGGAAGCAACAAAGGCCCAGAGAGGTGAAGAGGGTCATTGGCACAACACGGCAAGACAGTACTGCTCGGAGCTGGTTCCCAGGTTTCTGGTCCTGAATGATGGGCTCTTTCGGCTACAATCAACCATATGCTGAGGGGCTGGAAACAGAGGCCCTGGAGTGAGGTCACCCAGTGACATCAGGGCCCCGTGAACTGCACGTGAATACTCAAGAGTGCCATCTGTAGGAAATCCCTACCTGTGGTATGTTCAGGTCAGCCCTTCCTCAGAAAATCCAGGTAGAGTTTCTAGAACTTTAGAATGCTCTGGTGTGCCTAGCCATGAGATCATAAGGGCCTTGCAATAGGGTGGGGGCCTCTGAGCCCCTCTGGGCCTCCATATCCTCCCCTCCCCTGAGGCCCCCTTCCGGGGGTAGGGCAGTTTCTCCCTCTCCTGGCAGGTGGGAAGAAGGGGAAGGAGCCCTGTGGTGACCCAGATATTTCTGTCAGAACCATCCTGACCAAAGGGGCCCATGTCACTGTACCCAGGAGGAAGTGGTGGGTGGCGAGCCTGGGCTGGGAGGTAGCAGCTGGGCAAGCACACCATTTGCACCAGCAAATCTTCCGTGTGAATCAGAAAAGAGAACTTTGCCCCGATTCATCCTGGGTTTGTAGGCAGTCAGGCCTGGTGGATTGGGGGGTAAAGGGGAGAGGGAGGCACCAGCCTGCTTTTCCAGCTGCCCTCTACATCAGCCAGGCATGCCCCGAGGCTCCCTGCTGCCACACCCTTGCTTATTCAACATGTTATTCATTTAAGCACAGGAGAAAGGGTTCAGTGTGGCCCTACTGTGACTGGAACGAGAGAGGCCATCGGGAATGGAGGTAGCCTTTCAGTTGTCACCATTCCCTGTTTGTAGACCTCGTGAATTCTCTCTCATGACATCTATTTCTCTGCATTTCTGCCCTGTTCTCCCCTCACTTATGACTATCCCCTCTGTGTCCTCCAAGTTTCTGTTCTGGAGGGACCCAACTTCTTTCTAACCTGCCACCAGAGTATCATTTAATTTTATATATTAAATTTTTTTAATGTTTATTTATTTTTGAGAGAGACAGAGACAGAATGCGAGTGGGTTGGGCGCAGAGAGAGAGGGAGGCACAGAATCCGAAGCAGGCTCCAGGCTCTGAGCTGTCAGCACAGAGCCTGATGTGGGGCTCGAACTCACAGACTCTGAGATCATGACCTGATCTGAAGTCAGATGCCCAACCGACTGAGCCACCCAGGCGCCCCTATATTAAATAAATTCCTGACTCTGGGAATTCAGGCCTCTTCTTTCAACTCCTTCAACCTCTTCTTTTCGGACAATACAGCTTTTTGGTCCTAAGAGTCTAGACCCTGGAAAGCTTAATTTTCCTTAAGGGCAAGGGAAGCCCCAAGCATTCACTCCTCGGTGAATATTTGCTGACTAAATATTTACCTGCTATGCTCCAGGCACTGTTTTAGGTACTGGGGATACAGCAGTGAATGGCAACAAGAAACAGTATTTCTGCCCTGGTGGAGTTCATACTCTAACAGGTGGACGGTAAACCAGATGGATAAGTAAATTAAATACTATAAGCTGAAGCCCTATAACTGCTAAGGAGAAAAAAAAGTTCAGAGGAGATGATCCAGGAATGAGCCATGAGGCTTTCTTGGGAAACCCAAGCAGAGCAGGTGCAAAGGCCCTGGGGCAAAGGTGTGTTGGACTGAACGAAGAGCCAGGACAGCAGTGTAGTTGAAAAGGAGTGAGCAAGATGGACACTAGATTTCAGAAAGATAGTGAGATGTGTCTGACAACTTAAGTCCCTCTAGGCCACAATGAGAACTTTGGCTTGTATTTTGAGTGAAATGGAGAACCACCGAAGGGTTTTGAGCAAGAAAGCAGCATGATCTGACATATATTTTTATTTTGTTTTTTTAATGTTTATTTATTTATCTTGAGAGAGAGAAAGAAAGAGCAGGGGAGGGGCAGAGAGAGGAGAGAGAGAATCCCAAGCAGGCTCCTTGCTGTCAGCACAGAGCCCCACATGGGGCTCCATCCCATGAACCATGAGATCATGGCCTGAGATGAAACCAGGAGTCAGACGCTTGACCGACGGAGCCATCCAGGCTCAGCCCCATGACTTGTACATTTAAAGGATCCTCCCGGCTGCTGTATGGAGAACAGACTATAGCAGGGGCAAGACTGGAAGCAGGGGACCAGTTAGGGGACTGCCACAAAATCCTGGCACTAGGTGATGGTGGCTCGGGCCAGGGAATGAGCAGTGATGAAGATGAGAAATGGCTGCACACAAAATCTTGTTTACTCTCTTGCGCTGAGCAAGAGAAGATTCTCTCTCATCGTTTACAGATGGACCTATAGAAAAATAAGACATATTTGAAATCATTTTACCTTACCATGGACACAGAAGAGCTGAGGCATCCAGGCCGCTGGCTTCATCTTAGATGCACAGATCCTGGGTACCCCAGAACTTCCCAGCATAGGGTCTCATTTGTCACTCCTCTGTGACATGATATGCTTGAGTCCATTTTCATGGAACAGTTGGTAAGTGGAGCAACTAAGCCATCCTGAAGAAAGCTGGCATCTTTTGGGTTCAGTCTATCTGAGGCTACCTTGCCCTTGGTTAGCTGTCTCCCTGCCAACACGATCAGTTTCCTTTTTTCTTTTCTCTTCTCTTCTCTTTTCTCTTTTTCTTTCTTTCTTTCTTTCTTTCTTTCTTTCTTTCTTTCTTCTCCTCTTTCTCTTCCTCCTTCTTTTTCTTTTAGTTTTTTTTTAATGTTTACTTATTATTGAGAGACAGAGAGACACAGAGAGTGAGTAGGGGAGGGGCAGAGAGAGGGAAAGACACAGAATCCGAAACAGGCTCCAGGCTCTGAGCTGTCAGCACAGAGCTCGACGTGGGGCTCGAACCCACAAACTGTGAGATCATGACTTGAGCCAAAGTCAGTCACCTAACCAACTGAGCCACCCAGGTGCCCCTCCTCCTTCTTCCTTAGAGAGAGAAGGCGCAAGTGAGCAAGGAGCAGATTGAGAGAGACAGAGACAGAAAGAAGTGGGGCTCACCCAAAGCAGGGCTCATATTCACAGAAGCAGCTCATCTGATGCGTGCCTGATGCGGGGCTCAAGCTCCCGAACCCTGAGATCGTGACCTGAGCCGAAGTCGGATGCTTAACCGACTGAGCCACCCAGGCATCCCTCTTTCCTATTCTTTTTTAAGATTTTATTTTTAAGTAATCTCTACAGCCAACATGGGGCTCAAGCTCACAACCCTGAGATCAAGAGTCACATGCTCCCCTGACTGAGCCAGCGAGGCGCCCCTGGCCTGTCAGTTTCATACTGCTCATTTGAGGCAGCCAAGATAACATCAAGCAGAAGGCACCTACTGCAGCTGCTTTCCTCAGAAGTGGGTGACAGTAAGGCCAATGCTTTGAGTTTCATAAAGTCCTCTCTAGATGCTTCATCTGTTTGAACACTGATGAGTCATTTACTAAATTGGAGCACAGAGTCTAGAGAGGCAACAAGGCCCTTGCAAGCCATGCCAACAAGCTTGGAGATGATCGTGTGTATGCAAAAGGAGAATCATCAGAGGTTTTAAAGCCTAAGAGAGACCAGCTCAGGTTTCTCAAGGTTAATATGGACCTTCCCCAGGAGGTGGAACCTTCTCTAGAGGCAGGAGAGTGAAGAAAGGAAGAGCTGCAGTGGCAGTAAATTGTTCCCGTGAGAATTGATGGGCGTTTGGGCAAATGGAATGGAACTGAGAGACCCAACTGAGCCCTCAGAGAACAGACTATTTGAGATATGATAAAGGCCTGTGACTAAGGAAGAACTGTGTGTGTGTGTGTGTGTGTGTGTGTGTGTGCGCGCGCGCCCACAAGCGTGCAAGGAACATCCTGTCTCAGGACTTCCCCACGTGGTCCCAGCCTCAGATGTCTGCAACCCAACTCTTCAGGGAGTCATCTGCTCTCTCCAACATGGAACCTCTGATTCCCTAGAATCCTTGGGGCTTCCTTGTACTTTTGAGGCTTCCTCAGATTTATAGCCCTCAAACAGAAGGGGGAAAAAATGTTCTTTTCCTCTTTTAAACTGAAAACCAGGGGCACCTGGGTGTCTCAGTTAGTTGAGTATCCGATTCTTGCTTTTGGCTCCGATCATGATCCCAGGGTTGTGGAATCGACTCCTGTATCAGGCTCCATGCTAAGATCCTCTCTCTCTCTCTCTCACTCTCTCTCTCTCTCTCTCTCCCCCTGCCCCTCTCCCCCCACTCATTCTTGCTGTCTCTTAATAAATAAATTAAATGAATTAACAAACTGAAAAACAAAATCTGATAAATACGTAAATGAGTATACTTACCTGCTGAAGCATACACATAGACTATAATCCAAGCAGTAGAGACTTTGAGATCATTTCCTGAATTCCTTCCATCCCAGGGGTTGTTACAGATACACTTGAAGTTTCTATAAACATAAGCCCTGATTCAAGAATCTAAATTTTGAAGATGGCCTAGAAGAAAACCTTTACTCTGGTGAGGGCTGATTTGACAATTAATTCTGGGTTAGATGCTCTGTGGGAAGATAATTAGTTTTTCCAAACACGTCCAACCTGTATGGTTAATTATTAGAACTGACATTTTTTTTTTTTTTGTCACAAAGAATCTATGGCTCTAAATTATTACCAGTGGTTATTTTTGAGATTTAGGAGTTGGGGTGGATGTTAAAAGAGAGTTTTCTTCCTTTTACTTTACATGCTTCTGTAATGTTTGAATTTTTTTAAATTTTATACTTTTAAAAAATGTTTATTTTTGAGAGAGTGGGGGGGAGGGGCAGAGAGAGAGGGAGACACAGAATCTGAAGTAGACTCCAGGTTCTCAGCTGTCAGCACAGAGCCCAACGTGGGGCTCCAACTCACAAACCGTGAGATCATGACCTGAGCTGAAGTGGGACGCTTCACCGACTGAGCCACACAGGCGCCCCTGTAATGTTTGAATTTTTAAGTGTGTGTTCTTTTTTGTCATCTCAGAACAATAGAAAAGAATTTGGTCAGATGTAAATCATAACCACTGCACAGAGGACCAAAGGAATCAGTCTGAATAATCTGATTTTAACTGAATTTGAAAAAGACTACCTGATATTATCTAAGTACTAGGAGGCAACTTGTCACATTGTAGCTGCCTAGCAGCAGATTATAGATAATCTGTCTGCAAAAGCCTTCCCCAGGGACAGCTACTGAAAGTGGCTTTGCAAACTGAACAGATTTCTTCACAACAGAGGGAGAATCTGAAGGTCCTTCCCACTTTCCCATAAGCGAAGACAAGTTCCTCAATTCTGTTGTGCTTTTAACTATTTGTATTTTTTTTAGTTACATAACTTACACATCCTCATTGTAAAAAAAGATCTGACAATACAGAAATGTGTCAACGTTATTCTTCAGAGGTAGCCACTGTTTGGGAGTTTGGTTGTGTGTCTTTTCAGATTTTTTATACACACACGCGCGCGCAAACAATTTCAACTTCTATTTTTTTATTTTTCCATCTGATTTCTTTCATGACCCAGTGATTCACTTTTATGGGTGCTCTCTATAAATTGCCAAATATTATAGATTGAATTCAGCTTTCCTTTTTTTTTTTAATTTAATTTTTAATTTTTTTTAATTTATATCCAAATTAGTTAGCATGTAGTGAAACAATGATTTCAGGAGTAGATTCCTTACTGCCCCTTACCCATTTAGCCCATCTCCCCTCCCACAACCCCTCCAGTAACCCTCAGTTTGCTCTCCATATTTATGAGTCTCTTCTGTTTTGTCCCCCTCCCTGTTTTTATATTGTTTCCCTTCCCTTATGTTCATCTGTTTTGTCTCTTTAAGTCCTCATATGAGTGAAGTCATATGATTTTTGTCTTTCTCTGACTAATTTCACTTAGCATAATGCCCTCCAGTGCCATCCACGTAGTTGCAAATGGCAAGATTTCATTCTTTTTGACTGCCGAGTAATACTCCATTGTATATATATGCCACATCTTCTTTATCCATTCATCCATCGATGGACATTTGGGCTCTTTCCATACTTAGGCTATTGTCGATAGTGCTGCTATAAACATAGGGGTGCATGTGTCCCTTCGAAACAGCACACCTGTATCCCTTGGATAGATGCCTAGTAGTACCATTGCTGGGTCTAGGGTTGTTCTATTTTTAGTTTTTTTTTTTTTTTATTTTTTTTTAAAATTTTTTTTTTTCAACGTTTATTTATTTTTGGGACAGAGAGAGACAGAGCATGAACGGGCGAGGGGCAGAGAGAGAGGGAGACACAGAATCGGAAACAGGATCCAGGCTCTGAGCCATCAGCCCAGAGCCCGACGCGGGGCTCGAACTCACAGACCGCGAGATCGTGACCTGGCTGAAGTCGGACGCTTAACCGACTGCGCCACCCAGGCGCCCCTATTTTTAGTTTTTTGAGGAACCTCCGTGTTGTTTCCCAGAGTGGCTGCGCCAGCTTGCGTTCCCATATTTTTCATTTTTTAAAGATGGAATTCACATACTGTGAACCTCACCATTTTATTATTTATTTATTTATTTATTTATTTATTTATTTATTTTCTTAATGTTTATTTATTTTTGAGAGAGAGAGAGAGAGACAGAGGGTGAGCAGGGAGGGGCAGAGAGAGAGGGAGACACAGAATCTGAAGCAGGCTCCAGGATCTGAGCTGTCAGCTGTCAACCTGATGCGGAACTCAAACTCAGGAATCGTGAGATCATGACCTGAGCCAAAGCCAGACGCTTACCAACGAAGCCACCCAGGTGCCCCTTATTTTGGTTTTGATTTGCATTTCCCTAACGACTGATGATACTGAGCATCTTTTCTATGTTAGTGGCTATTTACATGTCATCCTCAGAAATGTGTATTTAAACTCTCTGCCCATTTGAAAAGCTGGGTTATTTGTCTTTTTACTGTTGAGTTACAAGAGTTCTTTGTATATTCTGGATACAAGTCCTGTGTTAGATATGTGATTTGCAAATATTTTCTCCCTTTCTGTGGATTTTTTTTTTTTTTGCTTTTTTGTTTTTTAGAAGAAAAATAAGTCACTAACTATACTGTCTGTAACTTGCTCTTTTTCTTCAACAGTGTATTATGGGCATTTTTCAATGTGAAGAGAAAGCTATCTCATTCTTTTTCTTTTTCTTACCTTATTTCTTTCCTTACTTTTTTTTTTTTTTTTTTTTTTTTTTTTTTTTTTTTTTTTTTTTTGGTGGCATCCCATTATGTTTGTACCACAGTTTATTTGACCAGTCCTTTACTGAGCTTTACAGAGTCTTCCGTTTGTGTTGGTGAAAAACAATGGATCAGCAGGCCTTGGGCAGAAGAGGTGGTCATCTACCTACCGTGTTGTCTGCTCCTGGATGATGTGAAAATGCAAGCAGGCACAGGAAATGTCTCTAACCTGGTTACACTTCCTCTCAACTCATGCGGTTTCACAACCCCTACAGGCTCACCCCCACCCAGTGTCACCAGGCTGGCGCCTCTGTGAGAAAGTCCTACTGCAAGAGGCCCTGGGGCATTGTCATTTTCCTCTTTCACCCTGTCTGGGTTGTCAGCGAATCCCCAGGGCTCTCTGAACCTGGAGCCTTCCTTGGTCAGGTCCCTGTGGCCGCTGGAAGGATGAATTCCTGCACCATCGTAGTGAGGCTGCTGCTGTCTGGGCCTCTTTTCTTTGGTAGGCAAGGGAACAGGGAGGGTCGCGGAGGGGACATGTGTCTGTGGCCAGGGGAAGGGCAGGGCTTTGTGGAACTAGAGTACTGAGCAGCGGCTTTAAGGGTGGGAATGGCCTTAGCTGATGTGAGGATCAGGAATCTTGAAGGGAAAAGGGGGAAAGGAAAGAGAGTCCGAAGTAGAGGCAAGGTATGGAGGAAAAGACAGAGAAGGGAGACACAGGCGGCAGTAGAGATGTGGAGTGAGGTCTCAGAAAAAGGCAGATGGCTAATGGGTACCTGGAGCTGGGCTGGGGTCTGGGCCTGCCCTCTCTGGGGGTCAGTCCATTCACCTGAACAAATGGCGAGCAGCATCTCTGCTATCCCAGGATGCTATGGAAATAAGCCTGGTGCCTGGAAGGAAAGCAGGGCCAGAATGGACAGTTAGGGGCTTGCAGAGGATGCCCAGCCTGCTTGGGGGGTGGGGGGTGGGGGGGTGGCATGGGGGAATCTGAGAGCTAAGGAAGAGACTGGTGCATGGTGGCGTAGGCAGTAAGGGAGCATGAGATGAGAGGCAGCTTCACAGAAATCAGGGGATCCTGAAACTCTGAGTCTGTGGAAGGAGGCCGGAGGCTAATTATCTTGGGCCGGCGGCCCAAGGGAGAAGTGGGTGTGTAGGGAGATGCACCCTGCTATGGGGCAACCGCACGGCCTGGGGGGCGCCTTCCATCTGCCACTATCTCACGGACCTCCGCCTTCTCATCCTTCCTTCTTTGCAGGGAGGCCAAATGGGCTCTGGGTAGTAGGGAGTCGCTCCTTCCAAATTTCCCCGGGGTCAAGGCAGTCAAAGGGGAAGCCCAAGGGGAAAGGTCCGGCTCCTTCTGGGGCGTAGGCAGCTGGCTGCGGAGGCGGCGGAGGACAGCGCCAGGGTTTTGTGGGTGGACCCACCCACTTAGGGCACGTGGGCGCCGGCCAATGGGCGCCCGTGGCTCTGGGGGCGCGTGCGGGGTCTCTGGCCAGCGGAAGTGGCTGACCGCACCTCCCCCCCTCCCCCCCACCGTCTCCCTCAGCCCAGGTCTACAGCTACAACCTGGAAGTCCGCCACGTGCAAAACTTCTCGTTCCCACACGCCGGGAGGCATTTTGGGTACCGCGTTCTGCAGGTTGGAGACTGGTGAGCTGCCTCCCAGGCCCTCCCTGCCCTGCGGAGTCAGGACAGGCGGCCAGGACCCCAGCCCCGGGTGGGCCAGATGGGGAACCAGCGGGTCCCCAGGGTCTTGCCGTCTCACGGAGTCGGGGTGGGATTTCTCGGAAACAGAAGCGAGGCCGTCAGATAGGACGAGGACAGCCCATCTTTAAAGCTCCACATAAGTGTCTGACGGAAGAGTAAATATCACAGCCCCTAAAAGGCTATGCAACGCTTCCTAGATTTCCCACTGGCGCTCCGACTAGGCAGTGAGCTCCCTGACAGCAGGGATTTCGCTTCTCTTTCCCCCACCTCATCCCTAGCGTATATCCCAGCCTAGCACGTCGTAGATATGCTACTGAATTGATGCTACTGATGAACTGAATTGAATTTGAATTGATGACTGATTGAACGAACTCATAATGTGACATTGTCCCACATCATTCTCTGGACCTCAGTTTTTCTAGGCAATAAATGGAAAAAGATCCTTAACTTTCCAGAATTTTGACGTATTGGCTTATCTTATCTGGGATTCCACAGGGAAGGGGTAGGAGCTGAGGAGCCTCCCTGAAAGGGAGTGGCTGCATTACTTTGAGATTCTTGTGGATCTGAACCCTCAGTGGGTGGTAGTGGGTGGGTAAAAAACGGGACAACTCAATCTCACAGGCAAGATTTCTCATCAGGGTTGTCGTAGGAGCTCCAGGTGAGGGGAACAGCACAGGAAACCTCTATCAGTGCCAGGCAGGCACTGGCCACTGCATCCCAGTCAGCCTGCATGGTGAGTAACTGGTGAGAAAACTGGGAGGAATGGTGTCCCAGGGAAATTGAGGCTGGCCCACCACACCTGGGTTGCCTAAATTCCTCCAGCCCAATCTCCTGGTGTCTACAGGTTCCAACTATACCTCCAAGTACTTGGGAATGACCCTGGCGACAGATGCCACAAAGGGAAGCCTTTTGGTAAGAATTTTGTACAGTGTGATATGAGAGCCAGTGAAGCTTGACACTAAGGAGAGATTGAGAAGAAGAAAGGAAAATGGAATAAAGATCTTGTAGAAGATTAAAAGCATCAGAGAGATTCTGATTCAATCAGTGTTTATTAAGAATTGAATATGAGCCAGTTATTTTTGAGACCCAATATCATTTTTTTTCCAAATATGAAATATCTGTGACCACTGATGTACAGAGATGATTTTTGGTGGTATGCAAGTGTTTAATGTTTTATAGTTGCATTTTTATTTAATGTTTTTTTAGGAAAAATATACAACACATCAAATTCATGATTTCTTGGATTGAATTGCTTGGGATGAGGCTAAAGTTTTAAGAAAGTAAATTTAAAGTAAATAAAATATCAAATAAATAATAATATGCCTGAGACACCCACATGGCAGAAATTGTCCCATGGTACACAAATGCCTGCCGTTTGGGAATCACTGCTTTATCTTTTTTAACCCTTGAGACACTCGGGTAGATAGGGATCAGTATACACATTTTACACATGAAGAAGCAAAACCAAAGAGGTTAAGAGACTTGGCCAAGGTCACATGGTTTTATTTTATTTTATTTTTTATCAAGTTTATTTATCGAGAGAGAGAGAGAGAGAGAGAGGCAGGGAGAGAGGGAGAATCCCAAGCAGACTCCACACTGTCAACACAGAGCCCAACGTGGGGCTCGAACTCACAAAGCACGAGATCATGACCTGAGCTGAAATCAAGAGTCAGATGCTCAACCAACTGAGCCACCCAGGTGCCCCAAGGTCACATGGTTTTAAAGAGGTAGAGCCAGGATTGGAGTCAAATTCCCATTTGATTGTAAGCCCATTGGTCTTTACAGTTCATCCCAGCAGCATCTTCTGACACAGGTATGTGAGAGATAGAAGGCTAGCTGAGTGAAATATTTACCCAGTATTTAATTTGAGCTTGTTTACTTAGCTGTTATTAACATGCCAGCCAATGTGCTGGGTTCTGATGGGGTCAGAGGAGTGAGATACAAAGATGACATGAGCTCTGACTTTCAAGAAAAATTGCAGCTTGACAGGAGAGATAGTCATAAATGAAAGAAACAACACTGTATATTCCGGGAATAGTGAGTGATTTGGCTTAAACACAGAATGTGTGATTGGGAATGGAAGAAGAAGGGCCTGGAAATGTGGGGTAGTGCTCAACTGTAAACGATATGAATGCCAAACTCAAGAGTTTAGACTCTGTCCTCTAGGCATAACCAGTTGGATGTGGGGAGTGAGGATAGGGGATGATGACTGAAGGTTCTTGTTCTTTACTGATGATGCCCAAAAGACACACAGGAAAAGGAAGCCCTAACCCTTCTTTTTTTAACCTTTGCTTCCTTCAGGCCTGTGACCCTGGACTGTCTCGGACATGTGACCAGAATGTTTATCTGAGTGGCCTGTGTTACCTTTTCGACCAGAATCTGAAGGGTCCTGTGCTGCAAAGTCATCCTGGTTATCAGGGTAAGGAGCTGGGGATCTAATGGGTAAAAATCTCTCCCAAGTGGTTGCTCATACGAGGGAACCAGCATGGGCAGGCCAACCCATGGAGACACTTCATTAAGTCCCTTTGTGTCTGGCCTCTGTAGAATGTATAAAGGGCAACGTAGACTTGGTATTTCTGTTTGATGGTTCAATGAGCCTGCAGCAAGATGAATTTCAGAAAATTCTGGACTTCATGAAGGATGTGATGAGGAAACTCAGCAACTCTTCCTACCAGGTAAATATATTAATTAGCTTTTCTGTTTGTAGGCAATACATGCCTACTTGAGCTAGCTTAAGGCATAAAAAAAATTTGGCATGAGGTGTCTCCAGAATCTAAAGCCACGGTGTAACTGGACCTCTGGAAGAGTCAAGAACCAGGAAGTAAAAAGCTTGTAGGATTTTCCTTAGTTCTCATTTCTGTTTCTTTTTGGCTTTTGCTTCCCTCTTCTCTCTTGCAGACCAGCTCCCTCAGCTTCTTTGGATCACATGAGACTGTGGAAAGCTCCCAAGTTCACATGTGAAGGTTTCAGGAGGATGGGTTTTTTTGGGTTTTTTTTGTTTTTGTTTTTTGTTTTTTGTTTTTTTTTTTGCCTCTTAACCAACCCCTCCCTCTGCAAATTCCAAATTCCCAGAGAATAGATTCTGACTGGCCTAGCCTCAGTCAAGTGGCTCTCTCTCTGTGGCCCAACCAGCTGTAGTCAGTTTAGCAGGGTCATTCAGCACAAATATGGTTACTAGAAGCCATCCCCACTGGTGAGGCAGGCTGACCCAGAGGATAGGAGTTCAGCAGACAGCACAACGTAAGGGATCAGAGGCTTATTTAATTTTATTTCTGTGTTTGTGTATATATTACCTCATTTTCAAAAGAATGCTTTGAGGCAGGGATGTGGAGTTGGGTTCCCCAAGTCTTGGATAAGAAATAGATTGGAGTATTCCTTGGCAATCAAAAAGAATGAAATCTTGCCATTTGCAACGACGTGGATGGAACTAGAGGGTATTATGCTAAGCAAAATTAGAGAAAGACCAATATCATATGACTTCACTCACATGAGGAATTTAAGATACAAAACAGATGAGCATAAGGGAAGAGAAGCAAAAATAATATAAAAACAGGGAGGGGGACAAAACTTAAGAGACTCTTAAATATGGAGAACAAACTGAGGGTTGCTGGAGGGGGTGTGGGAGGGGGGATGGGCTAAATGGGTAAGCGGCACTAAGGAATCTACTCCTGAAATCATTGTTGCACTAGATGCTAACTAACTTGGATGTAAATTAAAATTAATTAATTAGTTAATTAATTAAATAAAAGAAATAGATTGGAACAGACAAGTGGGAAGGGATATGTAATGCCATTTCATTTCTTCTTTTTCTAGTTTGCTGCTGTTCAGTTTTCCACGGAATGCAAAACAGAATTTGATTTCTTGGATTATGTTAGGGTGAAGAACCCTGATGCTCTGCTGGGCAAAGTAAAACATATGCGGCTGTTGACCAATACCTTTCACGCCATCAACTATGTCACGTGAGTCCCCTTGTGCAGGAGAGAGCCCACTCTTTGTTGGCTTCTTCAGGTTTCAGGGTGTAGGAACTCAACAGGTGGGCTCAGCAAGGGGCGGGTTATTGGAAGAATTCAAGTGGAGCTATTTTAGTACAGTTTCTTCTAATTGTAAGTAACAGAAACCTACTTTATACTAACTAAATCCCCCAGGGCAGTTCTTGGGAGGATGCAGGGATAGCTCATAAACCTTTGGGGCAGGGAGTATGGCCAGACCTCATGAGGGACTAGAATTAAGACTTGGAAAGTGATTGTGAACATGGAAGCCATGGTAGAGTCCCATCATAGATGGTGATCGGCTTCTGGAGTCAGTGTGTGAACAAAAATCTCTGATAGTCAAAATTGTCCTTGAAGAATTCCTTGAACTGTTCTAAAATTTGACATATTCAAGTCCACGTTGGAAACTAGCATATCCTGATTTCCTAAATCTACTATAGAAGTTTTTTTCCCCCAGAGTTGGACCAGATGGCTTTATTGTTATTGTTGTTGTTGTTTTTGGTGCAAAAAAGGTGGTTTTATTAAAGCACAGGGACAGGACGCACGGACAGAAAGAGATGCCAGATGGCTGTGTTTAAAGTGAGGCTTAGATGAATGTAGCTGGAGTGTGTTGAAGGGCCATATTATGTATTTTATTTATTTTGTTGTTATTGTTAAGGGCAATAAACAAGACATTTACTTTTCATACTTATTTGGGGGAAAGGAGAAAAATCAGTTTGCCCTACCCCATGATGGTCTTTCTGAAGGAGTCACCGTTCATCCCATAGAATTGGATAAGTTGCTTGATCTGAAGGTTTTTGTACTTTTAATTCATGAAGAGAACTTCCTGTGACGAGAGTGATCAAAGGGTGAGTCTTTGTGGATGGCTTTGCTGGTGCACAGCCAGACTCCCTCTCTGAGTGAAGCTTTTCCCACACTGGCCACACAGATAGGGTATCTCTCCTGTGTGTGTTTTGCCTTGCAAGATACGATTCCTCCTGGTGTAGAAACTCTTCCTGCATTGTATGCAGCATAGGGTTTCAGGCCCGTGTGGACTCTGATGTGAACAATTCAGCTTCCTTTCTGACTGAAGGCTTTTCTACACTGATCACATCTATAGGGGTTTTCACTGCTGTGAACTCTTCTTTGAACAGCAAGGTTACTTTGATTCCTGAAGTTTCTCTGACAAATAGCACACTCATAGGGTTTCGGTCCAGTGTAGAGTTTTTCATGAACGGCCAGACTACCTCATTGACTAAAGTTTGTCCCACACTCCTTGCACTGATAGGGCTTCTCTCCTGTGTGTTTTTGCTGATATGTGACAAGATTGCCTTTGCCCCTGAAGCTTTATCCACAGTGGGTCCACTCAAAGGGCTTTTGACCAGTGTGGATTCTCTCACGCAAGGTTAGACTGCCTTTTTGCCTGAAGGATTTTCCACAGCCCTGACATTCACAGACCCTCTGCTTCACTCCAGGTGAATCTTCCTGTAGTGTCTTTGACTCTGGGGATTTTTGTTCCAGCTTCTCTCTTCTGAAAGCGTTCTGGAAATCCCTTTCAGAATCCTGCGGCCTCGGAGTGAACATGTTTGTGTTGGGCTTCTGTCCTCATGTGCACTGAAAAATGTTACATTTGGGGCATATCTGCCACGGCAATCCAGCAGGGTAGCTGTTGGAAATCCAAACATGTCCACGCCTGTTGTATGACCTTCATCACCACCTCTTCAAATGATTCTTCCACGGGCTGTTCTTGAACACCACAGTGGCGCTTGCCCACAGACAGACAGAGGCTAGCACGAGCCAATAGCAGTGCCAGCACAAGCGGACCAAACTACAACTCCCAGGAGCCTGTTTGTTTGTTTATTTTATGTACTTATTTATTCATTCATGCATTCATTCGTTCATTCATTTCATTTATTTTTTTTTAAAGTAGGCTCCATATCCATCGTGGGGCTTGAACTAGCAACCCTGAGAATTCAGTTGAGAGTTGCATGCTCTACTAACTGAGACAGCCACGCTCCCCCATATTGTATATTTAAAAAAATACTTATCTTGGGGGTGCCTGGGTGGCTCAGCCAGTTAAGCGTCTGACTTCGGCTCAGGTCATGAGCTCATGGTTCGTGGGTTTGAGTCCCGTATCGGGCTTCTGTGCTGACACTCAGAGCCTGGAGCCTGCTTCGCATTCTGTGTCTTCTTTTCTTTCTGCCCCTCCCCTGCTCATGCTCTATCTCTCTCTCTCTCAGAAATAATAAACATTAAAAAAAAAAAAAATACCTTTCCTGGGGCACCTGGGTGGCTCAGTCAGTTAAACGTCCCACTTTGGCTCAGGTCATGATCTTGCAGATTGTGAGTTCATGCCCCGCATCCGGCTCTGTGCTGACAGCTCGGAGCCTGGAACCTGCTTCAGATTTTGTGTCCCCCTCTCTCTCCCCCTACCCACTCTCACGTTCTGTCTCTCTCTCAAAAATGAAGAAACATTAAAAAAATTTTTAAGACCTATAGTTATTTATTTTGAGAGAAAGAGACGGCAAGAATGGGGGAGGGGCAGAGAGAGGAAGAGATAGAATCCCAAACATGCTCCACACTGCCAGCACAGAGCCCGACACGGGGCTCAAACCCACGAAACCATGAGATCACGACCTGAGCCAAAACCAAGAGTCCGACGCTTAACCGACTGAGCCAGAAATGCCCATCTTTCAACATTAAAGTGGCTATGAAAACTGGAAACGTGGAAACATGGAAGCAATTTGAGGAATAAGAGAATTATATCTTCCATCTCATGCTCCCCTGGGCACACACTCAAATCCATTGAAAGAGCCGCATGGGCCTCCTGTGCTATGATGCTTGTTTTTCACATTTTCATTCCTTTGCTGGGCAGGTATAGTTGAATTTGCATTAGTTACACATGCAAGTGATGCAGGTCCTTAAGACTCTACAGATGTGTTTCCACCTCTTTTCTTCTGGGGCTCACTTGACCTGTCCTGTCTGCTTCATTCTTCCCTGTCTATGGACAGCTTTGGTGGGTCCGTGGCAAGCCATGTCCATGGAAAAAATAGCAGCCTCAGTTCCTCAGTTCGGATGAGCAACCCAAATTCCAGCTTCCAGGAGAGAAAATCTGATTGGCCGAGCCTGGGTTAGGTGTCCACGGGTCCATCCAGCTCTGCTCTGTGGCATAAAGTCACATAGCACAGATGTGGATTCTGGGGTCCCACCTCTGTGGGAAGGGGGCAGTTTCTTAGAGAAAGAGGTCATGATAGGATGGAAAGGTACCCCAAAAGGTGTCAACTGTAGAAGCAAAAAGGAGCAGCCATAGAAATATATTTTATAAATATTTCTTGACTACCTGACTGTGTGCCAGGCAGTATTCAAGGCCAGGACTTGGCTAATTTTTTCTGAAAAGAGTTGGGTAGTATATTTTAGGCTTTCTGGCCACATCTAGTATCTCTTGCATATTCTTCTTTGTTTGTTTTTGTAACTTTTAAAAAATATGCATGTAAAAGCCATTTTTTACACATGGACCATACAGAAACAAGCTGTGGGCTGGTTTTGGCCACGTATGCCGAGGTCTAGGTTCTGGGAATAGAGCAGTAATTGAAACAAAAATTTCTACCCTCTCGAGGTCCAACATTGTATTAGGGGAGAGAAATGCAACAGATAGGATAAAGAAGTAAATTTGATAATATAGTAGAAGATGTAAGTTTTATAAAGAAAAATAAAGCAGGGGCGCCTGGGTGGCTCAGTCAGTTAAGCGTCTGACTTTGGCTCAGGTCATGATCTCGCGGTTCGTGGGTTCGAGCCCCGCGTCAGGCTCTGTGCTAACAGCTCGGAGCCTGGAGCCTGCTTTGGATTCTGCGTCTCCCTCTCTCTCTGTTCCCTCCCCTGCTCTCACTCTGTCTCTCTCTCTCTCTTTCTGTCAAAAATAAATAAAGATTAAAAAAGAAAAAGCAAGCAATATTCAGTAGGAAGATGAGGGAAGGTTACCTGTGAGCAAAGACTCGTTGAAGGTGAGGAAACTGTCCCAGGCAGAGGGAATAGCAAAGGCCATGAGATGGGAATGTGCTTGGGAGGCTCCAAGAACAACCAGGACACCAGTGTGGCTGGAGAGAAGTAAATAGGGGTGGAAGTAGTAGGAGGTGAGGTCAGAGAGAACCTGGGAATCCAAGTACTTAGGGACTTGGAGACCATAGTGAGGACTTTGGTTTTCCCTCAAAGTGAGAAGACAAGTCCATTGGAGGTTTTGAGCAGAGGGGTGATCATCTGATTTATGTTTTTAAAAGGATCCCTCTGGCTGCTATTAGCCTGTGGAGGGGGCAAGGATGGGAGCAGGGAGGCCAGGTAGGAGGCTACCGCAAAATCCAGATGAGAGGTGATGGTGGTTTAAACCGGGGTGGAAATCAGGGCACCTGGGTGGCCCAGTCGGTTAAGTGTCTGACCTCGGCTTAGGTCGTGATCTCATGGTTCATGAGTTTGAGCCCCACGTCGGGCTCTGTGCTGACAGCTTAGAGCCTGGAGCCTGCTTTGGATTCTGTGTCTCCCTCTCTCTCTTCCCCTCCCCTGCTCACTTACTCACACGTGTGCTTGCTCGCTCGCTCTCTCTCTCTCTCAAAAATAAATAAACATTTTAAAAAATTTGAAACCTGGGTGGAAATCCATGAACAGCCATGAGAGGCCATGTCCGTGTGGACAGAGTTTGGGGAAACAGTTTGCATCCAAGATAGAACAGGGGTCTCAGCCCTGCCTGTCAGAGCTCCTCCATTCTAAAGCTTCCAGGGGGCTTTCCTGCCCTTCTTTCTGCGTCTCTCCTCCACCTGCTGCCGCAGCCCCCCTGTGTGACTTTGAGCCTCTGCTCCCAAAGCAGGTCATGTCATAAGTCAGGGGTTGTAGACCTGCTACTCTTGGGTTAATTGTCCATCTCTGTTGGCTGTGGGGTGGGGAGGGAAGGATCAGATGGTACACATAGAGCTGCTGTCCCAACAGAAGCCGTGGGCACCCTCTCTTGCTTCAGAAGGAGGCTGTGGACAGGTGGGACTTTGGAGCCTTGGCCTGTCCGACATTCAGTACTCCCGTCCTCCTTTTATGTCACATGCACTGAGTGCCTACTCTGTCAGGAGCCAGGGATACAGAAGCAAATCAGACGTGGTCCTTCCTTGAGGAACTCGCGGTTTGGGGAAAACTGACACGGAAACAAGTTACTTCAGTCCCCTGGGAGACTTGCTGTAGCGGAGGTCTACAGGTGGCCTGGCGATGGTGGGGGAGGCAGGGTGGATAGGAGGGGCTAGATTAGCTTGCTCTGGAAAAGTGACTTCCCAGTTTTCTCCAGCCATGGAGCCCGTTTTCCGCACTGAAATCTCACCTGGATCCCCAGCATGTCTAACTGGTGAAAGAGTAGTTGCATGTAGTTGAACTGGAGCGTAGGAAGCCCAGATAGCTCCTCAGAAAGCCTCCCTGTCGCTGCCCATGGGCTGTGGGGACAGCCCCCTGGCCGCCCAGAATTCTGTGGAAGAGCAGGGTCAGGAGGAGAGGTGTGGCAGCAAGGGCGAGGTAGGGTTAGGTAGGCGGTTCAGAAGAGAACTTTGAAGGCTGGGAATACCTGCCTGGGGGATGGGAGAAGGGCTTTTGCATAATCAGCAGGACAGTGACTTAATGAGCGGGATGAGTCAGGGAGACCATGATCTGGAGGAGTCTTTCACATCGCCCGCCTTCCTGGACACAGGGAAAAGGTGTTCCGGCAAGACCGGGGGGCCCGGCCAGATGCCACCAAAGTGCTTATCATCATCACTGACGGGGAAGCCACTGACTCAGATCAGAACATTGACTCAGCCAAAGACATCATCCGCTACATCATTGGGGTACGGGCCCTGGCCCCTGGCTTGTCCCCTCTTTCCTCTCCTGTTCCTGAACCCCCACTCCCCTTTCTCCTTGGGGCCAGGGCTTTGTGAAAATATTAGAAAATTGGTCTGTGATTCTGGGAATGCCAGCTCTCCACTCTTTACTCCCTCACAGATCGGAAAGCATTTTGAAACCAAGGAAAGTCAGGAAACGCTCCACAAGTTTGCCTCAAAACCTGCAAAGGAGTTTGTAAAGATTCTGGCCACGTTCGAGAAGCTTAAAGATCTGTTCACTGAGCTGCAAAAGAAGATCTATGCCATTGAGGGTGAGTGGCTGACCCGGGGAGAGAGAGTCTGGGAAGTTGTTTACAGAAACACTTCTGGGACATCAGACTAGAGACACAGTAATAATAACGCGCGCTTATGGAGTATCTAATGCTGTGTCAAGAGCTCTCCTGGAATAGGACCTCAGGAGGAAATTTAGGAGAGGATGCTTTAAGGACCAGCCTCTGTTTCCCTCTGAAATTCCATCTTCTTTGGAAAGCTCAGCTTGGTCTGGGGTGGAGCCAGAATTGACCCCTATTTTGCTGGTGTCAACCGAGGGCTCTGGAAAGACTATAATTCCGCCCCCTCCTCTGCCAGCTCCCTCATTTTTACTTATCTTCAAATTACTTAAGACGGGCAAGTGGACAGCGGCTGAGCGCAGGGAGCCCATGGGCCCTATTGGCCCAGAATAAAAGGTTATGACTGTAGCCTCTGGATAGAACACTTGCCTTGGAAGGGTAATTCCCCAGGAATCCTAGTCTGCTGAAAGGTACATGATTCTTCCTGGGAAGGCCCCTTTGCTAGGACACAGGCTTGGTGTTCAGTTGAGTTGAAGAAGCAATGTATATATCGATTTTTAAAATATTTATTTATTTTTGAGAGACAGAGTGAGACAGAGCACGAGCAGGGGAGGGGCAGAGAGAGAAGGAGACACAGAATCTGAAGCAGCCTCCAGGCTCTGAGTAAGGCGTCAGCCCAGAGCCTGACACGAGGCTTGAACCCACAAACCGTGAGATCATGACCTGAGCCAAAGTCGGGCGCTCAACCGACTGAGCCACCCAGGCTCCCCGAAGCTATGTATATATAACGGGATTGGGTAGACCACTCAAGAATCCACTCTGTCGGGGGGCCTGGGTGGCTCAGTTAGTTAAGTGTCTGACTCTGGATTTTGACTCAGGTCACGATCATGAGTTTGAGCCCCTCATCAGGCTCCAGGCTAACAGTGTGGAGCCTGCTTCGGATTCTCTCTCTTCCTCTCTCTCTCTCTCTCTCTCTCTGCCCCTCCCTACTCTTTCTCTCTCTCTCAAAATAAATAAATAAACTTAAAAAAAAAAAAAAGAATCCATTCTGCCTGTGCTGTGTGACCTCAGCCAGGTCAGTTTCTCTCCGTGAGGCTCTTTCTCTGCTGAATGGGGATAATACCAATCTCACAGCACTGGAAGGTTTAACTGTTGTTTTAGTTTCCTAGGGCTGCTGTAACAGAGTACCAAAAACTGAGTGGCTTAACGCAACAGAAATTTACCATCTTGCAGTTCTGGAGGCCAGAAGTCAGAAATGAAGTGTTCGGCAGGGGCGTGCTCTTTCTGATGGTTCTAGGAGAGAGTGCTTCCTTGCCTCTCCTAACTTCCAGTGTTCGCCCACAGTCCCTAGCATCCCTTGGCTTGTAGCTGCATCCCTCCTGCCACCTGGCCATCTTCTCTCTGTGTGTGTCTGTCTCTCTGTGTCCAAATTTCCCTTTTTTATAAGGACACCAGTCATATTGGATCAAGGTCTACCCTGATGACTTCATTTTAGTTTAATTACACTGCAAAGACCCTATTTCCAGACAAGGCCACATTCTGAAGTACTAGGGGTTAGAACGTGAAAATATCTTTTTTTACAGAACACAGTTCAGGCCCTAACCACTGCTTAGCAAAGTGCTTGGTACCTCATAGGCTGTGTACAAATCGAGCTCTGATCCCCTGTCCTGGCCTGCCTTTCCTCATGCTCCAGATCATATTTTATTTTATTTATTCTATTCTATTCTATTCTATTCTATTCTATTCTATTCTATCTTATTTTATTATTATTTTTTTTTAATCCTAAATCTGTTTGTTGGGATAGTTCCCCACTCATGTTGACTCGGGGCTTTTAGTGCTGCTTCCATCTGAAGGAGCATCCTTCTGTGAGCCTTGCTTGTCCTTCTGTCGGCTGGCACAGGACGGTGGAGCAGCCCCAGACAGCACCACCGTCTGCACGTGGCTGAACATGGTCGTGATTTTGTAGCATCCTGGGCACTTCACGCCCGTGAAGTAGGAGTTGGGGCTCTGCACCAGGCACTTCTTCTTGGGCTTCCTCTCCTCCTCTTCCGGGGACGGGGGCAGGAGGTCCTTCGCGAGAGGCATGTTCTCTTGGGCAGGTCAGCACTGCCAGAAAGTCTCCAGATCGTATTTCAGATGTCCCTGCCTCTGACAAGCTCTCACTGAACTCGAGTCTAGGTTGGGTGTCGTGGTAACGGCTGTGTGTTCCCTATCCTGGCCCCTGAGACTTCCGTTGTATTGAATCATCTGCTCCGTGTCTGCCTCCCACGCCACACTGTGAGGTCTGTCATGGCAAGCATTGTGTCTGCCTTTTGACCGTTGTATCCGTGGCACGAAATATTTAGTTGTTCTAAACATTTATTAAGAGTGAATGAACAAATCTTCACAGTAATCAGTGCGTTTCTTGAAAGCTTACAGGTAATAGACAGTTTATCTGTATCATTTAATTCATTGCTCTCAGGAGCCTTGCAAGGCTGGTGGGATGATTTTCATTGTATTAATTCATGCTTGCACCAACCAGGTACCGGGGGCTGTGAACAAGGCACTCAGGGGTAGTGTCAACATGGAGCTCGTATTCGGGTTGGATAAAGAAAAAAAAAAACAAAAAACAGGATAATTAGAGATTATGATAAGTGCTATAAAGAAAATGAATAAGTTGGATAGAAAGGTTTATGGGGGAGTGGGGGAAGCCACTATAGATAGGCTTTTCAAGGAAGGCCTTTCTAGATGCCTTTTTGTTTTCTTTAATGGAGGTGAAATTCACTCTGAGATGACATTTGAGCCAAGACACGAAAGATGAGAATCAAACAGCCATGTGAGGAATGTGGGCAAAGAGCCTTATCATCAGCTCAGGGGCCCGGAGGTGGGGGATGGGCAGGCAAGCTGGAGGAACATAAAAAGGTCACGGTGATAGCAGTGTGGTGAGTAAATGAGAGAAGGTTGGAGAGAGAAGCAAGGGCCTTCCATTTCCTCATCAGTAGCTTGGGTTTTAATCTAAAGAGTGATGGCAGGGGTGCCTGGGTGGCTCAGTCGGTTAAGCATCCAACTCTTGATTTCAGCTCAGGTCATGATCTCATGGTTTGTGGGTTTGAGCCCTGAGTTGGGCTCCGTGCTGAGAGTGCAGAGCCTGCTTGAAATTCTTTCTCCTTCTGTCTCTCTGCCCCTCCCCCCTCTCAAAAATAAATAAACATTTAAAAATATGTTTTTTAAATAAACAACAAAGAGCAATGGCAAGTAATGAAGAGCTTTTTAAGAAAGGGAAATGTGTGGTCTGATATACATTTTTTAAAAAGATTACTCCAGGGGCGCCTGGGTGGCTCGGTGGGTTAAGCGTCTAACTCTTGGTTTCCACTCGGGTCATGATCTCACAGTTCGTGAGTTCAAGCCCCACATCGGGCTCCTTGCTGTCAGTGCAGAGCCCTCTTGGGATTCTCTCTCCCTCTCTCCCTGGCCCTCCCCCACTTGTTGTCTCCCTCTCTCTCTCTCTCTCTCTCAAAATAACTAAATAAATAAACGTTAAAAATAAAAAAAAATTTTTTAAAAGAAAGATTACTCCAGCTTGCTCTGTGGAAAATAGACATGACAAGAAGAAAGAAGTCAGAGACCAAGTAAGTAAGCTGCTGCAGTAGCCAGGCGAGGGAGCAGAGTGGCTTGGACCCTTGTGGCAGCAATACTGACCCTTCAGAGAAGGGGGCAGACACATTGAAGGTAGAACCATCCTGACTTGGTGATGTGTTGGAGGAAGAACAGGAAGGGGAGAATCAGTCTGGTTCGCCAGGAGGGGTGGGGGCTCCAGCCCTTGCAGCAGGGAAGCCTGAGCGGGAACAGAACTCCAGGGCTCCATCTTGGCCGTGCCGAGTCTGGGGCTTGTGCACTTGTGCCTAAGTCACTGCCCAGTCTGACTGTGATGTGGGCTCTTCCTTCTGTGTCCGAAGGTCGGTCCCATGCTCCTTTCTCAGTCTTTTCTCCAGTATCACTGTCCCTGCTGCTCCCTGGGGGTCCACCCATGCTCTTTACCTTGTCCCCCAGGCACGAGCAAACAGGACCTGACATCTTTCAACATGGAGCTGTCCTCCAGTGGGATCAGCGCTGACCTCAGCCAGGTGAGTGGCGGGCCTGAAGCAGGGGGCTGGCGGACGTTATGGGAATGTGGCTGAGCCCGCTCGTCTCCTTCCCTGGGCAGGGTCATGGTGTCGTGGGGGCAGTCGGAGCCAAGGATTGGGCTGGGGGCTTTCTAGACCTGGATGCCAAACTGCAGGATGATAGATTTGTTGGGAATGAACCGCTGACACCAGAAGCAAGAGCAGGATATTTAGGTAAGTACTTTTCTTTTCTGCTGGGTTCTTTTGATCTTAGGGGCCAGAGTCACTGAGACCAACTTTCAAAATAATAATGAAAGCAATTAAGCAACCAGCATGAACAAACTCAGAGTTTAAATATAGCCGTAACATTCTTAATTTTTCCCCTAGTAGCTCCTCTGCTGTGTAGTAATCATGTTTTTATTTTGTGTATTTTATGATGGTTAGACAGCGGGTTTTTAAAAAATTTTTTTAATGTTTATTTATTTTTTCAAGAGAGAGTGAGAATGTGCAAAAGGGGGAGGGGGAGAGAGAGACACAGAATCCAAAGCAGGCTCCAGGCTCTGAGCTGTCAGCACAGAGCCAGACATAGGGCTCAAGCTCAGAAACCGTGAGATCATGACCTGAGCCAAAGTCAGACGCTTAACTGACTGAGCTACCCAGGTGACCGTGATGCTTGGACATCTTGAGGCCTTATGAATCCTGGAGAGACTGCCCCTGCCAGGGCTAGCTAGTTCCCACAGAGAGTAAACAAGTGACCTGTGAGCAGGCCTTCCACGTGCCAACCAGCCAGCCCTGAGCCTGTATTCCCAACCACCTCCTTTACCATACCTTTCACACACCAAGCCCATATTCTCCCTGACCTAAATCTCTAGTCAGCCAAGGACCAGCTCTATAGACCAGAGCCGGCCAACATTGTTCAAACCATCCCATCCTAAGCTTGCTCAAGCTGGCCTATGCTACCTCACATTCCTTCCTACCGAAAGCACAATAAGGGCTCTGAGCCATTTTCTCGTCTCTCCTTCTGCTTCCTCACTGACCCTGGTGCTTCTGCCACGTGGCCCTGCATGGCCTGTCGTGCCCATGCCTCCTGCTATGGAGAGCTGTGCATAATAAACTTCTTTCAATGGCAGCGAACCTCTCTGTGTCATCTTTGCGTCTTACCCATAAATTAAATCCCAGGTACGGTTTTTTTTTCCTAACATTTACTTCTTATTGAGAGATAGAGACAGACAGAGCATGAGCATTGGAGGGGCAGAGAGAGGGGGAGACACAGAATCCAAAGCAGGCTCCAGGCTCTGAGTTGTCAGCACAGAGTCCGATGCGCGGCTCGAACCCACAAACCATGATATCATGGCCTGAGCTGGAGTCAGACGCTTAACCGACTGAGCCACCCAGGTGCCCCTTTCATATACCCTTCTGAGGGAGACTGCTCTCCACAATTTTTTCTTTTTTCTTTCGATATTCTTTACTGAGTATTATGTGTCAGGCACTGTTTTCTTGTTTCTTCCTTTTTTTATTTTAGAGAGAGAGAGCGAGTGAGCATGTGAGTCGGGGAGAGGGGCAGAGGGAGAGAAAGAGAATCTTAAGCAGGTTCCATGCTCAGTGCGGCACCTGATGCAGGGCTCGATCCCCCGACCCTGGAATCGTGATCTGAGCCAAAATCAAGAGTTGGGCGCTTGGGGCACCTGGGTGGCTCACTCGGTTAAGCATCCAACTTCTGCTCAGGTCATGATCTCATCGTTCATGAGTTCGAGCCCCACGTCAGACCCTGTGCTAACAGCTCAGAGCCTGGAGCCTGCTTTGGATTCTATGTCTCCCTCTCTTTCAGTCCCTCCCCTGCTCACACTCTGTTGGTCTCTCTCTCTCAAAAATAAATAAACCATAAAAAAAAAATTTTTTTTTTAAGTTGGACACTCAACCAACTGAGCCATCTGCATCAGGGGCATCAGGCATCACACGGGTGCCCCTGCCAGGCACTGTTCTAAGTGCATGGGATGTATTGACATATTTTACCTTAGTTTATCTCATTTTATTCTTATAACAACCCTGCGAGTATTTTTATTACCTTTATTTTATAGATGAAGGAGCTGAGCCCAGGAGAGTTTAAATAACTTGCCCAGGGTCACAAAACTAGTAGGTGGAACCCAGGTAGTGTAGCCCCAAAGTCTGTGCTGGTAACCACCACACTTACCGTATAGCTTCTACCCTAGTGCCTTCAGGGTGCTTTTGTGTCCCCCAGTATACTGCAAGCTAGCTGGCGGTTTCACTCACTGAAGAAGAAATAACCCGAAGTTTAATCTCTAGTTAAGCACCTGTCACATTAGACACACACACATACACACACACACACACACTGCATATATACATAATATATATATGGAGAGAGGGAGGGAGGGACAGAGGGATGTGATTATAGATGTATATATACATATATATATGTATATATGTATGTGTATTTTATATGTATATATAGGTATATGATTGCGTATATATAACTTTGTGCCAACTATACTTCAAAAAGAAAACTTTCAACTCCTGCTTAAAAAATAAAAATAAAAAATGAATATAATCTTGGGTGCCTGTGATGCCACTATCCTTCAGATCTTAGTTTAGATATCACTAGCATAGCACTAAGCATTTTATATCCGTGGTCTTCTTTAATCCTCAAAACCACCTTATGAGGTTCCTATTATCCCATTATTTAGATGAGAAAACTGAGTCTACAGCTATACCACCCTGAACGCGCCCGATCTCGTCTGATCTCAGAAGCTAAGCAGGGTCGGGCCTGGTTAGTACTTGGATGGGAGACGAGAAAACTGAGCCTCAGTGGCGAGGCATAATCGATTCAAGATCACACAGCTAGGAAGTATCAGCACAAGGAATAATAACCTCGTCTCTGATTTCAAAGGCCAAGTTCCTAACCCCTGTGCTTCAGGAATGTTCACGAATGAATGGGAAAGTGGTTCAGTCTCTTCGCCCTTCCTGTCTGTGCCATATCATCTCAGTTGTCTCTGTTTTCTCACTCACTTGCAACTACTCTAAGCAGAGAAGATGAAATTGAGTCAGTCATCTCTTGAATCAGAGTATTCCTACTAGGTGGGTCTTGGCTCAAGCCCAATCCCTGGTCCGGTTTCCTGCAGCATTTCCTCAGACATTCCAGCAATGAAAAAACCTTGCCGCACACACTAGCAATGAAGTAGGAAGATAGCCTGGAGTGATAACTTCAAACAAATTTTTTTCAGGTCTCCTGCTCTATTTTTAATGTCCGCGCAGATTTTGCACTCTTCTTCCTAATATATCTCATTGTATTTTTTGATTTTTAAGAAGTGTAGGGGCACCTGGGTGGCTCAGTTGGTTAAGCTTCTGACTCTTGATCTCAGCGCAGGTCATGATCTCACAGTTCATGAGATGGAGCCCTGTGTCGGGCTCTGCGCTGGTTGGGATTCTCTCTCTTTCTCTCTCTCTCTCTCTCTCCCTCTGCCCCTCCTCTGCTCCCGATCTCTCTCTCTCTCTCTCTCAAAACAATAAAGTAAAAACAACAACAAGTCAAATGTGTAGTCTCCCTTACCAACCTTCAGGTCAGCTGAGCCTCGGGAAGATGTGCCGTGGTTACCCTGTTCTGCATGGCTGCTCTTTCCTTGCATGTTGTCCAGTTTGACAAATGCAACCTTCGACCAGGATGGCGGGATTTGTGCCACGAGAAGCATGTGGCTGCTCTTCTCAGGAGAAGGTTCTCTGGCTGTTTCAATGTAGCTTTGCTACTAACCCAGTTTTCCAGTCTCTGCCCTGTTTGCCCCTGGGTTTTACCTTTTTGCAGCAGCCATTGTGTTCCTAATTCCAAGCACCAGCCCCCTCCCATTCTCTCATTCTCTCCCCCCACCCCACAGGTTACACTGTGACCTGGCTGCCCTCCGACAAAACCCTCACATCCCTGCTGGCGGTTGGAGCCCCCCGATACCAGCATGTGGGGCGGGTGCTGCTGTTCCAGGAGCTGAAGGGCAGAGGACACTGGATCCAGGTCCAGAAAATAGACGGGATCCAGGTGAGCATGGCCCTAGGGGATCAGGGACGCATGGGGCACTGGTCATGCTCCCTGCCGTCTGCTAGCAGGCCCTGTGCCAAGCACTGTTAGGTTCGGTCCTCACAAAGCCCTCTGAGGTAAGCTTTGTCACCTCTACTTCCCAGTTGAAGAAACTGAACCTCAGAGAACCCACCTTGTCCTAATTCATACAGGTGCTAGGTGGGGGGAGTCCAGGACTTCAACCTTCATTTGAGGGATTGGAGTAAGACGGACATGGTCCAGCTGAGGGGAGGCAGGTGTCCAGCTCGCAGGTGCTTCCTCAAACGTCTTCCTCTCCCTGCAGATTGGCTCTTATTTCGGTGGCGAGCTGTGTGGCGTTGACATGGACCAAGACGGGGAGACAGAGTTACTGCTGATTGGAGCCCCCCTGTTCTATGGGGAGCAGAGGGGAGGCAGGGTGTTTGTCTACCAGAGAAAACAGGTGGGGACCAGGACCCTGACCTGAAGGGGTGGGAGAAACAGATCCCCCGGCCGATCCAGGTCCCAGCTATTCTGAAAGGCTTTCTCTGTCTGATCATGGTGAATCAGATCTTTAGAACAACCGACAGATAATCGCTGATCCTTGGGTGGGTGGGCTGTGTGCAAGTGTCAAACCTTCTATTTATAAGAGACCTCATTTGGTCCTCCAAGTCACCTTTTGAGTAGCTCTGAGCTTTCTTTCATAAACGGGAGCCCTGCTGGGTCACTTTCCAAAGCCCCAAGGTCACACAGACAGCAAGGGGTGGAGCTGGGCCCTGAGCCCGGATGAGTCTGCCAGCACCATACCGATTCTTTGAGGGACCATGTCTGACCTTTCTTCAGCATTCTTCCTGTTCGCGGTGCCCCACCCTGCGAATGCTTGCAGAGTGACTGAGTGACCTGTCACTTTGCTCCTTCCCAGCTGGGGTTCGAAGTGGTCTCAGAACTGCAGGGGGATCCTGGCTACCCTCTCGGGCGATTTGGAGCAGCGATCACAGCCCTGACCGACATCAATGGGGATGAGCTGGCGGACGTGGCTGTGGGGGCCCCTCTGGAGGGGCAGGGGGCTGTGTACATCTTCAACGGGCAGCATGGTGGGCTGAGCCCCCAGCCAAGCCAGGTGAGAGGCAGCCTGCCCGCCAACCAAAATCTCTTCCCAGGCACCCAGAAGCCTCCAAGCCCAGACCCCACTCCCCAGCCCAACTCTTCCTCCCACTCTGGCCTGTCCTCTCCCTAGCTTAGCATGAATTTTTCTCTTGGTCTCAGCGGATAGAAGGGGCCCAGGTGTTCTCAGGAATTCGGTGGTTTGGACGCTCCATTCATGGGGTGAAAGACCTTGGAGGAGATGGCCTGACAGATGTGGCTGTGGGAGCGGAAGGGCAGGTGATCATACTCAGGTAAGACGGGACTGCTAATCATCCTTGGAGCAGTTACTATGTAGCAGGACTCTTTTGGTCCTCCCCCAACCCTGTTACATAGGTACCCTTCCTATACAGGCTTCATGTCTTACTCCAGTTTATTTATTTATTTATTTTTAATGTTTATTTATTTTTGAGAGAGAGAGACACAGAGCACAAGCTAGGAGGGGCAGAGAGAGAGGGAGACACAGAATCTGAAGCAGGACCCAAGCTCCGAGCTGTCGGCACAGAGCCCGACGTGGGGCTCAAACTCACAAACCGTGAGATCACGACCCGAGCCGAAGTCAGATGCTTAGCCCACCGAGCCACCCAGGCGCCCCTGTCTTACTCCAGTTTAAACAGCTACAATTCAGTGACAGACTGGAATTTGAACCCAGGCCTGTCTGACATTAAAGATCCTGTGATGGCTTTAGAACCTGGTCACCTGGATTCAGGCTGAAGCTCTGCCATTTACTTCTTGGATGATCGCACCCCAGTCACTTAGCTTCTCAGGACCTCAATTTCCTCATCTTTGAACTGGTGAAGACATTTCCTGTCTTGACCATATCTTAGAGTTACTGGAGGCATCATGTAACATCATATAGTGAATAGACATTTACTGAGCACCTGCTGTGGAGGGCCGGGAGCGCGCAAGCGGGAGAGGTGCAGAGAGAGGGGGACAGAGATCCAAAGTGAGCTCTGTGCTGACAGGCTGACAGCAACGAGCCCGATGTGGGGCCCTAACCCACTAGCCACTAGATCATGAGCTGAGCTGAGGTCGGACACTCAACCGACTGAGCTGCCTAGGCACCCTAGCACCTGCTGTGTCTTAATACTGAACCAGCCATTGGGTACAGACTGTGTAGGTGGGGAAATATATAATACAAGATTAAACACACAAGTAGGTGATTGCAAATTGTGGTAAGTGCCATGGGGGAAGTGAACAGCGTTCTGTGAGACAGAAGACTAGGGGAGACTTATTCTAGATCGGGTGGCCAAGAAAGGCTTCTCTGAGGAGGTGATATTTGAGCTGGGACTTGAAAGATGAGAAGGAGCCAGGCTTGCAGAAATCTGGGATGAGAGCTTTCTAGGTAGAAAGCGCAGGATGTGCTGAGGCCATAAGGCAGGCAAACGTTTGACTTGGCGGGAACGTCAACCAAGGGAGAGGGTGGGAGGAAATAAGAGTGGAGAGGCAGCCAGTGTGGCATGGATAGTAACAAGTTTGGATTTTATTCTGAATATCATGTAGCATCAGTGAAGGGTTATAAGCATGGAAGTAGCTGCCTATGTTTTCTCTTTCTGAAAGCTCATCCTTCCGTGTGGAAAGCGGATCAGAAGGTTGCTAGAAGAAACCGGGAAGCCCTAGTGAATTATAATTATTATTACCATTTCAAGGAGACAGGGACGTTGAGGTCTGCTTTCAGGAAGGAGAGTCCTCTGGACTCTGGTGGTTGGAGTCCCAGGTCTGACTGGGGACTGCAGTTGAGGCCGAGAGTGAGAGAGCTGGTGGTTTTCTGCCCTGCAGCTCCCGGCCTGTAGTAGATGTCCTCACTCTGATGTCCTTCTCCCCGGCTGAGATCCCAGTGCATGAAGTGGAATGCTCCTATTCAGCCAGTAACAAGAAGAAAGAAGGAGTTAACATCACAGTCTGTTTCCAGGTTAAGCCTATTACCCCCCAATTTCAAGGTCAGTGCCATTCTCCTGCTCCCCAGATGCAGGCTTATGGCCCCAGGATCTGCCACCATCCAACCCCTGCCTTTTCACCCTGCCCAGGGCACCTGGTTGCCACCCTCACTTACACTCTGCAGCTGGATGGCCATCGGACCAGAAGCCGGGGGCTGTTCCCAGGAGGTAGACGTGAACTCAGCAGGAACACAGAGGTCACCCAAGATGAGTCCTGCATCAAGTTCTGGTTCCACTTCCCGGTAAGGGAGCCATAGAGCTGCTGTGCGAAGTGAGGGGGCGGCAGAACTGACTGCAGTGACAGGAGACACTGGGTGCAAGGCACAGCTCGGTCACGTCCCATGGGGTCACAGGTCTCTTGGATCTCTCATACTATCATTTCCTCTACTGTGTAATAGTGGTAATAATACCGTTGCATATTTTCTCTAGTCCTTAATCTATGTACGTCGGTGTTTTCAACATAATTACCATTGTAAGATACTTCCCATTTTTTCCCCTTTTTCCACCCATCATATATCAATGCTGCTACCCGGCTTTTCATAATTATTTTAATAGCTGCAGAATATTCAGTCACGTGTGCATCCTTATTTCCCAGGTACATGGTCATTTATTGCTAACATCCATCACAGAAAAAGTTTGGTTTTTTTTAATACCATTTGAACAACTGCCATAATACCCAAATTCTGTTTGCTTCTAACAGTCCTGTGTGAAGTAGGGATGGTGGTAAATTCTTCCAGTCTTTTAAATATTTCGTAAGAGACAGAGTGTGGGATTGGTGTATAAGATTTTGAAATTTGTTTTCAATTTTTTGTTGTGGGAAGTTTCAAATCTATAAAAGCAGGAAAAAAATAGCTTAATGAACCCCCAAATACCCATCGCCCAGTGTCAACAATTCTGAGCTCACTTTCTCAGCTCGTTCATAGCTCCACTCAGTTCTCTTCTGCTTCCTTGCACCCCCCCACCCACCCAAAGATTTGGAAATTTTCAACATAAATCTTTCAGAGAAGAAGCAGTATGTTATGATGGGAAGACCTTAGGCTTGGGAATTGGATGGACTGGGGCTCACTTCCTAGTGCTAGTCCTTAGGAAACTTGGGTCATCTCTTTTGAACTCATTCTCCTCATCTCTAATGTGGGAATAATAATGCCTACATCTTCGGGTTGGTAGGAATTCAGGTGAAGATGATTTGAGTGCCTACAAAGTGCCACTGTGAGAGACCAGTAATAACATAAAAGGCCAATCCCCAGCTCTGTTCTTGAGGAACTAGGATATTCTAGTTATTCTAGAATATTCTTTTCTAGTGCATACTTCGATAATGGCTGCCTAGAGCGGCCTGGCAGAGATTCAGGGGCTTTGGTCAGGACTCAGTGGGAAAAGTGGGGTGGTTGGTTAGTGGTGTCTGCCATGGGAATTGGGGCTGAGGGTGACACTCGTGCTGAGAAGTGACCCCGGACATTGTAAACACCAGATACTAGAATCTCATCATTTGTAAAGTATAAGCAAGGTGAGCATTTAACTGGAAGGTTAAACTCACAACACAGGTGGTATTCTCATCACCCTCAGGTGTGCATTCAAGACCTCATCTCTCCCATCAACGTCTCCCTAAATTTCTCTCTCCGGGAAGAAGAAGGGACACCAAGGGACCAATGGCTGGTAAGAAGAGATCACCTAGGGGAATTGATAGGAAACTGGGGAGAGGAGAATTTCAGTTTAGCAAGACTGTATCATAGAGGAGTCTTTGGTTTTGAGTAATAGAAACCAAATACAGCTCACTTCAGCAGGAAGGGAATGTATGGGAGCTTGTATTTGGCCATTCAAGACTGGGAAGAAAGGGAGCCAGGGTGGAGGCACCAGGGGCTCTTGAGGGGAAGGGATAATGGATGGACTCTTCAGGGCACGGCCCCTTCGGTGAATCTGCTCCAGGTCCCTGCCAAGCGTCAGCTTTACACCTCACCAGGCCCCTAGCGCTGCTCAAAGTGTACACTCGAGGGGGGACACGGCACCCTGCCTAGCCTTACTCGTGGGAAGACAGGGCGCCCTGATCCGCCTTCCCACCCGAGCATATCCAGTTGAGAGCAGGTAGTTCCCTCAAAGCCAAATTGGGGTGTTCGTCATGGTGTCAAAGAAGAGGAAAACAGTATCTACCCTCATCTGCCGGACCGCATACTCCCTACCCGGGGCCAAAGCCAGATCTCATGTCCTCAAATCCTTGACACTCAGTGGTTTAGCTTCTGTCTGAAGGCAGCAGGGTCTGGTGGAAAGAGCCTGGGCGCCCCAGCCTGAAGATGTGGATTGGTTTTTCCTGGCATGAGCACATATGAGCAGGTTCCATCCCTCTCTGGGACTGTGTCCCCATCTGTAAAAGAAGTCCCGACCTTATGAGGCCTCTTCAGAGCTGGAGCGCGGTGGCTGCTAAGTGCACTCTTTCTCGTGGCTTTTGGCAGCATGCACCGAGCGCTCCCCCACGCGCGCTCACTCTCCTGAGATCTGATGAGGACGGTGACGTGCTCACCAAAATTAAAGACCCCCTCCCCCCCCACCAGACACTCATCATGCACTTAAGGGAAGTTGCTTGAGCACCTGCCTGTGCTAAGCCCTATTCGGGGCACTAGCTCCACTGGAGTAGACAAAACATGGTCCCTCCCCGGAAGGGGTTCACAGTCTGCTCTGGAGGCCAGACGAGTCAACAGACAGTTACAACATGCTGTGATAAGGCTGTGGTAAAGTTAGATACAGGGTGGCGGTACAATCTCACGCCACATGTTTGGGGGATAAGGAAAGTCTTCCCACAAGACGGGATCCTTAACGTCCCCAGCTAGAGAAGGGGGGTGGGCATTCAGCAAGATGGTGTAGTGTGAGCACAGGCAGTAAAGATGCCTGAGCTTGTGGGTTTTGGGAGCACGGCTCACTAGAAAGGGTAGAAGAGCACACCCCTTCCCTTTAAGTCTAGTTCCTGAGGGGCGCCTGGGTGGCTCAGTTGGTTAAGTGTCTGACTTCAACTCAGGTCATAACCTCGTAGTTCGTGGGTTCGAGCCCCACATCAGGCTCTGTGCTGACAGCTCGGAGCCTGGAGCCTATTTCAGATTCTTTGTCTCCCTCTCTCTCTCTGTTCCTCCCGCACTCATGCTCGCTCTCTCTCTCTCTCTCTCCCTCAAAAATAAATAAACAAAAAAAGACTAGTTCCTGGAAATCCACATGATTCTTTCATTTACATCTCATTGGTCAGAAATTGGTCATATGGCCACACCTAACTGCAAGGGAGACGGAGAAACAGAGTCTCCTGTCCAGGTGGCCATATGACAAGACAAAAAGTGGAGGCTCTATTTTAAGGGCAGATAGTGAGGAAGGATGTAAGGAGACAGCCAGCAATCTCTGCCGTTGACACTAATTTTTTTTAAGTTATATATTTTGAGAGAGCAAGCGCGAGAACTCGAGCACAAGCAGAGAGAAGGAGAGACAGAATGCCGAGCAGATTTCACACCATCAGCCCAGAGTTGATGCGGGGCTTGAACTCATGAACTATGAGATCATGACCCGAGCCGAGATCAAGAGCCTGACGCTTAACCAACTGCACCACCCAGGCGCCCCAATTTTTTTTTTTAAGCCAAGCTGTGTGGAGTAGGAACTCAGGGTAAAAAAGAGACCTGAGCCCAGAGTTGACAAGAAAGGCTTCCTGGGGGGAGCGTCATTGTTTCTGGATCTTTCAGAATGAGTAGCTTTTTGGGTAGGTGGATTGAGGAGAGGCAAAAGGAACAGCATAAGGAAAGGTACAGTGGTACGTTCAAGGGAAATGCGGAGGTGGGCTTATCTTCTGGTAGAAGGACAACTGAGCAAGACAGAGACCCAGAATGCCCATTTGGGGACTGGCTGCAGTCTAGTGGGTAGCAGGAATCTGTGTTGAGCGTGGGTGGGAGCAGTCAGCAGAGGCTGCCGGGACTCAGGAGTCTGGTGGTTATTTGGCGGGTGGCCTGCAAGTGGAGGCTGGAGTCCTTCTAGAGCATTCAGCTTATAACTCATAAACACTTCTATGACCCCATTACCCTCAGGATAAAGTCCCAACTTTCAATCGTGGCTTGCAAGGCCCAGGGGAACCTAGACCCTGCTTCCATCTCCTGCCCCCGACACACAGCACAGCGGCTCGTCTGAGCATCTTCTTGTCACGTGCGCAGGCTCAACCTCCTGCCTTGTGCCTTTGTGTGGGGCCATCCATTCTTGCCCCTCTCCATTCTCTTCATCTGGCTCTCTCCTGCCCATCCTTTAGATTTCAGTTGAGATCTGTTTCTTCAGGAAACTTCCCCGATCCCCATGTCGGGGGTAGGATTCGCTTCTACATGCTCTGAATATACCTGTATCTGTCCCATCAAACACTTGAAGATACCACGTCATTTCTCCCACCAGACTGGGGGCACAGCAGTGCAGTGTGTCTGTTTTGTCCTCTGGTGTATACCTGGTGCCCATAACAGGGCCTGGCCCAGAGCAGAAGCCCTGGAAATGTTGGGGAAAACTGGCCTTGATCTGAGAAGAGATGGAACTTTTCAGCAGGGAGATGGGGTTCGCAGAGGAGAAGCACAGTAAGAGTTAGTCATAGGCAGGCGAGCCCAGGGAAGGAGATGGGCTGGGAGGAGCTTTGGAGCTGCTGTGTCAAGGCCAAGATCTCCTGTTCAGGAGAACGGACACCCTGAGCCTCAGCTTTCCTCGAGGAGCTGCTGCCCGAGGGCTGCACAGGGTGGCCTTGGGCCGAGTCAGAAGGGTGAGGTCCGCCTGGGCAGGCGTTGGCTCCTAGGAGGGGCCAGCCAAGCCAACCCAGCTGAGCCCCAAGCCCTGAGCCCTCCTTCCAGCCCTCCTCCAAGAGGACTGTCTTGGAGGACTGTCCAACTAACCTGTCTTATCTCCCGGCCCTCCCACCACTCCATGCTCAGCAGGGCCAGGACATTCAGCCCATCCTGAGACCCTCACCGCATGCAGAGACCAAGGAGGTAAGCAGGGACAAGGGGCAGCCGGAGAGGCCAGGGTCCCTCCCCAATGGGTCTGGGGCCTGAGCCTCCTAGTCTTTCTTCTTGGCCTTTCAGATCCCTTTTGAGAAGAACTGCGGGGAGGACAAGGAGTGTGAGGCAAACCTGAAGCTGTCCTTCTCCCCTGCGAGGTGAGGCTTCCAACCCCCTGGACCCTCCTGTTCCACCTGGTGTTTTCCTGAGGCAGCTCGTGTGCCAGAAAGGATAGGGGGCTCCGAGTCAGAAGACCCCCATCTGTACTCACTAGATCTGTCCTCTGGGGCTTAGCCCCCTGTCTGAGAAATTCACGTGCCTTGTGCACTCCTGGCAGGATTAGACAAGGTCACACCACTTAAAGCCTGTGCACAAGAGCTGGTTTTTGTGTATTCGTTTTTTCTAGCCTAGCAGATCCCTGCGTTCTGAAAGCCCCTGCCTGTGACCCTGCTTCCTTCACCTTGGCCCCTGTAACTTTTCTCTGGTCTTGCCCCAAGATCCAGAGTCCTACGTCTGACGCCCTCTGCCAGCCTCTCCGTAGAGCTGATGCTGAGTAACTTGAGAGAAGATGCCTACTGGGTCCAGCTCAACCTGAGCTTCCCCCAGGGACTCTCCTTCCGCAAAGTAGAGATACTCGAGGTGAGCACCCACACTGGTCCCTGCAGCTTCTGCTCCCCTCAAGGAGCCTCAGGCGGGCAGACAAGACAGCCTAAAGAGAGGCCAAAGCTGGCCTGCAGAAGGTTTAGGGACACATCCAACTTTTCAGCCTGATGACCACCCTCCAGCTGTGTGCCTGTGACACAAGGTTCACCCTCTGTGGGCCTCAGATTCCACCATCAGTGAGGCTGGGGCATCCGCAAGGTTAGTGAGGGGGTCACATGGAATGGAGACTGTGACACAGGCTCGTGGATCTGGTGACCAAGAAGGTGTGCATAGATACAGTAAACTCAAAGTCCTTCCCTCCTAAAGGTGACCAAAGTGTTTTTGCAGGATGGCCTGGATCGTTTTATTTTTATTTTATTTTATTTTATTTTATTTTATTTTAATGTTTATTATTTATTTTAAGAGAGAAAACACAGCGGGGGAGTGGCAGAGAGAGCGAGAGAGGGAATCCCAAGCAGGTTCCACACTGTCAGCACAGAGCCTGACGCGGGGCTCGATCTTATGAACCATGATGTCATGACCTCAGCTGAAACCAAGAGTCAGGAACTTAACCGACTGAGCCACCCAGGCACCTCTTGGCCTGTATTTAAAAGTTGTTTTAGGGGCATCTGGGTGGCTCAGTGGTTAAGCACCTGACTCTTGGTTTTGGCTCAGGGCATGACCTCACAGGTTCGTGAGTTCAAACCCCGTGACGCACTCTGTGCTGGCAGCTTGGAGCCTGCTTGGGATTCTCTCTCTCCCTTTTTCTCTGCCCCTCCCCCACTCACACTGTCTCTGTCTCTCTCAAAATAAATAAATAAACTTAAAAATTTTTTTAACTTGTTTTAAGCACAATTTTATTTTTTAAATTATTATCATAGAAATAATACATGATCACCACAGAAGGTTGGAAACCACACAGCAGTTTAGAGAAAACAATCACCTATTCTCCTATAACTCAGCACTTACTACTTTTAATATTTCGATGTTTATTCTTCCATGTATCTATACACGTACGTACAAATTACATTGTATATTTATTCACTCTATATTTGTTTTAACTAATTGGCATTTTGTTTTCCATATGGTTATTTTTCCTCCATGTTTAAAAAAAATTACTGTGGTAAAATATATGTAATAGAAAATGTACCATCTTAAGCCTTTTTAAGCATACGAGTCAGTGGCATTAGGCACATTCACAATGTTGTGCAACCATCATCTGTTTGCAGAACTTTTCTATCATCTCAAACAGAAGCTGTAGACCTGTTAAGCAATAATTCCCCCTTCCCACTCCCTGTCCCTGGTAACCTTTAATCTACTTTCCGTTTCTATGAATTTGCCTGTTCTCATTTTTCACGGAAGTGGAATCATATGGTGTTGTCCTTTTGTGTCTGTCTTCTTCGCTTAGCATAGTGCTTGTGAGTTTCATCCATGTGAAAACATGGGTGAATTTCCTTTCTTTTTAAGACTGAACAGTATTCCATTGTATGGATAGACCATATTTTGTTTATCCGGTCATCTGTTGGACATTTGAATTATTCTTTATATAGACACATTAAATGCTTCCGGAAGGGTCATCTAGTAGAGTGATTAAGAACTTGAGATCTGGAGTCAGACAGACCTGTGTTCAGATTTCTTCTAGATCTCTGCCCTGTGGTGGGACTTGGGGAAGTCACTGAACTTCCCCAAGTCTCTATTTCCCTGTCTAATTCCATTCCCAATCTGAGGCTGAAATCTGTCCTCACAGATGATGAAGATGACTGGTTTTACGCTGCTTAGCCCAGGAGCAAGCTCATTTTTAAAAAGGTTGCCGACAGGGCACCTGGGGGGCTCGGTTGGTTAAGTGTCTGACTCTCGATTTCCGCTCGGGTCGTGATCCCACAGTTCGTGAGTTGGAGCCCCGTGTCGGATTCTGTGCCGCCAGTGTAAAGATTCTCTCTGCCTCTCTCTCTGCCCCTTCCTCTCTCTCTCTCTCTCTCTCAAAATAAATAAACATTTAAAAAATAAATAAATAAAAATGGTTGCTGACTGTGTGGATGTAGTAGCGTTTTAACAATCTCACTGTATCCTCTCCTGTGATTGTGCAACACACGGAACCATTCCTATCTCTTTGAACTATTTGATCACTTCTCGTTTTTCATGATTATATATACTGGTGCAGTGAACATCTTTGAACTAAACTTTGGCTCCACCTCTCTGAGAATGTGCCCTGGTAGGGACACCGCTGGGGACCGTGGCCCCAGAGGGTTGGTGGCCCACTAAGGGTTGGTGGCCTGGCCTACTCAGTTTGTTCTTTCTTTTCTCACATGCAGCCCCACAGCCAGATACCTGTGAGCTGCGAGGAGCTTCCTCAGGAATCCAAGCTTCTGACCAGGACCCTCTCTTGCAACGTGAGCTCTCCGATCTTTAAAGCGGGCACCTTGGTGAGTGCTTCAGGCCCCCAGGAACTAAGCCACCAAGGGGCTGTGAGCTCATGTGGGGAGGGAAGGGTGCAGGTGATGGTAAAGACGGACTCACCCCAGGTCCGACCCCAACGGGAATAACAGCCTGGACTTTGGAATCAGACAAACCTGGGGTTGGGTTACGAATGACCTTACACACGTGACTTAACCGTTTGGAACTTTGTATCCTCATCTGTGCAACGGGGATAAAGCACCATTTTCAGGGGTAACAGTGGTCTCTATTATTACAGCAGTTAGGCGTGGGGGCCATGAGGTGCTTCATTCCCCTCTCCTCCCCTGCCAGGTTGCCATCCAGGTGATGTTCCACAAGCTGCTGAACAGCTCCTGGGGGGACTTTGTCGAGCTGCACGCCAGTGTGAACTGGTGAGCAGGCCCCCACCGGACCCCCGCCAGCGTACCTGCCCCGCTCGCTCTCAGACTGCCGCCTGGCCCTGGCCAAGCCCTTTTCCTAACACTGCCCTCTGCCTCGCCCCAACACAGTGACAATGAGGACTCAGACCTCTTGGAGGACAACTCTGCCACCACCAGCATCCCAGTCCTGTACCCCATCAACATCCTCACCAAGGAGTAAGTCCTGAGCAGCCGGCCAGCTCTGTCCTCCCCGCCTCAGCCTCCCAGGGCCCTCCCTCAAAGCCCCCTCCTTCTCTAGAGCCCCCCCACCAGGAGTAATTAGAACTGATTCCAGCCACAGCCCTGACGGTTTTCAACACCCACAAGAG
This sequence comes from Puma concolor, assembly GCF_028749965.1. NCBI lineage: Eukaryota > Metazoa > Chordata > Mammalia > Carnivora > Felidae > Puma > Puma concolor. The sequence continues at coordinate 18,719,235 of NC_141682.1, read as the reverse complement.
TGGAGGCCCTTTAAGAGTTCTGAGTCAGATCAGCAGTTTACTGATGGGAGAAAAGGCACAGTGAGTGCTGACCTTATGTCAGATGCTGTGCCGGCTGCGCTGTGTAGCTGGGGCTCCCCCCCCACCAAGCTTTCAACACTTTCAACGTGTCATGAGGCAACCACGCCTCTCTCCACTTTACTGATGAACAAACAGGATCATCAGAGAAGGGAGGAGCTCATCCAGAGGCGTACAGCTAGAAAGCACTGATGAACCCTCTGAACTTGGGCCTGTCCAACTCCAAAACCCTGTGCTGGATGCCCTCCCATCCTGGGGGGTCAGACATGCTGGAAGAGATTAGGACAAGGTGTTCACAGTGGCTCTTGCCCACAGAGAACTCCTAGTCCAGTAGGAGAGGCCAAGCTCGTATGCACACAGAGTCAGTGAGTCTCAGGAGGTTATATATAACAGGAGTGACCCATGGGGATCACTAGTTGGATTTTCTCATTTACAGAAAAGAGGACGAAGCCAGAAAAGCAGAGGAACTTTCTCAGTTTGGCTCAGTGAGAAGGACAGGGACAGTGACCGAGCCAACGTCTCTGGTGCTTAAAACATAAATGCCAAACACAATGATACTGTCTGAAGTGTCGTGTGAAATTAGAGCCAGGAAAGATGATGTGGGTTGAGGAGAGATGGAAGGGTTCGTGGAGGAGGTAGGGGCTTGAACTGGAGTCTGGAGAATGAGGGGATCAGATAAGGGCCAAGGAGGAGAAAGGATGGTCCAGCAGGAAGAAGAGCCCAGGCAAAGGAAGAAGCAAGCAGTGGGGTGGATTTGAGGAGTAGGGAGTGTGCAGGCTCAGGGGACGGCAGGTATGCGTGGGGCCTGGTGAGCAGGCAGGCTGGGAAGTGGGCAGGCCTGGACATGGGAGGCTTTGGACCCGACCCTCGTGGGCAGCAGGGAGCCAGTGGCAGATTCTGAGTAGGTGGGTGGCAGGATCAGACAGTGACGTAAGAAGGTCCCTGGAAGGATGGGGTGGAGAAGAAGCCAAAGGCTGTGCTGTTATGCAGGAGATGAAGAACCCAGAGGACAGTGGAGACCCTCAAGGGGGGTGGGGAACCCCATGGAGCAGGGAGAATGCAGCTCCAAAGGCACATCCACCTGGGTTCCGGCCCCGTCCCGCTGCCTCAGGACGCGGGGCAACAGACTGACCCCTCCCACCAGCCTTACTTTCCCAAGGGAAACAGCAGAATGCTGGAAGGGTCACGGGGGGTCATGCCTATGAGAGCGCTAGCCCAGGGCCTGGTAGCGCAGAGGCTTCCCCTGGCCCGGGGCCCCTGCTTTTCTGGAAACGGGGCTGTTGACATCTCCACTTTCTACTTCTGCTCTTCTCTCTCCACAGCCAGGAAAACTCCACGCTGTATGTCAACTTCACCCCCAAGGGTCCCAAGATCCGCCATGCCAAACACATCTACGAGGTAGGAGCCCCCGTGTGAAAAGGCCCTTCTGGGCCACACATTTGTCAGCCCCGCCCTGGGGACCAAGGCTGCAGAGACCAGCGGGACACGGCCCCATCCTCAGCAAACCCAGCACCCTCCACCTCATCCCATGATCCTTCCGGTAGAGCCTCACACGCTTCCGGTAGCGACACACTCAGCAGCTCCTTTCCGCCACCACCCGGACGGATGGTCTGTGGGATCGCAGCACTTGGGAGAAGCGCTCTGAGAGAGAACCTAGTTTTTCATTCCCCCGTTTAATGAGCCACTGTTCTAGTTTAGATACTTTGCTAGGTGCTGGGGCAACCATAAGTAAATCGGAGCCCCTGACTGCTCACCCAACCCAAGTTCTGGGCCTGGTACTTTATATGTGCGACCCCCCTGTGATCTTCCACCAACCCGTGAGGTAGAGGCGTTGCCACTCACATTTTACGGATGAGAAATCCACAGCACAGAGAGGTCAAGTAACTTGCCAGGTTACACAGCTCATAAGGAGGAAAGGTCAGATTCGAGCACATGTTTGAATGCCCAAATCCATGTGTTTAACCTCTAAATTAACGATGTGTCGCTTCTCACGCCATATGCTTGGTGCCGTGATAACATCTTTGTTGTGGTAACAAAGAAGAGGGAGGCCAGCCGCTGAGTCTAAAGCTCAAGGACTCTAAGGAGGAGTAGGCATTGACCAAGCCAAGAGCATTCTTGTTTTTCTGGGGAGGAAACTGAGGCCCCAAAGAGAAACTGTCTCACCCAAGGCCGCACTGGTATCAGGGCAGGCTGGAGCGGGAACCCAGCAGGAAAGGGACCCCAGGCAGGTAGCCCCCTTAGAACAGAGGCTGCAGTCATGTCACCTGGATATGACAATGGAGGAGAGTGGCCCTCAGGGAGGTCAGATGCCCGTTTGCATTGAGAATGGCCAGTTGAGTTGGTTTCTAGTGCTGCTCAGCGGGATGGCTCTGGGTTCCCTACGGAGGTGGGCAGACCAGTCCTTTTACCACCAGAATAGTGGGAAAGACTTGGACAGGCTTGGATCCAAACCCCAACTCTACCACTCGAGCTCTGTGTGACCTTGGGCCAAGGGCTTGCCTATCCATGCCTCTGTTCCCCGCTGTGACAAATGGCGTTTGGAACGAGAACTTCCAGGTGTCGTGAGGTTTAAGTGGGTTGCTTACTCCTCATGGAGTGCTTGGCGTGATGCCCAGGAAGTGGAGGTTGTTAATAGCTGAGGCAGGTGTTGGGCTGTGGCCATGACATTCCCAAGCTACTGTGGAAGCCTGCTTCCATTCTTGTGCCATTCCACAGGGAGCCATCTCAAGCCCTTTGAGCTCCCCTCACACACACACACACCCCATTTATCTCTCTGTCGGGGCTAGATGCCTCTGTCCACCTCACCACCCTCAGCATCTTAAACTCTGCATTTGGCTCCCTGACGCCTGACCCACCACGCAGCCCCTCTCGGCACTCTTGCCAAAGCCCCTAACGGTCTCTGTTTTAACTACAACCCAACATGACATGGGACGTTGGTGATCACTCCCTCTTTTTTTCTTACTGTTTGTTTATTTTTGAGAGAGAAGGAGAGAGTGTGGGAGAGGGGCGGAGAGAGAGAGAATCCCAGGCAGACTGCACTGACAGCAGAGAGCCCGATGTGGGCTCAAACTCACAAACTATGAGATCGTGACCTGAGCCAAAGTCAGAGGCTTAATCGTCTGAACCACCCAGGCACCCCGGGGATCATTCTCTCTTGCCTGAAGCTGTCCCATTAGGCCCTTTTTGCCACCAGGAGGTCAGCTCAGGTTTATAGTAAACTGGACAGGCATGGTAATCCAGTGAGAGCTTGACAGCTGGGCCACGGGATCTTCTTCCTCATGGTCTCCCTCTCCCCTGGCTGGTTAGGAGCATAGGCCTCAGCCAGACCTGAAGTCTTTCTGAAGCTCTGCCATGTAAAGCTGTGCGGCCTTGGGCAGTTTACTTAACCTCTCTGAGTGTCAGGTTTTCAATCTGTAAAATGGGGACACTAATAGCATCTACTGTATGGGGTCGTTATAAGGAGCAAATAAGAAAAGGCTTGTTAAGTGTCCTGCGTAGCCCTTGACCCACGAGGGACCAGTCAACCGTGGTTGCTGTCAGCATTGTCGTCATCACCGTCATCCAAGGAAGGCGATAGAGCGCGCCAGTTCCAGCCTCTGGAGTCCCAGCCTAGGCTAAAATGCCAGCTCTACTATTAACACCACTGTATAATTTTAGAAGATTTTCCTTTTTCCAGAAAGATGCCCTGTCCCCTTTTGCAGTCACTCTTCCCCCCACGCTCCCCCAGCTCCCGGCAACCACAACTTTAGTCTCTGTCCATAGATTGGCCTGTTCTGGGTATTATGTGGAGGAGGAATCATACAGTATGTGGTCTTTTTTTTTTTTTTTAATTTTTCTTAACGTTTGTTTATTTTTGAGAGACAGAGCACGAGCAGGGGAGGGACAGAGAGAGAGGGAGACACAGAATCTGAAACAGGCTTCATGCTCTGAGCTGTCAGCACAGAGCCCGACACGGGGCTCGAACCCACGAACCGTGAGATCATGACCTGAGCTGAAGTCAATTGCTTAACCGACTGAGCCACCCAGGCGCCCCCATTATGTGGTCTTTGGTGACTGGCTTCTTTCAGTTAGCAGAGTGTTTTCGAGGTTCATCCACATTGGAGCGTGTGTCAGTATTTCATTCATTTTTATTGCCAGATAATATTCCATGGCAAGGTAGGCCGCGTTTGATTTATCCACATATCAACCGGTGGATATCTGGGTGGCTTCCACTTTTTGGCTATTACAGACAACGCTGCTTGAACGTTCCTGTACAAGTTTTGATGCACACGTGTTTCATAAACTCTTAGATATACACCTAGGAGAGCAGTGGTTCCTCTTGATGCTTTGTCTTAACATGTTCTAAACCAAATGTGTCATTTTCTCCTAAGCCAGCATCACCTCCGGTTTGCTGAGAATCCCTCGAAGGCACCCTTTTCCTCAAGCAAAACTTCCAAGCCTGGGGGAATTTCTCCCTCCTCTGTGCCTGGGGCCCCTGCCTCTTCAGCTTCCGTTCTGTATTCTCTTCTCTCTTTTGCCCCCGCTACTGCTCGGACTCAGATCCTCGTCTTCTTGCAACTGGACTGTTGGCACAGGCTCCCAGCGTGGACCTCAACCTGCCTTTCCCACTCCTTTCCATTCTGGGCCTGCAGTGAGTGAGTCTCCCTGGAGCCACCCGCCCCCCCTCAGCTGCCTGCCATGACTCCCCATTGCCTAGCCGAGGGTCCCCTGATCTCTCGCCCTTAGGCTTTCCGGGCACACTGTCTCATCCCGAGTCTCCTTTCCAGACGTACCTCCTATCTCTGTCCCCAGGCACCGCACCTCCAGCCGCATCATACTCCCCTGGTGCTGCCCTAACTGCTACATTTTCTCTCTTTGGATGCCCTTCTCTGTCTTTATCCGTTTGACTCCTCTCTACCTTTCACAGTTAAATTCAAACGCTGCCTCTGACATTAGGCCTTTTCAATTTAATTTGACTGATATTTTTCAAGTGTCCACAAATGTTTGTTGAGTGAATAAATGATAGAACCTCTCAAACTGGACATCTGATTCCCTGCTTGACCTCCCTGGGACGTTCACTGGTGCTATTTCTGTGTCACTTTCTTGTCCATATCTGGGTCTTCCAGCCTTAGCACAGATAGCTCTTTCTTTTTTTTTTTTAAGTTTGTCTATTGATTTTGAGAGAGAGAGAGAGAGCACGAGTTGGGGAGGGGCAGAGAGAGAGGGGAGAGAATCCCAAGCAGACTCTGTACTGTGCAGTGGAGCCTGACGTGGGGCTCGATCCCATGAGCCACAGAATACGACCTGAGCCAAAACCAAGAGTCAGACGCTTAACCGCCTGAACCACCCAGGCACCCCGGCTCTTTCATACAAAAGGTACTCAGGAAATGTTTCTTAAACCAAGGCCCTTGGCAAAAGGAGGCTTTCCAACCTGCATCGTGCGAATAATTTTTGCATCTATCCTTGTTAAATGTCATTCATTCAAAAAATGACTTTTTTGGAGGCCTGCTATGCTAGGTAGGGTGTCAAGCAGCAGGGAATTGCAAGCGAAATAAGCCACAGCTGCTGCCCTCAGGAAGCACGCAGTCTAGTGGAGATACACACAGGGGGGAGCCGCCCTGCCGCTGAGGGGATCAGCCAGACCTTCAAAAATGATATTGGAGCAGTACGTTGCTGGATGTGCAAGGGTCTGCCCCGCGGGAGAAAGCACGGAGGCACCCGTAGCCCACGCTGTAAGGCTTTGAGGACAGGGGCCGGGTGAAGCCCGACAGAGCATGGCTTCTCAGGGCTCAGCCCGTGAGAATGGCATCTGGAGTGGCAGTTGGGGGGCGGCTGGCATTTAGGGCTCTGCAGCCCCTCGTCCTCTGTCCTAGGTGAGGATTCAGCCTTCTGCCTATGACCACAACGTGCCCCCCCTGGAGGCCTTGGTCGGGGTACCAGAGTCACACAGCAAGGGGCCCATCAAACATGAGTGGACTGTGCAGATCCTGCCCAGAGGAGGGCAACACACCCAGGTCTGTGGCGGGGAGCTCCTAAAGGGGGACAGATGTGTAGGGTGTGAGGGTGGACAAATCCCATTGGGCTCAGTGAGTTCTGAATCCGCCAAGAGCCAGTGGGACTGAACTGTGGGAGATGCCACACCCCAGGAGGCTGGGGGAGGGGGGGGCGGGGGTGGGGGGGGAGGCGGGAGCCAGGTTCTTAAGGGGCCGGCGTCCTCTCTCTGCTCTGGACTAACTGAAGACCATTCCTAGGATCCTTCTGTGACCTGCCACCGTGTGGATCCGGAGACGCTGCCCACTGTGGCTGAGGTACAGGGGCACGAGCTCAGAGGTTGGGGCCGGGGCCGGCAGAGTGTAGGTGGGAAGACGGGCCTCTCTGACCGCTGCTCTCTCTATTCCTGGCAGCCTTGTTTGCCCGAAGCCAAGTTCCGCTGCCCACTTACGTTCAAGCAGGAGATCCTCGTCCAAGTGATCGGGACAATGGAGCTGGTGGAGGAGATCAAGGTAACACCCGCTGGCCGCAGACGCCATGGTCCAGGGGGTGTGGGGGGACCTCGACGGCTCGAGGGTGGGCTTCCTCACCACCTGGTCTTCCTGCCTTTTTCTTTACTACCTTGATGAAAAGCCCTGATATTTACATAGTGGCGGATGAAAGAGAACCATGATTTGTTTGAAACTCGCCGGGCTGTGTTCACAGGCCTGCGGATGGTTCTTCTGGGTTCTCCGTAGGAAAACTTTCCTTCCAGCCGCGGGGAGCGGTCCGTGAGGACAATACGGTAGAGAGCACGGTGGCCGTGGTGCACCCCACTGGGTCCCGTGCTCCTCAGCTTCTCCACGCTGAGTCGAGGTGGGGTGCGGACGTCGGTGGGTCCCGGCCCTTGTTCTCCCTGGCCTGACCCCTCCCCCACCCTCCCACAGGCCTCCTCCATGCTCAGCCTCTGTAGCTCTCTCTCCATCTCCTTCAACAGCAGCAAGCACTTCCACCTGTATGACGACAGTGCCTCCCTGGCCCAGGTATGTCTCTGCCTCCTCAGAAGCCCCGGCAGCAGAGGTCAGCAGGGGCATCTGAGGAGCCCCAGGGTCGAGCTAGAAGAGCTAGAGCCAGAAGGGGGACAGCCACATGGGAGGTCCGGGCTCGGCACAGGGAAGAGCTTCCCGGCCATCAGAGCCGTCAGCCTTGGCGAGGGCCTTGGTGGATGCCCGGGGCTCCCCACCACCACTGGTGGCCAAGCAGCCCCCGAGGTCACCTGTCTGAGATGTGTCGGGCGGAGGTCAACTTGCGGGCAGCTCAGCCAGGGTACCCACCCCATACCCACTCTGCGCATGATGGGAAAGCTCTCCGAGCAGCGTGGGTGGTGAGCGCGGGGCCCAGGCCACCCAGTTGAGCCGGTGGGCGAGACAGGTTGAAGAGCAGGAAGCTCAGAGCAGCAGAAGGGACGCTGCGCCTAACAAGGTGAGCGTAAGCCGGATTCTGGAGGCTTTGCACGCTGAGCTGAGATTCTGGCATTTTATCCTGGGACGAAGGGAAGCCGTTTAAGGACTGAAGGTGGGTCATGTGCAAGTTCGCCAGTTCACTCCGGTGGCCGCACAGGGGTGCACGCTGGAGGGAAGTGTCTGGGCCAGAGCCTGGTAGTGTCAGGAAGCAACGCTGACCAGAAGTTGCTAAGGCCTAGCCCTTCACAAGAATATTAAAGGTGGAAAAGCCTTCTTCCTACGGTCCCCTTTCCCCCCCTCCTCCAGGTCATCATGAAGGTGGACATCGTATATGAGAAGGACATGCTGTACATCTACGTGCTGAGCAGCACTGGGGGACTATTGTTGTTCCTGGTGATTCTCGGGGTACTCTACAAGGTGGGAGCTTCTGGGAGTAATGGGCATGGCTGAGACAGCCAGGCTAGGGAAAGGGCAGAAAATACCAAGATCAGGGAGCGTTAAAGCTAAAAGCGTCCTCAGCCTACTCCCTCCTTCTATAGTTAGGACTCCTGAGTCCCAAAGAGCAAGTGAGACTTTCCCCCAGCCTCCACTAAGCACTGGCAGAGCCAGGACTGGGTACCTAGGGAAGGAGGGTTTTCCCACGTATCACGGGCCAAGCAGTGGGACACAGGGGCACGTACCACAGACATTGCCTTCAGGGAGCTCACAGTCTAATGGGGGAGGCAGACAGGAACACACCTGCTAAGGGCCCCACTCAGGGGCCTGGGTGCTGGAGCCTCACTTAGGCTGGGGGAGTCCGGGAAGCCCTCCCAGGAGAGGAGGCATTTGAGTTGGGATTTGAAGAAGGAGCAGGCAGGTGAATAGTGCCGGAGGGCAGCTGTTCCACATGAAAACCTCAAATACTCCAGAAAACAACACAGAAAATCAATTTCTCCCTGTTGCACCCCGCAGAGGGCTGTCATTAGCAACCATTTTGTTTCTATTCTTCCAGGGTCTAATTTTGTTGTTTAAACATACGTATATGTATGAGCATGAAAGAGAAAAAGAGAGAAGTCAGTGTCTATGTGTATGTGTAGAAAACACAAATGGAATAATACCACATATACTGCTTGGGAGCTTATATTTCCCACTGGATATTATATCCTGATGTCTCTGTGTGTGTTGCACAATCAGATCTGCCTCTTGCTTTTTCACTTGGCTGGTTTGCTGCTGTCTGGATGCCCCACCTTTTTTTTTTTTTAATTTTTTAATGTTTATTATTATTATTTTTTAAATTTTTTAAACTTTTATTTATTTTTGAGAGTGAGAGAGACAGAGCATGAGCGGGGGAGGGGCAGAGAGAGAGAGAGAGACACACATACACACAGAATCCGAAGCAGGCTCCAGACTCCGAGCTGTCAGCACGGAGCCCGACGCGGGGCTCGAACTCACAAGCTGTGAGATCATGACCTGAGCCGAAGTCAGCCGCTTAACCGACTGAGCCACCTGGGTGCCCCAAATGTCTGACTCTTGATTTCGGCTCAGGTCATGATCTCATGGTTCATATGATGGAGCCCAGCGTCGGGCTTTGCACTGATGGCACAGAGCCTGCTTGGGATTCTCTCTCTCTCCCCTCTCTCTGCTCCTCCCCCACCCCACTCATGCTTTCTCTCTCTCTCTGTCTCAAAATAAACAAACATTAAAAAAAAAAATTAATTCCTGGAGCTGGAATGGCTGAGCCAAAGAACATATATGTTTTGACCTTTCAACAGAGAGCAGGCTCTCGCTAATAGTATCACTGGATATGGTCAAATCGCCCACCTAAAATATTGCTCCATGACATTTTGATGAGCCTAAAGAACGCACTATTAAACGTACAGCTTTTTAACATATTGCCAGGAGCTGGGTGTGGCAGAGACCCTCGTCCTGTCCCTGGGGCAGATACCACGCGTCCGTGGCATGTGTGACTCATTAACATTAAGGGTGCTTTCATGTTTTGCCGAGGCTGACTCATCCAGAGTGTTCCATGGACCGTGGCTCACTCAATTTTTGTCTTCCTACAGCTCGGCTTCTTCAAACGGAACCTGAAGGAGAAGATGGAGGCTACCGTAGAAGCTTCGAATGGAATCCCTAGAGAAGACTCTGGACAACCAGAGCCCAAGGAAGAGGGTGGGGATCCGGGCTGCCTGGAGCCCCTCCAGGAGGAGGAGACCCAGGATGGAAATGACAAAGACTGAGGTCCAGGCCCGATGCAGAGGGCCCAGGACTGGACCCGGGAGGCCTGGTACCACTCTGCCTCTACCTGTGTTTCACTGCGTGTCTTCAGGCAAATCACTGCTCCCACCTAGGCCCCAGTTTCGCTGTCTTGCACGTGGAGCTCACTCCTGCCGGCCTGCTTTGCAGGTTCATGGTGAGGGATGGGCCAGGAAGGCTAGGCGAGGCCTTGTAATTCTCGGCTGGTCCTGGCTTCCCCCAGCCCTTCTTAGTATCCTCCCCTGGAAGAGACTGTCTGATCTAAATTTGGAAAAACTGTCATCTCAGGACCTAGTGACTCTCCCGGCCCTCACACCCACCTGCCCTTGGACGTCCCCAGAGGCCTCAGACTCCCAGAACCTCGTCCTTCACTCTCCCCTGCCTGGAGTCCAGTCAGCTTTCCAGTCTGCCGCCAGAGAGCAAATCCGATCTGTGTCACTACATGGCCGCTGCAAACCCCCTGCTCTTTGGCTACAGACCAAGTTCCTTAATACGCCTTCCACGATCTGCAAAATAGCCTTAACATGCCCGTGCAGAATTGGGCCCCTGTTGCCTTCCTGGCCTCCTCCAGAGACTCCCCGCCTCCCTTTCTAAGCTCCGATTACACCAGCCTTTCTCGCTAGCCAGGCTCCTTCCTGTCTCACCGCCTTCACCCAGACTGCTCCCTCTGCCTGGAACATTCCTCCGCAGCCCTTTTCCTGGCTGACTCTCTCAGCCTTCAGATCTCAGCTCGCGTACAACTGCCTCAGGGCCGCCCCCAACCCCTACCCAGGTGGGTTCCCGTGTTACATTTGCCCCTCACAGTACAGATCACACTGTTACTTAATATTTGTCTCTCAAATTAAACATCGAACTCCGAGAGGGTAGGGACCATACCTGTCATGTTCACCTTGGGATCCCTTGGTGACATCACAGAGCCAGACCCAGTAGGCGCTTGCACAATTTCACTGAACCTAGCACCTGTGAAAAGATCGAGAAAGCGTTTCGGATGGGCCCCTGGCGTCTCCACCCTTCAAGGTCTTCCCCAGGCTCCTGCCTCCTTGCTCCCAGCCCCCACCAGAACTCCATCCCACCCCGCTGCGGCCCCCACTGGGAGGCTGTGAGCTCAAGGGAGCAGGCCACGTCTGTCCACCTGGCTCACGGTGCCTGCATATGTGTACCCAATAAATGTGAAAATCTGTCCAATTGTGTGATGTTTTCATGCCGCTGCACATTCTGGCCCTGACAATTCATTTAGATGTGAGAATAGGCCCTCCCTGGTTTTGTTTTGTTTTGTTTTGTTTTAAGCAACAATTGGTAGAGCCTGACCCCGAGGCCCACAGCATTTGGAGGGATGGGGGCTCATCACTGCTGCCCTCTTGTGGTCAGTAGGATGGGGGCGTGGGGGTGGGGTGGGGCGGAATACGGAGTAATTCTGAAGCCAGCTCTGGGTCCAACAATGGGAGCTGAGAAGGAACATTTGGCCTTCCAAGCAGTGACCTTTGATGGCTCCCTTCTGCCTGCAGGAGAGTAAGCGAATATTCTTGAGCCCACAAAGCCCAGAGCAGTCTTTCAAAGCCTGCCTGCCTCTTCGGCTTCGTCAGCACCCTTCTGGTCCCGCCCCATGGTTCCTCATAGGGAAGACCTGAGAAAGGAAGAAGTGAGGCCCGTGTCCCAGGGAAGGCAAAACTGCTAAAAAGACATGAGATTATCTCTAGGTCTCAAGAAGCCTACCGGCTTCTACTGATTCTTGAGAGCTTTGTGTCAGGCTCTGTTCTGTGCCCTGAGGGCCTGGTGATGAAAACCAGGGAGAAGTCCCTGCCCTCAGGAAGCGTCACCCCACTGGGAAAACAGTTATAAGGTAGAAATGTGGGGCGCCTGGGTGGCTCAGTCGGTTGGGCGTCCGACCTCAGGTCATGATCTCACGGTTTGTGGGTTCAAGCCCCGCGTCGGGCTCTCAGCTGACAGCTCGGAGCCTGGGGCCTGCTTCGGATTCTGTGTCTCCCTCTCTCTCTCTCTTCCCCTCCCCCACTCGTGCTCTGTCTCTATCAAAAAATGAATAAATGTTTAAAAAATTAAAAATAAAATAAAATGTTTTTAAAAAGTAAAAAATAGGGGCGCCTGGGTGGCGCAGTCAGTTAAGCGTCCGACTTCAGCCAGGTCACGATCTCGCAGTCCGTGAGTTCGAGCCCCGCGTCGGGCTCTGGGCTGATGGCTCGGAGCCTGGAGCCTGTTTCCGATTCTTTGTCTCCCTCTCTCTCTGCCCCTCCCCCATTCATGCTCTGTCTCTCTCTGTCCCAAAAATAAATAAAAACGTTGGAAAAAAAAAAAGTAAAAAATAAAACAAAATCTTCCTACTTCGAAGCACTTCACAGCTTTTTTCATCCCCTCAGCTCCTGGACAAAATGACCCATTTAATCTCCACTTTGCATACCTCATTGGAACACATAACGCTGATTGTGTGGGCTCCTCTCTCAAGACTAGGAGGTTCTAAAAGGCAGGATTCAGTCTTCACTCACATGTGTGACCAACACTGACCCCTCACCAAGGCTGGCACAAGTAAGCGTTTGATTCAGTGGTCCTCACGTGTTTTGGTCTCAGAACCCTTTTATACTCTTTTTTTTTTTAATGTTTTATTTGTTTTTGAGACAGAGAGAGACAGAGCATGAACAGGGGAGGGGCAGAGAGAGAGGGGGAGACACAGAATCCGAAGCAGGCTCCAGGCTCTGAGCCGTCAGCACAGAGCCCGACGTGGGGCTCGAACTCACGGACCGCGAGATCGTGACCTGAGCCGAAGTCAGATGCTCAACCGACTGAGCCACCCAGGCGCCCCCCTTTTATACTCTTAAAAATTAAAGATCCCCAAAGAGCTTTTGTTTATATGGGTTATATCTATCAGTGTTTATCCGATTAGAAGTTAAAATGGAGAGGGGCGTCTGGGTGGCTTAGTCGGTTAAGCGTCCGACCTCAGGTCATGATCTCACGGTCTGTGAGTTCGAGCCCCGCGTCGGGCTCTGTGCTGACAGCTCAGAGCCTGGAGCCTGCTTCAGACTCTGTGTCTCCCTCTCTCTCTGCCCCTCCCCCACTCATGCTCTGTCTCTCTCTCTCTCTCTCTCTCTCTCAAAAATAAATGTTAAAAAAATTTTTTTAAAGAAATTAAAAGGGAGAAAAATGTAAAAACATAAGGACACCCCAGCCCACGTTCCCCGCAAGCTGTCAGAATGATGTTATCACGTGTCATGCCGCCTCTAGAAAACACTGTACTCATGGCACAAAGTGAGAAAGTAGCATCTTGGTCTCCTTGGGAAAAGAGTCAAAACCTAGTCAGACCTAGGTTGGAGTCCAGGCGCTGCTGCTTTGTAACTAAGCCGCGCAGGGCAAGTACCTAACCTCTCTGGGACTCATTTCTTCATCTGTAAAATGGGAATCATAGCTGCATAGACCTCAGAGCTGTTGTGAACGCGAAATAATACTGGCAAGCTGTTGCTAGCACCTAAGTGCTTGATAAAGGTGGTAGATACGAATGGTTTCGTTGCGGAGCGCCTGGCTGGCTCCATTGGTGGGGCACGCGGCTCTTGATCTTGGAGTTGTGAGTTCAAGCTCCATACTGGACATAGAGATTACTTTTTTAAAAAAAAATTTTTTAACGTTTATTTTTGAGACAGAGAGAGACAGAGCATGAACGGGGGAGGGGCAGAGAGAGAGGGAGACACAGAATCTGAAACAGGCTCCAGGCTCTGAGCCGTCAGCCCAGAGCCCGACGCGGGGCTTGAACTCACGAACTGCGAGATCATGACCTGAGCGGAAGTCGGACGCTTAACTGACTGAGCCACCCAGGCGCCCCGAGATTACTTTTTAAAACATGGTTTAGGGGCGCCTGGCTGGCTCAGTCGGTTAAGCATCCGACTCTTGATTTCAGCTCCAGGTCACGATCTCACCATTCAGTTCATTGGATCAAGCCCCGCTTTGGGCTCTGCCCTGACAGTGCTGAGCCTGCTTGGGATTCTCTCTCTCTCCCTCTCTCTATGCTCCTCCCCTGCTCATGCATGCTCGCTCTCTCTCTCAAAATAAATAAACATTAAAATATAGTTTAGTTGTACAGGATGATGTGGTGAAAGCGGCTCACTGGACTGCAGGCCAAACGACCTAGTATTGGAGTCCTAGTTCTCCACCGTGACCTTGGGAACGATGCGTGCCCTTTCTGGGCTTGGCCTGCCCCACCTGGGATCTGAAGGTACCTCAGGAGCTCTCACGGGGAAGAGAGGGGTAGGGGCGGAGCAGCTGAGTCTCCCCCTGTCATTTGATCTGCTTTAATATATTAAAGTTCTGGAAATAGCATATAGGCTACTTTATCAATGAACCGTGCCCGGGGCCTCCCAGCTTTCAGTGGCCCACAAACACGTTTGGGAGTTGAAAAAGAAAATCAGGGGCGCCTGGGTGGCGCAGTCGGTTAAGCGTCCGACTTCAGCCAGGTCACGATCTCACGGTCCGTGAGTTCGAGCCCCGCGTCAGGCTCTGGGCTGATGGCTCGGAGCCTGGAGCCTGTTTCTGATTCTGTGTCTCCCTCTCTCTCTGCCCCTCCCCCGTTCATGCTCTGTCTCTGTCTGTCCCATAAATAAATAAAAAAAAACGTTGAAAAAAAGAAAAAAAAATTAAAAAAAAAAAAAAAAGAAAAAGAAAATCAACTCCAAAATATGAAAATTAAATTGTATAACTGGAATAAATGTTAAAACAAATGTCTATAAATGTATTATGTCAGGTGGTCAAATGCAGTTCTATTTAACACATATAGGTACATATATGAAGTCTATCAAATGGGGGAGGTGGAATATTTCATTTAATATTTGAAGTTCTGTGTGGTAGGATGTCTGTACAAGAATGTGCATAAAGTTTACAAAGGTCTTTAAAAGACCAAGAGATGTTACTTGAAAAATAATGTCCCACTTCCAAAACTAAAACTTTAAAAAAAAACACTAAATACAACCAAACTGCATTGAACCGCATAATCTCTAAGTCTCCTTCTAAACCTTGGAGAACATGAGACGCTGAACTGAAATGTGCTTAGAGAAGTTATTTGCTTCTGACAAGTTATAAGGCCCTATAGACGGGCGTGGGGCTGGGGGTGAGGTGAGGATTCTGAGGCCCGAGAGCCCTCATAGAGCGAGGATTCCTCACCTGCCTACGTGGCCGAGCCACCGGGGACCGATGGAGCCAGGCAGACATGGTCTGAAAGTCTCACTGCCTCTTATCCATGCAGTGACTTTGAGCAGCTCTGCAAACTCATTTTCCTCATGCGTGAAAAAAGAATGAAAGAGCCTGTCCTACTCAACTAAGGTAAAGGCAGGCTACGCCCCAGGAGCTCCCAGGCTCACCCACAGCACCAACTCCTCATCCTTTCCTAAGAGCCAAGTGTTAGGAGGGCTGAGGCTTAGGAAAGAAAAGTAGGCTAAAGGTGGGGTGGGAGCAAGGTGACCCCAATAGGTCTAGGGGTTCCCCAAAACAGGCAGAGTTGTAGCAAATCAGGCACAGCTTGGGGAGTGGGTCTTTTTTTTTTTTTTTTTTTTTTTTTTTTCAGTTTATTTGAGAGAGAGAGGGCAGGGGAGTGGCAGAGTGAGAAAGAGGGAGAGAATCGCAAGCAGGCTCCACACTGCCAGCTCAGAGCCCGACACTCTATCTCACAAACGGCGAGATCACGAACTGAGCCAAATCAAGAGTCCGATACTTAACTGACTGAGCCAGCCAGGTGCCCCAGGTGGGTGGGTTTTAAAGGCTAGACTTGTCCAATCCTCACGCTTGGTCCCACACGTGCCCCCTACAGGTGGGGTCGGAACTGCACACACTCCCTGCAGTTCTGGTGATTCAGGGTCCGCCCAAAGTGATGGTTAGAGGTTCCCGCTGGGGAGAGGAGAGAGCGATGGAGATGGAACCCAGGCTCTAGGCCTGGATACGAGAACAGGGTCTGTTCTCTGGTTCAAGGACAGACCAGACCCTCTGTTTGGTAAGAGGGATATCCCACAAAGTTGAAGGCTTTCTCGCACCTCCCACACTGAGCCCCCTCCGTGTGCAGGATTCAAAGCATGAGACATGAACCTGGGAAGATATGGGAAGGTCATGTCTCTGGGGCATCGGATTATAAGATTCTCGTGACATGTGGAACATAAAAGCACTTCCCAAACAAGGCCCTATGGCTTTCACTGTATAGTTGCCACCGAGTGTCTCCCACTGCCCAGGGCACTGTCCATACACACATTTTAAGGACAAGTCTTTTACCACATAAAGGTTTTTATTGAACTCAAATTCAGGGGCTCCAAAGCCTGAGGAAGACAAGGGAGGCTGGGGTTTGCACCGAGGCCCAGGCCCCACCCCAGGGTCCCACTCCCCACCCCACTTACCCTCACCCCTTCCTGACTCAACGAGGGTCTCAGTAGCTACCAATCTAAGCTACCCCGCTCTAAGTAACCCTCCCCCCTCCCCCCTCCCTGCCTAGCACTTCGCCAAGCCAGGCACCCACCAAGGGGCATGCTGCTGCCGAGGCCAGATCTCTGCTGACCTCTTTTCTGGATCTCTCCCAGAGCCTCCCACCGCCTGCTTGGCCTCTCTCCAACCCCTCTCCATAGCCCGTTTCCCATAAGTCTCCAGGGCTCGTGACTTCCTCCACCCTGGCCCTCCACTCCTCCAACCTCCTCCAGCTTTTCCACTATTCCTTCTAAAGGTTTCTCTAGCTTCCTGTCTCCTTCTCTTCAGCCCACTGCCTCCCCACCCCCGGAGGGGTCCCAGGTCAGCGGCGGCCAGCTGCGTGGGTCCGCTGGTGGCGGATGAGGTCGGAGCTCTGCGAGAAGGCCTTTCCACAGTCATCGCACTTGTAGGGCCGCTCCCCGCTGTGGACCCGGTGATGCTGCAGCAGCGTGGAAGAGCGGCAGAAGCCCTTGCCGCACACGGCGCACCTGTAGGGCCGCTCGCCCGTGTGGGAGCGCTGGTGCTGAATCAGCGTGGAGGAGCGGTTGAAGGTCTTGCCGCAGTCGGGGCAGCTGTAGGTGCGGCCTGGAAGGTGGGTGCGGGCATGGATGGCCAGCACAGAGCTCTGGCCGAAGCGCTTGCCGCACTCAGGGCACTTGAAGGGCTTCTCACGAGCGTGGCTGCGGGCGTGGGGGATAAGTGCCGAGCGCTGCGAGAAGCTCTTGCCACAGATGCCACAGCTGAAGGGCCTTTGCCCGGTGTGCACCCTCTGGTGACTGCGCAGGGAAGAGTTCTGGCTGTAGCACTTGCCGCACTCGGGGCAGCTGTAGGGCCGCTCGTGGCTGTGGGTGCGCTGGTGCCGCAGGAGGTAGGAGCTGTCACCGAAGGCCTTGCCACAGTGCGGGCACTTGTAGGGCTTCTGACCAGAGTGGGTGCGCTGGTGGCGAAGCAGGTAAGAGCTGTCAGCGAAGGCCTTGCCGCAACGGGGACACTTGTAGGGCCGCTCGCCCGTGTGGGTGCGCTGGTGTTTGATGAGGTCAGAGCTCTGGGAGAAGGCCTTGCTACAGACCTCACATTTATAGGGCTTCTCACCCGTATGGATGCGCTGGTGCTGGATCAGGGTGGAGCCCCGCCCAAAGCTCTTCCCACAGATACCACAGATGTTAGGCCGAGGGCCCTGCCCACCCCTGGCCCGGCCACCCCGCCGGCCTGGCCCCCGAAGGGTCCCGGTTAGGCCCAGGGGATTCTGGAGCATCTCAAACTGGGGTGTAGCCAGTAGGGCCCCTGTGGGCATCTCAAAAGGTGGCCCTAGGGGCAGGGCCCCTGTGGGCTGCTCCCCAAACCCCTGGGTGAAGGAGTCCAAGGGATGGACTCCCAAGGGGATGCTCAAGGGATTCTTTTCCTCCGGATTCAGAAGCATCTCTGCACCTTCCTGAAATTTGGAACTTTGAGCTTCAAATTCAGGGCTTTGGGTTTTGAACTCAGGATTCTGGGGCTCATATCCTGGGCTCTGGGGTGCATATCCAGGACTCTGGGGTTCATATCCAGGGCTCTTGGGTTCATACCCAGGGCTTTGGGGCTCATACCTAGGGCTTTGGGGCTCAAACTCAGGGCTCTGAGAATCTGATTCAGGGCTTCTGGGTGCAAATTCAGGGCTTGGGGGCACACACCCAGGGCTTCGGGACTCAAAACCTGGGCTTTCAGGCTCAAACCTGGGGCTTTGGGGCTCAAACTCAGGGCTCTGTGGCTCAAACCCAGGGCTCTGGGGCTCAAGCCCAAAGGGTATCTCTTCGACCTCATAGTCCCCAGTGCCTTCTTGTTGAGACATTTCTTCTTCCTCATTCTCACTCACGTTGCCTGCAGGATCAGAGAATTACAGAAAACCCATATTGCGTGGGGCCTGGAAGGTCATTTGGTCCCAGCACTAGTTGTCACAAACCTCTCCCTCCTCCTCCAGCAGGGTCGCTGGCCCTTGAGCAAGTGCTGAAATTCCCAACTCCCCCTTAGCCGACCCAGGACATCCAGTCCCCGCCCCCGCCTCCTCCAAGTCCCAAGTGTCCAAGCCCACGGCTCTCTACCCCTCCCACGGCCCACAGCCCCCTCTCCCGCTCCCAGGCACGCTCCCCGGAGAGGCGTTCCCTCCCTCACCTTTGAGGGACCCTTCAGGGCTCCCCAGTTCATCAGGACTTTGCACATCCCCGGGCTCGAGGCCCCACGGCGACGCCTCCCGTTCCATCCCCGCCGGCTCCCAGTGCTGCGGCGGCGGCGATGGCGGACGATCCTGCGACCAGGCCTGAGTGCCCTGAGACCCGGGCCCTCGCCGCCCGCCTGTTCAGCGCCGCCCAGGGGACCCGGCTGCCCAGCCCGGGCCCCTGAGGCCGGACGTCTTGACCCTGGGCCTCTCCGGCCGGCCGGGCCCCTCCCCTACCCGCGGCCCCGCCCCCACCCACAAGGTCTCGCCTTGCCCTGGGGCCCTCAAAGGCCCCCGTGCGTCGTGGCCTCGGAGATGAGGGTCTTCACGACTCGCCCTGCCGCCCCCGAACGTCGCTCCCCGCCCGCGACCCCGCCGTCTGGCCCCCCAGCCCAGGCTGGGCTGCGGCTGTCCGACCCCCTCCCCCTCCCGCACAGGAAGTGTCCGTCCGCGGCCAGTTTCCCCCGCTGGCTAGCGCCACGGCCTCTCTAGGAGCGGCTGGAGGTGGAAACTCGTTGGCATTAACCCTGGGCTGGATGGCCCCCGTGGTTGAGGTGGGGGATGACGGGGCGCCCTGGAGCCGGCGGGAAAGGCTGGGGCACTTTGTGTGCTGTGCCCTAGGTCTCCGTCCATCCAGGAGCCTATCTATCCGTCTCAAGAGCCCTGCGTCCGTCAGTGCCTGTGGCCAAGGGCGAGGCGACAAGCGAGACCAAGGTCAGCGAGAAGGAGCGACGCTTCCCGGCGCCAGCGGGGGCGGTGTCTAGCTCCCCTCCCCTCTCGGGCCTTAGGGTCAGCTCCGGCCGCGCCTCGGGAACCTGGACGGACTCCCCGTCTAGTGCTCCTGAGTCTGGGACCTCCCTCCCACCCCCAACCCGAACTCTACTTCTCCACATCAGCGCGCCCACCCCGACTCCTCCTGGCCCCCTCCCCTCTCGGTTCCTCCTAATCTCCACCCTACCCCCTCCGGGAGGGCTAGGATCGTTGCCAGGGAAACAGCCCCGCCTCCGGTTTCCAGAGACACGGCCTCTACTTCCCAGGGACTACAGCGATTGGCCGGTAGAGCTCTATCGTCCCGCCTCCTCCCTCTACACCAATTGCTAGGCACTCATGGTCGCCAGGGAACGCGAGGCACCTTTCTGATTGGGGGGGGGGGGGTGCGCAGGCTGGCTCCACCTACCCCCGCGGCCAGAAGCGCCAGCGGGCTGAGTGGGAGGCGCTTGGCGTCTGCCTTAGAGTCGGGCGTATGCTTTCAGAACTTTTCCCGCCCCTATTTACCTTTCATTCTGTCTCGCCTTTTTGAAGAAAGCCAGGGACCTGGAGACACACAACCTTCCTACCCCGGTCTCCCGCATACTTCCTTTCCCAGCACTTTCCTTTCTCCCACACGTTTCTGGTGCTGACAGGGCCAGTGGCGGATCCTCCCGCAGAAAGGAGGCGGCTTTCTTTTCTATCACCTGCTTCTCCCTTCCACCTTCCCTGAAGTGGGATCCTTAGTCCCTAGTTCCTGGATTTTCTCACAGGGAGACAGGGATCCTATGGGAGTTACTTCCACGTGAGGGTGATGGAGTTCAGGAGAAGGAGAGAACCATCTGGCCTTTAAGGGAGCTAAGAACTCTCCAGTCCTGTCTGACTTGGGATAGAAGTTTGTAGAGGAAGGGAACCTGAGGAACACTGCCCTACGTGCAGCTCTGAATCAAGGAAAAAGTGACTCTGGAAAGACAACTTCATAGGATCCAATGCTTGTCCCTTTTTTTTTTTTCTCTCACCCTTGCTGCTGAAACTATTTTGGTAGTGTTCTTGACAGTTGATGAGCCAAATTCTCCCTGTATGCATGATCAGGAGCCATGATTGTGTTTTCTTGTTGCCTTCTCAGACAAATGAAGGGAAGAAAGTGGTTAGGAGGAAAGATGGCATCTTCTATTCTCCTGAAAGAGATGAGAACAAGAATCTGGAGAATTCCAAGCGGTAAAAGCCTAGAGAAAGCAGGCTTACAAGTAGAATCACAATTATCTTCCTAGAAATAAAGCAGGAGTAGTTTCCCCTCCAGAGGAACAGCTTCCACCTCCACACCTATCCTAAAGCCTTTGGCAAGGATGGCTCACACCGCCCAGCACTAGATGGTCCACGTGGGCAGAATACACTACTCACGCACTCACACAAATGAGAACAAGTCTCCTTCATTAGACGCTTTTTCTCTGACCGCCAAGCTGCTTACCCACCAGAAAATTTACACAGGAGAGTAGCTGTTCCCTGCAAAGTGTGTGGCGAGGCCTCCAGCCACAGCTCTGAAGTGGTCCCATCGCCTATACTTTCCACAAGCCCCACGTGTAGCAGGAGTCAGGCCAGGGCTTCAGGCTCCTCTGGCACCAGCATTTCCCCATGGAAATTCAGTCTTACTAGTGCCTAGAGTGAGAGTGGCTGACTTCCCAGTAGGCTCCTCCAGTACCAGTCCTATCCATGCAATGGACCTTTGAGAAGCAACCAGCCATAGCAGTGAGAGGCTCTAAGCACAGGGAATCCTCTGATGCAGGTTCCAACTTGACCCAGCACCAACTAATCCAAGGCAGGAGTCCACAGACCTTATTCTATCACTGTGCCCTGGTGAGGAAGAGCTGTGTGTGTGTCCTGAATTGGGGGTGGGGGGGGGGCACCTTGTCCACAGCATCATCCCTGGTGTGCAGCAGCACTGGGGCAGAGCTATTGACTGTGCGGCCAAGGCTTATGGTCCAGCCAACTTGGCCAACACCCAAGCAAAGTTTCTCAGTGTGAGGGGGCTTCTGCGTGAACTGTCATTTCCCTGCATGCAACAGACAAGCCCTCTAAGAGGCCTTCTGTCAGATGCTACAAGAGATGCCCCTGTATTTTCAAGATTTCAGGTCCCCAGGAAAAGCTCAGCCATGGCACAGGCCCCTTTGGGACAAACAAAGAAAATGGGAGTCTTTGTATATGGCTAGGTCATCGTCTGACCTGACACATTTTGCAAAATTAAGAGCAGCTAGAAAGTAATGTTTTGCTCAGCACATCATTACCAGGCATAAGATTCCATCCCAGGAGATTCTGATTCAATAGGCCAGAGACTGGGGCGCCTGGGTGGCTCAGTCGGTTAAGCGTCCGACTTCAGCTCAGGTCACAATCTCGTGGTCCGTGAGTTCAAGCCCCGCGTCGGGCTCTGGGCTGATGGCTCAGAGCCTGGAGCCTGCTTCGATTCTGTGTCTCCCTCTCTCTCTGCCCCTCCCCCGTTCATGTTCTGTCTCTCTCTGTCTCAAAAATAAATAAACGTCAATAGGCCAGAGACAGAACCCAGGAAGCTAGCTACATTTTAAAGTTACTGCATGGGATTCTGTAGCAGAAAGGCCTTATTTTGAAAAAATTCTGGCATAGAGGCACCTGGATGGCTAAGTTAAGCGTCCAACTTCAGCTCAGGTCATGATCTCACAGTTCACAAATTCAAGCCCTGTGTTAGACTGTGTGCTGATAGCTCAGAGCCTGGAGACTGCTTTGGATTCTGTCTCCCCACCTCTTTACCCTCCCCCACTCGCACTCCCATCTCTCTCAAAAAATAAACAAACATTAAAAAAAAAAAAAAAAACTGCCCTAGAGCAGGTTTTTGCTTCTTTGGCTTGTAAACATCTTTGCACATCCTGTTCCTAGAAAGATGCACATAAACATTCAAAACTGTTTAGGGGTCTTTAAAAGCTCAAGTCAATACTTGTCCTTATTTTACATGCCTTGGACAAGCTAGGAATGGGTCACGTGGTCATGACCTCGACCTTTCACTCTAGCTACGTGGATGGGGCTCATTTTGTCCAGTGCAGACAAGCATTTCTCCTGATGCACCAGGAAGCCCTAGGAAAACTGTCTTCCTGGCTTAAATTGTTCAGGCTCTGAGCCTCAAAGACCTGTGGTAGCAGAGAGAAAAGGGAGCTCCATCCCTGGTGGCGGTATCCATGCCAAGAAATGAGGAGCTGAGAACAGAGTGAAGCTGAGCCATAAGTTATTTCATCACACTAAAAAATTGATCAGGAGCGCCTGGGTGGCTCAGTCGGTTAGACAGCCGACTTCAGCTCAGGTCATGATCTCGCGGTCCGTGAGTTCGAGCCCCGCATCAGGCTCTGTGCTGACAGCTCCGAGCCTGGAGCCTGCTTTAAATTCTGTCTCCCTCTCTCTCTGCTCCTCCCCTGCTTGTGCTGTCTCTCTCTGTCTCTCAAAAATAAATAAATGTTTTTAAAAAAATTTTTTTAATTAGATTAAATGGTGGAACGTTGGGTCACAAAGGCAGGAAGCAGAGGAGCTGGGTCTGGTTTTGGGCCCCTAAGCAAGCCTTGCAAACTTCAAAGCACTCAGAGAAAGTAGCAATTATGGTACCTTTAATTGGTAAGCTGCGGGCAGGGTCCAGATCTGGCTTTGAAGCTGAGCTGACAACTGGTGTTGCAGGCTGGGCTTTCCCCAGGCAGTGCTGAGGGTTTAGGCAAGGGAAGGGTTGTACACTGGCTTCTCTAGGGAATTAAAAGCTGATACAAATGTAGCTCCTGTTGCCAAGGTGCTCTTTTCACTTCACGTCCCCCTTGTGACAAGGTGGCGCATGAGCCAATCCTCCCAGTAAAATTTAGGGTAAGTCAGGTCTTGGTGGGGTCCGATTTGAAGATTAAGTTGGAATCAAGTTGGTTGATTACTTCACCTGAACAGTGTCTTTTCACCAAATTTTCTACCTCTTCCTTTACAACAAATCTGGTTTCTTCCTAACGTAGGCCAGACACGACTGGGGCTGAGTTGGGTGAAGAAAGCAAGTGCATACAGGCTAGCAGAAGACACAAGACCCTGGTATTACTCCTTGAGGTGAAGGTGAAGGGTCATCCTGGCCAGAGGCAGGTCCGCTCCTGGCTGGCTGCTTCATCACCTGGGCAAGGCTGGACTTGACCACAGAGGAACTGGTAGTAGATGGATAATGGAGTCACAGGTGATACAGCTTGGGAACAAAGAGGAGCACGGGTCCCTAGGCTGCTAATCCCACATGTTCCTGGCCTGACCCCTTTGTTCATGATGGGCAATACTTAAAAAGGAGAAGAGGCAAGCTTTGCTTCTGTTTGCCCTGGAGCTCTCATCTTGGGCTGGTTTCTCTCTTGCCTTGTTCTGCTATGTGTGTTTTGTCAGTCGTCTTGTGCCTGGGCTTCACCGATACTGGGTTCCTCTGTCCCTAGTCCAGGTCATTGCTTAGGAGCCATTATAGGGAGTGAGCAGATGCCTCCAGAACCTTGGCTGAGACACTGGCAAGGAACTCAGGAGTGCTGTGGTCAAGATAGCTGTAGACCAAGAACCCTGGAATATCACTCTGTATGTGACCTTGGACAGGCTGTTTGGCCTCCCCCAGTCTCAGAGTCCCCAGATGAAAAAAGGATGGAAAGGCCAAGATCCCTTCCAGTTCAAAAAGATGACGAAGCCCTCCTTGCTGGCTCGAGGGTGGCTTAAAGCCTGAGCAAAAGGGCTCTCCCAGGGTGACCCGAGAAAGACTGGAGGGCACATTCAGAGCCTTCCTCTTCAAACACAGGAACTGCCAGTCAGCTGAGAGTCCTACCATGGCCTGACAGAGATACCACTCGGTCTGGGGCAAAATATACAATCCTGACAGCCTCTTCCTGGACTGTCCTTTCCAAGCAAGATGGTTCCTTCCTCGGGTGGTTATGAGGACAAAATGAGTTGATGGACAAGACAGTACTTTGTAAATCAGAGAATGTGATACAGCAAACATCTGAAATAAAGCCTGCTTTTACTTCTCTCCTGCCACCCTTTCACATACATGCTACCTGCATCCCTGATTCAGGAGAACATGAATGCTGTGCACCGGTTTGCAAACTCAAATGACTAGAGGAAACCAAGAGGTCATGTAAAATGAGGGGGAAATGCCAGATAAAGAGGGCCTGCTTTACCCAGGGGCATGGACAAGTAATGACAAGTGCCAGCTGATGCTAGTCAGGAGGTGACATGGAGTGGTGGGTGTGCTGGACAGCTGCTCCTAGGCTCCTGCCAATTGAGGTTTCGTGGGAGCGCAGGTCAAGTTGCCAAATCTTTGGATTTTTCAAAAGAGCCCAGAAACCTGAATTTTTGTGTGCAATATCCTTTTAAATCTTAACCAAGAATTTGGGACACTTGAAAATGCTGGCTGGGCCAAAAGTAATGTTTTAAATGTTGCTGCGAGCCAGATTCAGTACATGGCCATCAGTTTTTAAGCCCTGCAGTAAAAAGACAACGGGTAGAATAAAGTTCTCTTCTACCTCAATCCTCTTGACACGTCTAGGCTGAGAAACGGGCCTTTTCTTCCCCCACAGTGGATGTCTTGTGGAAGTGCTTACCTCAGCCCTAACTCAGCAAAAGGGGCTTCTAGAATCTGGGAGCAAGGTGTCAACAGATCAAGCTTGTGAAGGCCTAAGATTAGATGGTACTCGTCCCTCAGGTCCACCTCTTGTCCAGAATTCTGTGACCTCCCTGGAGCTGCCACAGAGGTTCAAGCCCCTGAGCTAATCCTGGGCCTCAGGCAATGCCTAGACCTTCACCCTTTGCCTTGCCATCTTACAGACCATCACCATCACCCACACTCCTGGAATATTTCCGGGTAGTGCTGGAAGCCCACAGGTGGGTCCAGCTCCCCTTGGCCAGGGGCCAAGGGCACAGGCAACCCGCCGGCACTCCGGCCCCTGTGCCCTCCAGCACCAGGCCTATGGACCCACTGGTGCTTGGCCATGGCTGACTTCTGGCCAAAGCACCTGCCACACTGAGGACAGGGGTAGGGGCGTTCACCACTGTGGGTACGCCGATGGGCTGCCATTTCGGAGCTCTGTCGGAAGCAGCGCCCACAGTCTGGGCACGGGTAGGGCTTCTCGCCCGTATGGGTGCGCACGTGGCGCCGAAGGTCTGACGCGTGGGCAAAGGCACGGCCACAGTCCGCGCAGGGGAAGGGAGTCTCGCCACTGTGGACCCGCTGGTGCTGGTAGAGGGCAGAGCTCTGGCTAAAGCAGCGGCCGCAGTCGGCACAGCGGTAGGGCTTCTCGCCTGTGTGGACCCGAAGGTGAGTGGTGAGGGCAGAGCGCTGGGTGAAGGCCCGGCCACAGTCCAGGCAGCGGTGGGGCCGCTCCCCACGGTGGATGGCCCGGTGCTTGCTCAGAGAGGAGGCCTGGCTAAAGCCCTTGCCGCAGTCAGGGCAGCAGAAGGGCTTCTCACCCGTGTGGGTGTACAGGTGCTCCACCAGGGTAGAGCGCCAGGCAAAACTCTTCCCACACATGTAGCAGCCATGACGCTGGTCTGCCCTCGGGACAGGGGGATGGGCACAGAGTGGGGGGCGACCCCGGCGAGGTGCCTTGGATGGCTGCTCCAAGCCATAAGGGAGCCCAGCAGAAGGGTGTTTCAGAGTCGTCAGCCCAGCAGGCCGAGCTTCCGCAGAGAGGATCTTCTCTAGTGCCTCAGTCCCTTCTCTTTGTCCTTTCTCTTCCTTGTTTCTGGAATCTGCTGGGAGGTAAGGGGAGAGAGAGCTCAGACTCTGGCTTGTCCTGGTCCTTAAAGCCAAACCCCAAATGGTGACAGAGAAGCCTCTTAGATACAGAGCCACCTTCTGGACCCACCACTGCTGCCTCTGGGACTCGGCTCAGTACAGGCGGGGAAGCTCAGAGTGACACCTTTTCCTGAGCTGCAGAGGACAGAAAAGACGCAGAGACAAAAAAGGAAGGAACAGGGCACCGTACATTCTACCTCAGAGTTAGGGAAATGGGGGAGGGGAGGACATTTTTGCTGGATCACGGAGGAGGAGTGGATGTTTAAGGATGCCGTCCAGGCAGCAGGAACAGTACAAGAGAGGGATGAACGCGGCTGGCGTTGACAAGTACACAGGGACAGGATACGGTGCAAGGATGAACTGCAGAAAGAAAACAGTGGAAGCCAAGAGAATGGAGACGCCACAAAAATATAACCAAAAGAAAGAAAACTGAAACAAAAGGCGGCAGAGAAGCTAGAGGGTAGGAAAATGGCAGGAGGGATGATGTGAAGCTCAAAAGAGCTTAGGGACCAACAAGTGGTGAGGGGCACAGATTCGCTGGAGACGCAGGTAGGCAGGGTCCTGCAGCCCAGCAGGACTGGGCTGAACCCGGCAGCTAGGCTGAGGCCGGCATGGTAACCTCTGCTGGGAAAGCAATTCAGGGAAGAAAATGAGGAGCAGGGTAGGTGTTGGCACAGGGGAGCAGGATGGGTCAGGCCCAGAGGAGGTCCCAGGAGACGCAGAACCCAATACTTCACCTGTGTCTGCTGCCGTCAGACACTCTCCCACCTCCGGATCCCGGGCATCCGGGCCCCACAGGTCGGCCTCTTCCTCCACCCAGGAGATGAGGGCTGGCTTGGTACCTCGGAACCCTGGGGGAGGAGAACGCAAACCCCACGCTGCCGGGAGGCCCTCCCCCTGCGGTCCCGACTTCCCAGACCTAGGGCCTCCTACTGCCCGAGCCGGCCCGGAGGCCGGGCGGGGTGGGCGGGGTGGGCGGGGAGGTGGCCCAGGCGAGCAGGCGGGGCCTCACCGAGCGCGCCCAGGTGGCCGTAGGTCTCCCGCATCACGTCCCGGTACAGGGCCCGCTGCGCGGGCCGCAGACACCCCCACTCCTCCGGGGAGAAGTACACGGCCACGTCCGCGAAGCACACGGCGCCCGGCCTCCTCCGCTCGCGCCCGGCAGCGTCCGGTTCCCCCACGGGGAGCGGGGCCGGAGGCGGCGCCATGGAAAGTGCCGGGTCGGGGTCCGGGGAGCCTCCCGCGCCAGAAGCAGCCTCCGGGCCGGGGTGCGGGCCGGAAGGCCGGGAGCGCGGCAGCCGGCCCCTCGAGGGCCCACCCCGCTGGCCAACGACCAAGAGCTGCCAGCCGAAGGGACACAGACCCTCAGAAAGAAATGGCGGCAACGCGCCGCGCGAACGTTGCTCCTACGCAACCGTGCCCAGATGACGCCTCCCCCGGGGTCTCCAGGTGGCTTTGTCCTCGAGCCCTCAGCCAAAATGGCCGCGACGGCTACAAATGCCGGTGAGGGCGGCCCGCTCCGCCCGGCCCACGGAGGGGCGGCGGGCCACCACTGCCCCGCATCGGTTCCCGCACCCGTCGCGCCGGGAGGCGCAGTCTCAGCCCCGCCAGGGTTTGCAGAAGGCACGGGCGCGGCGGGAGGTCCGGCCTGACCCCGCCCGCTCTGCCTTTGTGAATTCCACGTTCCTAAATGGGTTTCCACCCGTCACTGGATGACAGCAGCCTTTTCCGAATGTTGAAAGGAGAAAAATGTAGTGGGTAAAAGAGAACCTTCTCTCCTGCACGCTTGTTCGAGCCTGATGTTCTGGGAGCTTCTATTTCAGGAGATGGTGGGGGCAGCTGGGGGAGAGTAGGGTAGGGTCTGTAAAAGGTCAGAAGGACCCACTTTCTGCAAGCTTACTCTCCCCCACTTGCCCTGCAGGAGGCCTCTCGAACGTCTGTTTACCTCCAGCTGGAGCCTGGCTCATAAGCTCCTGATCACAGAGCCTCCTGCCGCCCTTGCCCTGCGTGAATGTCCCACTAACTAGCACCTTGGACTAGTCACGGCTGCAACTGAACTCATCCCTTTGGTCCTCCAACCTGCTCCTCTTGGGGTTTTTATCACAGCAAACGGCACCAACTCTCTCCATCATTTCTACCTTGAACCCCCCTCTCTCCACACATTTAATTGACAGTTTACTCTGTGTCCCTACTTGCCTTCATAAATACCCTTCCCTAAGAAGACTTTGATCATTTCCAGCTAAATCACAGCATTTCACACACCTCATGGAAATGCACTTCCCTTCAGCAGGTCTGGGGTCTAGTCTGGAGCTTTTCTCTGCTTGCCTCCTTCCAGAGGCCTCCCTGAGCCTTGCGCCCAACACCTTGTATCTGGTGGACACATCTCCCCACATCGGAGGAGCTGGGCAAGTAGAGTTGATCACAACAGAAAAGGGGAAAAGGAAAAGACAAAAAGCCTGGAAAAGGTAAGCATGCAGATTTGCCCAGGGACTCGACTGAGCCGCAGTTCCTCCTAGCCTCTCACACCACTGAAGGACATAAGAAAAAAAAAACAGATTTCCATAAGACTAATGGGGTTTTCTCATCTGTCAGTGCCCACTGCTCATGGTGGTGCCTCTCACACACAGGCCTAGAAGAGCTCTGGGAGTGCTGAAAACCCACAGAGGGGTCTGGATGCTCCTGAGGAAGAACCCAGGGCAGGATTCACACCCATGTCAGCCCCTGAGGTCCATAGCACCAGGCCGGGGTCTCCTGGTGGTTCTCTGACTAAAGTACCTCCCACACTGGAGACAGGAATAAAACAGCTTGCCTGTGTGAGTCATCAGGGAGCATGAAAGGTACTATGGCAGAAGGAGTGGCCACACTAGCTGCAGGCACAGGGTCCCTCTCCAGGTGAAAGGTCATGGCAAATCATGCCTGCACTTGGTGCAGGGTGCTGTGTGAGTAGCAGACACTGAGGCTGGGCGTAGAGTTGGGGCTTGGGAAAGGCCTGGCTACATACAGACACCCTTGGCCACAGGCTCAGACGCCAAGCTAGTGTCTCTCACCCCAGGGGCTCATGACATCTCCCAAACAGACTCCTTCTGCTGGCCCCTTCCAAATGTATCATTTTTCTGAGTGGCTGTTGTGAAACACAGTAGATTCAAACTCTACTCAACCTTCACAACTGCAGATAGGTACCTAGCCCCTGGAAGCACCCACCTAGACTGTGTTGGTCACAATCGAGGGGGTCACAAGTCAGGGCCATTTCTACTTTGAAACCAACCCGAAGAGACACCCTCATCCAGAGGAGCAGCTGTTACAAGGTACAGGCACCTGGGGACAAAAAGGTGAACGGCCTCCATCCTAAGCTTTAATTCATACACTTCCACTGTCAGAATTTGGATGATTCATACTGTGACCTGGCCATGGGGCCACTGG
The DNA here is from genome assembly GCF_028749965.1 of Puma concolor. Lineage (NCBI taxonomy): Eukaryota > Metazoa > Chordata > Mammalia > Carnivora > Felidae > Puma > Puma concolor. Next base: position 18,689,948 of record NC_141682.1, on the reverse strand, counting down.
ATGCCACAGTCAATTGAGAAAGAGAAGGTCAAGACTCCAGTCTCCAGTGGGTAATCATAAATTCAGGTCAGCAAAAAGTAGTAAGGAACATGTAGATGGTGTTTCTTGTTCAACAAAACATTTTCCCTTCCAGCTGGAACTGAAACATTACCCCCACCTCTCATCCTTCTTTCTCTCTGGCATCCTCTTGGGGATCCTGAGCATCTAAACCCCACAGCTGGGCCTCCTGCTCCCCCCAGGAGATGAGGACTGGTTTGGAGTCTGAGAGTCCTGGGGAAGAACCCAAAGCACTCAAGAAACAACTCATTATTTAAAGAAAACATATTGGGCATCTCTTGTGTGGCAGGCTTTGTTCTAGATGTGCTGGGTGTTGGAGACGTTGGTGAACCAAGATAAGATTCCTGCTCTAAGTTTACACTCAGCTCTACATTTACACTGAGGGAGAGAGATGTCACCTATTAGCTATGGGGGCGCAGTAGGGAGGCCTTCAGGCACAGCTACAGAGCTAAAAAGCTGCAGTTGAGTCTTCCTGCCTGAGACAGAAGAGCTCACAAAAGATGTTGCATTAGGGTCATCTAGTTAGATGTCTGTCCTCCAAAACACAGATTCCATGTAGCTGGAACCCATGGGATCATTCGCCTGTAGGGAGAGATTGGGTTTGAATTGGAAGAGGAGATTAGCATGCCACGGGCCTTCACGCTATGGTACACAGGTTCTGAACTTTTTGCGTAAGTCCTGGGGAGCCACTGGAGGTGTCGGGCAGAAGAGGATCAGTTATAAGTTTCAGTTAGGCCGATCTGGCGGGGATCACGGGAAACGAACCCAACCTAGGGGAGAAGTGGGGGCGAGTCTGGCACCCAGACTTACGCATCTCACCCGCCCCCTTCCCTTGAGATGCGGGACGACCAGACCTCACGGAGCACACCCAAGTAGGTGTAGGTCTCCCGCATCACGTTCCGGCACACGGCCGTCGGCAAGGGCCAGAGACATCCCCATTCCTCGGGGAAGAAAATACGAGGCCACCTTCACAAAGTTCGCAGCCCTCGGCCTTTTCTCCCCTCCTCCTTCCTGACCGGCCTTAGCAGGCACCTCAGCAGGGCGCCGGGAACTTGGCCAAGGACGGAGTCGGGGTCCCCACCCCCACGCACCAAGGAGAGACGCCCGGGATTCCACCTCCCGGGAGCTGGGCTCTTCGGGCCTAGGCGGCCGGAAGTAGCCTCGGCGGGGCCGCTCTAGGACGGCGAGAAACGGTCCGTTACGCGAACTTGGTGGTCCCAGGTCCGAGAAAATGAAGGCGCCCTCAGAAAAGATGGTGGCACTCCAGCGACTTCCAGTTTTAGAGCGAAGCATTTAATAGCGTCATTATGGGTCTGGTGGTAATAACCTGGTGTATTCCACCCTCGAGTTGTCTTCTGTTTCGCCAGCTCTCTTGAGACCCTCTTGCCCATAGTTAAGATGGCCGTGGCCGCTTCGGCGTCTGTGCTCCGGTTTGGCGAGGCAAAGGGGAAGAGGCTCCGGTGCGTGAGCGCCGGTGGCGGCCAGGGGTCCTACGGAGGGAAAAGGGGCCAGGACTAGGGGCTGCCGGCCTGGCGACCTTCTTCCAATCCGGGTCAGAAGGCCTATTCCGGTCTTACAAGAAAGATTATGTTTAGCAAGTTAGTTCATTGCTCAAAAATAATTTTTTCATTTGCAAGGTACAGCATGATATTCTGTGACGCCTCCTCACCGTTTCTTAAATGCCTCCAGATATAGCCTGTCTGTGGTATTTCCATACATTTGCTAGGTCTTTTTTTTTTTATTAAAAAATTTTTTTTAATGTTTTAATTTATTTTTGAGAGAGAGCGCGAGCAAGCAGGGGAGGGGCAGAGAGAGAGGGAGACACAGAATCCGAAGCGGGCTCCAGGCTCCGAGCTGTCAGCACAGAGCCCGACACGGGGCTGGAGCCCATGAAACGTGGGATCATTACCTGAGCCGAAGTCGGTCGCTTAACCGGCTGAACCACCCAGGCGCCCCCATTTGCTGTGTCTTTAACGGAGGACACTGGGCCAGATGCCTCTGGATGCCTTAGAATTCAGCTATTTGACTGAAGAGGAAACAAACCTAGTTGTTCCCAAGGTCAGGCAACCCGTTAGTGACTCCAGGTCTTGAGACTCCTACTAAATTCGAGCCTCTTCCACCATCTCGCCCTGCTTCCTCCAGGCCTGTTCCAGAAAAGCAGCTGAAGACTTTGAATGTACTGACCCCTGCTGACCTACTGAAAATGAACAGCATTCTCCATTTAAGTGATGACTGTATAAAAAGTAGATGAGTTACTGAAAGACATGGCTCAACTGTTGTTTTTTAAATTTTTAAATATTTTTATTTATTTTTGAGACAGAGACAGAGCATGAGCAGGGGAGGGGCAGAGAGAGAGAGGGAGACACAGAATCTGAAGCAGGCTCCAGGCTCTAGGTTCTGGGCTGTCAGCACAGAGCCTGATGTGGGGCTCGAACTCGCGGACTGTGAGATCATGACCTGAGCTGAAGTCGGCCCCCCAGGCGCCCCTCAACTGTTTTGATACTCCAGTTGAAGGTGCTCCCGGATTTCCCAAGCCCAGGCTCCTCTAAGAGAACAATGGCAGCCTGTACAGGGGCTGCAGTGGGTTCTGTGATAAAGACTAAGACATCAATAATGTTACTTTGGTCACTTACTGTATGCCAGACTGTTCTAAGTGCTTCCTCCGGTTAACTCATTTAACCCTTAAAATCCCTCAAAGATAAGTGCCCTTCTGGATCAGGAAGCTGAGGCCCGAGGGGTGACCTTGCCCCAGGCCACACAGCTAGTAAGTGGTGAAGCCGGGATTCAAACCCAGGCAGCCTAACTCCAGAACTCATGTTGTAATGCCTCAAACAACTGAACGTACAACTTCAGCAACCAGAGAGAGGTAGGGTTTCAAGCCAGGTGACCAAGATGCAGTTGTAATGGGAGGTGGTTAGGAGGGCAGAAGGGCTGTTTCTGGTCGCATGTACAATTCCATACTGTCATATAAATGTAAAGAGGAAAAAAATGACAGGTTCTGGTAAGTATTGAAAGTAAGTAAAAGAGTTGCATTTAAGGGTCATGTCAGGGCAAAAAATATATATGTGTGTCATTCAGGTGTTTAGGAGGTATGTGAAATTGCTCTGGAGGAAGGGTGACAGGCTTCCCAAAAGGCACTCTGTTGCAGCTGTCACCAGTGGGCTCCTCTTGCTTAGGCCCTTGATGGTTTGGGCCTGGGTCACCTGGCTGGTGTCTGGGCTTCCAGCTTTTGCCTGTCCCATCCATCCGACACTGCAGCCTGGTGTAGTGAAAAGAGCAGGCTCACCCACTGAGAAATCGAGAGGTTTGGGTTCCAAGCCTACCTCTGCCCCTAATTCAACTGTGTGATCTTAAATAAGGTCTTTAAGACCGGGCCTCAGCCTTTCTCAGAGCGTATTCTGTGGAACAGTATTTACAGGAGAGCTTCTGGAAAGAACAAGCATTCTTCCCCACACACCTCCTCAGCAAAGAAACCTGTTCCACCCACAGCTCCCTAAACTTTGGAACCAGCTCCCAAGCGCTCCCTTCCAGCTCTAAAATGCTGCAGTCCACCCTGTGGTCGCCCCCACCCCCCACCCCAGGGCCCCCCCGGGAACCGGCTCCTCCATCCACCTCCTCACTCAGCCAAAACCTTATCATCATTCCAGGCTCCTCTGATGCCTCAGCCCCCACATCCAGCCCACAGACAAGTCCTGTCCTTTTAACTCTCAGTGGTTACCTCTGGTCCTTCTGCTACTCTCCATTTCCACTCTGCTTGTCCCACTGCAGCCCATTCTTAGGGCAGCCAGAATGGGTTTGCAAATCACCTCACCTTGACACTCTACTTAAAACCTCCCAGTGGTGGGGCGCCTGGGCGGCTCAGTCGGTTAAGTGTCTGACTTCAGCTCAGGCCATGATCTACGGCTCGTGGGTTCCAGCCCCACGTAGGGCTCTGGGCTGACAGCTCAGAGCCTGGAGCCTCCTTCGGATTCTGTGTCTCCCTTTCTCTCTGCCCCTCCCCCCATCCTTCAAAAATAAACATTCAAAACAAAACAAAACAAAAAAAACCTCCCAGTGGTTTCTATGAGGTCCCTAGAGCAGTCAAATTCATCGAGCAGGTGGAATGGTGGTTGCAGGAGCCTGGGGAAAGGAGTTGGGAGTCAGTGTTTAATGGGTACCGAGTTTCAGCTGGGGAAGATGGAAAAGTTCTAGAGAGGGATGGGATGGTGGTGATGGATGCACACAATGTGAATGTACTTAATGCCACTAAACTGTACACTTAAAAATGTTTAAAATGGTAAAATGTGTTGTGTATATTTTATCACAAGGCAAAAAAAAAAAAAAAGAAAGAAAGAAAGAAAAAGAAAAATCATAACCCAGTGGCTTCCCAATATATTTAGAATCAATCCAGACTTGGCACCGTGGCCAGCCAGAGTCCTGTGACCCACTCCCTTCCCCCTCCTCCAAGCTCACCTGTAATTTTTCTCCACTCAGTTCCTCCATCCAGCCACCAGCGTCCTTTCTGCACCTCACCCAAACTCATCCCTACCTCAGAGCATGGCGTCTACTATTCCGTCTGTCTGGGAACCCCTGCCTGCCCCCGACTCCCAGCCTCTGAAACCCTGCGCTCCCCCACTCCCACATCCTGCCACTTGACCCCTTTCCCCTTGGTTCTTTCTCATCGTTTGGAACTCCGTTCAGAGGTCTCCTCTGTACCAAGACCTGGCCTAAGTACCCATCTGCAACAGGCACTTTGAGCACATCTCTGTCTTAGTACCTTTGTAGTACTTATTATTTAGTTACAATACCTTGTCTTACTTAGGTACTGGCTTATCACTTGTCTCTCCCCAAGCTTCTCAAAAGTAAGTTCCAAAACGGTTCCTATGTCTGTTTTCCCTGCTGTATCTGCACACAGAATAGTGCCTAGTTCATGGCAAATGCTTACTATTTGTTACTTGTTAAATGGATACATGAGAAAGAAAGCAGACAGCACTCCCTCTGTGCCTTATGCTGGCCTGGGCAACTCTGTGTTTGATACGCTGTGCCTGCTTCTGCTCCTCCCTCCCTGGTGGGGCTTCTTCTCTCCAGCTTCCCTTTCTCTTTGACTCATCCCTCTCTAGGACTGGTCATCCCTTGGCCTCTACGCCCTCCCACTTGCTGGCTCCCTTGCTCCGTGTCTCCATGCTTGAACCCTCTGGGGCTTACTTGTTCATAGCCCATATTGTCAGTCACCGAGCCATGCAGATTCTATGGCAGAAGCCTCTCCTGAGTATCCTTTTCTCCAATTCAAAAGTCAGCAAACCAGAGCAGCTGCAAGAAAAAGTCTTGCTGGGGGCACCTGGGTGGCTCAGTCGATTAAGCTTCTGACTCTGGGTTTCTACTCCAGTCAAGACCTCACAGTTCATGGGATTGAGCACTGTGTCAGGCTCTGTGCTATATGGAGCCTGCTTGGGATTCTCTCTCACCCTCTCTGCCTCTCCCCTACTTGAAGTCTCTCTCTCTCAAAAATAAACCAACCTAAAAAAAAAAAAAAAGGAAAAGAAAAAGTCTTTAGCCTGATCGCAGCTCTCGCTCACCTTTACCTGGGAGCAAATGCCGAACAGATTCCTAGTCCCGTCTCCTTACTCACACTCCACACTGTTTTACAAAGACATCTTCAGACAGCACTAGTCAAATAGCCCTGCTCCTATTCAAGACCTTTCTATGGCTCCTGAGTGCCTACAGGGTAAACCCCAAGCCCTCCTGCTGGGATCTGTGACCTTCCCAGGTTACTGCAGGTGTCTTCTATGACTCTGTACCTGGTTCTTTACCTTCCACTCAGGTGGAGCCCCTGACCACTCCCTATACATGCCTCGTCTGGTTGATATCTTTCCCTTCCTTCAAGGCCAGTTTGAACCACCTCCTCCAGGAAACCTTCCTTGAATCAGAAGACCTGCCCAGGTCTCCTCCTTGCCCTCTTCACATACTATTTTGTATTGTTTTGGAATAACAATAACCACTGTTTATTAAACTCTAACGTGCCAGGTTCTCTTCTGTATTATCTCATTTAAGAATTTCTTTTCTTAATGTTTATTTATTTTTGAGGGAGAGAGAGAGCGTGAGCAGGGGAGGGGCAGAGAGAGGGGGAGACGCAGAATCCGAAGCAGGCTCCAGGTTCCAAGCTGTCAGCACAGAGCCTGAAGCAGGGCCCTTACTCACATGCTGTGAGATCATGACCTGAGCCAAAGTCAGACGCTTAACCGACTGAGCCACCCAGGGGCCCCTGTACCCTCTCATTTAATCCTTACACCACTCTTATGAGGTAGGTGCTTTTATTATCCAGGTTTCATGGATGAAGAGACTAAGGCACAGGAGAGGCGGGGCAAGAAGTGACTTGCTAGAGACTGCACCGCTATAAAGCAAGTGAGTCAGGGTCCGAACCCAGACAGTCTGACTCCAGAGACCATGCTCTTAACCTCTACTCCACGCCGTGCTGATTTTTATCCTTTCTATGAAACAAGGCTCCCTTTGCCTGAAAATCTCCCTCCCACACACACCAATTCCTACTCTGCTCTATTTCTACTCTAATTCCTACTCATGTCATGGGAAGCACAACCATCTCCTCCAAGCTGCATTTCCTGGTGTATCACCAGCCAGGATGGGTTAGGTGGTGCCTCTGGGCTTCCTCCATCATAGCCCCAATCACTATCTTCCCACATGGAACTTGGGACCTGAGTCTGAGTGAGTCTGAGTGTCCCTGGAGCCCAGCACAAAAACCCACAGAGGCCTCATAGGGTGTTTGCTGAATGAATGAATGGGATCAGACTAATTTATCCCAGAATTCCCTTTTACCACCTAGCAGTCTCCCACAGAAGCCACTCAACATATGGCCACTGAATGTTGATGGCACTTTCTAAGTGCAAGGTCACCGGCCTTGATGGGACTCTGTTTCCTGCTGAGACTCCCCCAGGAAGGCAGGGCTAGGCCTCCGCCCAGGCCTCCTTTCTCACCTCAGCCACACCTGGGCCCCTGATCTGTTTTCTCTCCAGATAGGACTGCCCATTGAAAGTGGTAGATAGGAGCGCCTGAGTGGCTCAGTTGGTAAAGCGTCCGACTCTTGATTTTAGTTCAGGTCATGATCTCACGGTTTGTGGGATCGAGCCCGGTGTCAGGCTCTGTGCTCACAGCATAGAGCCTGCTTGGGATTCTCTCTCTCCCTCTCTCCCTTTCTCTCTCTCTGCCCCTTTCCCGCTCACTCTCTCTCAAAATAAATAAATAAGTTTTAAAAAGAAAAATAAAGTGGCAGATTTCTAGGCACTGTGTCAGTTTCCAGCTTTGCTGCCTTACAGTGACACTTTGAGAAAATCACTTTTTCTCTCAGAGCCTCAGTTTACTCATCTGCAAAATGTGGCTGCTGATATCCATGCCCTGCCTCTTTAGCAGGCTTCTTTACATTTTCTTTATAATGCATAAAATATCAACAATAATTTGTTCTTCCCACAAATGTTTATTGCACAATTACTATGTTGTACATACTACCTTGTTAAAATTTCAGCCTTCACAGTAACCCTCTGAGGTAGATATTATGAATCTCTATTTTACAGGTGAGGGAGCTGAGGCTCAGGGATGGCATGTGACTTACCAGCTGTGCCTGGGGACAAGTTGCAGAGACTAGATCGGTGCATCTGTGTTCTTTCCACCCACTTCACTTCCCAGACTCCCTGCTGCTGTCAATTAGCCAGGGCTTCGCCACCCCCTGGGGCCTCCCCAGGCCTTAGTCCCCTCAGCATTTGCTTCCTCTGTAGAGAAGCAGCAAGGGCTGGTTTCTGAGACCCCAGAAAGATCTCGGTGGCATGTGCTGCTGAGATGAACACTTTGAGAAAAGTCTACCCTCTTCAGTTTTTTGGAAAGCCTGAGAGGGGAGTAGCGTCAAGTTTAATCTATTTGAATCTTTACAGGCACTTTTCTTTTTACAAGTTTGAAAACTTGAGGGATCCTCGAGGGAAGCCCAAGGGATGAATTTCTGGTTCCCAAATCCCTGACTCAGGAGCCTCCCTGGGGGGCCCAGGCAGTCCAAGGTCAGGCTCCACCCCAGCCTGCTGGAGCAGCTCACCCGCACTCCTCAAAGATGTCCGGGTAGTGTCGGAACAGCACCGGCGGGTCCCGGTCCCCCCGCACCGGAGCCCGAGGCACAGCCCGAATCCCAGGCCTCCGACCCCGCCGCCCCCCAGAGCAGGAGCGATGGATCCACTGGTGGGCTTCCACAGCGAACTTCCTCTTGAAGCGCATGCCACACTCGGGGCAGGGGAAGGGCCGCTCCCCTGAGTGCATGCGCCGGTGGCTGACCAGCAGCGAGGGGTAGGTGAAGCGGCGGCCACAGTCCGCACACACGTGACGCCGCTGGCTGTCCTGAGTGTCCACGCCCGGCACCGGGACCGAGGGCTGCACACCTGTGCTCTGGTTCCAGGCAGCGTGGGTGGGTTGCTGTGCTCTTGCCGAAACCTTTCTTACGGTCCAGTCAGGGTTGTGTTTAACCAGCTCTTTAGAAGGCTCCTTCCCAGGAGTCTTTCTGGGTCCCTTGGCTCCTGGCCCTTCCTCTGGTGCCTCTTCCTTCTTGTTTGGGGTGCCTCCTGGGAAACAGGAATTAAGATACGTTTTAAAACACATTTGCTTCCACCGTCTCAGGTTACAGGATTCTTTTACTTAGGAAGTGTCAGAAAAGTACTGTCCAGCGATTAAAACACAGGCTTTGAAGAGTGACTTATCTGGGCCTTGGTGTCTCAATGTAGCAAATGGGATTCAAAGGTTTCTTTACTTCACAGGGTCGCCGGGAAGATTAAATCAGTAGAAGCATGTTAGGCATTTAGTAAATGCTCAAGAAAACAGTAGCTATTACTGTTGTGTTTTCTCAATTTCTTTTTGTAGGGTAAGACTTTTACAGACGAGGAAACATTTGCACAAGAGCATTCGGCTAGGGGATGGTGATGGGGGGGGGGTGGCAACCAAGTTGTTGATTACTGGGCATTTTCTCTTGTACCACTTTGCCTTGTGTGAGGAATGTGAAAGGCAGACCTGAAGCCGCTTCCATTCCTAGGGGTTTTTAATTGTTCTTGAAAAGGGAAGAATGGCTGGTGTTTTCTCCAAGTGGGACCTAGAAACCAGAGTCTTGGACTTGGGCTCCTACTTCTCCTACTCTGGTCCTAACGTGACTACTGTCCCAAGTTCTGAAAATTTTGTACCAGGTCTGTCTTCTTTCCTCTTTAATATCCAACATTGGCAGTCTCTTTAATTCCTTTAGGGACGCTGGCAGAGGGGATTCAAAAGAAAATTCTGTGAAACAGGAAGCCCTGGAGCGCCAAGTGGGGGGAGGGGCGGGGGGACTTGGGACAATCCCTCACCTCTCAGAGCTCCTCCCAGGCTTTCCCCCTCCTCAGGATCCTGGGCGGCGGGACTCCAAGCCTCACTCTCCTGTTCCATCCAAGAGATGAGGGCTGGTTTGGGGCCTGGGAATCCTGGGAGAGAACAGGGATCACAGTGCTGGCCTGAGAGGCTGTCCTGGGAAGATGGCATCCCCCTGCCAGGGTAAGGGCACCTCCTCAGAACTTATGCTCAAGCTGGACAAGTTCTGCAACGCTCCTGCTTGAAGGAAGCGGATGCCGGATGGAAGCACTCCCTAACCTGAAGCCCTGGGAATGGAGGTGGCTGTGGTGCTGTTGGTGGAATAGTGCGGGATTAGAGCTCACAATCCTCTCGGTCCTCACGTCATCTCCCCTGTGAACCCCAGTGAAGGAGGGGGGGGGGGGATTCTGACCCGGGGCCTCACCGAGCGCGCCCAGGTGGCCGTAGGTCTCCCGCATCACGTCCCGGTACAGGGCCCGCTGCGCGGGCCGCAGACACCCCCACTCCTCCGGGGAGAAGTACACGGCCACGTCCGCGAAGCTCACGGCCCCAGGCTTCTTACAACCAACCCCGGTCTCCCCCGGTCTCAGCGCCAGGAGCGGGGCTGGGGGGGGCGCCATGGGGCCTCCCGGCCCCGAGCAGCTGCCGCCCTGTCCCCCAGGCCACTGCCTCCCCGCGCGCGGCCTCAGCTTTCGTCGTCCACAGGAAGGGCTCCGGAGGCCGGGGCCCCGCCCAGCCTTAGCGTCCGGACGCAGTCGAGGGCACCGAGGTAGCAGGGACTGGCTGCTAGGGATTCGGGGGGGTGTGATGGGGACAAACAAAACCCCTCGGTGTTTATTCACTTCATGGCAGCTTGGATTTAGACAGCCGGGTTAAGAGACCCGGAAGGTGTCTTCAGAAAATATGGCGACATCCTGGCTCCAGTTGTCTCTGGATTCTTTAAGGGCGCCATTCTTTGATCATATCAAACATGGCGCCTATCTGGCTTCTCTGGCCTCAGCGGCCACTTGCCCTCAACCACAATGGCCGCTGCAGGTGGGGTGGGAGAGGAGATAGGCGGGGCGGGGCGGAATGGGAACTGGGTAGAGGTGGGCTGAGGGGCGGAGCCTTCCTGCCTTCAAGAAAGATGGACGGACGGTGGCTTCCAGCACCGCTCTTTGCCTGCACTGCCAGGCGGCCGGTGATTGGTTCCAAGAGCAGGAAGAGGCCGCACCGCCCGGCCGGCCGGGCGAGTGGAGCGTTGGAAAGCGCCCCTGGATCGGCTGGTTGTGGAACCTCTGGCGGCCCTCGGCAGGTGTGGAGCTGTGCATTGTGTCCTCGACGTTGTCCCTCCTTGCCTTCCCGCGGCAGGATCTGGAATCCGGTCCCCAGCCCCAGAGACGCAAATGCTCTGGCCAAGCCCTGGGGTACAGCCGAGGTAGAAACCAGATACACGTTTACCGTTGGGACCACGGCTGTGGATCGCGCCCGACTCCTTGCATCGCGGGACGGCTGTCAGTCTCTGGACTGGAGCTTAGGGGGAGAACTTGGTTGGTGAGGTTGGAATCGGAACGGGGACATTTTTAATTACATTTTAATTTTTTCCAAATTAACTAATAGTCATGGTTTTTAAAAAGTAATGCAAAGGTTTTTAATGAAAAAGGCAGCTCCCCGTACCCTTTTCACTTTGTTCCCTAAAGACCACTTTGAACTCTTTTGTTAATTTGAATTATATTGTACATAAAGTAAAACGCACAGCTCTTCAATGTAAAATTCGCTGTCTTGACAAATGCATACAACCGTGTTAACCATCACTCAAAACAAAATATACATCTTAGATGTCACCCCTGAATGTCTCCTTGTACACATCTTCCAGTCATTACACAATTTTTGATTGTGGTAAAATACACATAACAAAAACTAATTTTATACCTTAAAATTTAATAGCATTTAGTACATTAATAATATGCAAACATTAGAACTACCCTTAAAGGAAACCCCCAACCCTTTGAGCAGCCACTCCTCATTCTCCCCTTCCTCCATCCCATGGTAATCACGAATCTTTCTGTCTCTATGCATTTACTTTTTCTGGATATTTCACAGAAATGGAATCCTGCAATCTGTGGCCTTTACGTGTCTGATTTCTGAAATTAGCAAAAAGTTTTCAAGATTCATCGATGTAGCATTTATCAGTGCTTCACCCCTTTTATGGTTGAATAATACTCTACTGTATGGATATAGGTTTTTTTCTCTGCTATCTGATAGTAGAATGTTTCTATGAAACCTTTCTTTTAAAAAAAAAAAAGGGTTTTTTTTTACATTTATTTTTGAGAGACAGAGTGAGACAGAACACAAGCAGGGGAGGGGCAGAGAGAGAAGGAGACACAGAATCTGAAGCAGGCTCCAGGCTCCAAGCAAGTGCTCAGCACAGAGCCCAGTGTGGGGCTCGAACCCACCAATCATGAGATCTTGACCTGAGCTGAAGTTGGTCACTTAACCAACTGAGCCATTCAGAAATGGTGTAAAGCCAAGAAACAATTACCATTAACTTATATGGAAAACTTTTTTTTAACATTTCCAGACCCCAAAAATAACCTCTCTTAGGCTTTACTTATACCGTAGGACGCACAAAATAAATCTAGATCAAGAACAGATACTCACACAGTTCAAAGCTATAGTAGCTTGATGCCAAGGGGCTGAGTGTAGTTCCCTGGGAAGGAGCTTGGTGGGGCCACTCTCGCTGCTTGGGGTGCAAGCTGCCTCTGTAAAAGCAAAAATTCTTTTTGGCTTTCTTTCAGTTAGTGAAAACGGGTTCTAATGTAGGTTTTTTTGTGTTTTTTTAAACAAATATATTATTTCAAATGGTTGTTTATTTTTGAGAGAGAGACAGAGCACGAGCAGGGGAGGGGCAGAGAGAGAGAGAGGGAGACACAGAATGTCAAGCAGGCTCCAGGCTCTGAGCTGTCAGCACAGAGCCCAATGCAGGGCTTGAACTCATGAACCGCAAGACCTGACCCGAAGTCGGATGCTTAACCAACTGAGCCACCTAGGCACCCCTTAACGTAGGTTTTTCTTAAAGTGAAGTGGCCTAATGGGAGCTTTTGAAAAGTGAGGGGACACATGTATACCACATTTTGTTTACCCATTCATCAGCTGATGGAAATTTGAGTTGTTTCCACCTTTTGTGTTGCTGTGAACATTTGTATAAGGCATTTTGTTTAACAGCTTTGAGATTAAATTAGCTCAATAGATACCTCTTGCATTTAAATTGTACAGTTTAATGGGTTTTGGTATGTTACATTATTTTTTTATTTTATTTTATTTTAATTTTTTTTTCAACGTTTTTTATTTATTTTTGGGACAGAGAGAGACAGAGCATGAACGGGGGAGGGGCAGAGAGAGAGGGAGACACAGAATTGGAAACAGGCTCCAGGCTCCGAGCCATCAGCCCAGAGCCTGACGCGGGGCTCGAACTCACGGACCGCGAGATCGTGACCTGGCTGAAGTCGGACGCTTAACCGACTGCGCCACCCAGGCGCCCCCATTATTTTTTTAATTGTAAAATACTCAAGATGTAAAGTTTGCCATTTGAACCGTTTTTAATTTTACAGTTCAGTGGTGTTAATTACATTCACAATGCTGTGCAACCATCACCACTATCTACTCCCAAAACATTTCCATCACTGCAAAAGGAAACCGGGAACCCACTAGGTGGTCATTCCCCGTTCTCTACCCTGGCTCCTAGTTAAGTTTTAATCTGCCTTATGTGTCTATGCATTTGCCTATTCTAGGTACATCCTGTAAGTGGAACCATATAGCATGTGTCCTTTTGTGTCTGACTTATTTCACTGCCATCTTAACCATCCCCACCATCCTCTCTAGAACTTTCTCATCTTCCCAAACTGGATCGATACACCTTTTTTTTTTTTTTTTTTAAGTTTATTTATTTATTTTGAGAGAGAGCGAGAGTGGGATCAGGGGAGGAGCAGAAAGGAGGGGAGAGAGAGAGAGAATCCCAAGCAGGTTCCACACCATCAGTGCAGAGCCCAACTCAGGGCTTGAACCCATGAACCACGGAGATCATGACCTGAGCCAGACACTCAACCGACTGAGCCACCAAGGTGCCCCTGGGTCAATATACTTTTAACTCTTAGCCACTTCTTCTGGAGCTTTCATTTTTAAAAATATGCTTTTCTTATTGTTCTTGATAGACTCATTTTAGAAATTCTTTGTGAGCATCCTGCAATGATACTTGCTTGGTTTCTAGCCCCATTTTGCTCACCTTTTTTCCAGACATGAGGTAATAAATTTGTGAAATTTCCTATACATGCTGTGATTATGTTTCTTTTCTGGTCAGTGTTTGCTTTTTTTTAATTAAAATGTATTTGACATATAGCACTGTGTAAATGTAAGGTGTATAACATGTTGATTTGGTGCATTTATATATTGTAATATTGCCATTGTCATTGTTTGCTTTTAAAACCTTTTTTTTTTTTTTCAGTTTTTTTAATGTTTATTTATTTTTGAGAGAGACGGAGAATAGCGGGGCAGGGGCAGAGAGAGGGAGACACAGAATCCAAAGCAGGCTCCAGCTCCGAGCTATCAGTGCAGGGCCCAATGCAGGGCTGAAGCCCGGGAGCTGTGAGATCATGACCTGAGCCGAAGTCAGGCACTTAAACCGACTGAGCCACCCAGGCACCCGCTTTTGAAAACTTTCTAATTATTGGGGCGCCTGGGTGGCGCAGTCGGTTGGGCGTCTGACTTCAGCTCAGGTCACGATCTCGCGGTCTGTGAGTTCGAGCCCCGCGTCGGGCTCTGGGCTGATGGCTCAGAGCCTGGAGCCTGCTTCCGATTCTGTGTCTCCTTCTCTCTCTGCCCCTCCCCCCTTCATGCTCTGTCTCTCTCTGTCTCAAAAATAAATAAACGTTAAAAAAAATAAATAAAAGTAAAAAAAAAACCAAAAAACTTTCTAATTATATTTCCTTTCTCCTTGCATCATCTGCCCTTTCTGCTTCTTTAAGTTGTTCTGAACTACCACGGATAGCAACAAACCTCAAATTCCCATCCCCCCCCCCCCCCCCCCCCCAGGGAAACCTCCCTCCTCCCTCCTTGAGCCCTCAAACTGGACTGGGCCTTAGCTGTCGTCCAGGATCTTACTTCCCCACTGTCCTGGATTGTATCCTCTGCCTCCTAGATTCAAAATCCTCCTAGTTTTTCAGCCAAGATGGATCAGCTTAATGGTTTGTGGCATTGGACTACAGATACTAGATAGCTTTATCCCATTGGGAATATTCCTGCAATCAGGCAGGTGCCATTTGGTCCTTGGATTAACAAAACCCTCCTCTCTGTTGACGGCAGTCCACTGTCTGGTCTTGGAACCACTCCTTGCTTGGCTGTCCTGCCTGCGCTAGCACCTGCTGTCCCCGCCCCCCCCCTTGTGTTCACAAATTATTCATTGCTGTCCAAGCTAGTGCCTTTTTCCGTGTTTGTATTTCTTGCCCTACCTTTGCTGGTTTTCACTGGAATACTTCTGGCTTATGGTGTGCCTTCCACTGATATCACTTCAACAGTTACTTGCTTATTTTATAATTTTTTTAAACTTGAGTCCCGGGGGGGCGCCTAGGTGGCTCAGTCAGTTAAGTGTCCAACGTTGGCTCAGGTCACAATCTCACAGTTCACGAGTTTGAGCCCCATGTCCGGCTCTGTGCTGACAGCTCAGAGCCTGGAGCCTGCTTCAGATTCTAGGTCTTCCTCTCGCTCTCTGCCCCTCCCCCACTCATGCTCTGTTTCTCTCTCTTAAAAATAAACATTAAAAAGAATTTTTTTTAATTTTTTTTTTAATCTTTATTTATTTTTTTGGCACAGACAGCGGACGGGAGAGGGTCAGAGAGAGCGGCAGGCACAGAATCCGAAACAGGCTCTGAGCAATGGGCACGGAGCCCGACGTGGGGCTCGAACTCACGGACCGGGAGATCTCGACCTGAGCTGGAGTCAGACGCGTAACCGACTGAGCCACCCAGGCGCCCCAAGAATTTTTTTTTTTTTATTTAAAAAATAAACTTGAGGGGCACCTGGATGGCTCAGTGGTTAAGCGTCGACTTCGGCTCAGGTCGTGATCTCATGGCTCGTGAGTTCCAGCCCCGTATCAGGCTCTGTGCTGGATCCTGCTTCGGATTCTGTGTCTCCCTCTCTCTCTGCCCCTCCCCTGCTCACTCTGTCTCTCTCTCTCTTCCTCAAAAATAAACATTAAAACAAAACAAAACAAAACAAAACAAACAAACCTTGAGTCCTGGAGGGGCCTCACTGCACTCACAGTGATGAATAGTGTAGAAATAGAGTAAGGAAAAATGTGCCTCCAGATAGGAGTCTCCTTCCAAGCAGAGAATCAACTTTACCTAAAGAGAAACTACAAAGGATTTCACCTGGACCAAAAAATACTTTTGTGTACTCATGTACAATGTTATAAACCACTTCTTTTTGCACGAGGGATAGAGAAAACTTAAGAAGGAGATAGAGCTAAACAATAAACTCGGGTGTTAACTAATCGGATTGAAACACACCTTCAAGACTAAAACTGTGCTCCATCATAAGTGGCTGAGGTCATGTTGTTTTTCCTGCCACACATAAAAATACAAAGATGCTCTCGCTTTCAAAATGTTTTGATTACCCACTAACATGTTGTTCCAGAATCTCGATCACATAGGACTATGAGAATTCATAAAACATGCAGGAGATAGCTTTAGTTAGAACGCCGAAGTTTCTTGAGTACAGCTCAGCCTTATGTTGAAGAGCTGAGGAATGATGGGTAATGAGGTCTGCAACTTACTGTGAAATAAAATACGACGCATAAATGAACGGACAGGGGCTAGAGAGATGGATCGACATGTGATAAAGCGTAATTGTAGAATCTGGATTAATTGTGGGATCTAAATGATGGGCATGAGTGTTTACCATAAAATTCTTACAACTCTTTTGAATGTTTGAAAAAATGTCATACAATGACACGAGGGCACTCAGTCACTTCAGACTATGAAGACATGCTAGGTGCTTTCACGTTTTATCTCCAACAACCCTGTGAGGTTGACAAGTGAGACAACTGAGGCTTAGAAAGGTTGAATGACATGCTTAAGGCCCCATAGCTAGTTGGGACTGAGCCCAACCTGGAATCCAGGTCTACCAATTCAGGAGAGGCTATATGGTGAGGTAAAATAACACCCAGTTATAATCATTTGGGGGTGGGGGGGGGGCTCCTGGGTGGTTAAGCGTTGGTTAAGCATCCAACTCTTGATGTCGGCTCAGGTTGTGATATTGTTAGTCATGGGTCGAGCCCGTGTCAGGCTCCCTGCTGAGCGTGGAGCCTGCTTTGGATTCTCTCCCCGCCCCCCCCCGCCCCTCCCCTGCACATGCTTTCTCTCTCTCTCTCTCTCTCAAAATACATAAACATTTTAGAAAATAATCATTTTTGGAACCCAGGGGTTTTGAGAGCAGTCTTTTGTTCAAAGAGCTATTTGAATCCCCTGGCACCATGCCTGGCATGCAGACATGCTTAGTCCCATCCACTTCCTTGCTTATTCCTTCAAGAGTTTCCTAATCGAAAATAGGGCTAGCAGATCTAAGTGGGTCACAAAGACACCTTTTAACTGTTGACACATACAAACGTTACAGTAAAAATTAGACTGGAGATACTAGGCGTTGATTTCAACCCTTATCACCGGTAATTTACTCTTTCTTTTAAACAAAAGTCCCAGCATTTTGTTTCCGCCTGCTGTGGTCCAAGAACACATCTTTATTCAGAAGGTATAAAGTCCAGAGAACATACGAATATCTGAAGAAAAAAAAAACCACAACATCGTAATCACTAATTCATAAAAGAAGGAAAAAAAACCTTTCAGCTAAGCGTGATACTTTTGTGCGCTATGTTCAGAGTGAGCACAGGACAGGGCAGTTTCCCAGCTGAAGCCACTGTTCTCCTCCCTGTCGTCACCTTTAGGCCCTTATGACCAAAGAGTGCCAACAGTGGCTTGACACTGCATGTGTCTCCTTGCCAAGTGTCTCACCTGCACTGGCTAAAAGAATCCTTGGATGAGCTTCCCCCACTGGGGATGGGCCCAAGTTGTGCCCTCTATTTCAGAGGGTCCTTGGAGAGGGTGCAGGCTCCTTCCATAGGCTCTTGCGTCCAGGGGACCTCATCTCTGAGGAACAGGAGAGCTACAGTCCAGAAAGCAGAATGCTGTAAGGGAGAGAACAACCCAGGGGGAAAAGCTAGTTAGGGAAATGATTGGCAGTGAAGAAACTCCACGTGGGACTTGGGAGCAGAAGCCTCAGAAAATGGGTTCAGCCCTCAAGTGGCTTTTGATTCGTGCCTCCTTCCAAGGTATCAGCTTGCCCTCTGAACTCAGAGCTTTGTTTTCCTCAAATGCCTCCTTTCTTTCCACTCCTTATCCCCCCAAATGCATAAAGTTGGCCTTTTCCCTTCTAATCATCTCTTGTGAGCTCCATCACCCACTTTCTTGAAATATACCTGGAAAGTACCGGAAATGAACTGGAGGCCTCCCAAAACAGGGATCGGCTCTGAAAGCCCTAACACAGGCCACTGCTCCCTCAGGCTCTCGCCGGAGCGATGGATCCACTGATGGGCTTCCAAGGCATACCTGCTCTTAAAGCCTTTCCCACATTGTGGGCAGGAGAAGGGCGGGCTATCAGAGTGAATGTGCCGGTGACTGAGAAGAAGAAAGATATAGGTAAAGCAGAGGCCACAGTCCACACAGTGTGTGCGCCTGTATGTGTGCACCTGAGGATGGCCAGCCAGCAGGGAGGTGTAGGCAAAACAGAGGCTGCAGCTGGGACAGCTGTCAGGGCTTCTCCCCACTGTGCTTGCGCTGGTGGATGGCTAACAGGTAGGGGTAAGTGAAGTGACTTTTGCAGTCTTGGGGGGGGGGGTTTCTCCCAGGTGTGAGAGCCCACCTGTGGATGGCCAGGGAACCCCTCTGGTGGAAACGTTGCCCACAGTCAGGGCAAGAGTGGGGCTTTTCACCTGTGTGGAAGAGTTGATGCTGGAGCAGATGCTTGCACTGGGAGAGACGAGCCTGGCATTGGTCACACCGGAAGGGCCGCTCCCCAGGTTGGCCAGGAGGGAGGGGTAGCTGAAGTTGTGGCCACAGTTTGGGCAAGCGTAGGCTGATTTGTGGGTTGTACTGTCCTTGAACCAAGGCTAGATTGGGCTCTGCCCAGAGTCCAGTAGAGCTCTGGGCAGGTGGCTTTGTGACTGGGGCCAGGTGGCCTGCTGGATGGTAACCACTCCTTGAGAGACACTTCCTCATGCGCCGTCTCTCTGTTTTGGACTCTTGTTCAGTTCTTTTTCCTCACTGTCATCCCCGGATCCTGAGACAGGATAAAAGATAAAACTTCAAACTTAGCATATTCCATATGGTGGCCTGACCTGGGAAGCAGCATGAATGTCTGAATATACGGCAGTCTGCTGGATTGGGGCTCTTTGAGATGGGGGCCTCATCAAACCCAGAAAGCTAGCCTGGAGTAAAAGCAAATTTCATCATCTGGACGGTGTTGACACATGAAAGCTCTGAAAACTGGAGATAAACAGAGGTGAACCCCTACTCTGTCAGGCATTGAGGGTGGTGATGGTCTCAGCCTTTGTGGAGCTTACAACCCTGAACCTATTTATGACCCCTTTGCAAAACAGCCACTAAATGACCTCCCTTAGGCCATCCCCAGTAAGGGGATGTCATCAAAAAGTCTACACTTGGACTGTACTCCAGGTTCCACAGGAAGACCTGGGAACGAGCATTTATTATGACGTGACGGCAGAGAAAACATGTTTGTTTGTTTGTTTGTTTGTTTAATGTCTATTTTTGAGAGAGACAGAACATGAGTGAGAGAGGGGCAGAGAGAGAGGGAGATGCAGAATCTGAAGCAGACTTCAGGCTCTGAGCTCTCAGCACACAGCTGAACTCGAGGCTGGAACTCTGAACCAGGAGGTCATGACCTAAGCCAAAGTCCCACACTTAACGGACTGAGCCACCCAAGCACCCCAACATGTTTTATTTTAGAATCTCTGATGAATGACATTATCCTTGCATTGTGGTCCGCATATTAATACCTAAAAGGAACATTTATCTTCATTTTATTACACAAGAAAAATCTAATTAGGTATGTGTTTCTCCTTTCCTTTCGCTGCCCTGACAACTCAAGCACTATTCTGTACTAAACTGGGGTTTTCCAGTATGATTAAGTAGTGCTATTTAGCTGTTCTACGAGCCATTTTGCAGTGAGATTGGAACCTTCGGGAGAGGAGGTTTAGGGATACGCGATGGGGCTTTGGAGGAGGCAGTGTGTGCTATGGATTCGAGTTAGGGGACGAGCGTCTAAGAGGTGCCAATACTGGGTTTGAGTGAAGTACCCGTTACCTTCCCCCCCCCCCCCCCCCCCCCCCCCGTCTCTGATGACAGCTGCTGGGGTCTCACCCTCTGGATCCTAGGCCTCCACCTCTCCTTCCACCCAAGAAATAAAAGCGGATTTGGGGCCTAAAAATCCTGCGGAGGGGAAACATTGGGTTCGGCTGAGAACCCGAGAGGGAAGGATGAGGCTGCTTCCTTAGTGCCCCACACTTCCATCCCACTCGAACCTGGGGACATCAGTCCCCCCTTCCCGTCATTCCCCCTAGCTGGACCGCCGGGCCTCACCGAGCGCGCCCAGGCGGCCGTACGTCTCCCACATCACGTCCCGGTACAGGGCGCTCTGCGCTGGCCGCCGACACCCCCAGCCCCCCAGAAGAAGTACACGGCCACGTCCGAGAAGTTCACGACCCCAGGGCTGCTTTCTCACGCCCGGCCTCTCCGGGAAGCGTCATGGAAAAACCCTTCAGTGCTACGCCAAGAGAGGCTTCTGGAATATGTGAAAACGCTCGAGGTTTGCTAGCTTTCTTCTGAAAAAGTCCTGAAAGGCCACGGCCGTGCCCTTAACCAACATGGCGCCTCTTCGGCCTCAACCTCCCTTGCTTTTCCGGTCTGCCCTTCCTCACCAAGGGGAAAACCAGGAGGGAGGTTGGACCTGCAGGGCAGCAAATCGTAGATGACGTACGTTGATTGGACTGCGCCGGCGATTAGGGGAAGAAGGAAGGCTGTGATTGGTCTCTCCAGAGCGGCCTATTTGAAAGACTGAGGAGAAGGAGCGACCTGTCTGGAAGGTGGCGCGCGGTGAGAGGCGGTAGGTTCTTTCTCTTTCTTTCTCTCTTCTTAAGTAGGCTTTCTTTTGACCTGGCTTTTCCGGGACAGGACCTAAAAGAGTGTTTTTGACGGTTTGAGGCTACTGCCTTCTACTTACATGAGACCTGTTACGAGCAGGTGCAGATGTCCCGGGCTTGAAGGTGAGTAAAAGCCAAAGGCTGAAAACGAGATGATGGAAGTGAGGGCTGGCCTGCCCCAACCTGCTCTGGGTACCCTGGGCAGGGCTAGCCCGGGCGAGCTGCGGAAACGATTCCTACCAGGTATTTGATTTGGCCCATGCCCCGAGGTCACAGATGTCTTGCCTTTCACAGACGCAGCAGCTGAGGGACAGAAAGCAGGTTCAAAACCATCTGGCTCCCAGGTTCAGCCAAGTGCTTAGCTAAGCACTTACTGTACCCTGTCTCGATCAGAAATTTTGTGTTCGAATTACAGCTCATAAATGAGTAATCAAACTGGGAAATGAATCAAATCACCTCTTAATCTGTTTTTTCAAACTTTTCCAACCAAGTAGTATTCATGGGAGCAGAGAAGGAAAGTTCTACGGATATAACAAAAAGCTGTCCATCCGTACAGTGAAACCACTTTGAAGACATAATCTAGCTATACAATTCATGTGGATATGCATTCTATTTCATAATATAGTCAAATTCAATAGAGTGCATAGTCAAAAGTAAGTTTTGAACATGTTGAACGTTCTTATACTACAGGTGGAGTGTAAATTGGTACAACTTTGGAAAACTGTCCGTATCTACCAAAGCTAAATATTTGAGTGCCTATCTACGACCCAGCAATTCCACTCCTACTCACATAATCAGAAGAAGTGCATACATAGGTTTACTGAACGACACGTACTCAAATGTTCACAGCAACATTAGTTGCAGTAGCCAACAACCAGAAACTATTCACAACAGTAGAAGAATGAATAAATAAATCATTGGAATACTATTCATGGAATATTATTTAGAAATGAGAATGAATAATCTAGAACTACATGCATGATATGGATGAATCTTACAGACATACTGTTGAGCAAAAGAAGCCAGACACAAAATAATATGTAATATGTGATTCAATTTACATAAAGTATAAAAACAGGCAAAACTAATCCAAGCTTTTTGTTTGTAAAGTGCTGATAATGGGGTGGCTGACTGGCTCAGTCAGTAGAGCCTTGCTCTCAGGGTCATAAATTTGAGCCCCACGTTGGGTGTAGAGATTACTTTAAAATAAATAAATAGGGGTGCCTGGGTGGCTCAGTCAGTTGTGTCCATTCTTGATTTTGGCTCAGGTCATGATCTCATGGTTCATGAGTTCAAGCCCCATGTCCAGCTCTGTGCTGACAGTGTAGAGCCTGCGTGGGATCTTCTGTCTCCCTCTCTCTCTGCCCCTCCCCTGCTCGTGTGCCTTCTCTCTCACTCTCAAAAATAAATAAACATTAAAGTAAATAAATAAAGCAGGGCACCTGGGTGGCTCAGTTGGTTAAATATCCAACTACAGCTCAGGTCATGATCTCACAGCTTGTGAGTTGGCACCCCTCGTCCGCCTCTGTGCTGACAGTGTGGAGCCTGGAGCCTGCTTCAGTTTCTGTGTCTCCCTCTTCCTCTGGCCCTCCCCCACTCGCGCTCTGTCTCTCAAAAGTTAATAAACATTTAAAAATAAATAAAGTGCTGGTAATATTCTGTTTTTAATTTTTTTAAATGTTTTTATTATTTATTTTTGAGAGAGTGAGACAGAACATGAACAGGGGAGGGGCAGAGAGAGGGGGCGACACAGAATCTGAGGGCAGCTCCAGCCTCTGAGCTGTCAGTACAGAGCCTGATTCGGGGCTTGAACTCAGGAACCGCGAGATCGTGACCTGAGCCGAAGCCAGACGCTTAACCAACTGAGCCACCCAGGTGCCCCAGTGCTGGTAATATTCTGTTTCTTTCTTTCCTTTTTTTTTCTTTTTTTTTTTTTTTTAGAGAATGCCTATGGGGGGGGGGGGGAGGGCAGAGGGAGTGAGAGAGAATCCCAAGCCGGCTCCATGCCCAGCACAGAGCCTGACATGGGGCTCAATCCCACAACCCTGGGATCATGACCTGAGTCACAATCAAGAGTTGGACATTCAACCCACTGAGCCACCCAGGCACCCCAATATTCTGTTTCTTGATCTAGGCACTGGTTACGCAGATGTGTTCAGACTGTGAAAATTGACCTGTACGTACACTTACATATGTGTGTTATGCTTCAATTAAAAAAAAAAAAAAGTCTCCTTCCTTTACTCCGCTCCCCTTCCCCTTCCTAGAGACAACCTCTATTGCCAGTTTCTTGTGTCCTTCCTGAGATAATTTAGGTACATGAAAGGATACATTTTCTTCCTTTCATAAGTAGTATAATAAACACACTGTTCACTTTGCTTTCTTTTCTCACTTGATACATCTTGCAGATTGTTCAATTTCAGTACATATAGATCTGCTTTTTTTAATGGCTGCGTACATAGTGTTCCACTATGGATGGAACAGTTTGTCTAGTTCATTTTCTTTTTTGTAATTAAAAAAAATTATTAAAAATTTATTACAAAATTTTTTTTAACATTTATTTATTTTTGAGTGACAGAGACAGAGCGTGAGTGGGGGAGGGGCAGAGAGAGGAGACACAGAATCCCCTGCAGGCTCCAGGGTTCTGAGCAAGCTATCAGCACAGCTGACCATGAGGTCATGACCTGAGCTGAAGTCAGATGCTCAACCGACTGAGCCCCCCAGGCGCTCCTATCTAGTTCATTTTCTGTTAATGGTCAGTTAGTTTTTTTCCAGTCTTACTGCCATAAAATAATGTAATCACATCCTTAGATATGATTTTTTTTTTTTAAGTTTATTTATTTATTTTGAGAGAGAGGGGGGTTGGGGTTGGGATGCGGGCAGAGAGAGAGAATCCCATGCAGGCTCTGCAGACTCTGTCAGTGCAGAGTCTGACTCAGAGTTAGAACTCAGGAACCCTGACATCATGACCTGAGCTGAAATTAGGAGTCAGATGCTCCACCAACTGAGCCACACATGCACTGACCCCCGCCTTAGATATACTTGTTTAGGCACATATATGAGCGTGTCTGTAGAATAAATCATAGAAGCAGAATTTCTGACTCAGAGGGGAAGTCTAGTGTTTTAAGCCATTTATTAATTTAAGTTAGTAAAATTGTCTCCCAAATCCATAAGAAGCATATCCAGAATATGTACCATATTTCTTTTCTATCTTCAGGCTACCCGGTTTGAGAAGCATGGTTTTAAGGTCTTTTATTTATTCAGGTGACATGGCAGACAGAATAGTGGGCCCCAGAATGTCCATGTTCTAACCCCTGAAACCTGTGAATATGTTACATCGGCAAACAGAACTTTGCAGGTGTGATTAAACCAAGGATTTTGAGATGGGAAGACTATCATGGATTATCCCAGGGGGTCTAATGTAATCGCAACGATCCTTATAAAAGGGAGGCAAGAGGGTCCTCTCTGGGCTCAGACCTAGTTTGCAGTGACATGGCTAAAATGCCCCAAGAAGGTCAGAATTGTCAGTAAATACAGGAGCCATTTGCCTCCCTCAGGAAAATGGTGAAGAAAATTGAAATAAGCCAGCACTCCAAGTACGTTTGCTCCTTCTGTGGCAAAACAAGGATGAAGACGTGAACTGTGGGGATCTGGCATCGTAGTGCCTGCATGAAAAGAGTAGCCGGTGGCGTCTGGACCTACAAGACCACTTCCGTTGTCACAGTGAATTCTGAGGACTGGAGGAGTCTTTCTTCATTTGAAACATTGCTAGCCTATAATAAATGAGTTATGTAAACAAAAAGGGAGGGAGGCGGCAGGAAGATCAGTGTCAAAGAAGATGTGTCAACAAAAACAGAGGCGGGAGTGACGCATTGCTGGAAAGGGAACACAAATCGAGGACTCGGGGCAGCCTCGAGAGGCTGGAAAGGGCAAGGAATGGATTCTCTAGAGTTTGGAGAATGCGACCTTGCTGACACCTTGACTTTAGTCCTGGAAGACCTATTTTCAGACTTCTGACCTGCAGAATTGTGAGATAATAAATTTGTGTTTTTTTAAACCTCTTAGTTTGGTAATTTACAGTAGCAGTGGGGAACTAATACAGGTAACACTACTGAATAGCAATTTCTGAACTTTGTCAAGTACTGTGTTGGGGATGTGAGCACTCTCCTAGCTCTGAATTCAAGAATTGAAGATCTAAAAGAGAAGCAATGAAGACATTTTGCTGCATGAAAGAAGCCTTAGACAAAAGAACACACACTGTAGGATTCCATTTATGTGATGTTTTATGACAGCGTAATTGAATCTGTAGTGGCGACATAATTAGAGCAGTAGTCTCTGGCGGGAGGGGGATGGGTTTAACTAGGAAAGGCCATGAGGGAACTTTGTAGGGTGATAGTGATGTTCTATCTCTTGATGGAGGTTTGGGTGTATGCTTAGCAAATACTTAAAATTTATTTTCATTTTATTCTATGTAAGTTTAACTCAAAAACTATGTAAAGCAAATATTATTGTGCTCTAGCTAATAGTGTGCATGCTGAAATGTTCAGGGGTCATGTGTACTGATGTTGACAATTTCTTTGAAATGCATCAAAAAAGAAAATGGACTGGTAGAGAGATGGATAGTTACATGATAAGGCAAGTACAAGTACAGTAAAATGTTAATGCTAGAATGAGGTGAGGTGGTAAATATATGGGTGGTCACTGTAAAATTCCTTCAACTTTACTGTGTGTTTGAAAACTTTCAAAATAAAATGTTGGGAGAAAAAGAAAAGAGAAGCAAACTGCATATTGCCTAGACAAAACATGATTAGCCATTAAAAAAAATTTTTTAATGCTTTTTTTTTTTTTTTTTTTGGCAGGGGGAGGGGCGGGGTGGAGCAGAGAGAGAGGGAGACACAGAATCCGAAGCAGGCTCCAGGCTCTGAGCTGTCAGCACAGAGCTCGTCGCGGGGCTTGAACCTACGAGCCATGAGATCGTGATCTGAACCAGAGGCAGGCACCTGTGATTAACCATTTTTAAAGTACAATTAAGTGGCATTTAGAGCATTCACAATGTTTTGCAACCACCACCTCTCTCAAAACGTCATCACCTTTGGGATTTTGATTTGATTACACTGAATCTGTAGATTTCCTTGGGTATTGCTGGCATCTTAACAATATTAGGTCTTCCAATCCATGAGCACAGATATCTTTCTATTTATTTAGGTCTTTAATTTCTTTCAGCAGTATTTCGTAGTTTTCAATGTACAAGTCTTTTGCCTCCTTACTTGAATTTACTCCTAAGTATTTTATTCTTCTTCATGCTATTATAAATGGAATTGTTTTCCTAATTACCTTTCTGGATTGTTCATTGCTAATGAGCCCAGCCTGAGACTGGAACTCACGAACTGTGAGACCATGACCTGAGCAGAAGTCGGATGTGCAACCGACTGAGCCACCCGGGCGCCCCATAGAATTTTCTTTTTTTATAATGTCTTTGTCTAGCGTCAGTGTAAGAGTTTATGGATTCAAATCCCTTTCATTTGGGAATATTTTCTCCCATTCAGTAGATTGTCTTTTAATTCTCTCCAAGGTATCTTTTGAAACACAAGTTTTAATATTGATTTAATTAGTGCATATCTTTTGTCATTTGTCCTTTTTGTGTCATATCTAAAACCATTGCCAGACCAGAGGCACCTGGGTGGCTCAGTCAGTTAAGCATCCAACTCTTGGTTTCAGCTCCGGTCATGATCTCGCAGTTTGTGAGTTCAAGCCCCGCATCAGGCTCTGTGCTGACAGTACAGAGCTTGCTTAGGATTCTCTCTCTCCCTCTCCCTCTGTCCCTACCCCTCTCATGCTCCCTCTCTCTCTAAATAAATAAATAAACTTGAAAAGGGCCCAAGATCCAGATTAACACCAAACCACCTGGCCCAAGATTGCAGACTGACACCAATGTTTTTTTTTCTAAGAGTGTTTATTTCCTCATTGATTCATTCATTCATTCATTCATTCATTCATTCATTCATTCACTTATAGGGAGAGAAGCCTAAGCAGGCACCTTGCTGTCAACACAGAGCCTGATACGGGGCTCCATTCCATGGTCCATGACCTAAGCCAAAACCAAGAATCAGACACTCAACTGACTGAGCCACCCAGGCACCGCCTTCTAAGAGTTTCAGTTTTTACAGTTAGGTCTACGGTCCATATTGAGTTAATTTTTTTTCGCTTTTTTTTTTCTTTAAAGTAATCTCGGGGCACCTGAGTGGCTCAGTCGGTTAAGCGTCAGACTTCAGCTCAGGTGATGATCTTGCGGTTTGTGAGTTCGAGCCCCACATCGGGCTCTGTGCTGGCAGCTTGGAGCCTGGAGCCTGCTTTGGATTCTGTGTCTCCTCTCTCTGCCCTTCCCTCACTTGTGCTCTGTCTCTCTCTATCAAAAATAAATAAGTAAGTAAGTAATCTCTATCCCCAGTGTGGGGCTTGAACCCATGACCATGAGATTCAATAGCCACATGCTGTACCAGCTGAGACAGCCAGGTGCTCCTTTGAGTTAAGTTTTGTTTGTGGTTGAAGATAGGGATCCAGCTTCATTCTTTTGTATGTGGATATCCAGTTGTTTCACCACCCTTTGTTGAAAAGACTGTTTCAGGGGCGCCTGGGTGGCTCAGTCGGTTAAGCAGCCGACTTCGGCTCAGGTCATGATCTCGCAGTCCGTGAGTTCGAGCCCCGTGTCGGGCTCTGTGCTGACGGCTCAGAGCCTGGAGCCTGTTTCGGATTCTGTGGCTCCCTCTCTCTGACCCTCCCCTGTTCATACTCTGTCTCTCCCGGTCTCAAAAATAAATTAAAAAAAAAAAAAAAGTTAAAAAAAAAAAAGACTTTCACTTTTTGGATTGTCTTGGCATTTTTGTTGAATATCAGTTGCTTATAGGGGCACCTGGCTGACACAGTCAGTAGAACATGCAACTCTTGATCTCCGGGTCATGAATTCAAGCCCCGTGTTGGGTGTGGAGCCGACTTCAAAAAGAAAGAAAGAAAATCAATTGATCATAAATGTAAAGGTTTCTAGAAGGAAATTTTATTTTCTCTTATTTAATAAATTTCTCCCATTTAATCAATTCCTCCCTCAGTGGCTGGGGAGTGGCCTGTGCTGTGACCTAAATGGGAGCATAAGGACTTAACGTGAAAATGTTGTAAGGTCCTTCTATTGTGCCTATAGTATGGAGATTTGGGTTATTTTTTTTCCTCCAAAAGATAAAAACCTTTTAAATGTGTTAGCAAGTTCCTGTGAAAATACTGTGTACAATAAAAGTGAAAGGTGAGTACCTATATCAACCCCAAGAGGTTTGCTATTATTTTGTTTAGCATTATTCCTGTCTCCTGTTTGCCACCAAATGACAAAGTGTCCAGTTTCTGATAGATCAGTGATTCCTTTGCTCCACTGGTGCCAACTGAAGTCATCATTGCTCCCAAAGTCCAAGAAAACTATAGTTCCAAAGATGGCTGTGTTTCCTGCAAGAAAAAGTACAAAAGCTCCCCACCGAGTCAAGTGTGCTTTGGCAAATAGTCCAACAATGTCTGTTGTAAGAAATATGGCAAGTTCCTTCCTTACAAGCACTGTATCACTATCACCCATTAATCTTTTGCTATGCAGTGTGGAATAAGTGAAAGGAGGTGGAGGAAGAAAAAGCAACAGAACAGAGGGGCCCAGTATTGGCTAGAAAAGAAAAAAAAATGGGGGCACCTGGGTGGCTCAGTCGGTTAAGCAGCTGACTTTGGCTCAGGTTATGATCTCATGGTTCATGGGTTCAAGCCCCATGTCAGGCTCTGTGCTGACGGCTCAGAGCCTGGAGCCCGCTTTGGATTCTGTGTCTCCCTCTCTGCCCCTCCCCTGCTCACTCACGCGCTCTGTCTCCTTCTCTCTCTGCGCCCCCCTTGCTCATGCTCTGTCTCTCTCTCAAAAATAAATAAACATTTTAAAAAATAAAAATATAAATTTTGCTACTCACATCATTTTTCTTTTTTTCCACACCATTTTCCTACATGGCTTTTTTTTTTTTCTTTTAAGGACCAAAAGAATATTGTGAGGTATAAAACATGATAGAATAAGCAAGGTACAACCTGGACACTGAGGTGGGAAATTATATATTGAGTTACAGTACCCCCAAATCAACTACAGCACAACTAACAAATGTTTTGTTTATAATATTAAAATCCAGGAAATTCTAACAGTTGGAATCAAGGGCTAAAATTCAAAGTATTTTTCATTTTTTTAAGTTTTATTTATTTATTTTTAGTAGTCTCTACACCCAGCATGAGGCTCAAACTCATGACCCAGAGATTAAGAGTCGCATGCTCTTCCAACTGAGCCAGCCAGGCACCCCAAAAGTATTTTTCATTTTAGATTAAAAATAGGCATACAGGGCTCACTTCAGCAGTACACATACTACAATTGGAATGATACAGAGAAGATTAGCGTGACCCCTGCTCAAGGATGACAAGCAAATTTGTGAAGTATTCCATGTTTTGTACGGTTCCCCAGCAAACTGCCACCCTTCCCAGATGAACTTGGAGGAAACAATATGAGTCAAAGCACAACGTGTGGCACTGAATAATGAAAACTAACATTTCACTAGAAAAATATTTAGGGGCACCTGGGCGGCTCAGGCAGTTAAGCATCCAACTCTTGATCTCAGCTCAGGTCATGATCTCATGGTTCGTGGGGTTGAGCCCCAAGTGGGGCTGAGGGCTTGGAGTCTGCATGGGACTCTCTCTCTCTCTCTCTCTCTGCCCCTCCTCCTCCCCCCCCCTCTTAAAATAAATAACCTTTTTTTTCAATTTTTAAATAATTTTAAAAAGGGGCACCTGGGTGGCTCAGTCAGTTAAACATCTGACTCTTGATTTTTATTCAGGTTGTGATCTCATGGTTTCTTGAGTTCAAGCCCCACATCCAGCTCTGCGCACTGACCACGCAGAGCCTGCTTGGGATTCTCTGTGTCTTTGCTCCTCCCTCACTCGCTCTTTCTCCCTGTCTTTCAAAATAAATAAACGTTAAAAAAAATTTTTTTTAACATTTATTTATTTGTGAAACAGAGAGAGAGCATGAACAGGGGAGGGTCAGAGAAAGGGAGACACAGAATCTGAAACGGGCTCCAGGCTCCGAGCTGTCAGCACAGAGCCTGATGCGGGGCTCGAACCCACAGACCGCGAGCGAGATCATGACCCGAGCCGAAGTCCGACGCTCAAACGACTGAGCCACCCAGGCGCCCCTAAATAAGCATTTAAAAATAAAATAATTTTAAAAAGAAGTCAATATACAATGACAAATTAAGAAAAATATTCATAAATTATATCCCAAAGGACTAATTTCCTTATTTAAGAACTACAAATGCATTAACAACTCAGGCAACGACAGATGTTGGCAAGGATGCAGAGAAAGGATCTCTTTTGCAATGCTGGTGGGAATGCAAACTGGTGCAGCCACTCTGGAAAACAGTGTGGAGGTTCCTCAGAAAAATTAAAAGAACTACCCTATGACCCAGCCATTGCACTACTAGGTATTTATCCAAGGGATACAGGTAGGCTGTTTCGAAGGGACACATGCACCCCAATGTTTATAGCAGCACTATCAACAATAGCCAAAGTATGGAAAGAGCCCAAATGTCCATCGATGGATGAATGGATAAAGAAGATGTGGCATATATATACAATGGAGTATTATTACTCGGCAATCAAAAAGAATGAAATCTTGCCATTTGCAACTAAGTGGATGCAACTGGAGAGTATTATGCTAAGCGAAATTAGTCAGAAAAAGACAAATATCATATGACTTCACTCATATGAGGACTTTAAGATACAAAACAAATGAACATAAGGGAAGGGAAGCAAAAATAATATAAAAACAGGGAGGAGGACAAAACAAAAGAGACTCTTAAATATGGAGAACAAACAGGGTTACTGGAGGGGTTGTGGAGGGGGGATGGGCTAAATGGGTAAGGGGCATTAAGGAATCTACTCCTGAAATCATTGTTACACTATATGATAACTAACTTGACTGTAAATTTTTAAAAATTTTTTAAAAACTACAAATGCAGAAGACAAAGACTAGCAACAAAAAAATAATATAAATGACAATTCATGTAAAAGAAAATACAGGGATCTCTTAAAGCATTTGAAAAATTAATCAGAGGCACCTGGGTGACTAAGTTGGTTAAGTGTCTGACTCTTGATCTTGGCTCAGGTCATGATCTGAGGGTCTTGAGTTCAAGCCCTGCCTTGGGCTCCACGCTGGGTGTGGAGCCTACTTTTTAAAAGTCACTCCTAATAGAGGAATGCAAACTAAAATTGAATGATAGTATTTTTCACCTATCAGATGAGTAAGGATCAAAAAGTTTGCTGGGGGGCGCCTGAGTGGCTCAGTCAGTTAAGTGTCTGACTCTTTTTTTTCTTTTTTATATTAAAAAAAAAACTTAAAAAAATTTGTTTAATGTTTTTATGTATTTTTGAGACAGAGAGAGACAGAACATGAGCAGGAGAGGGGCAGAGAGAGAGGGAGACACAGAATCCGAAGCAGGCTCCAGGCGCTGACCTGTCGGCACAGAGCCCGACACAGGGCTCAAACTCATGGACTGTGAGATCATGACCTGAGCTGAAGTCGGACGATTAACCAACTGAGCCACCCAGGCGCCCCTTAAAAAACTTTTTTTAACGTCTATTTATTTTTGAGAGAGACAGTTCGAGCCGGAGAGGAGCAGAGAGAGAGAGAGAGAGAGACATGGCCCCTCCAATGTGGCCACAGCTACAGGTAACAGAATCCAAAGCAGGCTCCAGGCTCCCAGCTGTCAGCACAGAGCTGGATTTGGGGCTTGAACTCACGAACCAGACCATGACCTGAGCTCAAGTCGGATGCTTCACCAACTGAGCCACCCAGGTGCTCCAGGTGTCTGATTCTTGATCTTGGCTCAGGTCATGATCTCACAGTTTTTTTGAGTTCGAGCCCCGAATCAGGCTCCGCACTGATGGGGCGGACTGCTTGGGATTCTCTCTCTCCCTCTCTCTCTGCCCCTACCCCACTCATTCTCTCTTCTCTCTCTCCCCCACCCCTCTCTCAAAATTAATTAATTAACTTAAAAAATAAGTTTGCTGGGGCAGCTGGCTGGCTCAGTCAGTGGAGTGTGAGACTCTTGACCTCCGGGTTGTGGGTTTGAGCCCCATGTTGGGTGTAGCAATAACTTTAAAAAATATAAAATCTTAAAAAAAAAGTTTGCTGACATTCCTGTCCCAAAATAATCCCCCTCCTCACTTTCATCCCCTCATCCTGCACTGATCGCTTCTGACATTATTTATTTTTTTCTTTAGCCTCGAATCTCCATGAGGGCAAAGACATTACATGGCCTGTGATAGTTGCCCAAAATATCTGTTGAATGAAGCAATGAGTGACGCACTGTGTTTTCACAGGTGGTAGAGACACTCCCACATATTGCTGATGGGAGTGTAAATTCATACAACCTCCTTGGAAAGCAATTTGGTAATAACTATCAAAATTGCAAATGCAACATTCATGTATTTGTTTATTACTTCATGGGTACATAGTGTCTGTTTGGGATGATGAAGAAGTTCTGGAAATCGTGGCAGGTTATAAAACATTGTGAATGTACTTAATGCCACTGAATTGTATACTTAAAAATGGTTCAGATGGTAAATTTTATGTATATTTTACCACAACAGTCCACAGTTTTGTAGCTCTCACAGTACTTTAAGAGTATTTTGGGGTGCCTGGGTGGCTCAGTTGGTTGAGTGTCTGACTTCCACTCAGGTCATGACCTCACAGTTCATGAGTTCGAGCCCCGCGTCGGGCTCTGTGCTGACAGCTCAGAGCCTGGAGCCTGCTTCGGATTCTGTGTCTCCCTCTCTGTCTGCTTCTCCCCTGCTTGCACTTTGTATCTGTCTCTCTCTGTCTCTCTCTCAAAAATAAAGATTAAAAAAAAATTTTTTTTAAAGAGACCAACTTATTTTGCTTCCAAAACTTATTTCTCTAACACCATTTATAGATTTGTGCAAAGTATCCTGTGAATATAACACTTTATTTGCAAGAATGACTCTTGATTAGCAGCAGACAGGACCAGGAACACAGGCTTCCAACGTGGCCACAGCTACAGGTAACATTGCCTGATCCTGTTGTGATAGCTTTTTTTTTATTTATTTATTTTGAGAACGAGCGAGCATGAGTGGGAGAGGGGCAGAGAGAGAGAAAGAATCCCAAGCAGGGTCTACTCTGTCAGCGCCTGACGCGGGGACTCGGGGCTCAAACTCAAGAAACCGTGAGACCATGACCTGAGCCAAAATCAAGAGTCAGATGCTTAACTGACTGAGCCATCCAGGCGCCCCTGTTGTGATATCTTTTATTCTAGTTGCTCCTGCCCCTTTCACAGGTGTGTTGACATTCACTTTCAACTCTGCACAGTCAGCATTTCCTGCTCTTGCTTTTAATGACCTCTTCCAAACCAGCACCTTCTCTATACTTATTGTTAAGCTTTAGCTCACAGGAGAATTATGATACATTTTTTGCACTTTCCCAGTTTCTTGACGGATTGTTCTTGGAATTTGGGAAAACGTGTACATTTCACAAGAAACACTGAGAAGGAATTCCTACGTGTACACACTGGAAGGAACCACAAGAAATACCAGGAACACTAGAAGAATATGAGGCATGAAAGCGAAGTTACAAGAGACCTCTGGTAGGAAAACTAAAGTAAAAAAGATAAAAACTAAATCATTGATTCGCTGAGTCATCAAGGCATCTTAAAGGACAGTTTCTGTGTTGTAATACCTTGTCTAGCAGCTAGGTTTGAAGTCAGACCTGGCTTGGAAATCACGGCCCTTACATGTACCAGATATGTGATCCTGGACCGGTTACTTAATATATCACTGACCCTCCTCTATTAAAGGGAAATAATACCTATTGTCAAGTGTGCAAGTGAAGGTTACCCTACTTACAAAGTAAAAAAATTAGTCTGTTATTGTTTCATGGATGCTGGCAGAGGACAAGAGACTCCAATGTCAGAGACAAAAGACCTTATTCATGGCACACGTCACCTGAGCATCACGTATGCATTGGTTCTTTTGCCTCCTAAGCTCCACAGAGACAACACAGAGGGGCCCAGTGGATGCTAGACACACAGAGTTGCACTGTGGGGGAGGAACAATGAGCTGGGGGAACCTGGCGTTTCTTGGCAAGTAGGGAGAAGCTGCTCTTTGTCCCATGTAGAGACAGTATTTCTCCCTGACAGTTGCTTCATGCAAACACTACCCTAAGAAATGGCTGGGGAGAGTGAAAGAGTGGTCAGGGCCTTGCATTTTTCCCCCTTTCTTTTTATCCTCCAGTTTGTAGCTAATTAAAGCAAAAAGATACAGATAAAAAATCAGCAAAGGCAAAGGGTGCATGGGGCAAAGCCCAGGAGAAACCAGGCACAAACTTGGAAATTTCCAGGTGTCCAGTAGAGTTGCAGAGATGCACTTTATTCCCCCAACAAGGATTTGTGACAATACATGTGAATCGTTGCCATCTAGAGAAACTCAGCCCTGGTGTCTAGGGTTTTTATTGGGGGGGGGGGGGGGTCAGTCATACAGACATGGAGTATCCACATGACTGACCTCAGCTACTCAGACTCAGCCCCCCAGAGCAAAAACAGGCATTCATCATAAACCACGTTATTAGGATGAACTCATCTGGCCAGACTGGTAGAGTGCGACTCGAGGCCTCCAGCATACAAAACACCCTAATCAGGCCAAATCTTACAAGGGCTGAGAATTTATCTCGCAGGAGTGAGCCAAGTGCCAGTCTTGAAGGTGAACTTTCTTTGAAATGTGCAGGGTTGAAGCAACATAGGCCTGCTGAGTCAACGCTTTTCTACACACGCCTGATCTCCATGAGTCCACTGTGCCTGGTGAACTAACAGTCATGTTTTGGATCTCCGAGAATTAGAAAATGTCTAGACCCAGTCAGTGTCCAGTAATCGCTGAACACTCTTGTTACTTCCCCTTTTCCTGTGCCCTGCCACTCTGGGAAATGGCTGCAGGTCCATTTGGAAAAGGCTAGAAGATACACAGCATGTTTTTGCCAGTGTAACATAGTCCTTCACCAAGGGACCCAACCCCTCCTCATCAGGAGGCTCTAGGTCTGAATCGGCTTGTCGGAGAATTTGCTGAAGGCAGGGCCTTGCATTTTTGGCATACTCAGCAGAATGCGGGGCAATGTTGGAGACACATTGTGGAGCGTCTCCTAACATTTACTTGAAGGGGTTTTCCTACAAATTAGATTGGAGTGTACAAGGTACTTAACACAGTACGTGGCGCATCATTAAATGCTCAACAAAGTAGCTACAATACTGTTGCAGTAGGCCAAAGAATAGAGTGAACATAGGCTACTCCTTCAAGAAATTTAGCTGAGGGGCGCCTGCCTGGCTCAGTTGGTAGAGTGTGCGACGCTTGATCTTGGGGTTATGAGTTATTACTTAAAAATAAAATCTTAAAAAATATTTATCATGTTTAAAGACTGGCATGTGTGTGTTCCAGCAAAGAGAGGGACTCTGAAACCATAAAATTAAGGGGAGAGACGAACAATAGCAAAATCCCTGAGAGGACAGATGAAATCCAAGGACAGCTTTGTTGGCGAGCATGGTGCATAAGGGAGTCCCCTGAGGTGGTTCCTGGAAGCAGGTAAATACTTGCAGTCACACTGGTAAATGTGGGGGCAGTGGGGAGTGGAATGTTAAGAGTTCCCATGTGAAACCTTGTGTTTCACTGGTGAAGGACAGAGGGAAGACTTAAGTAATAAGGAAGGCTCAACTGAGGTTGGAGATCAGGAAAGGCGTCATGCTGGCTTTCAGCAACCCTGCAATTTTTTCTTCTTCACAGCTCGTACATAGACATGAAGGCAGATGGGAGGTAAATCCATACTGGGACTGTGAATCCGTTCGCTCTTTGGTTGCAAGTAACAGAAACTCTACCTAAAACAGAAGGGGGAGTTTATTAGAAGGATACTGGGATCTCCCACTGAAAACAGGGCCAGGATCACAGCTGGTCAATGGAACGGACCCTGGGACTAAAGTGCTTTAGGGAACCTAGTAAGTTGTCACTCGTCTCAACCCTCCACAGACCACACACTGGA
Source organism: Puma concolor (assembly GCF_028749965.1). NCBI lineage: Eukaryota > Metazoa > Chordata > Mammalia > Carnivora > Felidae > Puma > Puma concolor. The sequence continues at coordinate 18,654,156 of NC_141682.1, read as the reverse complement.
ACTTGGCCACCAGTGGCTCGCAAGTCTTGGAGTTACAATCCAGGCCAAAGAAAGTTACAAAATTCCTAGGTAAAGAAAGAGTTGGGTGAGCCTGGAGTCTCCTTCTCTCTCTGCCCCTTTCCCGCTCTCTCTCAGAAATAGACATTAAAAAACAACAACAACAACAAAAAACTGTAAAAATTTCTAGTCAGTCAAGGACCTACACTTACATTTTATAAATAGTAATTCCACAAGGAACATAATTCATTTATCAGACATTTTAATGAGACCCAATCTGGTACGACCCCTGTCTTGGGGTAGCTCATCCATTCATCCAAGGAGAAACAGTTACAATGCAACTTGCTAAACACCAGAACAGAGGTAATTACAAACACTGTTCCCCAACTGCTCCCCGACTTTGGGGCTGAGATGAGGAGAGCCGAAGGAACAAGCAATAGGGGTAGGAACATGACCCACTCCAGCCGTTGGAATAGGAGAGAAGTCATGTTTGGAAATTCCAATTTGGTGCAGCTACCCAAGGCAAAGTGGTAGGCCTTGTTCATTTAATGCGGTAAAGCTTTACTGAGCATCTACTCAGGGGTAGGTACCAGGGAGGCATATCAAAGATTAAGACACATTGCTGCTGCTGCTTTGGAGAGCTTATGTGAGGAAGGCAGGCATGAGCACAACTTGATGACTGTTGACTCTACCCTCCTTGAATGGCCTCACTCCATTTTATGAAAAATGTTGGCTGAGGACTCCTGGAAGGTCTGTGCTGATGTCTCCTTATTCTGATGAGAAATCAGGGAAGGGTGAGACCCAGTTCTCAAGGGTTTTCCAGCCACTGGCTGCCTGGAACGAATCCAAATCCACTGGATGAAGTACAAGCTGGTCCCAGTTTTCCCTCTTGCTGCTAGACCATAGCTCCCCTGCTTTGCCTTAAAATCAGTCTTCTCCCAGAGCTTACTTTGCCTATGGCCCAGACCCACTGGAACCAATTTTTCAAACATAGGGTGCAGAAGACTTAGCTTCACAGTATGTGGTTTAAAAACAAACAAACAAAAACCTTAGGTATTTAGGTGCCTGCCACCCCATGAAGCCCCCGTGCAGTGCCACCATCCCCAAAGTCAGTGCAATCTAGAGCCACCGAGACAAGTACAGACCAAGGAGGTGTCCTGTGCACACTGTGGTGCCGGCTTTAAAAGGAACATTGAAAACCCAGCACCTGTGTGGAGAGCGAGCATGTGTGTGGGAACTGAAACCCTGTCTTTAAGGAATGATGGACCAAACGATGCTGTTTAACCTGAAAACGTGGGGCAAAAGCAGTCGTGATAGAGTTCTCTGAAATGCTGTCACGCACATGAAGTATGACATGTTCTGGGCAAGGCTTATAGGGAAGGAGAATGTGGTCCTGAACAGCCTTCTAAAGATCGGAGCTATCCCACAACGAAATGACCTGCCTTGTGAGGTAGTAAGCTCCCCGTCAAGGGAGGTTTTAAAGCAAGGGTAAAAAACAAAAAAACAACACTTGGCAGGAGTGTGTAAAAAGAGGGCTAGATCAGGTTGGCTTTAACCACGTATGGAGGAAGGGGCAGAGTATGGGATTCTCCTGACTGTGCAAGAGGACAGGTAACCCCTGTGACAAAGCAAAAGCCAACAGCCTCTAAAGCAGACGGGAGAACTCTCAGTCCTGATATCCACACACAGAAATTCTTTCAGGACAGGGTAGCCGGGAAACAACCAAATGATGTCACCTCTCCTAACGGGACCGTCCGTTCTCGACACATCCAGTAAGGCAGCCAGTGTGGTGGAATACACTGAAGTTCAGGTCTCTGCGGCAGGGAACCTGGGTTTTTGCTCTGACTCTGCCCTGTATGACCTGGGGCTCTCCTTCCCTTCTCCGGGCCCCTCCATGCACTGAAATGAACTGCCACTGTCCTTCCCACACTAAAGGGCATCGCCCTTCTGGCTGGCCCCCCCTAGAGCAGATCTAGCGCTACAGTTTTGGGCCCTGGGGCTACACTTGTGGACGGCCAGAGACCACCTCTGGCGGAAGCAACGGCCACACTCCAGGCAGGGGAAGGGCTTCTCCCCGGTGTGCAGGAGCTGGTGCTGGGCCAGGTGGCTCCACTGGGCAAAGCGCTTGGAGCACAGGTCGCAGGCGTACGGCCGCTCGCCCGAGTGGACGCGCCGGTGACTGGCCAGGAGCGAGGGGTAGGCGAAGCGGCGGCCACAGTCTTCGCACGCGTGCAGCTTCTCCTCGGTGTGCGTGCTGCGGTGAATGGCGAGGGAGCCGCTCCGCCGGAAGGCACGTCCGCAGTCTGGGCAGGGGTACGGCTTCTCCCCCGTGTGCAAGAGCTGGTGCTGGAGCAGGGTGCTGCGCTGGGAGAAGCGGGCCTCACAGTGCTCGCAGGCGTAGGGGCGCTCCCCGGAGTGTACCCGCCGGTGGCTGACCAGGCGGGAGGAGGAGGAGAAGCGCCGCTCACAGTCCGGACACGGGTAGGGCTTCTCGCCGGTGTGGATGCGCTGGTGGATGACGAGGGCGGTGCGCTGACGGAAGCGGCGGTTGCACTCCAGGCAGGTGTAGGGCTTCTCCCCCGTGTGTGTGCGCTGGTGGATGGCCAGCAGCGAGGGATAGGCAAAGCGACGCCCGCAGCTAGGGCACTGGTGGGGCTTTTCACCCGTATGCGTGGTCCGGTGATTGGCCAGGGACCGGCTCCTGCGGAAGCAGCGGCCACAGTCAGGGCAGTGGTAGGGCTTCTCGCCTGTGTGGATAACCTGGTGCTGCGAGAGGTTCTTGCGCTGGGAGAAACGTTTGCCACACTGGTCGCAAACATAGGGACACTCACCAGAGTGTGCCCGCCGGTGACTGACCAGCAAGGAGGGGTAGGAAAACCGGCGCCCGCAGTCTGGGCAAGGGTAAGGCTTCTTCAGATTCTGGGCACACTTGTGGCTCTCCAGGGCCAGATGATCAGGGAAGGTGCAACCACAGTCAGGGCAGATGGGGCCCCCCGACGTCTGCCTGGGGATCAGTCGGGGTTTGCTGGGCCGCCGCCCTCGCTTCCCCTTTCGGGGTGCCTCCTTAGGTGGGAATACTTCCTTGTCTCCGTTCTTCTTTCTGGTTCTGGTTTCTACAGGAACACAGGGAGAAATTAATTTAACAAATACTGGGCCCCCACCCTTGCCTAAGACAGTGTTACAGGTTGGAACACAAACAGACTCAGCCCCTCTTCAAGGAGTGTCAGTGCCACAGACAATCTGTGTCAGTGCCACGGTGACGTACTACTATAGAAATAGAGGAGATTCCAAGAGTCCCTAACTCAATTTGGAGAAGTCAGAAAAGGTTTCTTGGAGGTTATGCAGATTTTACAAATTAAAAGTTTTTTAACAGGTTAAGTGTAAGGCAAGGAAGCAGAAACAAATGAGCTATGAGCTGGCTATAGGCTATGAGCTATAATGGCTATGAGCTGACTAGGTTCTAAGGCCGTCTAAGCCAATGGGTCTCAAATTTTATTGTGATCAGAAGCATTTGGATAACTTACTGAGACAATTTTGGATTCAGCAGGTCTGGGATGGGGCCCAAGAATCTGTATTTCTAATTCTTTCCTGACTGATGCTGCTGCTGGTCTGAGGACCACACTCCGAGAACCACTGCTGTATAGGGCCTTGAACTATATTTTATCCAGTGGTTCCCAAATCTAAACGTACATGCCAACTGACTGGGGCCGTTACAAACGGCCTAGACATCCATAAGAGTAAGTCAATAGTTCTGGGTCCAGGAAATCTGTGTATTTTTTTTTTTAACCAAGTTCCCCAAATGACTTGATATAACTGACAGCCATTTGCCAACCTGTCGTGGCAAAAACGGACACGTTTTTTTTAAATACAAAAAAAAATTAATGTTTATTTTTAAGGGGGGGCACGCAGGTAGGGACAGAGAAGAGAGGGAGACACAGAATCGGAAGCAGGCTCCAGGCTCTGAGCTGTCAGCACAGAGCCCGATGCAGGGCCCGAACTCACGGACCTCAAGATCATGACCTGAGCCGAAGTCAGAAGCTCAACCGACTGAGCCACCCAGATGCCCCGCAAACTAACAGGTTTTAAGTAAGGAAGTATCATGGTCAGATCTGAATCTTGGAAAGATAGCACCGGTCTCAGAGAATCTGGCACCAAAACTCCAGCTCCGACAGTTACATCCGTCCCTGTGGGTGGATCTGGGGTCCTTCTACCTGAATGGCATCAATCAGAGCCTTGCTTGATCCTGAGAAGAGTACAGATTCCTGCACTGATTAGCAGTCACCCCGCCAAAAGGGCAGAAAGAGGGCCCTACATCCCAGGCAGCTGTTCCCTATGAGATCCGTTCAACCAAAGTCCGGAAAACTCAGAAAGGTACCAGGTGCCTCAGGGCCCAATTCAAAGCTAGCTGAGGACAGGGATCCTGGGAAGGACACCGGAGTGTAACTCCTTTGAAAAGCTCACTGGTTCATTCACACAATAGAGAACCGCAGACCGTTAGTTTGCAAACTGATGGGTAAACCACCGTATGGTGGACCCACCCAACACCATCAGAGAGACAAGACCCTGAAGTTATGAAAACCAACACAGTAAGTAAGTAAAGCATTACAGGACGGGCCAGAGGAACCCCTAGCTACCAAAACTTGAAACTGAGTCATTAGAGGCCGCAGGCCCTCCACAGGCATTTTTCACTCACTTCTTTGGACTGCTACCCCCCGTGGGCACTCCTGCGGATCCAGAGCAGCCGGTTCCCAATCATCGGTATTTCGTTCCAACCAGGAGATGAGGGCTGGTTTGGGACCTGCGCACCCTGGGGAAGGAGAACCAGTCAGACGCCCAGCTCCTAGATAACGCTGGGTAAATACCTACCCGGTGTCATCTCCTGCCAAGACCCTGTCCTCCTCCCCTGACACAACCTGGTCGCAGGCCAGGTCCCTGGACACTCTGCCGTCCCCCCAACCCCCGCCCCTAAGCTCCTCCATCCCTTCGGGCCCCGCGGAAGCGAATTGGGCCGGGCCTCACCGAGCGCGCCCAGGTGGCCGTAGGTCTCCCGCATCACGTCCCGGTACAGGGCCCTCTGCGCGGGGTGCAGACACCCCCACTCCTCCGTGGAGAAGTACACGGCCACGTCTGCGAACTTCACCGCCCTCGGCCTCCTTCCCCTTCTCCGGCCGGGTCTGGCCTCTCCTGGTCCCCGCGCAGAGAGCGGAGCCGAAGGTGGCGCCATTGGACCCCAGAAGCCGGCGCCACGGCCTTCCCCGTCTCGGCCTGGACCCCTGGCAGACCCGGAGATTTGGGAGCCCCCGCCGGACCGGGGCTGAGTGTGCCTGGGGAGGCCCGGAGGGAATCGGAATTGGCCGCCTTGCAGGGCTAACGGAAACCTTTCGCTGTTATTCAGGAAACTCCTGCCCGAACTTGGGTGAAAGGCACCGGAAGATGCCTTCGGGGAAGATGGCGGCGCTGCTCCCGCACCGCCTTAGCCTGGAACACAGGCAGCTTCCAGCTATCGATTTTATTGACCGGAGCGCCATGCCGGCTTCCTAACCTCTTTGCCCTCAAGTGTGATGGCGCTGCGATTGGGCTTCACGCCCTTTTTCCCCCCATTACACGCGCTCATTGGGCAGCGGCCGAAGATCGAGCTTCCTGATTGGGTGCTGTCGAAAGCGGCCTGTTTAAACGAAGCCAACGGAAGCGTAAGGGCAGGAAGTCGACCCTTCAAGCCGGTTGCCTCTGGCCGGTTCTGAGTCCGGCAGCTGTGAGCTAGCCTGGCGTCGCTGACGGGCCCCTATTCTCTGGCACGCGCTGCCTCGCGGAGGGAGGGAAGGATTTGAGTGACGGAGCCACTCCGGCCAGCCCGGGGCTGAGATTACCCCGGGTGACCTTCTCAGAGAATTGGATAACTTCCTTGTTGCCTTTTGGGGAGGGAAATTAACGTTGGCGTTTCCTGCGCGCAGGCACCATTCCCCTCTAATAAGAGGGGATCTTATTTATTCTTTGTTACTATTGTGTGAAGTCGTTGGTGGTCACCATCCAGTTCTACCGATGAGGAAAATCTCAGAGGGATACTGCTAGTAAGGAGAACCAACAGATTTAAACCCAGGGCCAACCGGGTCTTCATTCATACCGCAGAACACGACCCCCTGCCCCGCACTATGCGAATTCGCTGGTCAACTCAACAATCAGAGCTCCTGGCCTGTTTCCAGGTTCAGTCTTATGCACATCTCCGTTCCTTCTTTTTACATGACATTTGTTCAGTGTACAAAGCGTAGTGCTAGGCAGTTTGGAAATAAGTCATGAACCATGCTCTGAATGAAGATTGTAGTTGAGTGAGGCATATAAATTTACAAATGAACAGAGTGCAGCAAGCATGTATGTGAAAGGCATAGGAAAATTGCCGATGTAACCAGTCGGCTCCCACTCCATCAGTCCCGACTTCTGTCTAAGTGTTGTTGTTCAGGGTTTCACCAGCTCAGGGTCATCTCCCAGGCGATCTAGGGGGCAGAGAATATGCCATTTGCTACATACCTCAACTGGTGACATCTCTCTCTCCAACCCATTGATCAATTTGTTAAAGCACCTTTTATGGATAAAACGCTATCCCAGAGCTGACCAGGAGTGAAGACAACATTTCAGGAATTCACAAGATAACCTGGTGAGGTAGTAAAGCTTTCTGAGGAAGATGACTTTTGAACACAGGAGGTAGGGAAAAACAAAACACACCAACAACAAAATGACAGTAAACACTGAGTTCTACTCTGTCCCAAGCATAGTGACTGTCTATTGAACAAACTACTGGGGGAGCAAGTGGAATGTCAAGATTGCCAAAATGAGTAAGACAGAATCCCTGCTTTGAATGACTTTCCAGACTGATGCATCAAGTGGGAAATGAGTTTGGTCTATGAATGGGTGGAATTCAGAGAGGGCAGCAGTGCTCAATGTATATTTGTTGAGTAAACAGCTGAATTCCATGACCATAAACATCTCTGATACAAAGCCAGGAATTCAGGAAAGTTCTGAGTGTGAAGGGAATGAGGACATTTTCTGATGCAGTGCCAGATACTGTTAGGGTGAAACAAGGATTGAGGGGCCCCTGGGTGGCTCAGTCTGGTAAGTGTCCAACTTTTGGTTTCAACTCAGGTCGTGATCTTAGGGTTTGTGAGTTCAAGCCCCCCGTCAGGCTCTGTGCTGACAGCGCGGAGCCTGCTTGAGATCCTCCCTCTCTCTCTCTCTCTCTCTCTCTCTCTCTCTCTCTCTCTCTCCTTCTCTCTCTTCCCCTCCCCTGCTTGCACTCTCTCCCTCTCTCTCAAAAATAAACAAACATGGGGCGCCTGGGTGGCGCAGTCGGTTAAGCGTCCGACTTCAGCCAGGTCACGATCTCGCGCTCCGTGGGTTCGAGCCCCGCGTCGGGCTCTGGGCTGATGGCTCAGAGCCTGGAGCCTGTTTCCGATTCTGTGTCTCCCTCTCTCTCTGCCCCTCCCCCGTTCATGCTGTGTCTCTCTCTGTCCCAAAAATAAATAAACGTTGAAAAAAAAAAATTAAAAAAAAAATAAAAATAAAAAAAAAATAAACAAACATAAATAAAATAAAAACCCTGAAGGATTGAAAGGATAGGTTGACACCAGATATTGGATGGTTTCATCCTGCACATCGGGGAGCTCTACACCGGTCTAAAGAAGTGAATTACCTTCTGTTAATATTTTAAGAGAATTACTCTGATAGTGTGCAGGGCAAACTGATAGCTTTGTGCCACACATAGTTCAGTTTGGAGAAATCAGAAGGTAAACGTAGGCTGCTGAGGGAATAAAAGGGCAAACAGACAGCAAACTATTTCATTGGGAAGACAATGAGTAAACAGAGAAGGTTGGGAAGGAATCAGACTTCCTCTGTGGATATTTTGCCTAAATGGTAATGATGCACTGTCAACGATGCTGACATTGATTAGGAAAGAAGATGGTTAAATACTGAGGAGAAAGAGTGTTAAGCCCTCTTCCCACATACAGGAGATGGCAAGACAGGCTCAGCCTCGCCCTTTTGGCCCTGGGCTGGAAAGGCCCCATTTGGCCTGGCTTGCCAAAGATGATCTTGGCCAAGGTGATCTTGGTGGGAGCCACTAAGGCAGAGCCTAGGAATCAGGCAGAGTCAGGTGCTCTTACCTATAGGGAAACATTTTGGAGAGAGATGCACCCAGGACTTCATGTGAAAGCAGAGGCCCTTGCTCCCTTCTGTATAAATTCCTGGATTCACACTGGGCACAGGGACACGCGGGGCTCCTCCTGCAGAATGTCCACTGTAGAGAAGGATGGAGAAGATCCAGGGAGTCTACACACCAAGAGGCCACCAAAGGCCCCCTGTTTGGGGTAAAGGGAAATGGTGTTGAAAGCCAGCTAGGTCCCAGGTGCCACCTCGTAGGCACGTCGAGATAGACAACCACGGTGGAAATTCACCTTCCAGAGTCCTTTATGAGGATGGTTAGCAGACAGTTGAGCAGACTGCCTGTTAGTAAAGGTGGGGATGAGATTTGAAGCTGGAGAATGTCCTCTGCCTTGCACTGGCAGCTCTAAACTGGGTGAAAGGCTCTGAGCGTCATTTCTCCTTGTTTCATGCTCAGTGAGAGGAAAGCATCAGGCAGTGCAACCTTCGATTTGCCTAAAATGCCATTGCGCCATAAACCCAGACTCCAGCAAGCAGTGTTAGTCCTGGGACAAAGTCATGGGTAATGATGGAATCTTCCCGTTCCTTAACAGATTCTTGCAGTCCAGTTCCAACCTGTCCATTTCTGGGTGACGTAACTCGCTGGTACATTTCCGATTACCTCTATATCCTGCTCTCTGAAGGAGGACTCCAAGGCACCTATGGACTTTGTCACTTTGTACACCTCCCCCTTTTTTCCTCTCTCTCTTGCCTCCACCCGCTCTGAGTGGTGAACACTTGACAGGAAACAATGTCTTCCATCATAAACCCCTTCGCAGCACTTGACCCCAGTCACCCACACTCCTGGAATGTATCCAATAATGGACATGAACTGAGGGTCTTGATCCCCAAGGGAGGAAGCTGGCTCAGGGCTCCCACACCTTGGCCCTTCCGTGTATCCCTGATGGATTCCATGGTGGGCTTTCTGGGCATGCTTCCTCTTGGAGCTTTTCCCACATTCAGTGCAGGGAAAGGGCCTCTCATGAGAGTGGATGTGCCTGTGGCTGAGCAGGGAGGAGTGCAGGAAGCAGATGCCACATTCTGGGCAGGGGGAAGGTTTCCCCGGGTGTGCGTGGGCATCTGTGAACGGTCAAAGGAGCCTGTGGCAGGAACACCGCCTTACAGCCACAGCACCAGAGGGCTTCTTTCCCGTGTGGATAAGCTGGTGCTGGAGCAAATTTTTTTGGTGAGCAAAAGTGAGTACCACACTATAGACCATGGTATGGCAGTGTTTACTCAAGTGCATAAGCAGGTGGTTGGCCGGGAGGCGGGTATGCAAAGTCGCACCCCCAGTCTGCCCACATGTCTGCACTTATGGGCACCCAGGGCACTTCCCCGGGTGGAGGCAGCGGGTGCAGTCAGGACACGGGTGTGCCCTATGTGGAGCAGCTGGTGCTAGATCAGGTGAGCCCTCCGGGAAACGGGGACACCACAGGAGCCACTCACACGGGGACAGTCACCGGAGTGGTCTGTCCGTGTCTAACAGTGAGGGGGTGGCAAAGAGCTGCCCACAGTCCAGACTTGCATAAAGCTTCTTCCTTCTGTAGGTGGCCAGGGCCCTACTTTTTCAAAGGCAGCAGCCACACGGCAGGGGGGGTTGGGGGGGGGGGAGACGACTGTCTCACCTGTGGACGGGCAGATGGTGGGGCAGGTTCTTGCACTGAGAGAGCAGCATCCACATTGTCACAGGGAAGGCTGCCAGCACAGTAGGCCTGCTGGTGTCTGGCCAGGAGGAAGAGGACAGCCAAGACTCGGGTAGGGTTTCTTCGGAGCCAAACAGCACTGTCGTCCCATAGTTCAGGAGCCCTGAGGTGATATCTGGCCATACCCCCTGGTTCAGGGCCCCTGGTTCTTCAAAGGACTCCTGCCATGCTGCCTAACCAGGCAGCCTCTCTCACACAGGCTCCTTAAGCTTCTTCACGTCCATTTCCGCCTTCTTTTCTTTACTCTTGCTCTCTGCAGAGACAAGAGAATCGGAACTAAAGATTGTGGGGTGCTCTGAATCGCCACTGGTGGGGCAGCGCTGGAGACCGAGTGCCTGTTCGCTCAGGGCAGGAGGATCTAAGTGTGAATCCCCGCCCCACCCCCCACCCCTCCACAGTGATCCCTCACCTGCCTCAGGCAGAAGTTTCTAGTTTTCAGAAAAAGTACCATGCCTTCTCACTCCAGGCTTCCAGAACCATAGAGGGTTCCCATAAGGAAGGGCTGAATTCTTTTCAGAGGTAAGCCGGCACCTCTCCCTAGTGAAAGACCTTAAATACAGACATGTCAGTGGAAACGTTCCTCAAAAAACAGACCTCAGTGCCGTCTGAGCACACAAAAACACCTGTTTGCATCCTCAATGAAAGGTGGCAAGGCTTTAAATTCTATAGAGGGCTCTAGGCAGCTTCAAAAGGCAGGATATGCCCTGAGAAACAAGGCCAGGCCAAGAAACCGAAGTGAATGTCTGGTCTCTTTCCAAGGCCAGTCAGAAATACATCATGCATATTCTCTAGGCTTAAGTTAATTAAAATGAAAATTTCACTTCCTCGGGTACACTAGCCACATTTCAAGTGCTAAATAGACACATGTGGCCGGTGGCTTTTGTGTTGGTCACCACAGATACAGAACATTCCCATGACTGAAGAAAGCTCTGTTGGAAGCAATACTCTTAAACACTCAGCAGAAAGAAGGCGAAAGAACCTAAATCCCCAACTGTTGTCTCGCCCCAACCCCCAACTGGAACCAACGGGACGGGCTACCCTTGAACACAAGGAAGCCTCCCGGTCTGGGAAAGAGACCTTTAGAAGAGAAAGTCCATCGGATTCTTATGAATTGGGGTATTTAAAGAGAAGGGTGCGGTGTAGCTGTGGCTGCGGAAAGAAAGGGCCTACCCTGGCTCCCTCCCAAGAGAGGTTGACTTCCAGCTCAGCCCCCACTTTCCTCGCCTATCCCAGATCCCGAGTGCCTTGCCCCCTCCTTCTTGGACTCCCCGCTCCACGCCTCCTACTTTCATCTCCAGGAAATGAGGGCGGGTTTGGGGCCTGCGAATCCCAGGGGAGAACAGGCTGACAGAGGACTGGGTGAGAGGATGAAGCCTAAAGAGTGGGCTTCCTCTACAGGGGCAGTTACAGCCTCCTGAATCCTACCGGAGAAGACCCTCCCCAACAACAGACACTCAGACGCGTCCGGACCGAAGCCTACCAGTACCTCTTTTCGCTAAAGGGGGGACAAGGGGAGGGCTGGGACTTTCCGATCGCGCCCAGGTAGGCAGTCCTGGGTCACCCGCATCACTTCCCTGAAGACAGCCCAGTGCGCCGCACCAGAGCCTTGAAGCCTTCGCCCTCAACGATAATGGCGCCGCTGGACTTCACGCCCTTCTCCCTCCCGTGCACAGTCATTGGGTGGCGCGGGGCCGGAAGCAACGAGCCGGCGTTCTGATTGGGTCTCAGAGAATCACTCCGTTGGAGGGAAGCCGGCTGCAGCGTGCGAGCCGGCCTTCTCCCCGGAGCCACAACGACTCCGGGGATCGCGCTGGTTGAGCACCTGCCCGGCGCCGTCCTAGGCCGCGAGTGCGAAGGGACGACGGGCCCACAGCACCGCTCCTCCTCCCCGCCCCCCACACCCTGGCCGGCTGGGCCTCGGGCCAGAGCGCTGTCTGCGGCTGGGGCTCCCTGACTCCTTTGCACCTAGATATGAACGACGTTCAAACGTGCATTGGCGCCTCCTGCGTGGAACACAGCTCCAGGAGCCTGGTACAGAGCAGGGAGCTAAACAAAGCCTCCTCGGCCATGGAGGTTACATTGCTGTCTACAGCCTTCCAGATTCTCGAGTCTTCGCCGGGCTTGACCCACGATGTAGTCCTTGAGCCCCCGCAGCTCTTCCTGTCTGATGTGATTAAACGTAGCATCTCCAAACATAATGCTGGGGACTGGAAAGAGGTGGCTCTAAGGGTGCTTGCGCTCAGCGGTACTTACAACCCCGTGAGAGGGACACATAATATGTAAGCAAAGGCATGGGTGCCTAAGCCAGTGTGGTAGTTCTAACATACTCCAGGGAATTATGAGACAGTCTCTCACTTCTGAGTTGAGCACAGAGAAAATAAGCATTGAATCACTTGGGGGAAAAACAAAGGCATTAATAGTTTATAACTTGCTGAAATATAGAAAAGAGCTACGAGGTGCGCCTGGATGGCTCAGTCGGTTAACCATCTGACTTAGTTAGGCTCAGGTCATGATCTCCCAGCTGGTGAATTCAAGCCCGTGGTAGGGCTCTGTGCTGACAGCTCAGAGCAGGGAGCCTGCCTCAGATTTTGTATCTCCCTCTCTCTCTACTCCTCCCCAACTGGAGCCCTGTATCTCTCTCAAAAAATAAAATAAACATTTAAAAAAAATTTTTTTAAGCTACGAAAATCACATTGAAAGAGTTGTTTTCAGCAGGGATGATTAGACAATATTCAAACAACTCTACCTGCAAAGCTTGGGAGGATATATACAGCAAAAAGTATTGTACTAGACAGTTTTAACTGAATATATGTTATTTAATCCTCACAACCACCTTGGGGGCCCGATTCATGTACTTATTTTATAGAAAGATGTTGATGACGCAAGATGCACCAAGGTTGAACATGGGATAAACTGGCTCAAAGCCTATGATCCTCCTCTTCCATTTTGGCTTCTGGTCCAAATTAAGATTTGAACTCCTGAGTTCTAGAGTTAGGGAAAACTGGGAGCTGAAAGCTCAGAGGTCAGCAGTTGGTGCTGGGAGTGGATTGGAGGAGACTCATGCTTTTCCTGGATGGTGCTTCCCTCTGGATGTCCTCCCTCTCAGCTCCAGGTCACTCACAGACTCTAGATGTGGCTCAGCCCCCACTATCTCCTTTTTGATTGATTCCCTTTTCCTCCCCTCTCCTACCCCTCCTATGCCCTCTGTGCACCTCCTTCCCAACACTTGATCAGGGAGAATCTTAAAACACTCGCTTGTTCACGCTGCTGAACTCAGACACTCGCACTACTGAAACATATCAGGAAAATGCCGGAAGTGTACTGACGGTTCCTGACCCTCAGGGACAGAAGCTCGGGCTGGAGGTTGTAACAGAGGTCCGGCGCCCCTCTGACTTGTCCTGCGTGTGCGATGGATCCATTGGTGGGCTTCCAGGGCACTCTTTCGTTTAAAGGTTTTCCCACACTGGGAACAGGGGAAGGGCCTCTCAACAGAATGGACACGCCTGTGACTGTTGAGGACACACGAAGAGGTAAATTGGTGCCCACACTCAGGGCAGGAGTAGGGCTTCTCCCCTGTATGTGTGCGCCTATGGATAGCCAGAGAGCCACTCTGCCGGAAGCAGCGGCCACAATCAGGGCACTCATAGGGCTTTTCGCCTGTGTGAATGAGCTGATGCTGAAGCAGGTTATTTTGCTGGGCAAAACGGGCACCGCAATGTGCACAAGGGTAGGGGCGCTCACCAGAGTGGACCCGCTGGTGATTGGTCAGGAGGGAGGGGTAGGCAAAGCCCCGACCACAGTCAGAACAGATATGGGGCTTCTTCCTCGTGTGGGTGCGCTGGTGGATAGCCAAGAGCGAAGGATGTGTAAAGTGGCGCCCACACTCAGTACACACATATGGCTTCTCCCCACCATGTCTATGTCTGTGGATGGCCAGGGCCCCCGTCTGGCGGAAGCAGCGGCCACAATCCGGACATGAATAAGGCTTGTCCCCTGTATGAAGCAGCTGGTGCTGGACCAGGTGAGCCCTCTGGGAGAACTGAACCCCACAAGGCCCACAGACATATGGACGGTCTCCAGAGTGGATTCGCCGATGTCTGACCAGCATCGAGGGGTAGGCAAAGAGCCTCCCACAGTCTGGGCAGGAGAAGGGCTTCTCCCCTGTATGTATGCGCATATGAACAGCCAGATTGCCTCTTTGGCGGAAGCAGCGTCCACACTGGTCACAGGGAAAGGGCCGCTCCCCAGAGTGGACCCGCTGGTGGCTGGCTAGGAGGGAGGGGTAGCTGAAAGAATGGCTGCATTCCAGGCAGGGGTAGGGCCTCTTGGGAGTCTCGGTGCACTGGTGTCCCATGTCAGAGGAGACCTGAGGCAATGAATGGCTGCAGTCTCTAAAACCAGGAACCAGCCTGGCCTTCATCAGTGGCCCGTTCTTTACAGGGGGGTCCTCCAGCTCCTTGGTCCTGATTCTACTGCTTGGTTCATTCTTCTTTTTCTTGCTTTCTAAAGAGATGAGAGAATTGAAACCAAAGAGTTGAGTGCCTGCATGCCCCCGCCTGTGTTTTCTCTCACCATGGGGAGATGTAGGTGAAGGGAGCAGCAGTCTGTTTCTCTGGTGTATTCCCTGTTTCAGAGCCCCTGGGTTCATCTAAGGCAGCAGCTCCCCACTCCATGGCCTTCCCCACCCCACTCCCCTCATTTAGGGCTTGGAAAATTACAGTTTTGTCAGAAGGTGACGGACAGTACTGCCTGTCAAAAATAAGCAATCACCTGCCACATTAAAGCCCCTAAAAGTAGGCATTTCAGTAGGGACAGAGATTTCTCAAGGCACTGGAATGGACCACAGGTCAGTGTATACAAAAACAGCAGTCACAGGGGCTCCGGGTGGCTCAGTCGGTTAAGCCTCCAACTCTTGATTTCCACTCAGGTCATGATGTCGAGGTTCGTGAGTTTGAGCCCCACAGCAGGCTCTGTGCTGGCAATGCAGAGCCTGCTTGGAATTCTCACTATTCCTCTCTCTCTGCCCCTCCCCTGCTTGTGCTCTGTATCTTAAAATAAATAATAAATACACGTGCACACACACACACACACACACACACACACACACACACACACTCACACACAGCAGTCACCACCTGGGCCAAAACTAACAATTTCACTAAGTGAACTTCTGGCCCCTTTCTGAGGCATGCAAATGCTCTGGGCACATAGAGAAGGAAGGCTCAATAAATTCTTACCCCCCCCCCCCCTTCTCTTCCCCCCTACCCAGCTATCCTTGATGTAAGGAAGGCACCAGGTCTGATAAAGGGAAATTTGGAAGTGAAGGTTCAGAAGATCCTCACTAACTGGGCTGTGTGTTGGAAGGAGACTGCCAGGGGAAAGTTCCTGCCCGGGACTCGCTCCCAAGAGAGGGTGACTTCCAGCTCAGCCCCACTTTCCTCACCTATCCCATATCCTGGGTGCCTCGCCCTGTCCTCGGGATCCTCGGCCTCCGGGCTCCACGCCTCCTTCTTTCTCTCCATCCAGGAGATGAGGGCGGGCTTGGGGCCTGCGAATCCTAGGGGAGAAGAGGCCAACAGCGGACAGGGTGAGAGGATGGAGCCCAGCCAAGGCGGGGGACACAGCCTCCGGACCCTAGCGGAGAAGACCCTCCTTAATAACAGACACTTGGACGCGTCCACACCAGAAGTCTAAAAATCCCCGTGTCACAAAAAGGGAGAGAAGGGGGCGGGCCGGGCCTCACCGAGCGCGCCCAGGTGGCCGTAGGTCTCCCGCATCACGTCCCGGTACAGGGCCCTCTGGGCTGGCCGCAGACAGCCCCACTCCTCCGAAGAGAAGTACACGGCCACGTCTGCGAAGCTCCAGGCGCCCGGCTTCCCTCGCTCTGGGTGGGCCTCCCCCTGCTCGCCGGCGAGGCGCGGGGCCCCGGGCGGCGCCATGGGTCCAGCGCTGTTCCCCCGTTCGCCGGTGGGCCCGGGGTTCTGGACGCCGCGGGACCAAACCTGGTCGGTCCTCGGGCCCAGGGCGCCGCCGAGGAAGCCCGAAGGGCACCAGGACCAGCCTCTCGTGGGACCAGCGCAACCCCCTAAAGTGTTATTCTTACAGGTCCTACATGGACCCGGATTAGAGCATCGGAGGATGCCTTCTGCCACAGTGGAAGCGCGCAAGAAGCTCGATCACCACCCCCCCTCCCCCCCCCCCCCCCCCCGCATGGGCGCTAGAAACCCTTTGCCCTCAAGAATAATGGCGCCGCTGGGCTTCACGCCCTTCTCCCTCCCGTGCACAGTCATTGGGTGGCGCGGGGCCGGAAGCAACGAGCCGGCGTTCTGATTGGGTCTCAGAGAATCACTCCGTTGGAGGGAAGCCGGCTGCAGCGTGCGAGCCGGCCTTCTCCCTGGAGCCACAACTCTCCAGGACTCGCACTGGTTGAGCACCTGCTCGGCGCCGTCCTAGGCCGCGCGTGCGAAGGGACGACGGGCCCACAGCATAGCTCCTCCTCCCCGCCCCCCACACCCTGGCCGGCTGGGCCTCGGGCCAGAGCGCTGTCTGCGGCTGGGGCTCCCTGACTCCTTTGCACCTAGATATGAACGACGTTCAAACGTGCATTGGCGCCTCCTGCGTGGAACACAGCTCCAGGAGCCTGGTACAGAGCAGGGAGCTAAACAAAGCCTCCTCGGCCATGGAGGTTACATTGCTGTCTACAGCCTTCCAGATTCTCGAGTCTTCGCCGGGCTTGACCCACGATGTAGTCCTTGAGCCCCCGCAGCTCTTCCTGTCTGATGTGATTAAACGTAGCATCTCCAAACATAATGCTGGGGACTGGAAAGAGGTGGCTCTAAGGGTGCTTGCGCTCAGCGGTGCTTACAACCTTGTGAGGTAGACACACACATACACAAAGGTCTGGGCGCCTCTAGAGGCGGAAAAGCCTCAGATCGGAGCCAGCAGTCCCGAGGTAGTAGAGACATCATAATACATTGAAGACTTCACTCCCAGCTTAGTATGTCTTCTATATGCATTTGAGAGCAGGGCAGTAGGCCTCTTGCATATTTCACCTCAGGTGACACCCATGTTCCAACGTATTTGCCTGTGAAGATTTATACGGGATTTACTATGAGAAAGCCACAGTGGTAGCCCTGATACACTCCAGGGAATCATAAGACACTCTTTCACCTGAGTTGAGCACAGAAAAAACGAGATATTGTGAATGAATTAGGAAGAAGAAAGGAAGAAAAAAGGCAAATAGTTCCCAATTGTCTAAAACCTGGAGAACTAGAGAAATTATATTAAAAGCAGTTGTTTAAAACAGGGATGATTAGAGAAAACTGTTCAATATTAAAAAAAAAAAAAAAAAAGCTGTGTTCTCAAAACCATTAGGATGCCTACTATAAAAAAAAAGAAGAAGAAGAAGAAAAAGAAAAGAACGAGTGTTGGTGAGGATGTGGAGTAATTGGGATCCTATGCACTGTCGGTGGAAATGTAAAATGGTGCAGCCCCTATGGAAAACTGTATGATGGGTTTTAAAGAAATTAAAAATAGTTTTTCCACTTTGGGTATATACCCCCAAGAATTCAAAGCATGGCCTCGAAGAGACATTTGTATACACATGTTTATAGCAGTATTATTCACAATAGTTAAGAGATGGAAGTAACCCAAGTGTCTGTTGATTGATGAATGGATAAACAAAATATGGTGGAAACATGCAATGGAATATTATCCAGCTTAAAAAGGAAGGAAATTCTGACACATGCTACAACTTGGATTAAACTTGAGGACATTATATTAAGTGAAATAAGCCAGTCACAAAAAGATACTGAATGATTCCATTTATATGAGGTATCTAAAGCAGTCAAAGTCATATAAGCAGAGGGGGGGTTGTGGTTGAGTGATTGCCACTGGCTCAGGAGAGAGGGATAGCGGGAGTTGTTTAATGAGTATAGAGTTTCAGTTTTGCAAGATGAGAAAGGTCTGGAGATTGGTTGCCCAACAATGCGAGTGTACACTTAAAAAAATGGTTAAGGTGGTAAATTTTTTGCAGTGTGTATTTTACCACAAATAAAACCAAAAATACTTGACCAAATATACAAGCAGACCAAACCCAGCAACATATAAAAAAAAGTATATACTATGATTGGACAGGATTAACCCAGGAATGTAAAGTTGGTTTAATATCTGAAAAGCAATTAATACATCATATGTCAGTAAAATAAAGACAAAAACCCCATGATCATCTTAACAGAAGTGCAAAAAGCACTTGATAAAATCCAACATCCCTTCATGATAAAAACACTCAAAAACTAAAAATAAAAGGGAATGTCCTCAACCTGCTGACTGAATACTTTCCTCATAAGATCAGGAACAAGGCTCTTGCCACTCTGGCCACTTCTATTCTATTCTCCTCACCATTATTATTTTCATCACTTCTATTTGACTACATTGTACTGTTCTAGCCAGAACAATTATGCAAGAAAATCAAATAAAACATCCAGGTTAGAAAGATGTAACACTACTGCTATCTGTAGATGACATGATATACAAATTCTTGAGCAATTCATTTAAAAAGTCATTAGTACTGGGGCAACTGGCTGTGTCAGTTGATAGAGCATATGATTCTTGATCTTGGGGTCGTGAGTTCAAACCCCACACTGGGTGTAGAGCATACTTTGACAAAGAAAAAAGAAGCCATTAGTGCAGCCATTTTAGAAGATTGTCAATTCCTATGGGGTGCCTGGGTGGCTCAGTCGGTTAAGTGTCCAACTCGATCTCAGCTCAGGTCTTGATCTCAGGGTCGTGAGTTTGGGCCCAGTGTTGAATGAATGAATGAATGAATGAATGAATGAATGAATATTGTCAATTTCTCACAAAACTAAACATACACTAAGCATATGATTCAGCAATTATGCTCCTTGGTATCTGCCTAAATAAGTTGATAAATCATGTCCACACAAAAACCTGCACACAGATGCTTATAGCGACTTTATTTCATAATTGCCAAATCTTGGAAGCAACCAAGGTTGCTTTTAGTAGGTGAGTGGATAAATGACCTGTGGTACATTCATACCGTGAAATAGTGGCACTAAAGAGACATGGGCCATTAAGCCATGAAAAGACATGTAGTAACCTTAAACACATATTACTAAGAGAAAGAAGGCAATCTGAGAAAGCTATATACTGTATGATTCCAACTATATTACATTCTGGAAAAGGCAAAACCATGGAGACAATAGAAAGATCAGTGGTTGCCAAGGTTTGGGGAGAAGGAACAAACAGGAGGAACACAGAGGATTTTTAGGGTAATGATTCTATAATAATGGTGGATACATAGCATTATGCATCTGCCAAAACTCATAGAATGTAAATCAAAATGAACCCTAATGTAAACTATGGGCTTTGGGTGATAATGATATATCAATGTCGATTCATAGATTATAACAAATGTACGAATCTGGTATGGGATGCTGATAGTAGGGAGGCCGGGATAGAGGGTAAAGGGATATGGGAACTCTCTGCATTGTCAGCTTAACCCTAAATTAAAATAAAAATCTAAAAAATAAAATCTATTCAAAATGTTTTAAAAATAAAATCTATTCAAAATGTTTTAAAAATGGGGTGCCTGGGTGGCTCAGTCAGTTAAGTGTCTGACTCTTCATTTCCACTCAGGTCATGAACTCATGGTTTGTGAGTTTGAGCCCTGAGTCCGGCTCTCTGCTGACAGTGCAGAGCCTGCTTGGGATTCTCTCTCTCTCCCTCTCTCTCTCTCCCTCTCTCTCTGCCCCTCCCCTGCTCACACTCTCCATCTCTCTCTCTTTCAAAATAAACATTAAAAAAAAATTATTTTTTAATGTTTATTTATTTTTGAGAGACACAGAGACAGAATGCGAGTGGGTTAGGGGCAGAGAGAGAGAGACACAGAAACCAAAACAGGCTCCAGGCTCTGAGCTGTCAGCACAGAGCCCGACGTGGGGCTCGAACCCACGAACCGAGAGATCATGACCTGAGCTGAAGTCGGCCGCTCAACCGACTGAGCCACCCAGGCGCCCCTAAATAAATAAACTTTAAAAAAATGTTTTAAAAATAATGATTCATGTTACAATATGGATGAACCTTCAAAACATTATGCCATGTGAAAAAAGCCAGACACAAAAGACCACATATCTTATGATTCCAATGATATGAAATGTCTGAAACAGGGAACTCAACAGACAAAAGTAGATTAGTGGTTTCCAGGGGCTGAAGGAGGAGAGAATGGGGTCGTGATGGCTAAAGGGTTTCTTTCTGGGGTGATGAAAATGTTCTGGAGTTAGATTGTGGTGATGGTTGTACAACTTTCTAAATATACTAAAAATCACTGAATTGTATACTTTTCAAGGGATAAAGTTTATGACGTGTGAATTATATCTCATCTTAATGAAGCTGTTTTTAAAAAGCAACTACGTTGTAGCCTTAGACAAGGAAAGGTAAATTATTTTTTAAAATAAAAAACCCTCAAGGCTTCCAGGAGGCATTCTAGAATAATCCCTCGGTAAGCCTCAGCCCAATACTCGTCATTTTGCCCTCTGTCCCCCAGCCGCTCTAGGCATTTTGCACTGTCTGAGTGGTGTCTGCGTCTGCAGCTCTCGCCCAAGGACTGGTTTAGACACATTGTGAAAAATTAATAAAGGGGTGTGCAAAAATGGGCAAAGTGAGCGCCCCCAGGTAGCCGTAGGTCTCTGGCATCACATCTAGTTCAAGGCCTTCTGAGCCTCAGATTCTCCACCCTCCCCCGAGAAAAAATACACCACCACCGCGGCGAGGCTCGGGTCTAGGCTCTGGGCTCCGCATGGGGAGCGGGGATGCAGGGGGTGCTTTGGACTTTTCCAGTCCCCAGACCCTGGAAGCTCCAACCCCAGGTCCACTGTCTTTTCCGAGCTGAGGAGACACTGCTGCGCTAGGCCCAGCGTCGGAGCTGGCCCGGATCCGGCTTCGCATGGGGGCCAAGCTGCGGTCGGAACAGAGGAATCACGGCGTCGTGGGTCACTCTGGTACTCAGAGTGGACAACGGTACAGGAAAATGCTCCCAAGAGAATATGGCGACCTGCCTTCACAACGGTCATTCAGATGCACTCGGAAAGTTGTTACTCGTTTCGGTTGACCTTATTCATTTGAGTCAGCTCCAAACGCTCAGCTGCGGCTCTTGAAATTCCCAAGCCCTCTGGGCGCCGGCGGAGATTGGCTAGAGGACGTGCCTTCTGGCGGCGCCCAGTGATTGGACCTGGTGAAATACTAGGTCTGCTCTGGTTGGTCCCTGGGGCCAGACTCTAGAACGCTGTTGCTAGGTAACGCCACACGCGTACTACCAGGTGTCCGGAGGAGGTTGTGTGTAGGGAGCCCGCATTGATCAGCGTCCTCTGAGCATTCCACCTCTGTTCCGCTGGCCCACAGGCCTCCGGGAGTGCTTCCTGGCTGCAAAAATGAAGCCAGTTCTAGGGAGCTAAGCATATGTATGGAATTTCTTCATTGTCCCACGTGTGCAACAGCCTTCTTGTGAATCATCTAACTGAGCAACACTCCTTGTGAGGGTAGGGACTGTGGCCCCTGTTTAAGAACATTGAAGGGCGCCTGGGTGGCTCAGTCGGTTTAAGCATCTGACTTCGGCTCGGGTCATGATCTCACAGATGGTGAGTTCAGCCCCAAGCCAGGCTCTGTGCTGACAGCTCAGAGCCTGGAGCCCCATTCGGATTTGCCCCCTCTCTGCCCCTCTCCCGCTCACGGTCTGTCTGGCTGTCTCTCTCTTAAAAATAAACATTTAAAAATTAACATAAAAAAGAATAAAAACAGTGAGACTGGCTACTGCTCCTTAGTCCAGTGTTCTTTCTGCTGACCTAACACTAAAGCTTTCTCTCCGGAGCCATCTCCGCCCTTGAGCAGTTCACACACACTCCTGGGATAGAAGTCCTGGCCACCAGCTGGGCTCCAGTGACTTACAGAAGTGCCCTCTTCCCTTTTATCCACCGCTCTGAAGGCTGAGCGGCCAAAGTCAGAATCTTATTCTTTGTTGTTCCTAACCATCTAAAAACTGTAGTGTAAGTACAAAAACAACAACCCACGCAATGTGCCAGGAACTGCAAAACACTTCAAAACCATTAGCTCATTTAATCCTCAAGAAACAACCCTAATGAGGCTGATCATTTCACTTTCGGAATGGGGGTGCTCAAACTCAGTTACCCTCTGTAACACAGCTAAATTAAGCAGCCAGCATTAGAATCCAAGGTATCCAACTTTGAAGCCCATTTATCGTAACCATGGTGCTACACAGCTATTTCCAAGCACAGCATTGTTCAAAAATATCAAAGGATCTCAGGAGGGGAAGAGAGAGAATCCCAAGCAGCCTCCGCAGTGTCAGAGTGGCACCCAGTGCAGGGCTGGTACTCACGAACCATGAGATCATGAGATCACGACCTGAGCTGAATCAAGAGTCAGAGGCCTAACCGACTGAGCCACCCAGGCACCCTGGGTCCTTTTGCTACTTCTTAATCTGGATTGTTTCCAACTACTGAGGGTGATTCTGCCGATGCTTAATCAGAGCTAGTAGCTAGAACAACACTTCAGGCCTTTAGGAAAGGTGTGAGGTCATTTCCCACTTACTCATTCCGGCATGTCCTTGTAAGAGCTGAGAAGGGCCCCCGCACAAGTAGTGACATACTCCTGGGTGCTGCTTCTGTGCTAATCAGTTTCTAGGCCCTAGAGAAGCAACAGTCACTCACACTCAGGAAACAGGCAAGGCCATGCACCTTGGTGCAAATCCAAGGTAGAGAGTTTCCGGAAAGCCCGGTTACAGTCAAGGTAACATACCTGATTCCAGGGTTTGCAGTGGGGGGGTTTAACACAGACCAGGACACAGACTTTAGGTCCAAAGATATCAGGGCATCATGAGTGCCAGCCCATGGTCCTCAGTGTCAAGGTGAGGCATCTGCTCTGGCACTGATATTTCTAGCTCCCCAAAGTTTCTTGCTTTTGGTCCCTTCCTTCTGCATCTACCACTTCTTGTTTTCTGCTGGAAAATAGGGAGAATCTCAGAACTTAGGCTGTAGCCACTTTTGGTCCATGAGGGTGAGGATGAGAGCAGTGGGCAAATTCAAAGACTTGACTCAGAGCTCCCCTGGACAGTTGATTGAGAGAGGTGTCCCAAGTCCCCACAGCTGGCTCATAGTCCTATGGAAATCTGGGACCATTAATCCCTCACCAGTGAGGATTGAGAGAATGCCTCAGATGGGGCATTATTCTCCATGTGTGAAGGTAGAGTCGCCCCAACTCTCCTTTTCAATAACAGGAACGCTATAGGGAGCCTCTAGGACTAGCTCAGGAAAAAACAAGGGTCCTGAGATCCTTACCCTATAGAGAAACTACTTCAACGTCCTTTACATTTTACCTTTCTAAAGGCCCAAGATTGGTAACACATGAGTATTCAGAAACGTGTAGCTGGAAACCTTAAAACAAAAAACAAAACAAAACAAAACAACAACAACAAAAAAAACAACTACTAGATCTTAACCTCTTTTAATGAGTGGCATACTAAAATTCTGATCTTCACCTTGAAGTAATCATGTACATCGACTGACCTTATACAACTCTCCCACCCCAACCAAAGAAAATGAACTCTGAGCTCCCAACTCTTTGTTGGTACCCCTTCCAAAGAGTTCATGTTCCCTTGCAAATTCCCATTTATGAAGCACTCTGATCCTCTGCCCCCCCCCCCCATTAGCAAGGGGCCCAACTTCTCTGCCTTAATTTTCTTACCTGTTAAATGGGGATAATCATTTCTTTTTTTTCTTAGGGATGTTGTGAAGATTAAATGAGATAATGTAATTAAAGATCCTTTTTAAGAACACTGGAGTTCAGGACCTGAGTTGGGTAAGTGCTGAACCAAATTTATTATTTTTTTTTTAATTTTTTTTTCAACGTTTATTTATTTTTGGGACAGAGAGAGACAGAGCATGAACGGGGGAGGGGCAGAGAGAGAGAGAGAGACACAGAATCGGAAACAGGCTCCAGGCTCTGAGCCATCAGCCCAGAGCCCGACGCGGGGCTCGAACTCACGGACCGCGAGATCGTGACCTGGCTGAAGTCGGACGCTCAACCGACTGCGCCACCCAGGCGCCCCAGTGCTGAACCAAATTTATTTATCTCCCTTAGTTCCACCTCAGGACCCTCTCTATATATAAAACTCACTGGAGAAAAGATGTATAGAGAAAGAATAGTCAAGGGTTATTTTTACAAACTTATTGTTATATTCCCCAAATCTAGGAGCAGTCTGGCACCACTTGGAATCTGAGAAAATGGAACTAACCTAGAAAAGGTACTGAGGGGCGCCTGGGTGGCGCAGTCGGTTAAGCGTCCGACTTCAGCCAGGTCACGATCTCGCGGTCTGTGAGTTCGAGCCCCGCGTCGGGCTCTGGGCTGATGGCTCGGAGCCTGGAGCCTGTTTCCGATTCTGTGTCTCCCTCTCTCTCTGCCCCTCCCCCGTTCATGCTCTGTCTCTCTCTGTCCCAAAAATAAATAAACGTTGAAAAAAAAAAAAAAGAAAAAAGAAAAGGTACTGAAATTGCACTAGATAAGTGCCTTTAGAGGGAGAACTTTGTGGGGAATGGATCCTTGAGGTTTTCCAAGAAGTCTGACTTCAGGCATACACTGACCCCCTCAACTCAACAGACTGACTTCTCTGGGACGTGCCTTATCTTTGGGATCTCTTCAGAGGACCACAGACCTCAACTTTTTGTCCCACCCAAGAAACAGAAGTTCTCTCAGATCCTAGGAAAGAATAAATGAATCAGAGTGGTATAGGAGTCCCAAAGGAAGCGTGTGTGGGGTGTGCGTGTGTGTGTGCGTGTGTGTACAACTCCTGTGAGTCCTCAGCTAGGCGTTATTGGAACCGTTTTAACGTTTAAAAAACTGGACGTTCGAAAAATCAAGTGGTTTGCCCAAGCCCACACCACATGTAAGAGAAAGAATCAGGATCAGTATTCAAGTCTGTCTGACATCAGTCCCCAAGTAGTTAACCACTTGGAGCTACTGAATATGCTGCCTCTGTGACCCACAGCTTTATAGAGCCTCGGAAGCATGGCCTAGGGGGAGTGAGGGGCAGAGGGTCTTTGGTCCCAGGCCTTACTTCCAGGAAACTCTGAAATGTAAACTTTTATCTTCAAACAAGTAGTCTGGACCCAGAGACCATTACTGGGCCTTACCTTACCTTGATCTTATGTATTATTTTTCTCATAGAGTTATTTTGTGAAGCACAATTACATTGCAGTGTATTTTTTAAAAAAATTACTTTTTTATTTATTTTGAGAGAGAGAGAGAGAGAGCGAGCATGAACAGGGGAGAGGCAGAAAGAGAGGGAGAGAGAGAAGAATCCAAAGCAGGGTCTGCACTGCCAGTGAGTGCAGAGCCGAATGCTGGGCTGGATCTCACAAACCGTGTCCTGAACAGAAACCAGGAGTCAGACACTTAACTGCCTGAGCCAGGCAGGCGACCAGATTGCAGTGGGCTTTTGTGTTAAAAGCTCATGCTAAATGCGCTTTAAGCTATACCACTGTTACACTTTTTGTTTTGTTTTGTAAGCCCCCCCCTCCCTCCCTCCCCCCCCCCTTAAAAAGTTTGGCAGTTTTTGAGGGGGGTAGATATGTAGGGCCAGGGCAGTCTGCCGACCCACATAGGCCTGGGGCACCGCTCCCGGGAGGCCTCCTTCCCGCCCACGGATCCTCCCCACTCAGGGCCCCGGGCCTCCCCTTAAGTTTATGAGCCCCTCGTTTTGGATCCGTATCCTGAGAAAGTCCCAAAGGAAACCCGGCGACGCCAGCTTCACAGCCATTTCCCCCAGAGCCGTGGGATGGCCTTTCCTCGCTAGGTCAAGTTCACCCTCTGAATCGAACACGACTCGTGCTCCAGACTCCCCGCTGCCCTAGGGACTGGGGCACCGGGCCCCCGGCGCAGGAGCTGCGGGCGGTCCCACGATCGCGCTGGTAGGTGGGCCATTTACAGTAGCACGCCGAAAGGAGCAGCGCGGTGATTGGGCCTCGGGGTGGGGGTGAGGGCGGGGAGGTTTGGATGGCGCTTGCGTGGAGTGACCTGCCTCGGCGCGGCTCAGGATCCTGGTGGGGCTGGTGACCGCGGCGCCTGGAGGAAAAGGGAGCGTGTGGCTGCCCTCACTGGCAGTGCAGCGGCCAGAACGGGGGGGAACCCAGGAGGAGCTCGGGGTTAGCTCCTGCCCGCGCCGCTTCGATTTCAACCGGGCTGCTGGAGGACGGCGGACTTCCCACTCAAGATATCCTTGCATCTACAGAGCGATGGAATCCGAAATCCGTGTGCGAGTTGAAGTCTTACACATCCTCAACAGCGGTCAGTCTTGTCCCGTGAAAATAGGGGTGTTGATCCCCAAACAATACTGTAAAAAATCCCACAACGTGAAGCCTTTGTGGAAGCCCAATGAAAATGGGTGAAGGTTCATATGAAATGTCCGGAATAAACATATTTGTAGAAGGGCTGGGGAGGGGGTTGGGGAATAGGAAGTGACAGTAAATGGGTATGGAGTTTCTTTCGGAAGGTTAAGAAAATGTTCTAAAATTAGATTGCAGTGATGGTAATAGGAAAAAAAAAAAAAACCGCCTTTGAATTGCGCTCTTCAAAGAGGTGAATTATGTGGGATGTGAGCTCTCCCCCAATAAAGCTGTTTTAAAGTGTGTGAAAGTTCGTTGTCACTGGCCTAAAATTTGGGGGCACTCTGGTATTGCAAAACTTCCTCACGCAGGGGTGCTGGGTGGCTCAGTCGGTTCAGGTTCAGCGTCAGATGCTTGATTTCAGCTCAGGTCATGCCTGCTGAGTGTGGAGCCTGCTTGAAATTCTCTTTCTCCATCTGCCCCCTCCCCCGTTCACACTCTCTCTAAAATAAAGAAAAAAATTAAACAACAACAACAGTTTCCCCATGTATTATCCAATTTGTCCTCCATCCAATTCTTGGAGGTGAGCAGCATTTAAGAAGGGAACACAAATAATTGCAGGGCAGAAGGGACAATGAGAAATGCCCTGAAAGATCAGGAGAAGGAGACACTGAAGAAGTCTTTAGGGAGGAGGTGCCATTTCGTCTGGGCCTTCAAGAATGGGTAAATGGAAACCTAACAATGGCCTGGCACAAGGTGGGAAAGCATAGGCTATATAGCCTAGCAATGATTAGATCCCTTTGGCTCTAGTGTAGAGTATCTGAGGGAGAGTTTTTGCAAATGTCCCTGTTCAAGTCATGTTCAAGTCCTAATTGCCAGCAGCTCAGAAATGTGACCTTATTTGGAAATAGGGTCTTTGTAAATGTAGTCCAGTTAAGATGAGATCACACCCAATTAGAGTGGGCCCTGATCTAATAGAACTGGTGTTCGTATTTATTTGTTTTTAAGTAAGCTTTATGCCT
Source organism: Puma concolor (assembly GCF_028749965.1). NCBI lineage: Eukaryota > Metazoa > Chordata > Mammalia > Carnivora > Felidae > Puma > Puma concolor. The sequence goes on along the minus strand of NC_141682.1, from coordinate 18,626,838 downwards.
AACTTGGGGCTTGAACTCAACCCCAAGATCAAGAGAGGCATGCTCTACCAACTGAGCCAGCCAAGTGCCCCAGTGAGTGATGTCTTCATAAGAAGGGAAAACACATACAAAGACAGACTCAAGGAGAACCCATGTGATGGCAGCACAGAGATTAGAACGATGCAGCTGTGGGCCAAGGAATGCCAAGGACTGACTGGTGGCCACCACCAGAAGCCAGGAAGAAGCAAAGAAGCATTCTGCTCAGGGTCCCAGAGGGAACATGGCCATGCTGACACCTCGGTTTTGGACTTCTAGCTTCCAAAACTGTGAGAGAATAAATTTCTGTTGTTCAAAGCCACCGAGTTTGTGGTACTTTATTACAGCGGCCCTAGGAAACGAATACACTTAGCATATGCTAGGCACTGATGAGTGATAGTTTCCTCCCCTTCCCTGAAAATTAAACAAGAATTTTGGTCCTTACACTGTAGGTGGCAGGGAGGTAGTAAATATTCTTAAGCAAGGGGGTTATATGATGTGAAGATTTGGAAGAGGAGAACCTGGAGGTGAGAAGAGCCTTAGTTCATCCACATCAGAGTAAACAGGGGTCTTAATTCATGGAAGAGTGGTAGAAATGCACAGGAGGGTCCTTTCCAGAACCTTTGGTGGTCTACTGTGTTCTTTTTTTTAATTATTTTTTTTATTTATTTATTTTTGGGACAGAGAGAGACAGAGCATGAACGGGGGAGGGGCAGAGAGAGAGGGAGACCCAGAATCGGAAGCAGGCTCCAGGCTCTGAGCCATCAGCCCAGAGCCCGACGCGGGGCTCGAACTCACGGACCGCGAGATCGTGACCTGGCTGAAGTCGGACGCTTAACCGACTGCGCCACCCAGGCGCCCCGGTCTACTGTGTTCTAAAGGAATGGCATGGCTTCATACTGTTTTATTCAGAGAAAATTCTTACGGCTTCCAACCCAGGAAGCCTACCTCTTGAAATTAGTCTGAGGGAGTTAACGGTCCATTGCAGATCCCATTTCACGGTTTTCTCCAACCTAATTTGTTAAAGCTCTCTGCTCCCTTCTTCCTTCCTTCTAGGGAAGGGTAAAGATTGATACTCTCCGTCCTTTCCATGACTCTCCAGAGATGAAGGATGTGGTGGAATACACCATTGCTTTCTCTTTTCACATTTCCCCTACAGCCTCGCCCTCTCCTTTGATCCTTTCTCTCTGCTTTCCACCCACCGTGATATTCCATATTCGCATTCGGTTGATTGCTTTCTTATTACCAGCTACCAGACTGCCTCTACTTTTTCCTCGCCTCTCTCACCTGAGAGGACACATAGGTGTGCACAAGCACACGCAAACACACCGCAACCAGGGTTTTGTCACACTATTCTATTAAAGCAATCCTCTCCCAAATCCTGCCAACCTCTTCACTAAAACACTCTGCTGTTTGTTTTTCATTGACTTCTGAATCCCTTTTTGTTCTGTTGGTTTTGCTTTTCGGCTTTTCTGTCTTCTGTTACAGCCTTCTTATTTATTTATTTGATTTTTTTTTTTGAGCTTATTTATTTATTTATTTAAATAATCTCTGCACCCAACATAGGGCTCGAACTCATGAGCCTGAGGCCAAGAGTCACATGCTCTTCCTACTGAGCCAGCCGGATGCCCCTACAGCCCTCATTTTTTGGGGGGGGGGAGAGAGAGAGAGAGAGAGCGCATGTACCTCATGTGCCCAGGAGAAGGGCAGAGGGAGAGAGAGAATCTTAAGCAGGCTTCACACCCAGTGCTGAGCCAGACGTGGGGCTCCATCTCACTCATCGAGAGTGAGACCTTTGACAGTGAGACCTTGGGTGGCTACCCAAGCGTCCCTGGCCCTCCTTTTTAAAGTGCATTTCCCCAAGGATCAGGCATCCAACCCCTTTCCCTTGGTTTCAATTGTCATTATATCCTCTAGGTCAGTGATCCCCAACTGGGGAGTGATCCTCCTTCCCAGGAACATTTGGCAAAGACTTTTTGGTTGGGAGGAGGGTGGTGACAGAGGACAGGGACGCGATGTGTGTGCGCTACTGACATCTAGTGGGTAGAGATTAGGGATATTTCTACTAAACCTCTTCTATGCCCAGGACAGCTCTTCACAACAAAGAATAATCTGGTCCAAACTATTAATAGTGCTGAGGTTGAGAAATCCTCCTCCAGGCCTACACATCTAGCTGGCTGCTTGTTATTTTGGGGGGTATTTTAATTGACTATTCAACTACACTTCACTCCTGTTACTGACATATCAGACCTACTGTTCCTTTATCTGACCCCTTTTTCAAGGTTTTCCCTAGCAATCCTGAGAGTCTGTTATATATTAGAAGCTAAGGATAAGTCAGTGAAAAAAAACCAGGCAAAGATCCTCTCCTCAAGGAGCTTACACTGCAAGGGGAGAGTATGGACAATTTCTAATAAACAGAGGTGGAAGATATTTCCAGATGCCTCCTTTACCCTCCCTCTCTTTCTCATGCCCAAAATTCCACCTGTTTGTAATACATTGCCTCAAAATTTAGTAGCTTAAACAACAAACATCTATCATCTCAGTTTCTGTGAAGCAGGAATTTAGGAGAGGCTTAGCTGGATGGCTGTAGCTCGGGGTTTCTCATGAGGATGCAGGCAAGGTATTGACCAGGGCTGCAGTCATTTGAAGGTTTGACAGGGCCTGAAGGATTTGCTTCCAAGTTCACTCACATGGCTGTTGGCAGGAGGCCTCAGTTTCTCCCATGTGGGTCTCTCTATAGGGTTCCATAGAGCTACTTACAACACGTCAGCTGGCTTCCTCCAGAGCAAGTGATCCAAGATAGAGAGAAAGAGCAAAATAAAGTGTCTTTTCTTTAAGTTTTGTTTATTTATTTTGAGAGAGAGAGAGAGAGCAGGGGAGGGCCAGAGAGAGGGAGAGAGAGATTCCCAAGCAGGCTCCGAACCGTCAGCGAGGAGCCTGACTCGGGGCTTGATCTCAGGAGCCATGAGATCTTGACCTGAGCCAAAATCAAGAGTTGAACACTTAACTGACGGAGCCACCCAGGCGCCCCAGAAGAGAATGCCTTTTTATGACCTGGTGCCCAAAGTCTCATACCATTGGTTCTGCTTTCTTCCATTTATTAGATTCAAGGCACTAGGTCAGCTCCTACTCAAGACGGGGGGGGGGGGGGGGAGTTAGCCTCCAAATCTGAGGGGAGAAGATTCTAAGAATCTATGGATATATTTGGTTTTTTAAATGTTTATTTATTAATTTTGAGAGGAGGGGGCAGGAGGAGCAGAGAGAGAGGGAGAGAGAGAATCCCAAGTAGGCTCCATGCTCAGTGTGGAGCTCAAAGTGGGGCTTGAACTCCCTATTGTGAGATCATGACCTGAGCTGACCTCGAGTCAAATGTTTAACCGACTGAGCCACCCAGGCGCCCCTCTATGGATATATTTGTAAAACCACCACACCTCCCACCCTGTTATATCTAGTCTATTTTAATAACTTGCCCTCCCATATGATAGAGTAACTCGCCCATACTCCCAAACCCATCTTGTCCAGGAGTTGCTAAATCTTCCTAAAACATCATCTTAATGTTGTTTTGTCCTTCCTCAAAAATCTCCACCATAAAACACATGACACATTGTAAAGGTTATCATTGAAGCGTTGTTTCTAATACTGATAGAAAACAACTCAAATCCCATCAATAAGAGAGTGATTGAAGAGAGTATGGTGGAATCACACAATGGCCAACTAGGCAGCTGTTGAAAATAACACAGAAGTGCTCTAGGCACCGCTAAGGAAAAAGCTTCCAGACTCATCGAGCAAAGAGCAGAACAGTATATGTAGTATGGTACCTCTTAAGTATAAACAAAGCCAAGGGGAAAATAGTAGATATGGAAATTTGCTTTTGTATGCACAAAGAAACTCTGCAGGATAGATAAGAATCCAATAAGAATGATTTTCTATAGGGTGCCAGGACTGACTAGAAAATTATTTTTTCAAGTTTATTTATTTATTTTGAGAGAGCAAAAGAGTGCAAGAGTGTGCTCATGAGTGGGGAAAGGGTAGAGAGAGAGGGAGAGAGAGAATCCCAAGCAGGCTCTGCACCATCCGTGCAGAGCCAGGAGCAGGGCTTGAACTCAGGAACAGTGAAATCATGACGCGAGCGGAAATCAAGAGTCAGACACTTGGGGTGCCTGGGTGGCTCAATCGGTTAAGCGTCTGACTTTGGGTCAGGTCATGATCTCACAGCTCGCAAGTTTGAGCCCCGAGTTGGGCTCTGTGCTGACTCCATCTCTCTCTGCCCCTCCCCTGCTCACACTCTCTCTCTTTCTCTCAAAAATAAATAAACATTAAAAAATTTTTTAATAAAATAGAAACAGAATTGGGGCGCCTGGGTGGCTCAGTTGGTTAAGCGTCCGACTTCGGCTCAGGTCATGATCTCACGGTTTGTGAGTTCGAGCCCCGTGTCAGCTCTGTGCTGACACTCGGAGCCTGGAGCCTGCTTCGGATTCTGTGTCTCCATCTCTCTCCGCCCCTCCCCTGCTCATGCTCTGTCTCCATCTGTCTCAAAAATAAATAAAACATTAAAAATGAATTAAAAATAAAAATAAAAACAGGATAATCAAAAGTCAATAGTTTCTTATTACCTGCAAACATCCACTCATTCATTTGTTCCCTGACTCACCTAACAAATCTTTATGGATTCGAGCATACCAGTGCCACTCACCGTCTTTTTCCCCCACTACATTTCCCCTCCAACTAAGCTGACCTTCGCTGAGCTCTAACTAATCTTTTCACCTCCCATTTCTTTGGGTATTCGTCCCCCCGTTGCTGACCTTTATGCCTTAAATCTGTGGCCCTAAACCAGTGGTCCTCAACAGGGGGCAGTGCTACCCATAGGGACTGTTCTGTGAATTTGTGGGGGCATTTTTTTTTCTTTATCACAGTGGTGGAGGACCTATTGGCATGTAATGGGTGGACCCAGGGATATCAGTTGTCTTGCATAGTACCAGACAGCCTTATTCAATGAAAAAAAAAAAAAAAAAAAGTCCCTTGTCCTCCACCATTTTCAGAAGGCTCCGTGGACATTCATGTAAGTAAGAACACATTTATAATTATCCAAGTACAGAACCAACATTCATTTTATATATATAAACATAAAGTTATAAATGGTTCTAATCTCAGGGGCCTGTCTTGCTCAGTCAGAAGAGCGTACGACTCTTGATTTCGGGGTCATGAGTTCAAGCTCCACGAAGGGTGTAGAGATTACTTAAATAAGTAAAACTTAAAAATATATTTAGGGGTGCCTGGGTGGTTCAGTCAGTTAAGCGTCCGACTTCAGCTCGGGTCATGATCTTGCAGCTTGTGAGTTCAAGGCTTGTGAGTTCAAGCCCTGCATCGGTCTCTGTGCTGACAGCTCAGAACCTGGAGCCTGCTTCGGATTCTGTGTCCCTCTCTCTGCCCCTCCCCCACGTGCACTCTCCCTCTCTCCCTCTCCCTCTCTCTCTCTCTCTCCCAGAAATAATAAAACATTAAATATATGTATATTTAAAAATTTTAAGAATAGTTTTAATCCTGACTTTTTCAGAGAGGCAGACAGCCATATATATCAAGGGAAAATTGTATTTTGTTTTTTTGGAATTTCACCAAGAATTGTTGGCATTTTGGAAAATCGTGGCACAGATGGCCAATTTGAATTTGAGTCACCAATGCAACCCATCTGTGACAGTCTGAGCTTGTAGCTGCAGAATTCACGAAAATCCTATATGTAGATGCAAGCATGTGATGACTTCATTATGATCACTTCACTAAATCTTTTGGCAAAGCCCTACCCAAGCATTCACACATTGAGATACACATTACTTAAGTTTTTAAAGAATAGTATACAGAAAAGTGCACAATTCTTAAGTGTAAGCTCAATGAATTTTCTGGTGAACATAACCAGAATATAACTGGTGAACTGGTGGATATAACCAGTACCCAGATCAAGAAACCAAAACATTTCTAGCACCTTAGACCCTCCCATGCACTCTCCAATCACTGTCTTTCCCAAGGGTATTGGCTAGTCCAATCTCTAACATTATAGATTAATTTTGCCTCTTTTATATTATTATTTTTTATTCATCTGTATACCCAATGCGGGGCTCCAGCTTACCACCCCAAGGTCAAAACTTGCATACTTGGGGCGCCTGGGTGGCGCAGTCGGTTAAGCGTCCGACTTCAGCCAGGTCACGATCTCGTGGTCCGTGAGTTCGAGCCCCGCGTCGGGCTCTGGGCTGATGGCTCGGAGCCTGGAGCCTGTTTCCGATTCTGTGTCTCCCTCTCTCTCTGCCCCTCGCCCGTTCATGCTCTGTCTCTCTCTGTCCCAAAAATAAATAAACGTTGAAAAAAAAAAAAAAGTTGCATACTCTTCTGACTGAGCCAGCCAAGCACCCCTGGTTTTGCCTCTTTTTATGTAATACAAATGGAATCATACTATATATATAATATGTACATACATATACAGTATATAGTATATACATACATACATACTCTTTCGTGTCTGGATTCTTTTCCTTCTAAAGTTCATATTGCTGTCTGTAATTTGTATTCTAAATCATGTATAGTATACTCTTATACTACTGGATACACATTTTAATATCAATGGCCTGTCTTTTATATTGAGGGTTATATTGAGTTTTTAAAAGTCGGACTGTAAATGAGTTACTTCTCTATTCATTTATTTCATCATCATTAAAGGAGCATTCAAAATATTTATTCTAAAAGGCGTGCAGGGGCGCCTGGGTGGTTCAGTCCAACTTTGGCTCAGGTCATTAACTCACGGCTCGTGGGTTCGAGCTCGGGGTCGGGCTCTGTGCTGACAGCTCAGAGCTTGGAGCCTGCTTCGGATTCTGTCTCAGTCTCTCTGCCCTTCCCCTGCTCATGCTGTCTCTCCCTCTCAAATATAAAATAAAATGTTAAAAAATTTTTTTAAATAAATAAAAGGCATGGATTATTTCCAACAGGCTGACGACCGAATTGCAGCCTCCTGAGTCTTGCCCTCTGGCCCTTCGCACGACTGGGGTGACCCATGCACAGTCTCTCTTCCTGACCCCCTTTCCTTTAAATCTCAGATGATTCATCACATTCTCAGAGAAGTCTTCTCTGGCTCTGTTTCTGTGCTCTTTTGGGAAGCTGTGTACAAGTGGATTTTAGTGTTTATCTCCCTATGCCCTGTGCCCATTTATTTGTCTGTCTGAGGAAAAGGACTCTCACTGTCTCATTCACCGTGGTAGCTTTTGTGTCTGGTATGTGGTTGGAATTCAACAAATGTATTGAGCAAATAAATGGACACCTTAGCCTTCTTGACCAGCCAAGGACATTACTGTCCTCCATTTAGGCCTCTTTCTCTGAAGGAAAGATCATGGCTGTGTGAATCTGTCAGGTGTGTGGGTCATGGTTCTCCCTGCCCCCCAATTGCCATTCTAGCCCTGAATACCACTGTCTCTCTGCCCCCTCAGCCTGTGACATCAACCACGGTCATTTCCACGAGCCTCTACCTCGACTTGTTTTCTGAGTGCTCCCTAGAGCACTATCCCCCTATCTGAAACACAGGATGCCAGGAAGTGCCTTTAGACAACATGGGAGCTCTGCAGTTCAACTTCTTCCATCCCAGTTGAGCCAGCTGTCCTCACAGGCACCATCTGCGTGCATTTTCTCCTCCCTGCCCCCTCCTCAAGTGTGATGGGAGCATTCAAATGCCTTTAAGGATTATGTCTACAACGCAGACTTTAAGCCTGTCTTGGAAATGACCGACTGTCTGAAATATCTCCTTAGTTACCGCAGTAGGCACTTTCAGATATTCTGTTTTATTTACTGCTAAAACACTAGTATTTTTGTATTCTAAATCATAGAATAAGTCTGCGACCAATCAGGAGAGAGAAACCACACAGTAATTTGAACAAGGACAAGTTTGTTATAAAGAATTATAGGGGCAGCTAGCTGGCTCAGTTGGTGGAGGGTGCGGCTCTTGATCTTGGGGTCGTGGGTTTGAGCCCCGTGTTGGGTGTGGAGATTGCTTAAAAATAAAATCTTGGGGCGCCTGGGTGGCGCAGTCGGTTAAGCGTCCGACTTCAGCCAGGTCACGATCTCGCGGTCCGTGAGTTCGAGCCCCGAGTCGGGCTCTGGGCTGATGGCTCGGAGCCTGGAGCCTGTTTCCGATTCTGTGTCTCCCTCTCTCTCTGCCCCTCGCCCGTTCATGCTCTGTCTCTCTCTGTCCCAAAAATAAATAAACGTTGAAAAAAAAAAAAACGTTGAAAAAAAATTTAAAAAATAAAATCTTAAAGGGGGTGCCTGGTGGCTCAGTCAGGTAAGCATGGTCAGGTCTTGATCTCAGGGTCATGAGTTCAAGCTCCGTGTTGGGCTCCACATTGGGTGTAAAGCCTGATTTAAAAAAAAAAAAAAGAAAGAAAGAAAGAATAGAATAGAATCTTTAAAAAAAATTATCATCTATAACAGGGAAATAGAGAAATGAGGGTTTGGAATGTGTATTCGTTTCCCAGGGCTGTCCTAACAAGTTACCACAAACTAGGTGGCTTAAGACAACACAAATCCGTGCTCTCATAGTTCTGGAGACTGGAAATCTGAAATCAAGGCATCAACAGGGTCATACGCCCTCTGAGACCCTGGGGAGTATCCTTCCTTGCTTCTTCCTAGCTCCTGGCAGCTGTTAGCAATCTCCGGTATTCCTTGGTTTCTGGATACATCACTCCAGTCTCTGCCTCTGTTGTACATGGCATTCTTCCTGTGTCTCTGTGCGTGTCTTCACATGGCATTCTCCTTTCTATTTGTGTCCAAATTCCCTTCTTCATACAAGGACACCCGACGCTGGCTTAGGACCCACCCTAATCCAGTACGACCTCATTGATTATACCTGCAAAGATTCTATTTCCAAATAAGGTCACAATTAAAGGAATTGGGGGTTAGGATTTGAACATATATTTGGGAGGGGGAGACACAGTTCTGCCCACTACAGATAGCAGGAAGTAAAGAGAATTCTAAAGAAGGCAGGAATAGGAGATATAAGAAGACGCTAACCCTTCGCTGGGGATATAACACCCAAGGAAGAGCCTCTATCTGGGCCTCCCTGGGGCTGAGATCCAGAACTTTTTAGAGAGAGCACAGAAGTGGCTGGGGTGTCACCTCTGGTGGAACATCCTGGATATCTTCCCTCTGGGATGTCAGGGGAAACTAGTCACAGGAAGGCATCTCAGCAGAGGCACTCCACTAGGAAACTGCAAGAGGCACATCAGGGAGAGCTTCTGGCCACTGCGCGCTGGTGCTGGAGAAGCTTCAGGGACTGCAGAAGCTGGGGGCTGGGGAACCCACTTACACGGCAGGAGCTTGACCATAGGGCTCATTGGAACCAGGAAGAAAATCCTTTCTTCCTGCAATGCCTCCCCAGCTGTCTACTGACAATTTAGTACGATGCCAGCTGGCAAAGAAAATATATTTAAAGGGCCCAGATCCCTTTTCACAGAGGAGGCAAAAAGAGTGAATTTGGAGCTAAGTAATAAATTGGTAACTGATAACAGTGACACGTCATTGTTTCAGATATTAGTGGACACTTCCCTTCACCTTCTTTTTTATTTTTAATGTTTATTTATTTTTGAGAGAGAGAGAGAGACAGCTCGAGTGGGGTAAGAGCAGAGAGAGAGGGAGACAGAATCCAAAGCTGGCTCCAGGCTCTGAACTGTCAGCACAGAGCCCAGCGTGGGGCTTGAACCCACAAACCATGAGATCACGACCTAAGCTGAAGTCCGATGCTTAACCAACTGAGCCACCCAGGCGCCCCAACCTTCTTTTTTCTTTTTAGGTGTATTTATTTATTTTGAGAGAGAGAGAGAAAGAGAGGGGAGAATCCCAAGCAGACTCTGCACTGTCCGTGTGGAGCCTGATGCGGGGCTGAAACTCAGGAACTGCAAGATCATGACCTGAGCCAAAATCAAGAGTCAGATACTTAGCCACTTAGCCAACTGAGCCACCTAGGCACCCCTCCCTTCACCTTCTTGATTCTCTACTTCCCCCAACCTTCTCCCTTCCTCTGAAACCCTCACCATAAGCCCTATCACTTCACCATCAGTTCTTCTGACCTTGACACCTCCCTATGATCTCTCCCTCAACAACAACAACAACAACAACAACAACAACAACAACAACAACAACGAGACAAGTATAGAACTGATGGCAGGTGGCTCTCTAACTGGGGAAGAGGAGTTAGACCATAGGTAGGACCAGCTTTTCTCAGGATTTGCTTACAAATTCTAGCAATAGCTGACCAGAGAGGAAAAGCCCTCAGAGGTGGATCTTGAAAGCTCCTCAGCTGGGGAACTAAGTTGGTCAGGCATGTGCTGCCACCTGGCTGGAATAAGTCCTTTAAGGTGGAGAGGACAGAAGCTGCAGGAAGTAGTAGAGCCAATGGCAATTTTGTGTACAGGGACTTAAACTCCAACCTCCTGGAAATAAGCACCCGTTTATCCCCAGGGCAGAGCATGTAGGAGGAGTTGAACTCTTGTTAAATGGTTGATGGGAACCACAACAGCAACCCAAACCTGAAGCTTCCTGTCATTTTTTGGGGGTGGTTCTTAGGAAAGCTCTGTCACTGACCATCCCACCCTTCCCAATCCCCTGCAGCCACGACCCAACTCATCCCACCCCAGCTGATCTGGAGCTCGGGCTAGAGGCTTCTGCAGACAAAGGTATTGAGCAGAGCTGGCTTGAGGGCCAGAAGGGATAGGGTACTCTGAGAGAAAGAAGAGGTGGTTTTTATCTTTTTTTCTTTTTTGACAGAGAGAGGGAGAGAAAGAGAAAGAGAGAGCATGAGCTAGGGAGGGGCAGCTGAAGAGGGAGAGAGAGAATCTTAAGCAGGCTCCATGCAGGATCCACTATTAGATCATGACCTGAGCTGAAATCAAGAGCTCAACTGACTGAGCCATCCAGGCACCCCCATCTTCCTCAGTTTACAGGAGACTTCATTTATCAGGCACATTCAGGTGTGTCTTATTTGATCTTTATCTTTCAAGTCGATTTTGAGATAGGCATGATAGAGTTCATTGCTCCCATTTCACAAGTGAGACCACTGAGGTCAAGAATAGTTAAGCAGATGGGAGACCCAGAGTCAAAGGGACCCAGAGTTTGTTTGTTTGTTTCTTTTTAATGTTTATTTATTTTTGAGAGACAGAGAATGGGTGTGTGCACACGAGCGGGGGAAGGACAGAGAGAGAGGGGGACAGACGATCCGAAGTGGGCTCTGTGCTGACAGCAGAAAGCCTGATGCGGGGTTCAAACTCATGAATTGTGAGATCATGACCTGAGCTGAAGTTGGATGCTTAATCAACTGAGCCACCCAGGCACCCTAGAGTTTCTGAACAATGATGCACTGATGGGCCAACCTCCAGCCACATCACCTGCCCCACTGGAAGTTGTGTGGGGCCTCTTGCCAGTGGATCAGCACACATTGACCAGGCCCTAGAGGGTGGACACAGGTGGTGGGTGAGGTAAGAGTTGTTGAAATGGTAGTCACAAAAAAGGCAGAGGTAACACGGTGAGGCTATCAGGTTTGCTCTTGCTGACCTGAGCTTAAGGCCAAGACACCACAGTCTACATTAAACTTCAATTTGATAAACGCCAGCACCCCAAGTTAGGTCTTAGGGCTGGGCCGTCCCTGCCAAATCCTCAGACCCAGACCTTTTCCTTAAGCCTATGTCCTTTGCCATTGCCTGACTTCTTCAGGAGACCCAGAGAATCAAAACTCTGATCAGGCATGCTCTACCCTTGAGTGCTTTTCTTGCCTTGGGGCTGGGGAAGCACCTGTTTAAGAAAGTGAGAGCCTCAGAGGGCCTCTCAACTCAACAAGGTTGAGAAGGATCTCCAAGCACTCACAGCTGCAAGCATCACCAGACAGCCAGCCCCTATCCAGGGAAGAGAGAACACTTCCAACTGGAAAAGCTGCTGCTCCCCCAACACCAGAAGCCTCATCGTGGATTTCCAGAGGACCCAGCAGGCCTTGTGTTACAAAGAGAATTGCTGTAGGCTTGGGAGAGCTATCTGGATGAGCCCTTGCTTACAGAGTGGGCGAGTCTTCACTTTCCACACCGGCTCTTGCCGAGTCTGTTCTTTCCATATCATTCTCACTATGTCAATACGTTTATCACGAAGTCCCAGAAGGCAGAATTCTGCTGGGTTGGGCTGCACCTTCATCTCAGACCCAGGATTCTAGGCTTCAGGCTCTCTTGTTCCACCACGAAAATCAGGTACTGGTTTGGACGAGGAAATTCTGGGGAAGGAGAACTAGTGGAGGTACAGGCTCTGGTTAGGCGGTGAGAGCCCCTTCACAGTTCAAAAACCTAGTACCTGCCCACTTCCTCCCCACTAATAGCCCGACTCCTGGTAAAGGTTGCATGATGCAGACTCTCCCAAGCAGTGGGAATGCACCCTCGATCCCTTACTACTAAGGGCTATTTCCAGGCCCCTCTTGAAAGAAGGTTAGTGGGAGCCCGGAACAGAGAGGCAAGCTGCCGGACCCTACGGAGCACGCCAAGGTGGGTTATTGGTCCCCTGCAAAGGCGCCCCTATACTGAACACTCGGCGTGCGCCGCAGAAACCCCCACACCTCCAGGAAGGTCAACGCCCCAGCCTCCTCCCAATTTTGGCCCAGCCCAGCAGTCTCTCCGGGACATAGCGCAAACACAGGAGCTGGAGGTGGCATTATCATTAGTCTCTGGCCCCTAGTCCCTCCCGATCTTCTCAGCGACGTGGGAACCCGGCTGAGGAATCCCGGAGGGTAACCGGAACCGCCCTCGATGAGGCCTCTCTAGGAAATTGGGAATTTCACATGTCGCTAGCAACTCAGTTCACGTTTATTGGCCTGAGAACAAAAAAAAAAACAAAACCGGAAGATGCCCTTAAAAAACGTGGCGGCACTCTAGTCACTACAGCTGCCTCAGTAGTTCAAGAAACTTGGCATAGTCTTCGGCCACTGACTGGCCTTCACAAAACGACTCCATCCGGTCCACTTCGGTTCTTCGAGGACAGAGCTACCTGCCCTCAACTATAATGGCGGCGCTGCCCAATTTGGCTTCTTGCCCCTAGGGAAGATGGCTGCCAGGTGGCTTCACTTAGTTTCTCACCACCCCGGAAGACGGGGACCGGCGATTGGGCGGCGCCCGAAGGCTCCGAGAAGAAGGCCCTTGGCGGTTGGACAGTGCTGGGTAAGGCTGGTTTTAAAGGAGCCGGAGGTGGGAGCCGTCGAAGACCCGGGATCCGCGGGAGGCGGCGGTGAGCGGCGCGCGGGGGAGGGCACCGAGCGGCTGGAGAGAGGGCGGGAGGAGGGAGGGAAGGAAACATTTGAACCATCTGGTCCTGGGCTGGGGAGAGCACTGGGCGGGGAGCCGGGGAGGGGTGGAGGATGGGGTCTGTGGGTGGGACCTCCCGAGATTGGAGTGAAGGGGGTATCTGTTTGACAGTGGATCCCCGGGGATCCGGACTGAGTTCGTGATGCTCAAGCTCGGGCTGCCCCTGTCAGAGTGGAGCTTTGCGGAGCCCAAACTTACAGGGAGAGGAGGATCCTCGCGGCGTCTGATTGGAGGAACCGCGCTGTAGGATTCTTTCCACAGGGATCTAGTGTAGGGGATCTGGTGGGGCGGGGGGTGCCGTCGGTGTGTGAGAGTATTGCTTCGGAGTTCTCGGCCACTCGCTGGCAGTGGATGAGGATTGCAGAGGGGTCCGGCAGAAAGTGAGCCTCCCAGGACCGGGATCCCAGCTGATCCCGGGGGATCTCAGGGTGGATTCTTCAGGGACAAAGGCCCCACCAGGAGGCTCGGGCCGTGGGAGAACTGGGGCCGCTACAAGCCAGGTTCTCCCGGCAAGTGCCAGTCTGGGCGCGGGTGATCCACTGATTTCGGGCGACGGCAGCGGGAAGACACTCGCTCCGGACGGCCAGCCGGGGGCGCCCTTTTACGCCCCAGGGCCCCGGCCTGTGGGCTACCGGGAGCCTTGGGCGGACCATGAAGGGCGGAGCCCCAGGGGAGGGGCTGGCCCTCACTCCCCGCTCCCCCGCTCCCCCCCCATCCCAGGCTGCAGCCTGGGATCCCCCAGGGACTCCCCGGAGCCGCCGCTTCCCCCATGGACTTGCCCGGGGACTCCAGGTGAGAGCGCACCCCGCCCGCCTGTCTTGAGCACGGGAAACGGGGAGCCTGGCGACCGTACCGGGGAAACCACAGAGCTAACGACAGACCCAGGCGACTGTCTTCTGCTTCTCTCATCCTCCAGCCCACCTGGCCGGCCACGTCTGTGCCGCCAGCCCCTGGCTCGAGCATTATGGGGAGCCAGGAGCCCCAAACGGCCGAGGCTGCAGTCTCTGGCAGCCCCTTCGCCCTTGGAAAAGGCCTCTCGGCGGGTCCTGGCTGTAGTGCTGGAAGATGTTATGGCTGCCCGTATGGTGAGCCCCCTGAACTGAAAGGCCCCCTTCTTCCTCAGGTCCTCTCTTCAGTACCAAGGTGAAAGTAGATCACTAGTGAGGATAATTGAGGTCCAGATACCTCATTCTCACACCCTGCTCAGGTAGTCTCACTAATACTAGAGTTCTGCTTAGCTCTCAATCCAACCTAGATTTGGGCAGAGTCTCTGGTGCCCATTCCCCACTATCAACCCAGCATTGGTGGTTCAGTGGTAGAATCTCGCCTGCCCCACCATCAACCCTGTTGGGCTGCAACCACATCTCTACACTCTTAAGTATGAGAAACCCTTGCTTTCTTCCCGGGCAAACTTTTAGGCTATCCTTGGGAAGCAGGCTGAGGACTTTGGCTCCATTGCACATATTAGAAAAACTGAAGCCCCAAATAGGGCAGTGACTCACCCAAGGTTACTCTCTCCCTTTCATTTCGCCAAATAGCCAGGGTGAGATTACTGCAGCTCAGGACACTGTAATATCTGGCCCCTGATTCAGTTCAACTCACTTCATTGGGTTCTTACGTGAATTCTAGCCACAGTCTCTGTCACTTTGATGGCACAGGGCACTGTTAGGTTCAGGGAGGCCCTGTCCAGTCTGACCTCAGTCCATCACCTTGCTCTTGACACTTTCTCCTCAATTAGGTTCCCCTGGTGCCCCAAGAAGAGACCACCACCCCACAACACCGCAGCAACCGCCGAGATTCTGTCCGAAACCAGCCGCCTGCCTCGCCATCCCAACAGGCTATGTGGTCCTCGCAGACCAGGTGAGCATGGCAGGATAGAGCGTAAACGGGACACAACTGAACCCCTCTGATATTCCTGTGTCCTCTCTAGGCCTCCCGACCCACTGCACTTATGCCGAGAGCCCTTGAGCCGCACCCACCGGCCCCCTTCTACCCTGAGACGGAGATCAAGAACAACCCCTGGCCCAGAGGAAGGCCCTTCACAAAAGGTGGACTGGGCCCCCCAGCCTACTCTGGTGGTGATGCTAGAAGACATAGCCAGCTCAAGATCCGCAGCTGAGGTATGAGTATTTTGGGGTAAGGATGTCAGGACTCGTTCAGCTGGGGTAGCTTTTGCTCTGAGTAAGGAGAATATTATTTTAGATGGAAGACATCGAGGAAAGACCTATATGGAAAAGTCTTTGGTGTGAACCCCGGCAGGCCTTTGGAGACTTGAGAGGGTCGGAATGTGGGTAGCTAAGAAGGCTGAAGGGGGCTTCCTTGCCTCCCCCAAAACATTCTTTGTTTACACCCAGGGCTTTGCTGATGAGACTCCCAACTTCATCATCCCAGCAAGAAGGTGAGAGGGCTGGGGAAGGAATTATCGAAATGTCCAGGCAACACCTGTTACCCAGGCAACTAGAGTTAGGGGCATCAGAATTTACTTGTCCAATCCTTCCTTGTAGCACCTTCAGAAGCCTTAAGGGACAGGGGAGGTGCTGGCTCAGGTGGGATCTGGACCTGGAAGCTCCCTCAGCCTTTACCTTCCCCTTAACCCCAGAGCCAAGCCCATGACCGTGGTTCACCAGCCAATGCCTCCGTCCAGGGACCTGGATCCCCCGTTCCAGCCATCTGCCTTGCCTGAAGACCCTCTGGAGAGCCCACCAGGAGGTAAGGACTCAGAGGGATGAGATTTAGGGCTCTGGAAAATCCTAGCTGAGTTTAAAAGTATCAGAGGCAAAGGTGGGGGTGGGGCTTAACTCCTTCCCCTCAGGGAGCTCAGTGTGTGAAGTTGGGGTGTAGACTTCAGAGGTCCGAGGTTCAATTCCTCAATTTAGGACTTAGCTTTTTAGGGGTGGGCTTAGACTTCTGTGGGCAAAGTTTAGTGTTTGGGGGAGGAGCTGAGGCTACTGAAGTAGGGCTTAGACACCTGCAGTTGAGGAATGCCCATCTGAGCCTCTCCTTTCCTTAGCCCCGGATCCTGTACTGGAGCCCCCATCGATCCCACCGCCGTCCAGCCTTTTACGCCCCCGCCTCAGTCCCTGGGGCTTGGCTCCCCTCTTCCGTTCCGTCCGCTCCAAGCTGGAGAGCTTTGCTGACATCTTCCTCACACCCAACAAAGCCCCACGGCCCCCACCCCCATCACCTCCCATGAAGTTGGAGTTGAAGATTGCCATCTCAGAGGCTGAGCAGTCTGGGGCTACTGAGGACACTGCATCTGTCAGTCCCCGGCCCCCTATCCGCCAGTGGCGGGCCCAAGACCACAATCCCCCAGCACCTCTTTCTAAGCCCTCTCTGGGCCGAAGCCACTCCTGCCCCGATCTGGGGCCCCCTGGCCCAGATACCTGCAGCTGGCCCCCTGCTCCACACCACCCGAGCCGGTCACGGCTCCGGCGGCACACTGTGGGTGGTGGAGAGATGGCCCGAGCCCCACCACCCCCTCGGCCCTGTCTCCGGAAAGAGGTCTTCCCTCTTGGAGGAGCGGGAGGCTCTCCTCCCCTCATCACATCTTGTTCGTCCACCGCATCTACTTCCTCCTTCTCTGAACCTGCAGAACCCAGGTAGTGCTCTCAATAAACCCTTCTTAAAGCCCTGGCCACAGTCTGGGCCCAGCCTCCTTCCCTACTATCCAGTGGGCAGGAGATGGGGATATTGCTATGAATATTTTTTGTCCCTGAGCCTTGACCTTATCTGCAGGTTGGGCTCAACCAAGGGGAAGGAGCCAAGGGCCTCAGAGGACCAGGTGCTTTCAGACCCTGAGACCAAGGTAGGAGTAGAGATGGGGGGAGGAGACAGGTGGGACTCTGAGTCCATGCTGCACCCTTATCCTCTGCCCTGTTTTTGCAGACCATGGGAAAGGTTTCTCGATTCAGAATACGCAGGACACCAGTCCGTCCTCAGCCAAACCTTACACCAATGGGACTGCCTCGACCAATCAGGTGAGTGGCTCATTGTACATGCAGCTGCCTTGGCCAAATAGGTGTAGGCTTGGACCCTCTGAAGTGGGGCTCTGTCTTCTCCCAGGGAGGAGTCAATTTGGTCTGAACATGGTTTGCACTTAGAACTATATGTCTGTCTCAGGCAGCACTCCTGGCCTCAGTGTGTCCCAGAAACTAAAATATAGACCACACCTTGCTTATCCTTTTTTCAGGGCACAATGGCCCTGGGTTTTTCAATGGCCTCTGCTCTTTGCTCCCAGGTTGAACAAGAAGGAGTTCAGCTTAGAAGAAATTTATACCAACAAGAATTATCAGTCACCTACAACCAGGAGGTGAGAAACTCTGAAGGCTTGGGGGTAATAGAGGGAAGGCTGGAACCAGGGGCCATGCTGGTAACCAGCACCCCTCCCTGCCTGGTCCAGGACCTTTGAAACCATCTTTGAGGAGCCCCGGGAGCGCAACGGGACTCTGATTTTCACCAGCTCAAAGAAGCTTCGGCGGGCTGTAGAATTTCGGGACAGCAGCCTTCCTCGATCCCGGCGGCCATCTCGTGGAGTCCGGGCTGCAGCTGGCAGGACCCTTACTTCCAACGTGGCCCCCAGCCCAGATGTGGGACCTCTGCTGCAGCAGCGGCTGGAGGAGCTGGATGCCTCGCTCCTGGAGGAGGAGGAAGTGGATAGGGAGCATCCCCATCGGACCTAGGAGCTCCATCTGTTTGTCCGTCCATCCTGAAGCATCTGAGGCAGTTATATTTTTTTCTTTATATTTCTAGTAAAGTTTTCAATATGTTTCTGATTCTTTTGTATGTCTCTGGCTAAGTTTGAGATTGACTGACAGTACCAGCTGATGTTTTTACTTTGGCTCCCAAAGACTGGGAAATGGGGGAGGTGCCAGGGAAGGCAATGAGGGTTTGATACGGGAAGTGGGGGAATGGTCATCGGACATACTTCCTTGATTTAAGAATTTTCCTGTGTGGAGGGATACTTGAGAATCTGTTCCAGAAGATACTGGCTCTGGACCCTGGGCAGGGTTCTCTAAATTCACTTACATCAAGGAGGAGACTGAAGGACCCAGAGTGGACCAAGGCCTTGATCAATATGGCCCTGAATTCCTCTGAACGTGCAGGCCAGGATTTGCTTCTGGATTCAAGAGATAAGAGTAATCAGCTGTAACTGAGCACCTACAACAACCTGTCATACGTACTTGCCCTGCAGATAGCACTATGGGAGGGAATTATACCCATTTTACACACAAGCAAGCTGGGGCACCTGGCTGGCTCAGTTGGTAGAGCACGTGACTCGATCTCGGGGTCGTGAGTTTGAGCCCCACATTGGAGGTACAGATTTTTTTTTTTTTTTTTTAAGTAAAGGAAGGAAGCTGAATGTGTAATGAGATGTCCTTGTTAAAATGGTTAACCCAGGCAAGCAGAGGCCAGAAGTGGCATTCTCCATCTTTGGTAACTTAGGGCCAGAACAGAGCAGTGGCTAAGAGCACAGTTAAGGCTTCTTGAGCCCAAATCCTGTGTAGGAAACTCAATGTGTATTAATTCCCCTCCCCCTCTGTAAAACGGGGCCAATATCAGTAGCTTCCTAAAAGAACTCTTACTGTCAAATGAGTTAATATGTGAGAAAGTGGCCGTGGCCGGCACACAAGTGCAAAGTGTTTCCTATTAGCACGCGGAGACCACTCTCCCACGCAATGAACCGATAATGAGGACGCAGCTTCCTTCTAGCGCGTCTGGTGCTCGCAAGGCATGCCGCGTGCTCGAGCCACCCGGCACCGAGGGGATCCCGCTGAGTTGCCAGCCGCTCAACAGTACTGCCAACGCGCGTGCGCGAGAAAGCCAGGCGGCCTGTGGACTTAAGGCAAGCGGCGGAAAGGGAGAGACGACGTCTTGCTTTCGAGAGGCACTTTCCGCGGCCGCACGCCGCCCAGCGGCCAAGCGCCTCCTAGAACTTGCGCACCACCTCCTGGCTCCTAGTCTCGACGCTGTCTGAAGACGGGCCAATGAGCAGAGAGCAGGAAGAGGCGGGGTCACCTGAGGGACCGCCCCAAGCGCTTACTTCTAACCAGTCTAGTCACAAGACCTGATGAAGGGCGGGGCTAACCTGACGTATACCCAATCCAAGATTTGAGGGCGGTTACATATTACCCATTCCCCGGAGCTTGACTCCGCCCTCCGCCTTGACGTACACTTCTCAACCTATCAACGACTAAGCTTGTGGAGGGGTGAGGGGAAAGGGGCGGAGTGTGGGAGGAGGCCGAGAGAGGAAGGAGGCGTAGGCTGAGGAGGAAGAGGGAGGAGGGGCAGGGAAGTCCTGACGAAGAAGAGGCCCAGGACTCCAAAGGAGACAACAGGAGGGTGCGCTGGAGCTACCCCGCTGCCCAGCGGCTGTTCCGGATCCCTTACGGCGCAAGTCAGGCAGAGACGGAGGAAAGGAGGAAGAGACTTTTATGTCGGCAGACAGAGAAGCTCTACCCGTCACCGTTGCCTCACATCCGGGGCTTTGGAGGGCTGGACCCGCGGCCCCGCCCCCCCCCTCGCCTTTCATGGCGACCGGAGGCGGAGGCTGGAAGAGCTGGGCCTGGAGGAGGCCCCTTTAAATCTCCTTAAAGGGGCGGCCACTGAACTCGGCAGACTACATCGGCAGCCTTAAAGGGGAAGCCATCGAACAGAAGCTTGACAAATTGAGAACTGTGCTGTTGGGAGAGCTGGAACGAGTGGGGATTCTCACCGCCGTTTCTCTCTCACGCAAGAAGTCCTTTAAAATCAGCTTAAAGGGGAAGTGGCCGCTTGTGGAGGACCAGAAACTTAACTCCCGGGCCCTTAAAGGGGCGGCCTGCTGTTTGGAGGACCCTGGACTCCTTAAAGGGGTGGCCTCTTTTAGCCGGAGGACTTGAGACACTTTTAAAGGGGAGGTCTACGTTTCGGGGCGAGCTTTCGGTCCCTTTTAAAGGGGTGGCCCTTCCTCTTCCTCGGGGAGACTTGTCTCGACCCCTGGCAGGGGGCGGCCACTGCACTAGGCCGGCTGGACACCATCGGGTCGTCTTAAAGGGGTCAGGGGCTGGACAACTTGAGGCCTCGCCTTAAAGGGACGGCCGCCCCGTTTTCGGCGTCTCGGCCCCGGCGGCCCCACAGGGGGGGCCCTCGGGCTTGTCGCCCCGGGGGCGGCGCCGGCTCCCCGGGCCTTGGCCTTGGGGCAAGCTCGGGGCCAGTAGATCCTGCTTTAAAGGGGAAGCCGTGGCCTTTTCGTCCCTGTGCAGCCGCCAGCGCCGCGCCTGCGACCCCGGGCCTGCGGACAGGTCGCTTCGGGCCCCGCCGCCTCCGGATGCGGCGCTGAGGGCGGTCGCCATGGAGACGGCAGCGGCCGCGGCTCCGGGCCCGGGCTGGGCCGCTGAGGGGGAGCGGCGGCGGCGGCGCTGCTCGCGCCGAGACCGAGACCGGGAGCAGCGGCGCCGCCGAGGTCCCGGCGGCGACGCGCCCCGGGCCCTGTTGGCCGCCCCGCGCGGCTCCTCGTCGTCCTCGTCGCCGCCACCGCCGGCCAGGCCTTGGTCGTCAGCTTCGTCTGGAGAGCGGCCCGGAGGCCCGAGACGACGGCGGCCCCGTCCCAGGCCTCGGCCCCCGCGACCCCGAGCTCGGAAGCGGCCTGCCGGCTCGGGCAGCCGCGGGGAGGAAGAGGAGGAGGAGGAGGAGGGGGGCGCAGACGACGGGGAGGCCGAGGAGGAGCCTGAGGAGGAGGAAGAAGAAGAGGAGGACTTGATCGATGGCTTCGCCATCGCCAGCTTCGCCAGCCTTGAGGCCTTGCAGGTGGGGCCTGGTGGGGCTGGGGACCTTTGGGGGCTTCAGAGGGGCAGAGAGAAGGGTATCGTGCCTGGAGTGGGTGGAGTTGAGGGGGGAATGCTGGCACCCCAAACCAGAGCAACCGGCTCCTCTGGCCAGGCCTCTGCCCCACCCTGGGGTGGGAGGAGGTAGAGTTAGTCTCCAGGGACCAACCAGGTTATCTGGTCTGAGAGCCACTTTGGTAGCCTGGTCACCCCCAGAGAGGTCGGGAGCTTTCCTTTCTCCATCTACTTTAGTCCCACCTCCTCCTCCACAGAAGGATGCATCTCTTCAGCCCCCAGAGCGACTGGAACATCGGCTGAAGCATTCTGGGAAGCGGAAGAGGGGGGGCTCCAGTGGGGCCACTGGGGAGCCAGGGGACAGCTCTGATCGGGAGCCTGGCCGGCCCTCTGGGGATCGGGCCCGAAAATGGCCCAATAAACGGAGAAGGAAAGAGGTGAGCTTGTCATAGATCCTTGTCCTTTAAAACTCTGGGCAGAACGTCCTTCACATAGACCTGTTTTTCATCAGTAATGCCACTGCCCATCGTAAACAGTGATTTTATTTTCTAAGGGCAAAGAAGGCAGAGCAAATTTGAGCCCTCTACTCCTCAGTCCGGGTCTGACAGAGACATTCCTACAGTCAGACTTTTCTGCTTTTGGCTGGCTCTGTTTCAGACATGTTGATAATTCAGAGCTGTATCAAAGAGATTTCACTGAATTGTAAATGAATTAGATAGGGTCTCAGCCCTCTCTCTTGAGGCAGTAGTAATCTCCCAAGAAAAAAACAATCTGTGAACAAATACCTAGACCAAAATCTGAGAAGCTATAGAAGGCAGAGGTCTGGGAGAGATGCTGTAGAAACCCACATGAGGAAGCCACTCATTCTGCCTGGGGGATGGGAGGAGGGTTGTGGTTAGGGAAAGCCCCCTAGGATGTCTTAGTCAGGCCTTGAAGGATAGTCATAATTGTGCTAAGAGAAGAAACGAGCCAAGTTGTTTTGAGCAAAAACACAGAGATGTGAGAATGTATTTGGAAGATAGAACATTGGGAACGGTGGGCACTAGCAGGAGAAGTAGCTGGAAAAGGATTGAGCGTGTCATGAAAGACCTTGAGTTCTTTGCCGGGGAGTTTAGACTTTATCCAAAGGCCTTGCCAGTCAGCCTCCCTTACCTCTGGACTCTGGTCTTTCTCAGGCCTCCTCCCGTCATTCTCTGGAAGCTGGATACATAGTAAGTGCTCTCCACCTGTACTGGTCCCTCCCCTCTCAATTCCTCTTTGGAAGTCCCCTCTCTACCTTGGGCCCCACTCTTCTTCCCTCTTGTGACATCTCTGTCTTTCCTTCTCCCCAGTGCGATGCAGAAAGCGATCTGGACGAGAGGGTGAGTGGGGGTAGAACTTGTGGGGTGGGCAGTGTTACAACTTGTAAAATGTACTGCAGCTTAAAGGTCTCCTATGTGCAGCAGACAGAGCCTCCCCTTGAGTGGGGAACATAGGTTAGGGTGGGCCAGGATTGAATGTGGGGAGGGGGAGGGAGATTGAGAGGGTAAATGACTTCTTTTCTTTAGTAACTAGCGCCAGTTGACCAAAGAATAGAAAGCCCATGTTTTGGTATCCCACGTTTTTCAAAGCCCTTGGAGATACCAGTGGTTCTCCACAGAAATCCTAGGTGACTGTGAAACTAAGCTGGTCCTTCCTGCTAGCAGTTAGTCTGCTGTCACAGATTAGAGTCCCAAGCAGAGATTATGGCAGCGAAGATTCTAAACTGTTGTGGTCAGTGTCAGAACAAGTCTTATAAATTAGATTTCAGTTTTTTCATCAGGCTTGACGTGCTTGTTTTGAAATAACGTGTTGTAGCAGTTGATGCTCTACTCCTATAACTAACTGAGTTTGTATTCCCTGATGTGTGTCTAGTTTTAGTTTAAAAAGTTGGCTGGACAGGGGCTGTGGTGAACCAGAGAGTTCTTGTCTGTCTAAAGGAGGTGACCACTGTCTAGTTCTAGCTAATTGTCATGCAAGAATAGGAGCCAGTTTTTAAGAGAACCTGCAAGTCTGAGTTTTTATGAGGACGTCTTGCATTTATCAGCAATTAATTTTCAAAGATTTTGCTAACACTTGTGGACCAAACTGATCTGTAAGTCAGGTAGACATGTGGGCCAGCAGTTAGTGATCTCTAACATTTTTGCTTTGATGTGTCTACTTCTTTGCTATATAAGTTCTACCTTGATTCAGTCCTCCTGGCCTAATTTCAGGCTCAGCTATCCTACCCTTTTTCCCAAGGATAGGCCCTCTGGAGCCCATAGTCTTTGCTGGATTTTAGCTAACCTGGTGAAATAGACTTCTTACCATCACTTATTCTTAGCAGGCTCTAGAGGCTGTTAGCCTTCCTGGGTTAGAGCCTTCCTGAGCAGAACCTGACCCTGTCCCTACCCTTCTTCCCCAGGTCTCCGATGATGACCTCGATCCATCCTTTACTGTCTCAACCAGCAAAGGTTGGTCTCAAGGGCTGGGGCTGGAGACAAGGGAGGGAAGTTGGGTGAGCATGGGCCTCAACTGAATATGTCTGCTGTCCTGTCCTCACAGCCTCGGGCCCCCACGGCGCCTTCAATGGGAACTGTGAAGCAAAACTCTCCGTAGTCCCTAAAGTGTCGGGCCTGGAGCGGAGCCAGGAACAGCCCCCAGGGCCCGACCCGCTGCTAGTGCCTTTCCCCCCGAAGGAACCACCGCCTGCACCGGCCCCTCGGCCTCCTGTCTCACCCCCTGCACCCCTGCCGGCCGCCCCCAGTCTGCCACCCCCACCCCAGCCCCAGCTGCAGCTTCGGGTCTCGCCCTTCGGCCTCCGCACTTCTCCCTATGGCAGCAGCCTGGACCTCAGCACTGGCAGGTGAGTGGTCCAGGGGTTTGGTCTGATCTGGAAGGACCTGGTCATTTTGGCGCCAACCCCTGCATTCTGTGGCTGGGACATGGGATGGTACCTGTGGGATGTGACTTGAAGAAAGGATTCCGAGGCTGAAAAGTTTTAGAGACACTGGGTGAAACAGATTTAAAGAAATTACTTGCTTGCAGGACTTACCAGAACCTTTCCACCCTACATTCACATGCAGGGAAATCCGCTTTGTGCCGTTTCTCAATTTTATTTGCTGGTGAGACCTTCTTGCAGGGCACATCTGCTAGGAATACTGTTCTTCAGAACATACTTTGGGAAATGCTGACATGATGATTAAGGGTGCTGGCTTTGGTGTCAGTCAGACCTGGACTCAAAATCTTGCTCTGCCACATAGTGACTGTGTGATTTTTGACAAGTCACTTAATCTCTCTGAGCCTCCATTTCCTCCTCCTGTAAAAAGAAATAGCAAGAGTACTTTCATCCTAACAAAGCTATTGTGAGGATTAATTATGAGTTAATGCAGTGTTTCCCAAAGTGTGTACGTGCATCGTCATTGGTGCGTGAGATAATTTGAGCTGTTACGTGAGTAAATTTTTTTCAGTTGTTACTTGCTTTAGAAAAACATGACTAGTATCTCAAACCCTTGATTTCACATGTGTGGCTTGGGCGAGGCTAAGTGAAAAGTCAAGAAAGAGTTAAATTAAAGAAAGAAGTAAATGGTACAGGTGGTTGCACGGACGCAGCAGCAGTTGGGAAGGTGGTGTGACATGTTGGAGATTTGGATTAGCATGTAAAGCAGGTGCCAGCACTTGACCTACAGTAAGTGCTTGTTAAAGGGTAAGAATCACTGACACTATTATTATCATTATCGATGCTGTTCTATTGTTGTCATTCTCATTATTGTTCTTTTTCTTATTCTTGAGAAAACTAAGGCTCAGAGAGGGGCAGTGACTTGCTCAAGGTCACCCAGGGTGTCAATGGCAAGATGGGCCTAGAATTCAGGTCACCTGACTCCTAGGCCAGGCCAGGGAGGTGCTGCTTCCACTGTCTTAGGGTGGGAACCCAGGTGGCTTAGGTTGTAACTAAGCGGCAAAGCGAACGACATGTTTCGTGCTGCAGTTGAGTCAGAAAAGGGCAAGTCATGTGGCCAGAGACGTCCGGGCAGCTGTGTGGAAGAGATCTGGAGAGGGAGAGCGTGGGGGTCGCTGGGTGTGGGAGGTACCTCAGTCTGAGGATGGGCTCCCTGGGCGGGGGTGGGGGTCCTGGGGGCCGGGTTCTACCACCTTCCATGTTGGAGAACCAGGGTCAAGGTATCGCCCAGGCTTCTGACCCCCTCCCGTCAGAGCTGGCACCTCCCAACCCCTCACTCATCTCCCCACTTCTCTCCCCAGCTCTTCACGGCCGCCCCCCAAGGCCCCGGCCCCTCCCGTGGCTCAGCCTCCCCCCTCATCATCCTCTTCGTCCTCTTCCTCCTCATCTGCCTCCTCCTCGTCCGCGCAGCTCACCCACCGGCCCCCGACGCCCTCACTGCCCCTGCCTTTGTCCACCCACAGCTTTCCCCCCCCTGGGCTGCGGCCCCCCCCACCGCCCCCCCCACCCCTCCTTGTTCTCCCCTGGCCCCACCCTGCCCCCACCCCCACCCCTGCTGCAGGTGCCAGGGCACCCTGGGGCCTCAGCCGCTAACGCCCTTTCTGGTGAGTTTGGGGTCCTGGCCGGGGGGTGGGGGGCCATGGCCCCGGGCTTGGGCCCAGTCGGCTTTGGGGCAGCTGGACCTCAGCAGACATCAGGGCTTGAGGAGGGAGTGGCTAAAGGCCAGAAGGGAAGGCCAGTCACCTGGGCCCAAGGAGGCTGACCTGGTGGCGACAGATATTAAAGCCTTCTCCCCCTCCCCTCCCACAGAGCAGGACCTGATCGGCCAGGACCTGAACTCTCGCTACCTGAATGCCCAGGGTGGCCCCGAGGTGGTGGGGGCAGGGGGCTCCGCCCGGCCCCTGGCCTTCCAGTTCCACCAGCACAACCACCAGCACCAGCACACCCACCAGCACACCCACCAGCACTTCACCCCTTATCCCCCGGGCCTGCTGCCACCCCATGGCCCCCACATGGTGAGCTCCTCATTGGGCTGGTGATGAGGCTCAGAGACTTGGGGGGAGGGTGTGGCTTCCAGGGGAAGATCATGGGTCCCTGGCTGGCAGCTTACTCTTCCCTTCTCTTCCCCAGTTTGAGAAATATCCAGGAAAGATGGAAGGCCTTTTCCGGCATAATGTGAGTGTGTGTGTGTGTGGTGTGTCATGTGATGGATGCATCAATGCGTGTGGCCCTGACTGTTGGGGATCCAGTCTTCAGCTTCAAAAGCAAGAGCCTTGAGCCTGGGAGAGCTCCCTGGGGGACTTTAGGGTGGAGGCCAGAGGATTGATGGGCAGACGAGACGTGGGCTGCCCCTCCACCCCCAGCTTGGACTAGTCCCCTTCTCTCCACAGCCGTACACGGCCTTCCCTCCCGCAGTGCCCGGCCTCCCTCCGGGCCTCCCGCCGGCTGTCTCCTTTGGCTCCCTGCAGGGGGCCTTCCAGCCCAAGGTGAGCTCCCAATCCAAATACCACCACCTCCCACCCTGTACAAACCCAGACGCCCCAGATCCACATACCTTCTTCCGTTCCCCAAAACCACGCCCATTCTCCTGTCCTCCCCTTGTGGACCTAGATTTCTTCAGAGCCAATGCACCCTCCCTGTCCCAGCCCCCAGCTTGGTTCCAGACCCCTTTTTATGCCTGGCGCCAGCTCTCCTGACTGATCCCTCCACTCCCCTTTCCCAGAGCACGAACCCCGAGCTGCCACCACGACTGGGGCCAGTGCCGAGCGGGCTTCCCCAAAAGGGGACACAGGTGAGGGGGGCCAAGGCAGGTCCTGGGGGAATTAGAATATCTGTTGAGGGAGAGCAGGGTTGATTGAAAGTGAACGACTGATCCCTGCCTTTAATACACGATCAGGGGCATCCCTGAGAATCTGACAAGAGGGAATTTCTGTAAAGGACAAGTTTTACCATGCATGAGGAATAGGAAATTTCATGAAGTTGTCCCAGAAGTGAGCTTACTAGGAGAGTAGTTTTTGTAGGAGTTTTCTAATTTTTCAAGTTACAAAATCCTTTTTTTTTTTTTTCAAGTGACATCACACCAGGAAGTCCTGTCCATAAAACAATGAATGAAAAGATAAGCTGCTCCTTTGTGAAGTGGCACAGGGAGCAGCCTTAGAGCCCACGGCTCTGGGAATATCATGAAAAGCACAGGATGTGTTTCCTAAAGGGTAGACTAGACCAGAGATTTTGCAACCTCTTTTAGCAGCAGTAAAGGTTTTTTTTACTAGAGGAATCTTCAGCAGAGTCTCACTATGTAAAGCTGTTAGTAGGATAGGTTCTGAGATTGAGAAAGCTGCCTGTCTGCCTCCTCACTCCCCAGTCTTCCAAGCAGGGGCACGTCCTTGGGGCCTGGTTC
The DNA here is from genome assembly GCF_028749965.1 of Puma concolor. Lineage (NCBI taxonomy): Eukaryota > Metazoa > Chordata > Mammalia > Carnivora > Felidae > Puma > Puma concolor. Next base: position 18,599,295 of record NC_141682.1, on the reverse strand, counting down.
AAGACCTTAGTGCTGGAGGGGAGATACCCAGAGTGGGAGAGATGGGGAAATTAGTCTTGACAGAGGCAGGCAAGGCCCGAGGGAGCCACACAAGGGCTCTGGTGTTTGGGTGGGGATTGGGGACTGTGGAGACGAGGTGCCCAAGACAGTAAACAGGTCTGAATCGCCGCCAATCTCTGCTTTGCCATCCCCAGATCCCCGACCATTTCCGGCCACCTTTGAGGGTGAGTTTGGTGAGGACCTCAGGCTGCATGAGGCTGCGGGCTGGTGTCAGGGTGTTTGGCTAAGGGCGGGTCTTGCTTGGGAATGAGCGAGAAGCCCAAGACGTGGAGGCAGCCAGATGTGGAACAACAGAAAGGGAAAGGCTTACAAGCTACAGACCAGGGTTCTGATGTAACTGGCCGTGGGACCTTGGGCAAGACAGTTTATCTCTCTGAGCCTCAGTTTCCTAGGCTGTGAAATGAACCTAGTCATCCCTCAGTTGTAGGGATGATGAGTGGGGATGTTGTGTGGCAAGGCTGGGCCTAGGACCAGGCCTGGAGTGGGTGATGAGTGAACGTTCTTTCCTTCCCTTTCCCTTTGGTTATCCTTCTGGGGCGGCAGAAACCAGGGAAGTGGTGTGCCATGCACGTGCGCGTGGCTTACATGATCCTGAGACACCAGGAAAAGATGAAGGTACTGGGGCCGGAGGGCTGGGGAGAGCGAGAGTGGGCCAGCCTGAGCCCTGGGCATCTGCCTTTGGCAGAGCTTGGCCGAATTGCTTGGCTCTGTCCCGGTCACTGCCTGAGCGTTTTCACAGTTAGTACTAGGTTGTCTGGCTAACTAGGGGGAGGTGGTCTGAGAAGGCTCTGAGAGAGGCAGAGGCTAGGCACCCAAGCCCCTTCTTGGCGCCCGCTAGCCCTTGGAGGGGACCTAGGGGTGGAAGAGCAAGAGCGGGACTTCACCTGGCTCCTCACTCACCACCCCTCTCCCTGTCCCACGCAGGGCGACTCCCACAAGCTTGACTTTCGGAACGACCTCCTGCCCTGCCTTCCGGGGCCCTATGGGGCCCTGCCCCCTGGGCAGGAGCTCTCCCACCCGGCCGCCTCCCTCTTCACTGCGACTGGTGAGTCTGGCCAGCCCTCTCAGGGCCTGAGGTTCCCTGTCTATAGCCCAAGGCCCACCTTGCGCCCACTCAGCCTCACCAGAATCTCCCACCTCTCTGCCCCAGGTGCCGTCCACGCTGCAGCCAACCCTTTCACCGCAGCTCCCGGGGCCCACGGAACCTTTCTGAGCCCCAGCACCCACATTGGTAAGAGCCAAGGGCATGTTGGGCAACCCAGGCCTTGTCCCTGACTTCAGGAGTTCTCAAGCTGGGGACGGAAATTAGACTTGAGAGGCAGCTGGAATGGGGGTAGGCCTGGTTCCACTTGATTCGTGACCTTGGGCGAGTTACTCTAACCCATCTGAGCCTTGATCTTGTCACCTGTGAAGTGGGATAGGAAAGGGAGAAGCGATTGCCAATCTCTGCCACCTCAGACACTGTCTCTGAAATAGCCAGTGGTAGGGGGTATAGCGTGCCACCTGGGAGAGGAGGGTGGAGGAAGGCTGTGCACGCCCAGGTGAGAACATAGTCGCTGGCTCCTAGCAGTCTTGTCAGGCTTCGTGGGGAGATTTAACTCGGGTCTGGGTAGACACAAGGGAATTGAGCCTGATAGCATAGGATTAGGTGTTCCTGGAAGAGGAAGTTGTGAGATGTTCCCCTAGTGGGATAGGTTAGTTTTTCTGACTGGCTATGTGCATGAAGTTAGGGTCAGGTTGGGAAAGGCCCTGCATGTCAGGTGGGAGGAAGCCAGCAGAGAACTTTGGGTGAATGGTTTGCTCTAGAGCCGGTCTGGGTGGCCGGTGTCGGGGGATTGTGGGGTAAGACCTTGACCTCTGGAGTCAGAGAGGCCTTGGGCTGGGGGTACCATTTACTGGCTAGATGACCATTGGCAAGTCACTTCACTTCTCTGAGCCTGTTTCATCATCTTTAAGTGGGAGTGATCCTGTCTGCCTAGTGGGGCTTGTTGTTTGTGAGGTTAACCAACACGATGCATGTCAAAGCCTAGTGCCTTGCCAGGCCTAAGGAGGTGTTCGGCACCTGGTGGTTAAAACCAAGACCCAAGCGGCCGAGAGCTCTGGGGCCTGCTTGCTAATAAGCTGCCTCTTCCCTGCCAGTCTTGGTGCCTGATCAGAGCCGGCTGCCGACGCTCTGACCATTCCCCTTTTCTCCCACAGATCCCTTTGGGCGTCCCACAAGCTTCGCCTCTTTGGCTGCCCTCTCCAACGGGGCCTTTGGAGGCCTGGGCAGCCCCACATTCAGTGAGTGCGGGTGGGGTGGGGCGGGTGGGTGGCTGTGGCAGTGGGCTGGGGAGGGGGGGTTGTCCCTGAGTGGGGCCTCCTCCTCGTGGCTCCTGTCACTCCCTGCTTCGCCCTCTGTCTAGACTCCGGCGCCGTCTTTGCCCAGAAAGAAAGCCCAGGGGCTCCACCAGCCTTCGCCTCCCCGCCAGACCCATGGGGCCGCCTGCACCGCAGTCCTCTGGCCTTTCCTGCCTGGGTCCGGCCCCCTGAGGCCGCCCGGACTCCAGGCTCAGACAAGGAGCGGCCTGTGGAGCGGAGAGAGCCCTCTATTACCAAGGAGGAGAAAGACAGGTGTGCTTCCCCGTCCCCCCCCTACTGCCCACACCCCTGGCCCTCCCTCCCCGAAGCCTGGTCTGGTCGCAGCCTGGTCAGACCACTGGAGTACCTCCATTCTTTCCCACAGGGACCTCCCCTTCTCACGGCCCCAGCTCCGAGTTTCTCCTGCTACTCCCAAGGCCAGGGCTGGTGAGGAAGGGGCCAGACCGGCCAAGGAATCAGTGCGGGTAAAGGAAGAACGGAAGGAGGAGGCCGCCGCCGCCGCCGCTGCCGCCGCTGCCGCCGCCGCCGCCGCCGCCGCCGCTGCCGCCACCACCGGGCCTCAGGGCCTTCACCTACTGTTTGAGAGGCCCCGGCCACCCCCTTTTCTGGGCCCTAGTCCCCCAGAGCGCTGCGCTGGCTTTCTGGAGCCAACCTGGTTGGCAGGGCCCCCTCGCCTTGCTAGGCCACCCCGCTTCTATGAGGCTGGCGAGGAGCTGACTGGACCAGGGGCTGTGGCTGCCGCCCGCCTCTACGGTCTGGAGCCTGCCCACCCCCTGCTATACAGCCGCTTGGCCCCGCCGCCGCCACCTGCTGCGGCCCCGGGAACCCCTCACCTTCTCAGCAAGACCCCCCCAGGAGCCCTTTTGGGGGCACCACCTCCACTTGTGCCCGCCCCCCGGCCTAGTTCCCCACCTAGGGCCCCTGGCCCAGCCCGGGCTGACAGGTGAGGGAAGGGGAGGGGCGGGGGCCAAGCTCCATCCCCCTTTCCTTTTGACAAGGTCCTAGAGCTGAGGTTTCAAGCCAGGGCTAGAGGGCAGAGGTCATGACCTCACCAGCCATCTCTGAGGTCATGGAACCTGGGAGCTTAAGCCCCAACCCCCACAAGATCAAGCATCAGATGGACCTTGGGGTCACTGGGAGGGCAGAGGTCACAATCCTCTAGAGAGGGGTGTGTGTGTGTGTGTGTGTGCGCGCGCGCGTGTGTGTACATGTGAGAGATGAGAGTGGGGGTCATTTCAGAGGTCATAGCTCATGATCTCCTGAGGTACACCATCGCCCCCTCTGAGGGCCCCTAGGCCCTTGGCCTGCCTCCCCAAGGGCTCACTAAGCCAGAGGCCAAAGTGCCCCCCCTCCCCTTCACCTACCACCCAAGTCCTCATGCCCTCTCAGGGCTGGGGGAGGAGGGGCTAACGGAAGGGGGGTTCCGTGTACATATTTATCTCCCCTTCCACATAGCCCCCCAGACCTTTTGTACATTTTTACAGGGGTGCCCCTCCCAATAACCCCCCTTCCTGGTTAATTAAATCCTCAGACTGGTGCTGTGTTCCTAGCCTCTGGCCTCTCTGTGGGGGGAGGGGGGATTGTAGAGGGAAGAGCTGGGAGGGGACAGGCAGGAACCCAGGGCTTATCCCTGGAAATATGGAGTCAGCAGGAGACAGAGCAACAGGGGAAGGGACCTGGGTACCTAGGCTGGAAAGAAGGGCAAACGCTTCCTGCTTGGCTAACAGCCCAGGTCCCCCCCCCCCCCCCACTTGTTCCTGTTACCTCTGTGTGCCACCATTCCCAAAAGGCTCAACTCTCTAAGCTTCAGACTCCACCTCTTAGTGGCTCAGTCCCCCTACTCCATTTCCAAGTGCCCCCAGGACTCCTGGGCCCTGCTCCCCAGAACCTTGTTCCCCAGAACCCTGCCCTAGGCTGGGGGGGTGGGGGACAGAGAAGGTCACCATGTACCACACACCAAAGAAGGGGGTCGGCCCGGGGGTGGGCCACACAGGCAGCTTCTTCAGCAGCCTCTCGGCAGCAGTCCCAGCCTTCCCAAAGCAGCAGGCGCCCCCAGGCTGGGGCCCAACCTAGAAGGCAGGGGTCAATTTAACAAAAACATAACGTTGACTTTTTTTCCCCGGTGGGGCTTATTCTGTAACATGACTTGCGGATATTTATATAAAAATGAGTGTTACAATGAGGCCCCTTGGCTGCTCTTTCAGTGTGGGGGGGGGGGGTCATCTGGCGGCGGGCAAGGGGCATTGGGTCAGGGAGGGATGAGGGAGGACAGTACTGAAGACAGGATATGTCCTGGAAGGTTCCCCTTCCCACCTGGGAGAGTAGTTATTTTACTTGTAGATGGATGAATTGGGGTGTTGGGCATTGACGTTTTTCACACATTTTTATATAACCCAGGGGTACATACTATACGGGTTCAAACCAGACAGAAGGATGGCAAAACTAAATTTCCCGTTCACCTGCCAACCCACGCAAGCCCCATGCCTTTTCTGAGGTAACCACTCTTGATCATTTGATCTACGTTCTTCAGGCCCATTTCCGTGTGTTTACGTACACGTACGTGTACTTGCGTAGTTGTGTTAGAAAAAGATCTGCAGTTTTTTTAAACACTAATTTTTATGTGTGGTCACTATAAAACAAATGCAAATACATACTACAGAGGGAAAGTGCCTCATAATATCACCCCTCAGAGATGACCGCTGCTAATTGTCAGGAGTATATTCCCCCAGTTATTTTTCTAGCTAGAAGCTTAAAATACCGTGAAAAAAAAAATGGGATCCTGTGAAATGTACTATTTTTCAAATGTCCTAATTTTCCTTTTTTACACTTAACTTTATTTTTTGATGTGATCATTGAAAACCAAGTGACTAGGGGCACCTGGGTGGCTCAGTCGGTTAAGCGTCTGCCTTTAGCTCAGGTCATGATCTCATGGTTCTTGAGTTCGAGCCCCACATCGGGCTCTGTGCTGATAGCATGGAGCCTGCTTGGGATCCTCTCTCCCCTCTCTCTCTGCCTCTGCCTTGCTTGTGCTCACTCTCTCAAAATAAATACACTTTAAAAATGTTAAAAAAAAAAAAAGTCCAAGTGGCTAAACCCAGCTAGAGCCGCTGGCTCCCCCGCAAGCCACCCAGAATTGTCTTGTCCCACTGTATCCATCGCCTTAGAAGAGATGCGTCTGACATTCTCTACTGTCACTCACTGTACATACCCAAGACTTGTAGGGAAGACTCAAGCCTAGATCGCTCCAACAAGTCACAAACAGGTTGACCAGAAGAAGAAACTTGGCTTGTAGACAAGATTTCACATGGCAGTCCTCGCTTTCAGCTTCTTTAGAAAAATCTAAAAATCCGTTGACGCCATACCTGCTTTCCCTATGACTGCCCCTTGAGATGGGGCATGATCTTTCCACATTGCCACTGTCTCCCCCACTCTATTGTTTAGGAACGAGCCATTGTCACTATTGACGATCCCCCATAAACATTTGGGTGTGAAACTCTCAGGAAAATGCTTTCTTTTTTTTTAATGTTTATTTGAGAGAGAGAGGGTGGGGGCATGTGCACATGTGTGAATGGGGGAGGGACAGAGGAGGACAGAATATCCAAAGCCGTCTCTTTGCTGACAGGAGAGAGCCACATGAGGGGCTTTAACTCATGAACCATGAGATCATGACCTGAGCTGAAGTCAGACGCTTAACTGACTGGGCCAACCAGGCGCCCCAGAAGAATACTTTCTAGATGTGTATATCCAATCTCTCCTAGATCCCCCCACAAGTAACTCAGATACCCAGTCATCTCCTAGATCTCACGCTGTGCTCTCCAGCCCAATCCATTTCCATCTCTGTTATCAGCACCCAAGTCAGAAACCCACCTCTTACCTCAATGGATTCACTTGTCTGAACTGCCTTTTATTGTTTCAACCACTCTCACTTCGTCATGCCAGGCACTGAATAGTGGCTGCGGATACAGAGGTAAACAAAAATCCCAGCTTTCCTGAAGCTGACATGTGTGGACTGGGAGGAGCAACCGTACATGCCTCAAAAAGAAAAAAGGTTGAAGGACAGGAATCCCCAGGGCTGCCTCTTGGGGCCTGTCCTCATAACCACCGTGCGCCATTTGAACCATCCCCACATGTCCTAATCCCAACTCAGGAGCTCCTCGGGCAGAGGGAAGAGAAGAATCCAGAAAGACTGTCAATGCTGAGGAAAACACGAAATCACTTCACTGTCCTGAGGCTGCTATTTGGAAATGCAGTTCTTTGTTCTGGATGAGCTCAGAAGTGTAGCTATGTAAGCTTAAGCCATGGGCTTATATGTGCACCACGGTTTATTTGTGAAATGGAGGGTTTTTTCGTTTTAATTTGAAGATCTAATTGGATCTATTAAATGATTGCTGAATTGGGCAGCACCCCATCTAGCAAATAGGTGCTCCTAAAATGGAGGATTTTAAAAACAATTTTATTAAGATATAACTCACATACCATATAAGTCACTCACTCTTTTATGACTGGTTTCACTCACTCAGCATTGTAAGTATTCAAGGTGTATCCGTATTGTAGCTTGCATCAGTACTTCATTCCTTTTTATTGCCAAACAGTACTCCATTATATGGACGTACCACATTGTGTTTATCCATTCTTCAGTTGCAGATGTTTAAGTTGTTTCTTTTAACTACTATGAATAATGTTGTGAATATCCGTGTACAAGTTTTGGTATGAACACATTTTTTTTCTAATTTTTTTAACGTTTATTTATTATTGAGAGACAGAGAGACACAGAGCATGAGCAGGGGAGGGGCAGAGAGAGGGAGACACAGAATCCGAAGCAGGCTCCAGGCTCTGAGCTGTCAGCACAGAGCCCGACACGGGGCTTGAACTCACAAACCGCGAGATCATGACCTGAGCCGAAGTCGGACGCTTAACTGACTGAGCCACCCAGGTGCCCCGAACACATTTTTTACCTTAGAGAGAGAGGGGAGAGGGGCAGAAGGAGAGACAGAGAATCCCAAGAAGGATCCATACTTGATTCTGCCACCCTGGGATCGTGACCTGAGCTGAAAACAAGAGTTGGACGCTCAACTGACCGTGCCACCCAGGCGCCCCAATATGAACACATTCTAAATTCTCTTAGGTATGTACCTTGGGTTGGAATTATTGGGTCCTATGGTAACTCTTAACTCTTAGTTTATCATTTTGGGGAATCGCCAAACTAGTTTCCAAAGTGGCTGCACTATTTTACATTCCTATCAGCAATGTCTGAAGATGGAGTTTTAATGGGTTCTCCTAGTATTACTGTGTGAATTCACTAAGTTAACTAGCACAAACTTCTTAGAACAGTGCCTGGCACAGAGAAGGTGCTCAAAAACTTATTGCTGTCCTGATCGGTGATGCCTTTCTGATCAGAAACTCTTAGAAGCAGATCTTAGAGCTCAATCAAGGAGAATGTTTACTTACATGCCGTTTGTTGGGAAGGCACGTCTTCCAAAACAGACTTTGAGGTGAGGAGCACATATGTAGTGGCACAGAAGGAAGAAGGAGCCTGAGCCAGTGAAGAACACAGATTAAGAGCCTTCTTCATCAGACAGATCAGAGTTTAAGTTTGGTCTCCACCAACCAGCTCTGTGAATTTGGTCTTTAGCTGGTTTCTACTTTCCAAAGAAAATGACAGTTCCAGCCCCCAGGTTCATTGTGATGGTTACATAGAATGATGCAGACAGAGGTACTTAGCACAGAATTGAGTACACAGTGGACGTTCACTAAATGAGAGTGTTGTTACTGATCGCAGTGGGAAAGATTATAAACAGGTTCCTTACTTCAAGATGGGTAGGTTGACGTTCAGAGAAATTTATTTATTTATTTATTTTTTTTCAACGTTTATTTATTTTTCGGACAGAGAGAGACAGAGCATGAACGGGGGAGGGGCAGAGAGAGGGAGACACAGAATCGGAAACAGGCTCCAGGCTCTGAGCCATTAGCCCAGAGCCTGACGCGGGGCTCGAACTCAGGGACCGCGAGATCGTGACCTGGCTGAAGTCGGACGCTTAACCGACTGCGCCACCCAGGCGCCCCCAGAGAAATTTATATGATGTATGGAGTTAGAAGAAAGACATACATATTTGGAAAGATTTAAAAAATAAGCTTGATTATTTTTTATTCTTTTTTTTTTTTTTAATTAGAGGTGGGAAGAGAGGAGCAGAGGGAGAGTGAGAGAGAATCTAAAGCAGGCTCCACTCCCAGCATGGACCCCCACGCAGGGCTCAATCCCATAACCCTGGGATCATGACCTGAGCTGACATCAAGAGTCAGACGCTCAACCAACTGAGCCACCCAGGTGCCCCTAAACTTACTATTAGAACACTCTTAGATGTACAAAAAAAAAATGGCAAAGATAGTAAAAGAGTACATAGATTTTTTATATCTCCTAAACTCAGTTTCCTGTATTAACACCTATTAACATCTCACATTTAAAAAAAATTTTTTTAAATGTTTGTTTTGAGAGAGAGAGAGAGAGAGAGAGAGAGCGCATGCAAGGTCGGGGGGGGGGGGGGGAGAGGCAGAGAGAGAAGGAGACACAGAATCCGAAGCAGGCTCCGAGCTGTCAGCACAGAGCCCGACACAGGGCTTGAACCCACTAACCATGAGATCATGACCTGAGCCGAAGTCGGACACTCAACCAACTGAGCCACCCAGGTGCCCCAACATCTCGCATTTGTTAGTTAATCAGTATTGATGTATTATTGACTTAAGTCCATACTTTATTCAGATTTCCTTAGCGTTTTTTTGTTTTTGAGAGAGAAGGTGTGAGGGGCAGAGAAAGAAAATCTCATGAGGGGCAAAGAGAGGGTGAGAGAGAGAGAGAAGCGGGGCTTGTGTTCACCCAAAGCGGGGCACGAACACACCTGAAGCAGGGCAAGAGCTCACCAGATGTAGGGCTCAGACTCATGAACCATGAGATCATGACAAGAACCGAAGTCAGATGCTTAAACAACTGAGCCACCAAAGCACCCCGGTTTTGTTTTGTTTTGTTTTGTTTTAATAATTTCATTCATGGGGCACCTGGGTGGCTCAGTCAGTTGAGCGTCAGATTTTGGCTCATGGTCTCACAGGTCGTGATCTCACAGTTTGTGGATTCGAGCCTCTGTGCTGACAGCTCAGAGCTTGGAGCTGTTTCGGATTCTGTGTTTCTCTTTCTCTCCGCCCCTCCCCTGCTCACACTCTCTCTCTCAAAAATAAATAAACATAAAAAAAACTTTCATTCATTTTTTTTGAGAGAGAGAAAGAGGGCGTGAGTGAGCAAGGGGCAGAGAGTGAAAGGGACAGAAAGAGAAGAGAGACAGAGAGAATCTCACAAGGGGCAGAGAGAAAGGGAGAGAGAGAGAATCCCATGCAGCCTCTGCACTGTCAGTGTGAAGCCCGAAGAGGGCTTAACCTGATGTGATGATCAAACTCATCATGAGATCATGACCTTGGCTGAAGTCGGATGCTCGCTCAACCAACTGAGCCACCAGGCACCCCAGATTTCCTTAGTTTTACCTAATATCGTTTGTGTTCCAGGATCCCACCACAAGGATACCACATTACACGGAGTCATCATGTCTTCTTAGACTCCTTTTAACCATGACTTTTCTAGACTTTCCTTGTTTTTGATGATCTTGACAGTTTTGAGGAGTATTCGTCAGGTATTTTAGAACATGTCCCTTACTTGGGCTTGTTGTCTTTCTTAGGATTAGACTGGAGTTACGGGTTTGGGGAGGAAGCAGAGGTAAAGTGCCGTTTTCATCACATCGTATGGACGGTACATGCCTTCGAGATGACTTATCACTGTGGCTGAGGGAGGGCTTATCAGCTTCCACTGCAAAATACTCTTTCCTCTCTTCTTTGCACATTTTACTCTGAGAGGAAGTCGCTCTGCACAGCCCTTACTATAAGACTTGAGAAATTATGGTCCACCTCCTTGAGGGCAGAGTATCCACACAAATTGCTTGGAATTCTTCTGCATGGGAAAGTTGTCTCTTCTTGCTTTATTTATTTATTCTATCATGTATTTATGCTATGATGGATTCATGGGTATTTCTTTTCTGCTTTAGGCCATACTCCAGTATTACTTTACTTATTACTCCCCAGTTTTCAGTTGGCTCCTATGCCCCCCCCCTTTCATTGTGGGGCTTTTTGCTTTTTTGGTATTTTTAGCCCAGACTTACTTTTTACTGTTTATCCTTTTGTATCTTTGGGTCTTTGTCTCCCAGTGTATGTATTACCTGTTCTTAAAAGTTAAAATAACTGCCAGTGTAATTAACATAAAAAGTCTTGTAGCTTGTAACAAAAGACAGAGTCAAAAGTGTCCTTCCTTCCCCTGATACCCTCCTGCCTTGCTCCATTTCTCCTTTCCAGAGATACCATGTTGATTTCCTGTTTGTTTCTCCAGCACAATTCTTTTTTTTTTCCTTCTTTTAAACAAATGTTTACATATAGTACACACTGTTCTGTGTGCTGCTTTTCTCAAGTAACTATCTCTTGCGGGTTATGGCTCGCCTTTGTAAGGCTATACCATAATATATTTAGCCATTCTCCATTAGTGAACATTTAGGTTCTTTCCAGTCTTTTACCACTGGAACAAGGAGTGCTGCAGTGAATACCCACCTCTTTGTGTACCTGAGCAAATAAATCTGCAGGATAAATTTCTAGGCAGAGATTTGCTGAGCCAAAGAGTCCATGCTTTCAAATTTTAGATGCTGCTGAGTTCCCCTGCACAAACCTTGTGTCAACTGCCAATTTTCATGCTCAGCGTTAAGAGAGGACCTGTTTTCCCATACGCTTGCTAACACAGAGAACTAACAAGCTTTTTGATTTTTGCCAATTCCACAGGTGAAAGATCGTGCCCTGTAGAATTTGAATCTGCATTTCTTTTAGTGTGAGTGAACCTGAACATCTTGCTGGACATTTAAAATTCTTTTGTGTTTTTGTTTTCTGTGAATTGCCTCTTCAAATGTCTACCCATTCCCCTCTCCCCCTGCTCTTTGGGTTTGTTTGTTTGTTTGTTTGTTTAATAACCTTTGCTTTTTTGCCTCAGTGAAAGCTACTCATTCATTTCTTCCATCAACAAATACTTATTTACCTACTGTATATCAGACTCTGTTTTAGCAATGTGACAGTGACCAGAAAGGGCAAAGGTATTTTTCTCTGGGAGATTAAAATTCTAGAGGGGGTAGATGGAGAGTAAAGGAATAAATACACGTTGGTTGGCAATACATGTTATGGAGAGAAAGTAAGGTATGGGCTAGAAAGTTCTGGGGTGCTGTTTTATATACAAGGATTAAAGAGAGTTTCTCAGAGGGATTTTAAGGGAGCAGAGGTGGGAATGAAATGAGGAAAGGAAGCGTGCAGTCATCTGGGAGAGGAATGCTTTAGGCAGAGGGAACAGCAGTGCGAAGTCCCTGAGGTGGAAATGTGCTAGGTGGGCTGGAGCCTGAGGGCTAGCATGGCTGGAGCAGGGTGAGCCAAGGGGTTTGGGAGATAAGTGGAGACCAGATCATGCAGGGCCTTGTAGGCCTTTGTAAGGACTTTGGCTTCTATTCTGAGTGAGGTGCTAGCCACTGCAAAGTTTGTTTATTTTGGCTGTACCTTTTTTTTTTTTTTTTTTTTGGAGAGTTTTAGAGCAGAGGAATGACATTATCCAATTTAGCTTCTTTTTTTTAAGTTTATTTATTTTGAGGGAGAGAGAGAACACGAGCAGGGGAGAGTCGGGGGAGGGGGGAGAAAGAGAATTCTAAGCAGGCTCCATACCATCAGCACGGAGCCTTACGCAGAGCTCAAACCCACGAATTGTGAGATCATGACCTGAGCTAAACCAAGAGTCGGAAGCTTAACCCACTGAGCCACCCAGGCAACCCCCCATAATTAGATTTTTTTTTAAATTTTTTTTAACGTTTATTTATTTTTGAGACAGAGAGAGACACAGCATAAACGGGGGAGGGGCAGAGAGAGACAGAGACACAGAATCAAAAGCAGGCTCCAGGCTCTGAGCCATCAGCCCAGAGCCCGACGCGGGGCTCACGCGGAGCTCGAACTCGCGGACCACGAGATCGTGACCTGAGCTGAAGTCGGACGCTTAACCGACTGAGCCACCCAGGCGCCCCAGATTTTTAAAGGACCATACAATAGCATGGTCTGTGAATTGAGACATTACAATACACATGTCACTGGGGCATTTCTCATCATTAGCCTGTTCTAACTGCAAAATGTAGGGGGATGGCCTGCTTTAAGCAAATCCAGTGTGTGAAATTTCAGATGGACCTGATTTTCTCTAAGGGAGTGGGCAGTCATTGCCATAGCCATGTGCTCAATTTGGCAGGGCTAATGTGGAGATCCCAAGCTTCTAGGCCCAGGGTTTTTGCTTGTGGATAACAAATAACCTACCTTTTTCCCCATTGGAAGGAATCGTCTCCCCAAAGCTCAGCAACCACTCTCTAGAAGTGCCTCCTGCTGACACCTTCATACAAAGCCATAAAAATTTGTGTTCAAGAATGTTCCCCGAATTAGTGGTAATAATTGAACAACTTTGTGAATATACTAAAAATGCTTGAGCTGTATACATGAAAGGGTTGGAATTTATGGTATATGGATTATAATTCTGTAATAACAACAACAATAAAGAACATTCCCAGAAACCCTGTTCACCGTAGCACGAAGACTGGGAACAACCCAAATGTCTATCCACAGAGATCTATTAAATAAACTCGTATGACCATCAGTGGGTAAACATGGAGATGTTAAAAAGAATGAGGTGTAAAAATTTTTTAAAAGGTGGGGGAACGCCTGGGTGGCTCAGTTGGTTGTGTGTCCAACTTTGGCTCAGGTCATGATCTTTACAGTTCGTGGGTTCGAGCCCTGCGACAGGCTCTGTGCTGACAGCTCAGAGCCTGGAGCCTGCACCAGATCTGATTCTGTGTCTCCCTCTCTCTGCCAGTCATATTCTGTCTCTCTCTCTCTCTCAAGAATTAACATTAAAAAAATTAAAAAGAATGATGTGTGTCTGCATTTGCAGAAACAGAGAAAGCTCTCTGTGATGTACTAAGTTTTTAAAAATTAAGTTGAGGAATGCCTGGGTGGCTCAGCTGGTTAAGCGTCCAACTCTTGCTTTCAGCTCAGGTCACGATCTCATGGTTCGTGGGACTGAGCCCTACATCAGGCTCCATGGTGACAGTGCAGAGTCTGCTTGGGATTCTCTCTCTCCTTCCCCCTCTGCCCTTCCCCTGCTGTCCAAATAAATAAATAAATAAATAAATAAATATGGGGCGCCTGGGTGGCGCAGTCGGTTGAGCGTCCGACTTCAGCCAGGTCACGATCTCGCGGTCCGGGAGTTCGAGCCCCGCGTCAGGCTCTGGGCTGATGGCTCAGAGCCTGGAGCCTGTTTCCGATTCTGTGTCTCCCTCTCTCTCTGCCCCTCCCCCGTTCATGCTCTGTCTCTCTCTGTCCCAAAAATAAATAAACGTTGAAAAAATAAATAAATAAATAAATAAATAAACAAACTTAAAGAAAAAAAGGATTACTGCTAATATTGGTCTACCTCCAGCACTGACTGCTTGGGTTGCCTATTTAATAGTAAGAATATAATCAATCTCACACTTATATAGAGAGGCAGGCAAGGCTGGTCTGATCATGTCCATTTTATACATAAGTACAATGAGGCACAAAGATGAAAAGGGCTTACAAAATTAGTGAAAAATTCAAGACAGGCAGAGTTTAGGGACGTACAGAATACAATTTTGAATCCTTGCTTTGCAGGCTATTTGCTTTGAGACTTTAGGCCAGTTACCTCTCTGAGCTCGAGGGACAAGGCTTCAGACCTCACAGGGCTTCAGGGATTAAGAGCTGCTGGAAAAGAAAAAGGCCTCCTATAGTGCTTGGAGCATGGCAGCTGTCCAGGAAATAGCTGCTATTAGGGTAATTATTCTGTAAATGTTCTGAATGATTATAATATTTATGGACTGAGGCATCGCCCGTGTTAGGAGCCGAGGTCAGATGAGAAATCAGGTCTTTGCGGTCTCTGACTCTTTCCCTAATACCAGTTCCTCGCCCTCCCGAGCCCCACTGTGAATGAGGAGGAGAGGCCCTCAGTGATGCAAATGAATGTTGACTTTTCATTAACAAAACAATGAGCCCGCTGACACAGACGAGGGAAATGTTTAAAACTTTGAAAGGAGAAAAATCAGTTCGCAAATGTGTGTTGATATACTCACACCCTGCTCTACTCCTCAATAAACATTTCCCAAGACCTGCTGAGACAACCCCAGGTTGATCTCCGGTTGAGGTCTCTAAAATGCTCTATGAACTGGGGTCTCACAGTGTCTCAGGCTAATGACGCTAACCCCTCAGGTTCGCTGGTGGGGGGCTTTGAACTGTGTAGGAAGAGCCTGGGAACTCTTAGAAACAAAGCAATTTTTCTTGTCTAAGGAAATCAGTTTATTTTACCCCAAACCTCCCCATCCCACCGTTAATTTCAGGAGAAGCGACTGTAGAGTCCCTGGAGGATGCTGACCTCAACATCTGGAGGTCACAGAGCCACTGTCAGTCTCCTGGGGAAGACCTGGGGGAGGAACATGGGGAGGAACAAGGAATGAGGACACCTACAAGCCATAGTGCGGGGGCGCAGGCCAGGCTGGTTAGGTAAGCCACAGAGAGATACTAAAACAACCCCACAACAAACCAAATACTGTTTTTCATATACGTGAAGATATTCACTACAAGTGTATCCACTAAAGTATTGTTTCTAGAACCTAGAGAATGAAAACAATTCCACTGTCCAAAATGGGAGATTGATTAAACACATCATTTGACATTCACAGAATGAAAGGACCAATATGGCTTTAAAATTTTTTTTAATTTTTAAAATTTTATGTGAGAGACACAGAGAGACAGAGAGAGAGAGAGACAGAGACAGAGACAGACAGACCATGAACAGGAGACAGGGGCAGAGGTCGAGAGAGAGAGAATCTCAAGCAGGCTTCATGCTCAATGGGGAGCCTGACACAGGGCTCCATCCCACGACACCGGGATCACAACCTGAGCCAAAATCAAGTCAGACCCTCAACCGACTGAGCTACCCAGGCACCCCTGGCTTTTAAAAATATAACATAGATCTGGGGCACCTGGATGGTTCGGTCGCTTGAGCGTCCAGCTCTTGATTTCAGCTCAGGTTGTGATCCCAAAGTTGTGGGATTGAGCCCTGCATCAGGCTCCATACTGAGCTTGGAGCCTGCTTGGGATTCTCTCTCTGCCTCGCCACCCCCCCCATCCCTTTCTCCTGCTCATGTACTCTCTCTCTCTAATAAACAAACAAACAAACAAACAAACAAACAAAGAGTTTTAAATATATGGTAGATCCTAACATGAAGATCTGGACTAATCTTCAAGATTTATTATTAAGGAAGTGGAGATATCTTGTGTTCATGGAGAAGAAAACTCAGGATTGTAAAGATACCATTTTCTCCAAATTGATTTGTAAGAGTCAATACAATGCTACTAAACTTAAAACAGGATTTTTTTTTTTATGAAACTCAACAAGTCAGTTAAAAAATATATAGGCAGTGTGGTGCCTGGCTGGCTCAGAAGAGCACGCGACTCTTGATCTGTAGGTCATGAGTTCAAGTCCCATGCTGGGTATAGGATTACTTTAAATAAATAAATAAATAAATAAATAAGAGAGAGGGAGAGAGAGGAGTAAAGGGCTAAGAACAGGAAGATGTTTCTAAAGAAGAATAGAGAAGGCTTGTTCTCTCAGGATTGTTAAAAAGCTATAGTAATGAATGGGGCGCCTGGGTGGCGCAGTGGGTTAAGCGTCCGACTTCAGCCAGGTCACGATCTCGCGGTCCGGGAGTTCGAGCCCCATGTCAGGCTCTGGGCTGATGGCTCAGAGCCTGGAGCCTGTTTCCGATTCTGTGTCTCCCTCTCTCTCTGCCCCTCCCCCGTTCATGCTCTGTCTCTCTCTGTCCCAAAAATAAATAAACGTTGAAAAAAAAAATTAAAAAAAAAAAAAGCTATAGTAATGAAGACAAGACAAGTTGGTGTTGGTAGCAATAGGAATTCACCAAAATCGACTAATGAATGTAAGAAGCTCTGACAAGTGATGGGGGGTGGCATAGCACATCAAAGAAGGGACTATTTGGGGCGCCTGGGTGGCTCAGTCAGTTGAGTGTCCGACTTCGGCTCGGGTCATGATCTCACGGTCCGTGAGTTCCAGCCCCGCATCAGCCTCTGTGCTCACAGCTGGGAGCCTGGAGCCTGGAACCTGCTTCCGATTCTGTGTTTCCCTCTCTCTCTCTGCCCCTCCCCTGTTCGTGCTCTGTCTCTCTCTGTCTCAAAAATAAACATTAAAAAATTTTTTTAAAAAGGAGGGATTATTTGATAAGTGGAATTTCTAAAGGGAATTTCTTTCCAGACTTGGGGTAACAAAGAATCTCTTAATTAAAACACAAAAGAGTAATCATAAAAGAAAATATTAATAAATAAAAATATATTAAAATTAAAAGAATTAAATTATAAGCTACAGATTTGAAGAAGATATGTGCAAACACATGTAATCACTCAAGGATACATATCGAGATACTCTGAACACCTTCTGCAAATCAATAAAGAGCATTAAGCCAGTGAAAAACAATGGGTAAAAAACTTGAATATGCACGTGAGAGAAGAGGAAACACGGTTGAAAATCGCATGAAGAGATCCATGCTCAGCATCACTAGTAATCAAGGAAGTACAAGGCACAACAAGCTGCTTTACTGGTTTATATGCAGTCTGTGGCACAAATTAAGAAGTCAAATAACACCAGGCGTTGGAGAAGAGAAATACGTCTTCTGTACATAGGGGGTGGGAATGTATATCCATTCAGCCATTTTGGAAAGGCAGTTTGTCATTTTCTTGTCAAATTGAATACTTACATACTTAAAACCCAGCAATTCCACTCTTGGGCAAATATCCAGGGGCAAGTGTTGCACCTGTGCTCCATGAGACATACATATGAATAATCATAACAGCAGTGAATAAATGGCAAAAAAAAAATAATAATAATAACACACTACCAGCAAAAGAAAGAACTCAACTGCCCTTCAACAGAAGAATGGATAAATACAGGAGTGCCTGGGTGGCTCAGTTGGTTAAGCGTTCCACTTCAGCTCAGGTCATGATCTCACAGTTCATGAGTTCAAGCCCTGCATCAGGCTCTGTGCTGACAGCTCAGAACCTGGAGTCTGCTTCAGATTCTGTGTCTCCCTCTCTCTCTGCTCATGCCCTGCTCACACTCTGTCTCTCAAAAAGTGAATAAACATTTAAAAATATTTAAAAATTGGGGCGCCTGGGTGGCGCAGTCGGTTAAGCATCCGACTTCAGCCAGGTCACGATCTCGCGGTCCGTGAGTTCGAGCCCCACGTCAGGCTCTGGGCTGATGGCTCAGAGCCTGGAGCCTGTTTCCGATTCTGTGTCTCCCTCTCTCTCTGCCCCTCCCCCGTTCATGCTCTGTCTCTCTCTGTCCCAAAAATAAATAAACGTTGAAAAAAAATTTTTTTTTTAATTTAAAAATTAAAATAAAAACAAGTTTTTTAATTCAGCACAGCTGATGTTTTCCAGCAGATGTTTGTTTTAAGAGCTTGCTAATTAGTGGTATTGATGAGGGAGGGGCAAGCAGGCACCCTTCATACCCTGCTGGTGGCAGAAAAGTGCAGCTACTTTGGAGGACAATATTTAGTAGTGTCTATGGAAATCTTAGATGCACATATTCTGATCTAGCAAGTCTCTTCCACTTTAAGAATTTTCTTTATGGGGCGCTTGACTGGCTCAGTCAGTAGAGCACGACGAGACTCTCAATCTCAGGGTCATGAGTTCAAGCGCTATGGTGGGCATAGAGATTACTTTAAAAAAAAAAGAATTTACAGATTCACTTGTACAGCTCAAGATCAAGTGTACAAGGTTGCTCATCATAGCGCAGTACAAAGTTAGCTACACACATGGTATATCCACCTATATTCAGCACCTATTTAAAAGTAAGAGATAAGTCTGTATGCATCAACCTGGAGAGACATTACACCTATTGAGTGTAAAAAGGCAAAATGTAGAACAATATATATAGTATGACATCATTTGCAGGCACAAAGACACAGATACTCATGGAAAATTGCTGAGCAAATTCAAACAATTGTTAACACCGGTACCTTCTGGGGAGTGGAATTGAAAAGGTGAAGGGAAGGACATACTGTCTGTTTTATATTTAATACTGGATTTTATTTTTTATGAACAGCATACACTTATTACTGCTATAATAGAAAAAATTTAGGGGCGCCTGGGTGGCTCAGTTGGTTAAGCGTCCAACTCTTTGTTTCGGCTCAGGTCATGATCTCACAGTTCATGAGTTCCAGCCCCAAGTCGGACTCTGTCCTGACAGTGTGGAGCCTGCTCCGGATTCTATCTCTCTCCCTCTCTCTGCCCCTCCCCCGCTCATGCGTGCATGCTCCCTCTCTCTCTCTCTCTCTCTCAACAAATAAACTTAAAAAATCTAATTTAGAAGTTCAAAACAAAATATTATATGTCAATTATATCTCAGTAAAGCTGGGGCTAGTTCATAAATTATAAAGAAGCAATGTGGTCCACCTGGCTGGCTCAGTCAGTGGAGCATGTAACTTGATCTTGGTCTTGGGGCTGTGAGTTCAAGCCCCATGTTGGGTGTAGAGATTACTTAAAATCTTTAAAGAAGAAGAAGAAGAAGAAGAAGAAGAAGAAGAAGAGTAAAGAGAAGCAATTTTTTTGTTAAGGAAAAACAAATTTAAAGAAAATACAGAAGCATATGAGGAAGAAAAGATGAGTTTTTGCCTTCTTATCCTCAACAAGATGTCACATTTAACAGTTTGGGTTATAATCTTTTAAAAATTTTGTCTGCTTGTGTGTGTATTTATATATACATATATATATGTATATATATTTTTTGTATATATATGTATATATATATATTTTCAAAATGAATCATCTAGGGGGTACCTGGGTGGATCATTCAGTTGAACATCGACTTTAGCTAAGGTCATTATCTCATGGTTTGTAAGTTTGAGGCCCGCATCAGGCTCGCTGCTGTCAGTGCAGAGCCTGCTTCTGATCCTCTGTCTCTCTCTCTCTCTCTACCCCTCCCCCACTCAAACCCTCTCTCTTAAAAATAAATAAAACATTTAGGGGCGCCTGGGTGGCGCAGTCGGTTGGGCGTCCGACTTCAGCCAGGTCATGATCTCACGGTCCGTGGGTTCGAGCCCCGCGTCGGGCTCTGGGCTGATGGCTCGGAGCCTGGAGCCTGTTTCCGATGCTGTGTCTCCCTCTCTCTCTGCCCCTCCCCCGTTCATGCTCTGTTTCTCTCTGTCCCAAAAATAAATAAAAAAAAAACGTTGAAAAAAAAAATTTAAAAAAAAAAAAAAAAAAAAAAAAAAAAAAAAAAAAAATAAAACATTTAGGGGCGCCTGGGTGGCGCAGTCGGTTAAGCGTCCGACTTCAGCCAGGTCACGATCTCGCGGTCCGTGAGTTCGAGCCCCGCGTCGGGCTCTGGGCTGATGGCTCAGAGCCTGGAGCCTGTTTCCCATTCTGTGTCTCCCTCTCTCTCTGCCCCTCCCCCGTTCATGCTCTGTCTCTCTCTGTCCCAAAAATAAATAAATGTTAAAAAAAATAAAATAAAATAAAATAAAATAAAACATTTAAAAAAATGGAATCATCTATGTTGTTAGTTTTTTTTTTACATTTTACCATGTCCACAGTTTATCTCTACAATATCATTTATTTCCAAAACCAGAAATAATTGTACATTTTTCTGATTAGACAAGTGTGATTCACAAAGAAAATATCTCTATAACTGTGTTGCTAAATAAGAAATGCAAGTTGTAGGACAATATGTACAGTATTATCTCATTTTTGTTTAAAAAAAGGAAGAAAACAGAACGTGTGTGCGTGTGCGTGTGTGTGTGTGAGAAGGTGTGAAAAACCAGTCTATGAGGATAGCCATTAAACTCTGTTCAGAGTATTTAAGTGTGGGGGAGATTGCAATGAGGTGGCTTGGGATATTTATAGTGTATTGCTTTCATAATAATGATGCATGTATGTGATCACAATTGTTTTAAAACTTCAGACAAGCATACAAAAATCTGAAATTCTCTCTAAATCCTACCACTCAGAGATACCCCCAGTCAATATACTAGTGCACATGCTTTCTTCTTTTCTTCTTTGCCTATAGAAAGAGCCCTGTGTCGAGCCCTGTGTCGGGCTCTGTCCTGACAGCTCAGAGCCTGGA
This sequence comes from Puma concolor, assembly GCF_028749965.1. NCBI lineage: Eukaryota > Metazoa > Chordata > Mammalia > Carnivora > Felidae > Puma > Puma concolor. The sequence continues at coordinate 18,578,573 of NC_141682.1, read as the reverse complement.
GCCTGCTTCAGATTCTGTGTCTCCTTCTCTCTCTGCCCCTCACCCCTTATGCTCTGTCTCTGTCTCTCTTTCTCTCTCTCAAAAATAAACATTAAAAAAAACCCCACACAACTCTGTGCCCTGCTGTTTTCAATATGTTCCATGTCAGTACATCATTGTAATGACTACACATTATGCCATCATAACAACCATCCCATAATTTAATCATTCGATCCCTTGCTTTTGACGTTTTGTAAACTTTTTAATTGTAAAGTGTAACACACATTAGAAGAATGTATAAAATACATGTATTTTTTAAAAAGAGTAATAATTATAAAGCAAACATTTATGTTACCTCTTCACCAGAAAATTTATTTATTTATTTATTTGAGAGAGCTCGAGGGAGGGAGAGGGGCAGAGGGAGAGACAGAGAGAGAGAGAGAGAGAGAGAGAGAGAGAGGGAGGGAATCTTAAGCAGACTCCATGCTCATTGCGGCACCTGACTCAGGGTTCAATCTCACAACCATGAGATCACGAGCCAAAATCAAGAGTCGAATGCTTAAACGACTGTGCCACCCAGGTGCCTCTAGAAACATTTTAAAATTGTTTTTGGGGCGCCTGGGTGGCTTGGTCTGTTGAGTGGTTGACTCTTGGTTTCCACTCAGGTCATGATCTCACAGTTCATGGGATAGAGCCCTGTGTGGAGCTCTGTGCTGACAGCAGGAAACCTGCTTGGGATTCTCTCCACCGCCCCGCTCCTTCCCTGCTTGCGCGTGCGCTCTCTCTCTCTCTCTCTCAAAATAAATAAATAAACATTTAAAATGTTTTTTAACTTAGAATGCAAAGTATTTTATTTTTAAACTTCTAAATTTGAAAACAAAACAGCCTCGGTTAAATAATAGTTTTTCCAAAGCTCAATGTGTTCATTTGGAGTTCCATTTTTCTGCTTGCAGCACAAAACAACTTCCTACAACTCCTAGGCAGGAACACTACTGTTTTTGATGATCTGTGATTGGATGAAGGGATCAATCTCAGTTGGTAATATACTTTTATCCCCCCTTGGTAAGGGCTTAAAAAATTTCCAGAACAGATGCATTTTTCTAGTCTTGCACACAGACACTTTGATTCCAAATGTCTTCTGAGAGGCATATACCATATACAGAAACCCAGAAACCCATGTTCGTTTCTCACGTTCACATACTTCAGAAATTGGCGTGGACACACTCACCGTGCTGTGTCCATTCACTAACAGGAAGAACGCCTGATGAGCGTTGAGCTATAAAAGCCTCCTAATGATCTTGAGGAGCTCACGCAGGTTGACGTGATCAGGTACAAGGAACTTGGTTCTGTCCAGTACAGGAAGTTGCTTCTCACCCTTGAATCGGGTCTATTATCACCGGGATGTTCCTAAGATGCGGCTCTCGGATAAGTCGGACATGTACTCTTTGTTGGAAGGTGCTGCGCTGCTTGAAGGTCTTCTCCGACGGCCCTGCGCGGGAGGTGAGGTGGAGGGTCCCGGCTTTTCCACGCGGCGGCGGTGGCGCAGACTCGAACTGTTAGAAATTGTTTTTAAGTTTAGGGGCACCTGGGTGGTGCACTGGTCAGGGTGGAGGGATCGAGCCCTGCAACAGGTTCCGTGCTGAGCGTGGAGCCTGCTTAGGATTCTGTCTCTCCCTTTCTCTCTCTCTGCCTACCCCCACTGCTCGTGAGCTCTCTCTCAAAACAAACAAAAAACTACAATATTTTTAAAGTTTATTTACTTTGAGAGAGAGAGTGCGAGAGAGTGCAATGGGGGAGGGGCAGGAAGAGAGAGAGAAAGAGAGAGAGAGAGAGAGAGAATCCCAAGCAGGCTCTGCACAGCCACCACAGTGCCCAATGCAGGGCTGGAGCCTACAGACCTCAAGATCATGACCTGAGCTAAGATGGACTCTCAACTGACTGAGCCACCCAGCACCCCCCCCAATTGTCTTTTTAAAACATTTTTAATGTTTTTTTTTTTTAACGTTTATTTATTTTTGAGACAGAGAGAGACAGAGCATGAACGGGGGAGGGTCAGAGAGAGGGAGACACAGAATCTGAAACAGGCTCCAGGCTCTGAGCTGTCAGCACAGGGCCCGCGGGGCTCGAACTCACGGACCGCGAGATCATGACCTGAGCCGAAGTCGGCCGCTTAACCGACTGCGCCACCCAGGCAACCCCCAAAATTTTTAATGTTTTTAATGTTTATTTTTGAGAGAAAGACAGACAGTGAGTGGGGGAGGGTCAGAGAGAGAGAGGGAGACACAGAATCTGAAGCAGGCTTTAGGCTCCAGAGTTGTCAGCACAGGGCCGGCGGTGGGCTCCAACTCAGGAGCGTGAGATCGTGACCTGAGCTGTAATTGGATGCTTAACCAACTGAGCCACCTAGATGCTCAAAAATTGTTAAGTTTAAAAAAAATGAGAAAAGCACAATGAACACCTGTGTACTTTTCTCCTAGAATTAACAAACATGAATTCTGTTATTTTTTACTTCGTTTTTTTAAATTAACAAGACAACAAAATATAATGTATTTTATTCTTTTAAAAATTAAACAATTTGTTTTTATTTTTATAAGTAATCTCTACACCGTATGTGGGACTTGAACTCACAACCAAGAGATCAAGAGCCACATGCTCCACTGACTTAGCCAGCCAGGCACCACAGAATTTATTTTATTCTAACACCTTTAAAATTTATTTTTATTTTTTATTTTAGAGAGAGGGGAGGGGCAGAAGGAGAGAGAGAGAGAGAGAGAGAGAGAGAGAGAGAGAATCCTAGGGAGGCTCCACAGTCAGCTGTGTGTTGGGCTCGATCCCTTGACCCAGTATCACCACGAACAGAAATCAAGAGTGGGATGTCAACCGACAGAGCCACCCAAGTGCCCCATTCTAACACCTTTTTTAGAATAAAGTACTTGATGTTCACTCTTTTGTGAATACTTCAATGGACCAAGCCCAGTATTGACCTCAGCTCAATAGTCTCCTTTTGAGGTTTCAATAGCATTAGAGTTGGTCCTTTTAGTGAAGGTTCTTGTGTCTTTCCAACAAGACTTCATTAATCTTTGAAAAATTCTTGCCTCCAGAAGATATTATAGACTCACCTTGTACCTTTCAGCGTTAGTCACAGACTCGGCCTTTTCTGCAACTAGCCCTTATTCCTTTTAGAGACTATACTCTGGATGCTAAGATGCATTGTTGAAGTGCAGAATTGTCAGAATAAATGCAACTTGACAAATACAGGCAAAGTTCTCTTTGCTCTGAGAAATTATTGTGATCACTTTTACATTTCCCTGTTTATCATGAGGGTAACCGTCTTTTCGACATATTTACTGGCCACCTGAGTTTCCCTGCCTCCCAACTGCTGCTGCTTTGATCGTTTTTTCTGTTGTTAAACTTTTATGTCATGCCCAGAGGCGCCAGGCTGGGTTAGTAAACACAGCATAGGACTCTTAATCTCAGGGTCATGAGGTGAGTTCAAGCCCCTTGTTGGGCATGGAGCCTAGTTAAAATAAAATTTGAAAAGTCTCATGTCCTATCCATTTTTTTCCGTTTCTAAATAATGCTGTGATGAACATCTTTGTACATGCATATTTGCTCATCTTACTGACTAATTCCCTAGAGTGAGTTTCTAACATGGAATTTCTGGGGCAAAAGGTATATATTAAATTTACAATTTTTTTCTTTTTAAGAAACAATCTTTTAAAACTCAAAAAAAAAAAAAAAAAGATGCGTACATGTACACTCCCCCTGCAGCAGCCTGTGATCGCCTGTCTTCCCACACCCTTTCTAGAACTGAGTGCCACAATTTTAGTTTCCTTCTTTGAGGGTTGGGGATGTTTTCAGTTGGGGTGTTTGCTTAAGATTCAACATGTAAAGTCCCTGCACAGCGTTGGCTGTGTTCTCAAGAGGTCCCAGTCCTCTCAGAGAGAAGAGACGTGTTCTAGCAGCTCCCCACCCTCTCCTAGCCTCCTGGGACCTCAGCCACTTTACAGCTGCCTTCCGGAAGCTCCTCTCAGAGGTCCCCCCGGAAGAGCTGTTTGCTAAATCTGGCAACCCTACCCCCAGGTTCCCGTTCTACTCCCACCTAAACTGCAGCAGTCGCCTCCAGATCTCACCCCTACAGTCCATTCTCGACATGGCCTCTGCTCAAAGCCGTCCTGCTACACTCAGAATTCCATGGGAACTCCTTAGCTTGGCCTTCAAAGCCCCCGCCAAATCCAGGCCTGACCCTTCACTCAGACCTCACTGCCAACTGTTCCCCCTTCCCCTGCAGCCCCCTGGGCCTCCTGGTTGTTTCCTGTTAGGATAAGCTGGGCTGGCCTCAGAGTCTTTGTATTTATTTACCTCTGCTTAGAATGCTTTTTCCCCAAAGCATTCTCTGTTCAGATGTCACCACACCAGAGAGGGCCTTGCCAGACCCCCTTGTCTAAAACAGCACCTCCCATGCCCCAAACCTGCTTTATTTTTTTTTTCATAACACACAGTACCGCTCATTATTTTATACTTTGACTTGGCTGATGTATTTGTTCTTTGCTTTCCCTCACCAGGAATGTAAGATTGATAAAAGCTGGAACTGAGAGCATTTTCCTGGTGTGTTTTTCCAGTATTATCTCCCTGGTGCCTAGGATGATGCCTGGCACTTCTCAGACCTGGATCTGACAGGCTGTCCTGCACAGCAGTTAAGGGGATACCCGTGAGTCACTCTCTCTGGGTTCAAGCCCCTGCTCTGTTTGCTGCTTCCCAGCTGTGTCACTTGGAACAAATGACTTAACCATCCTTTGTACCATCTGTAAAACAGGGATGATAATCTACTTTAATTGGGTTATTGTGAGGGTGAGGGCAGGCCAAGCTCTGCCTTCTTTTTTTCTTTTCTTTTCTTTTTTTAAAAGTAGCCTCCACATTCAATGAATGTGGGGCTTTCACTCACGTCCCTGAGATCAGGAGTCACATGCTCTACTGACTGAGCCAACCAGGGGCCCCAATTGGATCATTGTGAGAATTAAACTAGTTAAATCATGTAAGAACATAGGCTGGTGTTCAGTGTTTGTCACTATTATAGTTTTTGAGTGGATTTAACACATGGGTTATTGCTATTATACACACATGCAAATATCAACCAATCTCTATCTATTGATATTTAGTATGTACCTGTCACTCCCCCAGACAATGGGTATAGGCTCATACACAGAAGTTAAGACAAATGTGACCTCTCTCTTACCATGAGTCTCCGGAAACTCAAGTAATTATTCCTAGTGTTAAAGTGTTGAGAGGCAACAAAGCACAGAATTTTTCAGGAGATACAACTTAGTCTGAGGGCCAGGAAGAGATTCTGGAGGCAGTGATGTTACTCTGTAAGTTCTGACTGGGTGGAGAGGAAAGAGAGAACCATGTGTGAGGAAGGCCAGAGTGGAGAAGAGCCTATATAGCAGGATGGCCAGTGTGGCTGGAGTGCAGGGGCTGGGAGACAGGAAGCTGGAGGATCTGGCAGGGACTACCATGCGGTGTTTTGGTGGCCTCAGAAAGGCCCATGAAAGGACTCAAAGTTGGAGAGTGACTGTCAGCTAAGCAGTTAGCACAGTTTCCCTGGCTGGTGCTGTTCAATGACCTCCAGAGATCACCTTGTCTAAAATGGCACATCTCCTGCTGCCCCCCCCCATCTCTGTCTCTCTGCACCTGATTTATTATGTCATAAGCCCTGACATTCTCTCATACTGTCTTATGCTGGTTCTGGATTCACCCATACTGGAATGGAAACCCCCACAAAAGCTGGGACTTTGGGGAGGGGGAGAAACTGGCTGCAGGGAGACTGATTAGGAAGTTGGTGTAGATGGCCCCAGCTCTAGAACTTGTACTTGCTAGGAGGGTTAGGATCAGCCAGCCATCTGGCTGGTAGAGAGCAGGAGGCTAGAGGACTTGACAGCTTGAAGCCTCATTTGCATAGCACTTTACAGAAGACTGAGCAAAAGGCAATTGTCCCTATCAAAGAATGGAGTGTGGAGGCAGTGGAGATAAGGGTAGTGAGGAAGGGGGACTAAAGTCCAGCAGTCTCAAGGTGCCTGGCTGGCTCAGTTGGTGGAGCATGTAATTCCAGTTCTCAGGGTCATGAGTTCAAGCCCCACATTAGCTGCAGAGCTTACTTCAAAGAAAGTCCCAGCAGTCCCAAAAAGCCAGTTCTTGGTACTGTCCTTGCTTTTAAGTCATCAAGGGCTAAGGATCAGGTGTGGGGCTGGGGAGAACTAGAATAGAGAAATATTAAGATGTAACTGACACATCTGGTGGCTGGATGTGGGGCATGAGGGAAAGGGAAGGTGATGGCTACGTTTCTAGTTTAAGTAACCGGGTGGATACTGGTGCCATCGCCTCAGAGCAGATTTTGTGGTTCAACTCATGAGTTCAGTTATGGATGTATGAGTCTGAGGTGCCTGGGAGACCAGGAGGAATCCAGGAGTTAGATGGGAATGCAAGTTCTGAGCTAGGGAGAGTGCTTGGCTTAAGAGATGATAATTGGAATGCACAGTGAAATCATGACAAGATGCCTTTTTCTTATGAGATCTCTTTAGGCAAATTACCAGAAATGCTTACATGCAAATGCTTTCTGGTTGCAAGCTGGCTTCTCCACTTTACCTACACTGCTCTATAACCCCCAGATACTTCTAGCAATGGAGGGTACCTGTAAAGAAGGGGTCCAGAAGCTAAGCTTCCTTAGCTTCAGGGTATCTGTCTCTGCCCTTGTGGATGTGTTGGATGAGAGAAGGCAATTGAGGGGACAATCTTGAGGAATGCCTACAATTGATGGAGGGGTCCAGGAGAAGTGGCCTGTGAGGGAGACTGAGAGGGAGCATTCAGGGAGGTAGGAGGTAGAGGAGACTGGGGAAAGCTTCACAGAAGGCAAGAAGAATGGCTGTTTAAAGGATCGTTATCATCAGCAATCAACTGTCTGCCAAGTTCTGCTAATTCTTCCTCTGCAGAGTCTCTCCCTCTATCTCCACTGCCACCTCCTGGCCAATAGTCCCCATTACAACTGGGTAATTCTTTTGGCTTCTCTATTTCCAGCCTCTAGTGGAGCCTGGATCATGCCAATCCCTCCTCAACAACTTTCAGTAGCTCCCTGTCACCTCCGAACTAATCCCCCGCTACCTAGCCTGGCATGCTGGGCCTTTGGCCACCTAGTTCCAGGTGACTTATCTGTCTCAGTCTGCTCCCTCATAAAAAAGAATAAGCTCACATATTCACTATCCCCCCAACCCTCAACCTTGTTGCATCTATGTCATCTTCCTGAAGTGCCCACCCTTGTATGCCTAAGTTTTTCAAGGCTAGGCTCAAACGACATCTCATGTACCCACTGGATTGGACCTTACCTTTGACCACCTCCTTTTGTGGCATCAGAAACACTGCCCTGATTTTTACTAAGCTCACAGATCATCCCCCGATGAGACTAAATTCTTGAGAGTAGAGACTGTCATCTTCCCTCCTGTCTCTCCCATTTAACCTGGCACAGGGCCTGACACTCAGTGGGCAGAGAAAATGCTGGTCAGGAGAGCATACCCACTACCACTCGTGTGTAGAACAGGAGGTCTCAGATTCAACTGCCTCCGGGAACCAGACAGATAGGACAAATGCATGAAGTTGCTCAGTGCAAGACAATTGGGAATGGTGGGGCCTATGGCAAATAGGAATCTTCATTTTTCTGCCTAACGTATTACTAACATTCAGAACATTATATAAATCTGAAAACTGAACTTGACCTGAAGATCATGAGTTTCAGACTCTGAAATATGGGTCCAAAATACACCCCTGCATTAAGGTGGTTCTTTAGAGCTTTCAAAGCAATTTTATATCAACAACTCCATCTCCACCTTATATGTGAGAAAAATGTGGCTCAGACAAATGAGGTGCTTAAGGAGATATAGCAAGGAATTAATAGCACAAGGCGAGGTCCAACCCATTCAGACTCTGGCCTGGCCTACTGTCTTCTGAAGGTGTTGGGAAGAGGGTCTAAAAAGATGGGCTTCATTCACTTTTTAAAAATTAAGACTAATTTTTTTAGGATAATATTATGTTCACAGCATTGAGGGGAAGGTACAGAGGTTTCCTATATACTCCCCATCCCAACACATGCACTTTTTCTCCATTGTCAACATCCTCCATGACGGTGGGACATTTGTTATAATTGATGAACCTACATTGACACACCATAATCACCCAAAGTCCGTGACTTACATTATAGTTCACTCTTGGTGTTGTACAGTTTATGGGTTTAGACAAATGGGCAATGACTTGTATCCACCATTATGGTATCATAGAGAGTATTTTCTGCCCTAAAACCCCTCTGTCCTCCTATTCATCCCTCCCTCACTGACCCCTGACAACCACGATCTTGTTAGTCTCTGTAGTTTTGCCTTTTCCATAACGTCATACAGTTGGAATGATACAGTAGGTAGCCTTTTCATATTGGCTTCTTTCACTTAATAATATGCATTTAAGTTTCCTTCATGTTTCTTGATGGCTCAATAGCTCACTTCTTTTTAGTGCTGAGTAATATTCCACTGTCTGCATGTATCACAGTTTGTTTATCCATTCACCTACTGAAGGCCACCTTGGTTGCTTCCAAGTTCTGGTATTTGGAATAAAACTGTATAAACATTTGTGTGCAGGTTTTTCTGTGGACAGAAGTGTTTTTTTTTTTTTTCAACTCCTTTGGGAATAAAAAACGGACCATGACTGCTGCTTTGTATGGGAAGACTATGTTTACTTTTGAACAGTTAAAAATTTTTTTTCTATTGCGTTTTTATTTTTGAGGGGGGGGAGGGGCAGAGACAGAGACAGAATCAGAAGCAGGCTCCAGGCTCTTGAGCTGTCAGCACAGGACTCGAACCCACAAGCCCTGAGATCATGACCTGAGCCAAAGTCGGACACTTAACCGACTGAGCCACCCAGGCACCTGAGTATGTTTACTTTTGTAAGAAACCAGCAAACCATCTTCCAAAGTGGCTGCACTGTTCCCACCAGCAATGAATGAGAGTTCCCACTGCTCCACATCCTCCTCAGCATTTGCTGTTGTCAGCGTCCTGAATCTTGGTCATTCTAATAGACATGTAGTAATATCTCATGTGGAGCATCTTTTCATATGTTTATTTGCCATCTGTGTGTCTTCTTTGGTGAGGTGTTTGCTATCTTTGGCCCATTTTTTAATCAGGGTGTTTTCTTATTACTGTGTTTTAAGAATTCTTGGAATATTTTTGAATATTCCTTTACCAGATGTTTTTTATAAATATTCTCTCCCAGTCTGTGGCTTGTCTTCTTATTCTTTTGTCGTCTTGTCTTTCACAGATACGTTTTTAATTTTAATGAAATCCATATGATCAATTATTTCTTATACGGATCATGCTTTTGATGTTGTATCTAAAAAGGCGTCAAGGGGCGCCTGGGTGGCTCAGTTGGTTGAGCGTCCAACTTCAGCTCAGGTCACGATCTTGCAGTCCGTGAGTTCGAGCCCCACGTCAGGCTCTGGGCTGATGGCCCAGAGCCTGGAGCCTGCTTCCGATTCTGAGTCTCCCTCTCTCTCTGCCCCTCCCCCGTTCATGCTCTGTCTCTCTCTGTCTCAAAAATAAATAAATGTTAAAAAAAATTAAAGTAAAAAGGTGTCAATACCATAGCCAAGGTCATCTAGGTTTTCTCCTATGTTATCTTCTAAATTTTTTTAATGTTTATTTATTTTTGAGAGAGAGAGAGAGAGAAAGAGAGAGAGACAGAACATGAGTAGGGGAGGGACAGAGAGAGAGAGGGAGACACAGAATTCGAAGCAGGCTCCAGGCTCTGAGCTGTCAGCACAGAGCCTGATGTGGGGCTTGAACTCATGGACTGCGAGATCACGACCTGAGCTGATGTCGGACGCTCAACCAACTAAGCCACCCAGCCCCCCCACTCCTATGTTATCTTCTAAGAGTTTCACAGTTTTGCTCTTTACATTTAGGTCTGTGATTCATTTTGAGTTAATTTTTGTGAAGGGATGTAAGGTCTGTGTCCAGACTAACATTTTTGCTTGTGCATGTCCAGTTGTTCTAGCTCCATTTGTTGAAAAGAGTATTTAATTTTTTTTTAATTTGAGAGAGAGAGAGAGAGTGAAAGCAGGAGAGAGGGGCAGAGGGAGAGAGAGAATCCCAAGAAGGCTCCATGTTCAGCATGGAGCCTGATGTGGGACTTGATCCCAGGACCCCGGGATCGTGACCTGAGCTGAAATCAAGAGTTGGATGTTCAACCAACCAGGCACCCTGGGTGAGCCACCCAGGCACCCTGGACAGAGTATTTTTGCTCCATTGTATTCTTTGCTCCTTTGTCCAGATCAGTTGACCATATCAATATGGGTCTATAACTGAGCTCTCTATTCTGTTCTAGTGATCTATTTGTCTATTCTTTTGCTAATATCACTCTATCTTGATTACTGCAGCTTTATAGTAAGTCTTGAAGTCAGGTAGTATCAGTCTTCCAACTTTGTTCTCCTTCAATAATATCTTGGCTATTCTGGGTCTTTTGTCTTCTGATATAAACTTTAGAATCAGTTTGTTGATATTCACAAAATAACTTGCTGGGATTTTGATTGGGATTGCACCAAATCTATAAATCAAGTTGGGAAGAACTGACATCTTGACAATATTGAGTCTTCATCGTTCACTTTTCATTCAACCAAGATTTCATTTGGCAAATGGAACAATCTCCTTTTCACAGGATTGTCTGAAATATTTTTCATCATTCAGTAATTATCTAGAGTACTATAAACCTGTGACAATGCCCCTGCTCTCAGGGAGCTTACCTTTTGGGGGGAGGGGAAGACAATAAACAAGGATACAAATAAATCAGTAATTGCAAGTAAGTGTTGTAAAGAAAGCGTGTAATACGTAGTGACTGGCAATCAAAGGGCTATTTAATGTCAGGAACTTCTCTGAGGAGGCAACATTTGAACTAAGACCGTCATGAAAAGGGAGAGCTAGCCATGAGAAAAAATGTCAGAGGGAACAATAAAGATGAAGGCTCTGGAAGCAGAAATTGATGGATGTTTTGGAGTAGGGCATGATGGCTACAGTTTAGCAAACAAGGGGTAAATGAGGTTTTTTTAAAAAAAAGGAGGCAGGGGTCCTATCTTGTAGGGTTATTTATTTTTAAAATTTAAGTATAAAATACATGCTTTGAGGTATATAAAGTATACAAACTTTAAGCACGCAGCTCAGTGAATGTTTACACCTGTATATATACCCATGGAAATGACCTCATCCACATTAAGATGTGGAATAATGGTCAGCAGACTTTTTTTGTAAAGTACCAGATAGAAAATTGTTGACTTTGTGGGCCTGTGGCCTCTGTTGCAACTACTCAGCTCTGGTACTGTAGCAGGAAAGCAGCTATAGATGCCATGTAAATGAATGGGTATGGTGGGGTTCTGATAAACCCTTAGTTATGGACACTGAAATTTGAATTATGTATATTTTCATGTGTCACAAAAGGAGTTTTCTTTTGGTTTTTCCTCAACCATTTTCAAATGTAAAAACCATTCTTAGACTTGTGATTTAGACTTGTAAGCATTCTTAGTTTGTGGGCTGTACAAAAACAAGTGCTAGACAGGACTTGTTCTTTGGACCATAGTTTACCAACTCAGGACACACATTCCTAGTATCCCCATAGGGAGCTGTGGCTCTTCCCAATTAAAATCCCTCTCTCTCTCAATGGTTATATTTTATTTTTAGCAACATCAATTACTTTTGCCTGCTTGAACTTCATATAAATGGAATCGCATGTGTATACTCTTGTGCCTAGATTCTTCATAATGTCAGCCCTATGGAGATTTTGTCACGACACATAATTTGGGCTTTCATTTAAGTTAGCTAAGATGCCATTTGGGGATCTTAAGTGTGACAGCAATATGATCTGATTTATACATTACGGTCACTCTGGTTGCCATGCAGAGAATGAAGTAAAGGGAGACAGGAGTGGATGTGGGAAGCTCATGGGTAATCCAAGCAAGAGATGATGATGGCTGGCCCAGGATGATAGTCATGGAAATAGAAGAGATTTGAGGTTTATTTTCAGTTTGTGCTCATGAATCCAATACCAGTTATTTTGTTTTTAATCAAGTATTATAATACAAGTAATTCACACTAATAAATTTCCTGAATAATCTTTCTGAGAGTGGCATAGTGAATTTACATGTATAAACCATGTTCCTATCCTCAAGGGGTTAATAATACTTTTTGGGGTGGCGTGGACAGACCATGAATCCAGATACAATGCAATCAATTAGTACTCTATGAAACCCAGGAAGCTATGGGAGGAGTATTAAACCAGCCTAGGGGTGGTCAGAGCAGATCACCTGGGGCTTGTGGCTCTTGAGCTGAATTTTGGAGGAAGAATAGCTGGAAAAGGATGAGAACATTTATGGGAAGGCTCTTCCCATAAATCTCTTATGGGAAGAGATGTGAGAGCTCTTGGTAGCTCAGTGTGGTTCTATGACGGGATCTCAGAAATTTGTAAACTTGGTGTGAAAAAAAAAAAAGACTTTGAACTGGACCTAAGTGGATGGACATTCATCCACTTTTTCAATCAAATTATCTGTCCTGGATGCTTCCATATGTCTTGAGGCTTCAGCGTAGGCCAGAGGTAGTAAACTGGCAGCCTGTGGCTGAATTTGACTCTTAGATGTATTTTGGCCCCCATTTCTGCAGGGTGACTGGAACAGTCGTTTGAACAGCGGCTGTTCTCTCTGGACAGAGCATGTGGTCTCCAGTTCCTCATATTCCTCACCTGACCCTCTTCACTTTATTTACATGACGTGCCTGGCTCTTTAAGGTTTTTGAACTTTCTTTAAAAAAATTTTTTTTTATTGAAGTACAATTAACATAGAATGTTATGTTTGTTTCAGGTGTACAGGTTTTTGAGTTTTCAACCCCTGATCATTGCTGTAAGAAAAATATGGCTCCAAATCAGTGACACAGATTCGATCAACTCTTTGAGTAAAATGGGTTAAGAGCTAAACCGGGTGGACGAAGAGGAGCTGAAGAACTTTTTCAGGGCTTCCTAACCTGACTCTTAGGGTGGGCTTTAGGTGGCAAATTGTGTGTGTGTCTCCTTGTGATTTAGGCTGTGTGGCTGTGAACCCTGGCTTTGGGCTCTGTCACTGGTTAATCTAGGAGCCTCAATTCATTTGTAAAATGGAGCATTGTTGGGATTAAAAGAGAATTAGTGCACAAAGTGGTCTCAACAGAAGGTAGCTGTTATTATTCTTTCCTGGGGTGAGGGTATCTCAAAGGAGTTCTTAACCTAGAAGTTGGCCAACAAATGGCATATAGTTGCTTGGGAGCTATTGGGGATACCACCCTTGCGCAAAACGAAGCAGCTTTCTATAAAGTGGACTGCTTTGGGAATCCAGAGGCCCAAGCTCTACTGCTAATTTGCTGAGAACACCTGACATATTGCTTCAGCTCTCTGGGTGATCTATTAAAAAACGGGGGACTGGTCCGAATTGGCAGCCGCAATGCAGCTCCACAGGCACCTTCTCCGGTGGAGGATAAAGACGCTATGCCGCGGGGCAAGCTCGGAACCTCCAAGCGGACTACAACTCCCAGTATGCTTTGCGCCTCGGGCAGCGCCCTACGCTAGCACGCGAGCCTTCCCGTTCCCCAACGTCCAGTTACTGCCTCTCGCGAGAGGACGGGCCGCGCCGGCGGCAGCGATAGAGAGCTGTGGTGGTGGTGGTGGTGTTGGTGGTGGCGGCCGAGACGGCGGCGGCCATTTTGGTGGGGCCTCGGAAGCGGCGGCGGCGGTTCGCCGAGAGTAGCGTCTCCCATTTTTCCCACCCACCGTCCGCATCTCTGTGGCGTGAGAGGAGGCAGTGGAAGCAAGGCGGCGGCAGTAGCCGCGAGCCCCAGGGGAATTTAAAGGCCGCGAAGGCGGCGGCCAAGAGGGGGCCCTCCCCCCTCCTCGGCGGGAGGGGGGGTGGTGCGCACGCCCCCGAGGACGCAGGTAAGGAGAGGGAGACAAGATGGCGGACGCCCCACAGTTCCCCCTCCCCTGACGGGTGACTGCGCGCGCATCTTTCCGCCACCGCCTCTCCTCCCACCTTCCCGGGGTGCTGCGCGCGCACCTTCGGCCGGGGCCCCGGGGCCGGTGCGCGAGGCTGTCGGCGCGCGCCCATAGAGACAGGCTGAGGGGGGCCAGGCCGGCCAGCACTGGGCCCGGGCGCATCTCCTCTCCCCTCACGCCCGTCTGCGCACGCGTGCCTGAGCGAGCGAGCGAGCCCTGAGAGGACGGACCCAGGTGCGCTCCTGCCCGCCCACCAACCCCAGGCACCCCCCTCCCCAGGGGCGCGCGGGAAGAGGAAGGGGGGCGTGGGATGAGGAGTCGGGGCGCGCGCCCACCATATCCAGTCAGTAACCAGGACCTGGCGGCACGAACCCTCCCTTATGTCAGCCTTTCGCGATCTGGTGTTGGGGGGCTCCCTGACGGGTAGGGATGAGAGACTTCCAGCCTGCGACCCTTGCGTGCGTGGGTTTGGGCTCTGGCGGGAGCCCCCGGGCGGTGCGCGCAGCCGGCTCTCTCCACTTCCAGTCGCGCACGCGCGGGCCCCTCCCCCAGTCTGTCGCGCACGTTGGGTGGGGTGGGAGTCCGGGAGGGGGCGGGGTTATGTTAGGGTTAGTGGCGACTTGGGGCAGAGGTCAGGGGTCACGTTGGGTCAGTCTGTTGGAAGGAGTTGGGAGACAGCAGTGAAGCTGGGGGTCAAGAGTTCAAGCTTCTTGGATTCTGGTTAGTTCGGGTCCTGTGAATCTGTTGTGGAGGAAGGAGTGAATCGAAGGCTGCTCCGTGGTTAAGGAATTTCCTTAAACACTGGGGAAACACTTCCGGGCCTTTGGTGGGTTTACCCTGCCTGTTTCCGGGGCATGGTTCTTTGCTAAGCGGTCTTTCTTCTGATTTCTCCTCTAATGTCTCCTGCTGCAGTTCTTGTGTTTGGGGAAGTGTCTCATGGCGCAGGTATAGGAGTTACGGGGTTCTGCCCTGAGGAAGGGTGGATTCTGTGATTCTGTTCAACCCTCACTGGAAAGGAGAGCAGGCTGCCAGGCAGCCAATGTCTTTTTGAGCTTCTGGATGTGACAGGTTTTTTGTTTGTTTTGCTTTGTTATTTACTCTTTTATTCAGTGGTTGTAGCCTTTTACACTTAAGCTTTTTAAACTTTTTTTTTTTTTTGCTTCACTACAGTGCTCCTCCTCTAGCCAGAATCTTATGTCTCTAGGGAGTTCTGTTTTCGCAAACCGTGATTTTGCTTTTATTTTTCTGAAACATGAGCCTTTCTTACTACTGTTTAATTCTCTTGTTTTCAGCCTTTGATTCGGGTATGTTTAAAAGCTTCAAAAGTTACCGTAAAGAAGGTTTTGATGGATGTTGTTGGTAAATGTGGATTCGTTTCTCACTCTGTTTTCCTTCCCTCTGTTTGTTTCAGGCGTGATTTCCCTCAGTACGGCGGCACCGTGGAAGTACAGACTTTCACAGGGGGTGTGGTCTCAGCTCACACAGGTGAGGGTTCATACACCATTTTTTGTGTTGATGCTAATAGAAGAGATACTTGAGATGAGAGAAATTATAAGTCAGTATTTTTGGTTCGATGATATTTTTGCAGCAACAAAAGTGGGAGTGTGGATAGAGAAAGGCCTGATCACCCTAGCCCTACCAAGGAGAGTAGCACATTTTCCTTGGTCTTGGCATCAGACTACCTCAGCTTAAGTTTTTCTGTTAGCTTATTACTGTGTGACCTTATGCAAGTTACTTGGGTCTCTTTGTGTGCTGACTTCCTAAATTATAAAAGAGGGAAAATGTTACAATGCCTCAATTAGGTTAGGGATCTTTTCTGTATGCTTCTATTCTCAGTATATGGAAGGAACTAAATAAAGATTTATTAAGGTGTGAGAAGTGTTTAGGTCGCAAGATAGTTGTGAGGATTATAGAACGTATCAAGTCAGTGCTTAGGAAAGTATGACACATAGTGGATGCTCAAGAAATGTAGACCATAATCATTGTTCATTTATAGATTCTTCAATGTGATTGTGGGGTTTTTTTGTTTTTTTTTGTGGGGTTTTTTTGGAGAGTTGCTTGCATGTGCGTGTGAGTTGGGGGGAGAGCAGAGGGAGAGGGAGAAAGAGAATCTCAAGCAGTCTCCATGCTCAGTGTGGAGCTTGATGTGGGGATTGATCCCACAACCCTGGGATCATGACCTGAGCTGTAATCAAGAGTTGGACATTCAGGGCACCTGGGTGGCTCAGTTGGTTAAGCATCGGACTCTTGATTTCAGCTCAGGTCATGATCTCATGGTTGGTGAGGTTGAGCCCCATCTTGGGCTCTGTGCCGATAGGACAGAGCCTGCTTGGGATTCTCTCTTTCTGTCTCTGCTTCTCTTCTTCTTGCTCTCTCTCTCTCTGTCTTTACAAATAAGTAAACTTAAAAAAAAAAAACTTGGATACTCAAAGAACTGAACCACCCCGGCATCCTTTTTTTCCCAAGGATTTATTCATCTTTTTAAAACCCATTTCTACTCTTTTAACCCTACCTAAGGTGCTCCAGAGGCCGGTGGACCTGAGCGGAGGCTGGGACGCCCTAGTGGGCCCCGGGCCCTGGAAGGCGGGTCCCGGTGGCCGGTGGCCCAGAATGAGGCCAGCTCCCAGCATGCCCTGCAGCCGGACGCCAGCCCCTCGGCCAGCAGCAGTGGTGATAACGACCCAGTCATTCTTCAGGCGTCCAAAGAGGAGCCTGGGAGTGGGACCATGCAGAGCAGCCCCTCCCCTGCTCACCCTCAGCTCCCAGTCCTGCAGACACAGGTTTGAAAGTGGGGAGGGTTCCTTCTCTGCTTCTGCTTTTGTAAACTATCAGCTCGGATGCAGAAGAAATACGGCAAGTTTTAGCCACATTTCCATGATCCTAACTGTGTTTGGAAAATTTTTGGTGGTCAGCTTGACCATCAAGCCTGTTAGATATGTTCTATTTGACATTTAGTGTAATGTTGATTTCTGAGTTTGGAAACCCTTTGTTACCTGAAAAGGGTTGAATTAGGCCAGGTTGGATATGGAGGTTGAAACCACATGCTCCTAAGACTGTGAGCTTTGAGAATAGATAATTTTTTAGAAGTTGGAGCAACGTAAACATTATGGATGGTGTGTGGTATTTCTTCTTTTCTCATACCAAGGAAGTGCAGGAGTAGAAGAAACATGGATTTTGAGAGCAGACATACCTAGATTTGCATAGAGTGGCTTTTGATGGGTATGGATTTAATACTTACAATTTTTCTGTGTACCTGGGAAATTTTGTGACATACAGTTGTTTGTCATTTAACTGAGGTAGGAATTTTAGTGGCACCCTGTGAGGCTAATATGCTGGAGTGATTTTTATGAGTGTCCTCACTATCAGCATTTAAGTGAGACCATGTTCTCTACTTATTATTGTTTGTGCAGTACCTTGCAAAGTAATAGGTGGGTGTTTGAGAACAGTTACCAGCTCCTCTCTCCTTCCCTTCCCACCTTCCTGGTAAAGGAAACTCCCAAGATTGATGAGGAACCTAAAGAGGTTTAGGTGATCTTCGTTTTTGTTTTCTAAATGTTTATTCATTTTTGAGAGAGCGTGAGCAGAAGAGGGGCAGAGAGAGAGAGAGAGACAGAGAGACAGGATCCAGAGTGGGCTCTGTGCTGACAGCAGCAAGCCTGATGTGGGGCTTGAACTCATACGAGATCATGACCTGAGCTGAAGTTGGACGTTCAACCAATTGAGCCACCCAGGCGCCCCTGTTGTTGCTTTTTGAACATGGTGATAACTTAAATTTATTTTAATAGGTGAATCTGCCATACTTGCTGTGTAAATGAGGGAAGAATAGAGAGTTGTTTATGTGAGTGAAATCATTGAGGCTCTGAAAGGATCATTAGCGTTTGAAGTTATATGCTGTAATATTATTCTTGAATTTGGGAACTGTGTAAATGTCAGGTTCTAACTCCTCTCGCATGCCAAGTATCTGTGAACTTGGCTCTGTTATCTTTAACATTTTATGAAAAGATCGTCCCAAATATTTGTGTTTATAAAAATGAGGTTGATAATTTACTCCGTAGTTTTTTCTTGTGAAGATAGAATGAAATAATATGCTTAGAACTTCTGGCACAGTGCTAAGCATTCATTTTATTTATGTTTTTCTAGATGGTGTCGGACGGCATGACAGGCAGCAATCCTGTGTCCCCTGCCTCATCCAGTTCCCCAGCCTCTAGTGGGGCAGGTGGCATCTCTCCCCAGCATATAGCTCAAGATTCCTCTCTGGATGGACCTCCAGGGCCCCCAGATGGTGCCACAGTGCCCTTGGAGGGACTCAGCTTACCCCAGGCTGCTGACCTTGCTAACAAAGGCCCAAAGTGGGAGAAGAGCCATGCTGAGATTGCAGAGCAGGCCAAGCATGTATGTATTGGAAATGCCTATGAGAGTTTTTGGGAGTCTTCCTTCTTTAACTCCTCTGTCCCATGGGCCCTTTACATTTCTTTCCTTGTGGATTTAGAGTATAGGCTTTGCCTTAACTTACATGATCTTGAGCAAGTTGTTTGATCTGAACCTAATTTCCTTTTCTATAAAGTAAACATCATG
Source organism: Puma concolor (assembly GCF_028749965.1). NCBI lineage: Eukaryota > Metazoa > Chordata > Mammalia > Carnivora > Felidae > Puma > Puma concolor. The sequence goes on along the minus strand of NC_141682.1, from coordinate 18,559,931 downwards.
TAATAGTTCACGGACTTACGACATCTGTGTTAAAGGAGAAAATACACGTAGAAGTGCTATGTCAAATACAAAGCTCTGAACATTTGCTGGTTTCTGCTTCTCATTTCTGTCCTCTAGCCCCTATTATTTACCCAGCAATAAGTGTAGTCTCTGAACCAGCAGCATCAGCATCACTTGGGAAATTATAGAGATGCAAGTTTCTTGGTACCTCTCTTCTACATATCCATTTAAAGCTTGAGGGGTAGGCTCCAGCAATCTGACTTAAAAAGCACCCCAGATGATTTTGATGCATGCTTAAATTTGAGAGCCATTGGTCTAATACCCAGGTCTTTCTTAATGTTTCCTTCACTGTCAGGCCATTTAGTTCCCTGTCTCGTTTCTGGCTGTGATTTCCTCTGATTTAGTTTTTGTCAGGAGAGGCCAAGCATAATAAAGGCAATTGTCTTGAGTTTTTTTAAGTTACTTCTGTTAAGTAAAAAAAGTTTCAAGTGCTTTCATCGTTTTGCTTATGAAATTTAACCATTACAGAAAGTTAATTTTTTTATCACAAAAACTGTTGTTAATCTTTTAGTATTTTCACAAAAAAGTGTACATGTTATAAAAGTATTTTTCAAAAACAAACAGGATTGTGTATGTGGGGTAGGTAGAAATAGGGTAACCTATTTCTAAGCATGAACATACTCTTGGGCAAGCAGATTTCTACAGTGATGAAGATCCTTTCTATCTAGTCTGTAAGGAAGCATATACTCCTTGCTTCCATGGATTTCATTTTTCTAAGTCTTTCCAATATTCAATTTTTTTTTTTTTTTAACGTTCAGTTTTATTTTTGAGAGTGAGCGGGGCAGGGGCAGAGAGAGAGGGAGACAGAATCAGAAGCAGGCTTCAGATTCCCAGCTGTCAGCACAGAGCCTGATGGGGGGCTTGAATTCACAAACCACGAGATCATGACCTGGGCTAAAGTTGGACGCTTAACCGACGGAGTCACCGAGGTGCCCCATGTCTTTCCTATATTCATGGGGTGTGGAGATTGAGTGAAATAATGGAAAGAATATGAATTCTGGTGTCTAGAGTCATTTAGATGTATTTTGAATTCCCAGCTCTTACCACTTTCTGGTTGTGTGATCTGAAGTAAATTGCTTAATCTCTTTGATTTTTTTTTTTTTTTTTTTAATTCACCTGTGAAGGTTGTAATACCTACCTTGTAGTATTGGTATGTGGACTTAAGACAGACATAAAACACTCAGTTCAGACCGTGCCTGTACGTAATCAGTGCCCAGGAATTCCCCTATGTTCCTGAGGTGGACTTTATGTCCAGTAACTTGATTGACCTAGCTCTTCCTCATTAGGAGGCTGAGATTGAGACTCGGATTGCTGAGCTGCGGAAGGAGGGTTTCTGGTCACTGAAGAGGCTGCCTAAAGTGCCCGAGCCTCCCCGCCCCAAAGGCCACTGGGACTATCTGTGTGAGGAGATGCAATGGCTCTCTGCTGACTTTGCTCAGGAGCGTCGTTGGAAACGGGGTGTGGCCCGTAAGGTATGTCCTCAACTGAGCCTACCTTCCATATTTTTTTTCTAGGTTTCCTTTTCCTTTATACGTGGGTTTGTTGGAAGGCAACCAAACAGAACAGTGTAGGGTGCATATTAATGTCCATAGTCTCAAGAGGCAAGCTCTGACTTCCCAAATGTCTTGGACTTGATTTTTGTTTTTGTTCTTGACGTGAGGAGGGGATAGGAGACTGGCCTTGGAGTTTTCACTCTGGTTCCTCATTCCCACAGGTTGTGCGCATGGTCATCCGGCACCACGAGGAGCAGCGGCAGAAAGAAGAGCGGGCTCGGAGGGAAGAGCAGGCCAAGCTACGCCGAATCGCCTCCACCATGGCCAAGGACGTCAGGCAGTTCTGGAGCAATGTGGAGAAGGTCGGCAGCAGGGATTGGGAAAGGGAAATGCCTTAGGTGTCCTAGGTGGGTAGCATGGTAGCAGGAATGGTCGAAACTTCTCCTTGAGAGAGTGAATATTCTAATTTCAAGCAACTCTAATGACATTTCTGGTTTGTATTGGATGTCTCTAGTGTTGAGTGCCAAGAAGAAAGACAGTGGAAAAATATGGCCCTGCCTTTGGGTAATATTAATAGGACTTTTTGATGCCTCTAGGCCATCTGTCCTTTGCAGGGCATTCAGCATGCTTTTTCTAAACCTCTGCTATTTACCTGCTTAAATGTTTACATCACAGTTTTCAAATTGTTCTTATATATTGTTTGTTGTTTCTTAAGTACTACCAGGTTTCTTTCTGTATTTTAGTTTTGTCTCCTGCCAGCTCCTTAACTTCTCTTTTCCACTTCAATTGTTCTTTTGTTTTGTACATTTCTGGTAATTTACCTATGGTCTTTTTGCTGCCAAGCAATGCCTTTCTTTTCATTTCCACTTAGGGAACACGTACTTAGTCTTTAAGATTCAGCTCCAGATACACTTGTAAATCTTCCCTGCTGCCTGAAGTTAAACTGGTTCTTCTCTTTCTTGTGCTCCCTTTGTGCTTTCGTCAAAAGCACCTTTAGGGTCATTTAGCTATTCCCTCTTGGAAAGCCAGCTCAGGGCCTAGCATAGAGGAGGCTTCCCTAAATATTGGATAAAAGAATACATGAATATTTTAGTGACCGTCCATTTCATGCTGTGGCAGGTGGTGCAATTCAAGCAACAGTCCCGGTTGGAGGAAAAGCGTAAAAAAGCTCTGGACCTGCACCTGGACTTCATTGTGGGGCAAACTGAAAAGTACTCAGACCTTTTGTCTCAGAGCCTCAACCAGCCACTAGCATCCAGCAAAGCTGGCTCTTCCCCTTGCCTTGGCTCTTCCTCAGCTGCCTCTAGTCCTCCACCCCCGGTTTCCAGGCTGGATGATGAAGGTGTGTGTCCTCTTTGGCTCTGTTACTCTTCCTCATGTACCCTTTCCAGAGCTGAAAACCCACCCTGTGGCTTGCAGGGCCCCGTGGACTTTGTGACCTTGTTCTCCTGCTATAGATGGGGACTTCCAACCCCAAGAGGAGGAGGAAGAGGATGATGAGGAGACGATTGAGGTTGAAGAACAACAGGAAGGCAATGATGCAGAGACCCAGAGGCGTGAGATTGAGCTGCTTCGACGTGAGGGAGAATTGCCATTGGAAGAGCTGCTCCGTTCCCTTCCCCCTCAGCTGCTAGGAGGGCCTTCCAGCCCCTCGAGAACCCCCTCATCTCGTGACAGTGACACTCGAGATGGGCCTGAAGAAGGTGGTGAAGAAGAAGAGCCCTCTCAGGTGTTAAAGGTATAGGGAGAATGGGTAGAGGAAGGGCTCAGAGTGGGAGCAGAGGTAGAGGTTCAAGGACTGAGTTCTGGTCTGTAAGATCATTTGTGGTTTTCAGGAGTCCTCCCTGGTTAAGGGCGATTGGCTCTCATTTGGGGATGGATATGGAAGAGCCTGGGTTTGGGGCAAGTTGTATTTTGAGATGGGCATTTCCTAATGCTGTAATGGAAGAGTATACTGTACTCTTTAATTGCCTCACAGTCTTGAAAAGATAACTCTGGTTCTTGCCACTTCTGTGAAATGGTCCTAATACTCCCTATTGGTTTGTAGGTTTGGACCTGGGATGATAATCTTGAAGTCTTTTCTGGACCTAAGCTCTCTCTTTCTCCATATGTGTGAGCGCATGGGGATGGTGTTGGGGGCCTTATCTAGCACTTTCACAGGTCCTCCCCCAGGGCAGTGGGGCCAGGATTTGGTAGCTGGTGCTGAAAGAAAACCCTTGATTGCATCTTTGCCCTGGGACTGTGCCAGTGGCAGCTGTCACTCAGTGGGACAGAGAGACTGTTCTGTGATATCATGTTCAACATTGTACCTTTCTCCTGCTGCTCTAACCTTAGGTCTTCTTCCTTTTTATCTTTTGCCATACAGGTGAAGCCCTCACCCTCTGTCACACGGCGCAACAAACAGCCCTGGCATCCAGATGAGGATGACGAAGAGTTTACTGCCAATGAGGATGAAGGTCAGACTTGTTCTCTTTGTCCTGTTGCCCTTTACTCTTTGAATCGTCTGGACCTACCATTGCATGTTTTCTCTTGTCTTGCACTGGGATTGTGTTCTATGATTCTGTTGCCATTGATTTTGCTTTATTCTCTTTCCTAGCGGAGGATGAAGAGGATACTATAGCAGCTGAGGAGCAGTTGGAAGGGGAGGTGGATCATGCCATGGAACTGAGCGAGTTGGCTCGAGAAGGTGACATTCAGCAGACGTTTACTGAACATCCATTTGGTGTCTCCTCTGTGCAGAGTGCCAGGGATAAAGAGATGAATAAGACACTTTTTATCCCCCTTGGAGGAACTCCAGGTCTAATGACAGAGACAGATGTCAACAAATAATTATAAATAGAATTTGAGGACTGGTTGTGATGAAAGTTTGAACAAAGTGATGTGACAGCTTAGTGGAACTAATGTAAGAAGCTTATTTGACTTGAACCTCAAAGGGAGATTTAGTTTGATATTATCTTTCACAGTGGGAGGCAGCAGCATCCATGGTTCCAGCCCAGGCTGTGGGGCTTGGCTTTAGTAGCTGGTGCTGAAAGTAAACTCTTTCACCTCCCTTCAGACCTGGGCCTAGTAGTGTCTATAGAAACTTAGGTAAAATGATTTGGCACCACTCAGACCTCCCTTTCTCCTTTGCCCCCTTTCCCTTGAAGTTCCCAAAAGCTTATCCTTCGTTTCTTCTCCAGGTGAGCTGTCTATGGAGGAGCTGCTGCAGCAGTATGCAGGAGCCTATGCTTCTGATGCCTCTGCCCCAGGCTCTGGGAGTAGTGAAGAGGAAGATGAAGATGAGGTTGAGGCTAACAGCTCTGACTGTGAACCAGAGGGGGCTACAGAAGCTGAAGAGGTTCCTCAAGAGGATAGTAGCAGTCAATCAGGTGGATGTGTGGTCATGGGCACATCGGAGGGGAGACACTGGAGGAGTAGGTATGGTGATCACTTAGCCTTCGTTTTGTGTTTTAGAATCTGCTGAGGAGCAGAGCGAGGAAGAGGAAGATGAGCATTCAGAAGAGGAAGAAACAAGCGGGAGTTCAGAATCAGAGGAATCTGAGTCTGAGGAATCTGAGGAGTCTCGATCACAGAGCCAAGCAGATGAGGAAGAGGAAGAAGATGATGACTTCGGGGTGGAGTACTTGCTTGCCCGGGATGAAGAGCAGAGCGAGGCAGATGGGGGCAGTGGGCCTCCCACCCCAGGGCCTGCCACTACTCTAGGCCCTAAGAAGGAAATTACTGACATCGCTGCAGCAGCTGAAAGTCTTCAGCCCAAGGGTTATACCTTGGCCACTACGCAGGTATTCCCAGGCCCCAGCTTCTGTTTTCTCTTATCTTGACTTTGCTGTTTCTCAGCGACTGATACCTCATTTCTACCCTGATGCCTCTCTCCCTCCTACCAGGTGAAGACCCCCATTCCCTTGCTCCTGCGGGGCCAGCTCCGAGAGTACCAACACATTGGGCTGGACTGGCTGGTTACTATGTATGAGAAGAAGCTTAATGGTATTCTTGCTGATGAGATGGGGCTAGGCAAGACAATCCAGACCATCTCCCTACTTGCCCACTTGGCCTGTGAAAAAGGTAACAAGGCAGGGCCTTTCGTCTTGGGCTGCTTGGCCAGCTCCCTGCAAAGCTTGTTTAATGGTGACCCTAGCTGCAGGATGGTAAAACACTCACTGTTTTGCTGCTGTCCTAGTAGCTTCATTGATTCTGGTTAGTAACTATAAAGATGTTCGCTTAAGTGCTAGGATTCTTAGGAAGGACCATCAGGACAGAGTGGTCAGGGTTATACCTCAGGAACCAGAACAGAACCCCAAAGTTTGGGGCACCTGGGTGGCTTAGTTGGTTGAGCGTCTGACTTCGACTCAGGTTATGGTCTCGTGGCTTGTGAGCTTGAGCACCATGTCAGGCTGACAGCTCAGAGCCTGGAGCCTGCTTCGGATTCTGTGTCTCCCTCTTTCTCTCTGCTCCTCCCCACTCATGCTCTGTCTCTCTTTCAAAAGTAAACAAACATTAAAAAAGAAACCAAAAACTCCCAAAGTTATATTTCCTTACCATCTTTCATTCTTTTTTTTTTTTTCTTTTCCTGCTTAAAATCTTTCTAAGTTTATTTTATTTTTTTAACTGGAGGTGTAATTGACATACAACATTATGTTTCGGGTATACAACATGATTTTTTGATACTGGTGTGCATTGTGAAGTGATTAGTACAGTAAGTCTCGTTAACATCCACCACCACACGTAGTTAACAAAAATTTTTTTGTGTGTGATGAGAACTTTAAGATTTATCCTCTTAGCAACTTTGAAATATGCGATCCAGTATTATTAACTATAGTCACCATGCTGTACATCTCTCATTCTTTTGCTAAACAGGTAACTGGGGTCCCCATTTGATCATTGTCCCCACCAGTGTGATGCTGAACTGGGAGATGGAGCTGAAACGGTGGTGCCCCAGCTTTAAAATCCTCACTTATTATGGAGCCCAGAAGGAGAGGAAGCTCAAGCGGCAGGTTTGCCCCTCCATGTGATCACTTCCCCCTGAATGATTGCTCTTTTACTCTTAGGCCCTTTCCTCAGAGGAGCTTTTCCCCCTACCCTTTCTGTTGCTCCCTTCTGCTTCTGGGACTTTGTCTTTCTCTCAGTCTGATTTATGTTCCTTGAGGACCTTAGCATATCTTCCCTTTCTCCTTTCTTTTCTTTTCACCCCACTATCTGGTGCTTTCTCCTAATACCTTAGGGCTGGACCAAGCCCAATGCCTTCCATGTGTGTATCACGTCTTACAAGCTGGTGCTGCAGGACCACCAGGCCTTCCGCCGCAAGAACTGGCGGTATCTCATTCTGGATGAGGCTCAGAACATCAAGAACTTCAAGTCGCAGCGTTGGCAGTCATTGCTCAACTTCAACAGGTAGAGATGGAAATGGGGGTTTGTAGGAGGGTTGACTTGACCTGAAGGGTGGGATGCTTGGAAGGTTGGGACCTTGCTGACCATTTTCCCTCTAATTTCCTCTGTTTCTTTGCAGCCAGAGACGCCTACTCCTCACAGGAACTCCCTTGCAGAACAGCCTCATGGAGCTGTGGTCTTTGATGCACTTTTTGATGCCCCATGTCTTCCAGTCTCATCGCGAGTTTAAAGAATGGTTCTCTAACCCCCTAACTGGCATGATTGAGGGCAGCCAAGAGTACAATGAAGGTCTAGTCAAACGTCTCCACAAGGTAGGGCCTATAACAGTTTGTCAGGGGTATTGGGAATAATGAACGAAGGGCAATACCTAGAAAACCTTTATGGAGAGAAAGTCAGTGCTGGGCTAAATTCACTGTTGTCAAGTGACTAACCCAATGCCAAATTGAGTGGCCTCATTTTAGTCATCATTTTACCTGTTTTTTCCTAATGGTGACGTTTCTGTCTTTATTCTCTGAGTAGAATGACACTGCTGATCAGTCTTGCTTAGATTTTTTCCTTGCTGGGCTTTCTTCAGCTTTCATCGGGATCTCTTTTTTCTTTGTTTTTGTTTGTTTTCTTTTTTTCTTTTGTCTTCTCTGGCTCCTCTTCCTTTGTCCAGCTTTTAATATTCTCAATATTGTCTCAATAACATCTCAATATTCTTATTTTTATTTTTTTCTCAATTGACATATCTTAAGGCCTAAAGATCCTCCATGTATTTTTATTCTCGTGACTCTCTATACCAGTCAACTTGTATTTAAATTTGACTTGATTTCTTTAATTGAAAGTTTCTCTTGAACTCATTCTGTTCTAAGTCAAACAATTCAAGTCTTATAACCTACTATATCTACTCCATGTTGTTCAATCATACCATCATTTTCGTAAATTAAACTAGAAACCAAAAGGTTGTTTTTAGTTATATCTCTTTCCTTCATTTTATTCCTATTTTTTATTTCTTCCATAGCAATTTAAAGACTATGTCCTAGGGCTCCTGGTGGCTCAGTTGGTTGGGTGTCCGACTTTGGCTCAGGTCATGGTCTTGTGGTTCATGGGTTTGAGCCCCACATCGGGCTTCATGCTGGTGATGCAGAGCCTGCTTGGGATTCTCTCTCTCTCTCCCTCTCTCTGTACCTTCTCCACACTCCCTTTTTTGAAAATAAATAAATGAACATTAAAAAAATTTTTTAAAAAAAGAATAAATACACATAAAGACAATGTTCTCTCCAGTTTTACCTCTTGGGATTTTCAGATTTGTTTTTTGTTTTCTATGGTGTAGTCACTGCCACAATTTTTGTTTTCAGCTTCTCTCCTGGATTTACTTTCATAATATTGCAGATTTATAGTTACTCCTTGAAGTGTAATTTGAGCCATCCTTCTTGCAGAGTTAGTTGCTCTGCCCTCATTGTTTTTGTAATAATTTTTTTTTTAATTTTTTTTAATGTTTATTTATTTTTGAGACAGAGAGAGACAGAGTAGGAACGGGGGAGGGTCAGAGAGTGAGGGAAACACAGAATCTGAAACAGGCTCCAGGCTCTGAGCTGTCAGCACAGAGCCTGACGCGGGGCTCGAACTCACGGACTGTGAGATCACGACCTGAGCTGAAGTCGGACGCTTAACCGACTGAGCCACCCAGGCGCCCCTGTAATAATTTTTTTAAGGTTAGTGTCGTCATCATCATCTTTATGCATATCTCCTTCAACAGGTAGTAAAGTCCTGGGAAGAGGGCTTACTTTTGACTCATCTTTGTGTGATTGGTTCCTGGCATGCTTCATGGCTTCATGAGTGTTTACTGAAGGGTTAAGCCAGTGCTCTGCTGGTCATCAGGCCAAGACCCAGCTAGAGGGGCTGGGTTGGGGCTCAGTGCCCATTTTTCTCCTGTCAGCCACCTGCTTATTTGCTTTTAGGTTTTGCGGCCTTTTTTGCTGCGCCGAGTTAAGGTGGATGTTGAGAAGCAGATGCCTAAAAAATATGAGCATGTTATCCGCTGCCGGCTCTCCAAGCGCCAACGATGTCTCTATGATGACTTCATGGCACAGACCACGTAAGGGAGGACAGAGGGTGGGCCCTGTGATGCTGTGTTAGAACAGATGTGACTGTCAGGGTGCTTCATGTATTTTTTTCCTCTCTCCCAGAACTAAGGAGACACTAGCCACAGGCCATTTCATGAGTGTCATCAACATTTTGATGCAGCTGCGAAAAGTCTGCAATCATCCAAACCTGTTTGACCCTCGACCTGTTACCTCCCCCTTCATCACCCCAGGAATCTGCTTCAGCACCGCCTCTCTGGTGCTAAGGGCCACTGATGTCCATCCCCTCCAGGTAAGTAGTTGCTCCCAAGATAATTGGCCCTATTCCAATCCTGCATCTTTTTCTTTAGGCTGCCGTCCGATCTTTTGCATCCTTACCTCCCTGTAATCTCAGCACTATTCCCTCAGTTTCATTGTTTTCTAGCTGTGTGATTTTTGGGCAAGCTAATTATTAATCTCTAACCCTAAGTTTGCTTGCCCTTGAAAGTACTGATTACAAGGTCTATTATCTGTGGTATGTTTGTGAAAATTGTGTTAATGTTTTTGGAAGTGCCTAGCATATTACTAATACTTACAATGTTTTGTTTTCCTGTTCCTTTCCCTCTTTTTGGTTGCTTCCCCCCCAACATTTGGTTTTGTTACGGTAAAATACACAACAGGTTTTACCATTTTACCCATTTTTAAGCATATGGTTAGTGGCATGAATACATTCACATTATCAGCTACTGCCACCATCCAACTTCAACACTTTTTTGATCTTTCCAGATTGAAACACCATACACACTAATAGTAACTCTGTATTTTCCCCTTTCCTCCAGCCCTTGGCAGCCACCATTGTACTTTGTAGAAGTTTGACTATTAAATAGAATCATATAGTATTTGTTCTTTTGTGACTGGCTTATTTCTTTTAGCAAAATGTCTTTCAGGTCCATTCACATCGTAGTATGTGTCAGAATTTGCTTCTTTGTTTAAGTTGGATAATTCTGTTCTGTATCTTTGTGTATCTATGTGTAGTCACACATATGTGTGTGTATATATATTGCATTTTGTTTATTTATGTGTTTATTCATCAAGGGACAGCTGGGTTATTTTCATCTTCTCATTATTACAAATAATGTTACTGTGAACGTGGGTGTACAAATATCAGTGTGAGTCCCTACTTTCAATTCTTTTGGGTACATACCCAGACATTGAATTGCTGGATCATATGGTAGTTTTATTTTTAATGTTTTGAGGAATTTCCATAGTGTTTTCCATAGCGCTTTCTCCATTTCACATTCCCACCAGCAGTACACAAAGGTTCTAATTTATCAACATCATTGCCAGCACCTTTTATTTTCTGTTTTATTATAATAGCTATCTTTTTAATGGGTGTGAGGTGAGGGTACCTCCTTGTGGTTTTGATTTGCATTTCCCAATGATTAGTGATGTTGAGCATCTTTTCATGTACTTACTGTATATTTCCTTTGGAGAAAGGTCTACCCAAGATATTTGCCAATTTTTTAATTGGGCAATTTTTAAATTACACTTAGTTGAGTTGTAGGAGTTCTTTATATGTTCTGGATATTAACCCCTTATGAGGTACATGATTTGCAAATATTTTGTCCCATGCTATGGCTCGTCTTTTCACTCTGTCAATAGGATCCTTTGATGCAGTGCAGTTTATCAGTTTTTTTTTCTTTTGTTGCCTGTGCTATTGGTGTCATATCCAAGAAATCATTGCCATATTGGTCCCTTTGACACCATGCTTTTGTGTTCCTTCTTGTACCAGCGGATAGACATGGGTCGGTTTGATCTTATTGGCCTGGAGGGTCGTGTCTCTAGATATGAGGCTGACACATTTCTACCCCGGCACCGCCTCTCCCGCCGGGTACTGCTAGAGGTGGCTACTGCTCCTGACCCCCCACCCCGGCCCAAACCAGTCAAGATGAAGGTCAACAGGTACCAGGGCTGAGGGATAAAGGGATGGGTTCCTAGAAAAAGTGGCTAAAGCTGGCTGGGGGCAGAAATTGGGGTGGAAAGGAGAGAGTTGGAGGCTAGGCTGGAATGTTTATGTGGGATTGATGCAAAATACTGTGAAGGATTTGGGGGAGAGAATAACTAGAAGAGGGAACTGGGAGGGGCCCTCATGTTTGTCACTGATCTTTCTCCATTTCTTTGCTTGGTGCTTTTCAGTCATCTCAAGTTTCTTTCCCTTTTTCTCCTTTGTGTCCTTTCCCTTTACCCCCTTTGCTTTTGTTACCTTGTCATATATTTCTGCCTCATTTTCCTTGTTCCTTTTTTTTCCCCTATACCTTATTCTCCTTCTCTCCCTACCAACCTTCTTCTTTTTGTCCTCATAGGATGCTGCAGCCAGTGCCCAAGCAAGAAGGCCGGACAGTGGTGGTGGTCAATAGCCCACGGACCCCCCTGGGCCCTGTCCCGGTCCGACCCCCTCCAGGCCCTGAGCTCTCCACCCAGCCCCCACCTGGCCCAACCCCCCCAGTGCTGCCAGCACCACTGATGGTGTCAGCCTCGCCTGTTGGGCCCCCACTTATTCCGACATCGCGGCCTCCTGGCCCCGTTGTGTTGCCTCCACTGCAGCCAAACAGTGCGCCTCTGCCCCAGGGTGAGTTACCAGGGGGCTAAGATGCTGGGGAGTACCTCATGTATATTATTCAGATTGGGGAAGAAATAATGAAATTGGGAGTGATGAGGAAGCTGGATTGGAGATAGGTGTGCTGTTTGATGGGTTGGCAGCGTGCATGGAGGCTTTTGGGAGCAGGCTAAGGCTCTAGTTAGGGTATATCTGACAGGTGTTTGCTTTGTGTCTACAGTGTTGCCATCCCCCCTGGGGGTCCTGAGTGGGACCTCAAGGCCTCCTACACCAACCCTGTCCCTAAAGCCAGCCCCACCTGCTCCTGTTCGCCTAAGCCCTGCCCCACCTCCAGGCTCATCCAGCCTGTTGAAGCCTCTGACAGTGCCACCGGGCTACACTTTCCCTTCTGCCGCCACCACCACCTCTACCGCCACAGCCGCTGCTCCCACCACGGCAGTGCCGACTACTACTCCTGCGCCACAGCGCCTCATCCTGTCTCCTGATATGCAAGCTCGCCTGCCCTGTAAGTTCTCAGGAGTCTGTGAGTGAAAGACTTGAGATGGCAGGAAGGTTTATGTGCCACAGGGTTGGAGAAAAGCCAGGAAATGTGAAAGAAAATTTTAGGTAGCTAATGTACATAAAGCATTTTGTCATATGCTGGAAATTCATAATCAAGTAAGAGCTGTCGAGTCCTGAGGCTGATAAGGGAGATGACACAGAGATGTGTAAATTGTGATAAACCTAGCAGCAGAAAGTTATTTGAGGTAAAAGAGCAGCACAGAGTTGGGAGTGGTGATAAACTCAGCATGGTGGCAGACCATTAGAGGACGTAAAGGAGATTGCTAGGCAAACAAGTGGGATTGGAAGGAGTAGCACATCAAAGGCTGAGTTTGTTGGAACCTGATAAATTGAGGGGGAGGATTGGAGGAATTGGAGGCTTGTGCCTCATCAGGTGAAGGAGCATTAGGATGACCCTTGTTTACATTAGACTCTTTCTTTGTTCCTAGCAGGTGAAGTGGTCAGCATCGGGCAGTTGGCCTCACTGGCACAGCGTCCAGTGGCTAGTGCAGGGGGAAGCAAACCTCTCACCTTCCAGATCCAGGGCAACAAGCTGACTTTGACTGGTGCGCAGGTGCGCCAGCTTGCTGTGGGGCAGCCCCGCCCGCTGCAAAGTAGGTAAAACCCACCCCCTGTCCTGCCTTTTTTCTCCACTTCCTTGTCTCTGTTTTTGTTGCTCTTTTCAAACGTCAGCCTTTATGTTTCTTTCCCTAGCTTTTGGTGGGTGGGGCCCAGGGGAATGTTTGGAAGGGGTCTTTTGAAAAAGGGATGAGGTCATTCTAGAGAAGTTATCCCCTCTCTGTTTTTTCCTTTTCCTCTTGCCCTTGCCTCTACCCTCCTCAGGCTGATAGCTGCTTCTCTTTCTTTCTCTCTTCCCTTAACCCAGGGAATGTGGTGCACCTGGTGTCAGCAGGGGGGCAGCACCACCTCATCAGCCAGCCTGCCCATGTGGCTCTCATCCAGGCCGTGGCCCCGACCCCTGGCCCCACCCCTGTCTCTGTGCTGCCTTCTTCGACCCCCAGCACCACCCTTGCCCCCACTGGCCTCAGCCTTCCGCTTGCTGCTAACCAGGGTGAGGCGCCTGGCCTTCCTATTTACTTAGCCCTTGCTGGCCTTGGTCTTTTCAGGCATGCCCTGGGCTACTGTCTGTCCAGCCTTCCCTCAATGTTGTTTTCCCTTGTCAGTATCTCCAGTATCTGTCTGCTGCCCTCTCCTGCCCCTGGACTTCTTCCATCCTTTGGGTCTCTTGTTTCTTTTCTACCTTCCCCTCAATGTAGCTTCCTCTTGCAGTGCCACCAACCATGGTGAATAATACAGGCGTGGTGAAGATTGTAGTGAGACAGGCCCCTCGGGATGGACTGACTCCTGTTCCTCCGTTGGCCCCAGCACCCCGGCCTCCAAGCTCTGGGCTTCCAGCTGTGTTGACTCCACGCCCCACGTTAACCCCTGGCCGGCTACCCACACCTACCCTGGGTACTGCCCGAGCCCCCATTCCCACGTCCACTCTGGTGAGGCCCCTTCTCAAGCTGGTCCACAGTCCTTCGCCTGAAGTCAGTGGTGAGTCCAGGTGGCTTAAGAGCAGATGTTTTTGCCAGGAATGGAGATAGGGTGGCCCCGAGCGGTTTCTTAGTCACAACAGATTCCTTGTTTAACAGCATACTGACTTGCTTTGTAGTAGGCCCCAGAACTAGGTTGCTGAGCCCTTGCCTTATTTTAGAATTTACTTCTTAGAACATTGGAGGGAAAGGAAATGTTAAATTGTCAGATTCCTTGAATCTTTGACTTCATGGTGTGGGAGTGAATGTTTTCTGGGAAACATGTGAAGTGTGGGGGTAAGGGAAAAGATAATAGGGCAAGAAAAGAATTCTGGGGCTAACTCATGCTCTGTCTCCACAGCTTCAGCACCCGGAGCTGCTCCCTTGACCATCTCTTCTCCTCTCCCCGTGCAGTCCCCACTCCCTGGGCCAGCTTCTCCAATGCCGGTTCCCAATTCCTCTCCCCTTGCTAGTCCTGTGTCCTCTACGGTCTCCATCCCAGTGTCATCTTCACTTCCCATCTCTGTGTCTACCACGCCTCCTGCCCCGGCCTCAGCTCCACTCACCATCCCCATTTCGGCCTCCTTGCCTGTTTCGGCCTCTGGCCCGGCTCTGTTGACCAATGTGACTCCAACACTGGCACCTGTTGTCTCAGCGACTCCTGGACCTCCCTCTTTGGCACCAGCTGGGGCTTCCCCATCAGCGTCAGCTTTGACTCTGGGTTTGGCCACGACTCCATCCCTGTCTTCATCTCAGGCAACTGGTCACCCTCTGTTGTTGGCTCCAGCCTCTTCACATGTTCCAGGGTTGAACTCAGCCATGGCCCCAGCATGTTCACCTGTATTGGTACCAGCTTCTGCTCTGGCCAGCCCTTTTCCGGCAGCACCAAATCCAGCTCCAGCTCAGGCTTCCCTTCTGGCTCCAGCACCTTCTGCATCTCAGGCTCTAGCCACCTCTCTGGCTCCCATGGTGGCTCCACAGACAGCAATCCTGGCTCCTTCTCCAGCTCCTTCTCTGGCTCCTCTTCCAGTCCTGGCCCCATCGCCAGGTCCTGCTCCTGTCCTGGCTCCATCACAGACTCCGGTTCCAGTTCTAGCTTCTTCATCTACTCCAGGAACTCCTTTAGCTTCAGCTTCTTCACTGGTGCCAGCCCCAGCTCCTGTGTTGGCTCCATCATCAACTCAGACTATGGTACCAGCCCCTGTTCCGTCACCTCTCCCAAGCCCGGCTTCTACACAGACACTGGCCTTAGCCCCAACTTTAGCATCCACCCTTGGGGGCTCATCTCCATCTCAGACCCTCTCTTTGGGAATGGGGAACCCTCAGGGGCCTTTTCCAGCTCAGACATTGTCATTGACTCCAGCGTCATCCCTAGTACCAACTCCAGCCCAGACACTGTCTTTGGCACCAGGACCACCACTGGGTCCATCTCAGACGCTGTCTCTGGCTCCCCCTTTGACGCCAGTTTCTCCAGTGGGCCCAGCCCCAGCTCACACGCTGACTTTGGCTCCGGTATCGTCATCTGCTTCACTCCTAACCCCATCTTCAGTGCAAACATTGACCTTGAGCCCTGCCCCAGTTCCGGTGCCCACCTTGGGTCCAGCTGCAGCCCAGACTCTGGCGTTGGCCCCAGTCTCAACACAGGCCCCAGCTTCCCAGGCATCTTCCCTTGTGGTTTCGGCATCTGGCGCTGCTCCCTTGCCTGTCACCATGGTATCCCGGCTGCCTGTTCCCAAGGATGAGCCTGAGACACTGACGTTGCGCCCTGGTCCCCCCAGCCCTCCTTCCACTGCTACCTCGTTCAGTGGTC
This sequence comes from Puma concolor, assembly GCF_028749965.1. Classification (NCBI taxonomy): domain Eukaryota; kingdom Metazoa; phylum Chordata; class Mammalia; order Carnivora; family Felidae; genus Puma; species Puma concolor. Next base: position 18,544,446 of record NC_141682.1, on the reverse strand, counting down.
CCCGGCCTCGACGCCAACCCCCACCACCACCTCGTTCCCCTTTCTATCTGGTAAGTTTTATTGCCTCAAAGGAGAGGGAAGGCAGTTGGGTTTCTTTGGAGTGTTGGTAGAGCGGATGGAATAGAATAATGTCATTTTTATCTTGGTAAATTACAAAGCCTAGTTTTGTAAACCTGATGCTTGAGTGTGCGGTTGGACAAGTCCCTGGGCCTGTACTCTTATCTGTATAATGGGAATAATAATCCATATTCTGGCATGGTGGCTCAGTTGGTTAAGCGTCTGACTTTGGTTCAGGTCATGATCTCACCATTTGTGGAGTCAGGCCCCACATCGGGCTCTGTGCTGACAGCTCAGAGCCTGGAGCCTGCTTCGGATTCTATGTCTCCCTCCGCCCCTCCCCTGCTTGCACTCTTGTCTCTCTCTCAAAAATAAACATTTAAAAAATAATAATCCATATTCTGCCTTTCTCAGAGGGCTACCTGAGGACCTAATGTGCCTTTATTTATTTATTTTAAATACTTTTAAAATTTGTATTTATTTTGAGAGAGAGATAGCATGTGCACAAGGGAGGCAGAGAGAGAGGGAGAGAGAGAATCCCAAGCAGGCTCTATGCTGTCAGTACAAAGCCTGATGTGGGGCCTGAACTCAAAAACCATGAGATCATGACCTGAGCCAGAATCAAGAGTCAGATCCCCAACCAACTGAGCCACCCAGGTGCCTCCCTAATGTGCTTTTACAACTATGAATTACTGATATGTTCAAGGCTGTCTTGTTATTATTGGGCTTTTTGGTACTTGCTCACTGTCGAGTTAGTGTTGGCATCTAATTGCCCCATCTTGTAGATGAAGAAACTAGCCCACTATATGATGTTATAAATTATAAAGGTTACATGAGTTGTGAAAACTCAGATGTGCTGACTCTGTTGCTTTCTCCTTTCCACACAGGAGGCATTCCCCAGAGATAGACTTTTTTTGGTTGCTAGAACCATTGTGTTTATTAAGTATTTGAATTTCTGAGGGAAGTCATGGAATACAGTTCCCTAAAGATGATCCTCTGAGTGATGGTCATGTTTTTTGTTTTTTTTTTTTAAACCTTCACGGCTGTTCCCTGTCCTTTCATGAGCTTTGTGATAGCTGTTTTTTTTCCTGTCATATGTATGGTTCCGTATATGTTTGGTTAAGTTCAGCTTACGGTTCAAATGAGAGTAAATAACACAGGAACTAACAGGAAAAAAGATCTAAAAAATCGTTCCAGGCCTTCTTTGTCTTTTTCTTCTTTTCTTCCCCTTTTTTTTGTTTTCTTTTTTTTAAGTTTATTTATTTTGAGAGAGATGGAGTAGGGAGGGACCGAGGGAGGGGTAGAGAGAGAATCGCAAGCAGGTTCTGCGCTGTCAGTGCAGAGCCCGCTGGAGGGCTCGAACTCACAAATTGTGAGATGATGACCTGAGCTGAAATCAAGAGTCAGAGGCTTAACCAACTCAGCCACCCAGGTGCCCCTCCCTTTATTTTCAGAGCTGCTTCTTATTCTTTGCCTTAGCCCCAGTCGCCCACTCCATCAGTGCCACTGACTCCACCTTTCATCTTTTTCTAATGCTGTCAGGTTGGTCTGGCTTGTTCAAAGTAGAAGAGAGCTAGATTCTTGCCCAAGGATGGTAACCCTATGGTCTATGTTAAATTTTGTTTGCTCTGCAAGTAGGTAGAAACTTCTTAACGGTTTTTTTCTTTAAGCAGCTTGAGATAAAGATTACATACCATACAACTAATCCACGTAAAGTGTACAGTCTAGTGGCTTTTAGTATATTCACATACGTGCAACCATCATTGCAGTCAACTATAAAACATTTGCATGTTCCTAAAAAGAAACCCCACACCCTTAGCCATCATCTTCCAGCCATTCTCTCCTAACCTTTGGCAACCATTACTTTCTGTCTCTTTAGATTTGCCTGTGGAGTCGTATGGTGTATGGTCTTTTGTGACTAGCTTTTTTCATTTAGCTTAGGGTTTTTGGGGTTCATCCACATTGTAGCATACGTTGGTACTTCCTTTTTTTGTTGTTGAATAATATTCCATTGTGTGGATATACATTTAATATGTCTATTCATCAATTGATGGGGTCGCTTGGATTATTTTTACATTTTGGCTCTTATGAATAATACTGCTATGAACATTCATGTGTAAGATTTTGTGTCTTTCATATGCTTTTAGTTCTATTGGATGTATGCCAGGAACAGAATTGCTGGGTCAGATAGTAACTGTGTTTAACTGTTTGAGGACTACCAAACTGTTTTTCAAAGCAGCTGTACCACTTTACATTCCCACTGGCAGGATATAAGGGTTTCAAGTTCCCCACATTTTTGCCAACGTAGCTATCCTAGTGGATGTGAAGTGGTATCTTGTGGTTTTGATTTGTGTTTTCTTTCTTTAAAAAAAAAAAAAAATTTTTTTTTAACATTTATTTATTTTTGAGAGACAGAGAGAGACAGCATGAGCAGGAGAGGAGCAGAGAGAGAGGGAGACAGAATCTGAAGCAGGCTCCAGGCTCCAAGCTGTCAGCACAGAGCCCGGCATGGGGCTCAAACTCACAAATTGCAAGATCATGGCCTAGGCTGAAGTTGGATGCTTAACCAACTGAGCCATCCAGGCACCCCTTTGATTTGTGTTTTCTTAATCGCTATCGCTAATGATGTTGAGCATCTTTTCAGTGGTTGGCCCTTGTGTATCTTCTTTGAAGAAATGTTAGATATTCAGATCCTTTGCATTATTTTTAATTTTTTTTAATGTTTATTTTTGAGGGAGAGAATGCAAACAAGAAAGAGGCAGAGAGAGGGGAAGACACAATTTGAAGCAGTCTCCAGGCTCTGAGCTGTCAGCATAGAGCCTGATGCAGGGCTCGAACTCATGAACTGTGAGATCATGACTGAGCCAAAGTTAAGCCAAAGAATGCTTAACCAACTGAGCCACCCAGGCACCCCTGATTTTTATTTTTTAAATTTTTATAATTTTTTTGAATTACTTTTTTTTTTTTTTTTTTTTTTAAGTAATGTCTATAGTCAATGTGGTTTTGAACTCAAGACCCTGAGACCAAGTGTCACATGCCCTACTGACTGAGCCAGCCAGGCACCCCTGACCTTTTTAATTGGGTTATTTTATTTTATTTGAAAGAATTCTTTATATATTCTGAATACAAATAGCTTCTCAGAAATATGATTTGCAAATTTTTTCTTCTTTGCTACTACTCTTGAGACCCTGGCCTGTTCTGCTATGATGCTTTCCTTTTTCACTTTGATCACCAGGAGCCAAGAGGTCAAGTTTAAAGGGAATAGTCAAGAAGGGAAATTTGGGACACTACTTTTATTCAGGACTGTCTGCTAGGATCCAGCCTCCTTCATCTGTTCATTCTAATAACAACTATTTATTGACAGCCTACTAGGTGCCAGATAACAGCTAGATAGTGGGTGAGAATAGCAAAATCAAATATGTTTTGTGTTAATATGGGGCTACAGTTTCGTGGATAGAAAACATTAATCAAAGAATCATACAAATGTGGTAAGTGCTGCAGAAAAGAGTTCTGTCACAACCTGTGAAACCGAAAACGCTAGTGATGGGGAAGAACTGGATCAAAGTTCTATAGATTCCTATCTGCCAGGGCACTCCCCTTTTCTCTCTTAGGGTGATGATACCTAGATGTCTGATTAGCTGTTGCCATCCTACCCCATTCCAGTCTGGCCCTTGGCAGAAACTTGCCATGGATTTGATTAGCCCCTCTGTGTCCTGGTCAGGAATTTGAGGAAGGCTTTTAATAATTGTTTTGGATCCACTTCAAGGAAGTAAATTAACTTGAGTGTTGCAGAGTTATTTAAGAAAATTCCCAGAAATCCTCTATTTTATAAGCTTGTTGGATATGCAGGTCTTAATTTTAAATATTCAGGCATTCTGCTTTGGTAGCATACAAGGGAAGATCAGTTTTTTCTTGCAGAGAAGTTACTTCATTTAACCTTATGAGAGGTATAACATTCATTATTGACAACTTGGAAAACCACTAAAAACATAACGTAATTTTGAGTCTTACAGTTTACATCAGTTATGGTTAATTCGGGGAGGAATGGTCAGGTTTTCTGTGAGGATACTGATTACTTTTTCTGTGTGTGTGTGTGTGTGTGTGTGTGTGTGTGTGTGTGTGTGTGTGTGTATTTTTCCTCATCCCAGGACTCTCTGGAGGAAAAGCGGAAGCGGCAGCGGTCTGAACGCCTGGAACGGATTTTCCAACTTAGTGAGGCTCATGGGGCCCTGGCACCTGTGTATGGGACTGAAGTCCTGGATTTCTGTACCCTGCCCCAACCTGTCGCCAGCCCCATCGGCCCTCGTTCTCCTGGCCCCAGCCACCCCACCTTTTGGACTTATACCGAGGCTGCCCGCCAGGCTGTACTGTTTCCCCAGCAACGACTAGACCAGCTGTCAGAAATCATTGAGAGGTTGGCAGGGCTAAGTGTTAATGGGAAGCGGGTCTTGGGGCCTCCGAGTGGATGTAGTGGTTAGGGCTGGTGAAGGTGCACTTCTGGGGCCTTTCAGAATTCCACCTTTTATACTGCTTACCTTCTTTCTTCACAGGTTCATCTTTGTCATGCCTCCTGTGGAGGCACCTCCCCCTTCCCTGCATGCCTGCCACCCACCTCCTTGGCTGGCCCCACGTCAGGCAGCCTTCCAGGAGCAGTTGGCCTGTGAGCTCTGGCCCCGGGCTCGCCCCTTGCACCGTATTGTGTGTAACATGCGCACCCAGTTCCCTGACTTGAGGCTCATCCAGTATGATTGTGGTAAGTTCATTGTCCAGTGAGGATCCCTTGACCTCTTCCCCTCTTTTAGTAGCGATACTGCTACTTCAGAGAGCTGCTGTACATGAGGTCTTTGTGAATTTCATTAAACATTAGACAGTTGTTCAGGTTATGCTTATAGGCAAGACAGAGAAATGTAGGCCTTTATGCTATATTCTTGGCATTTGTGCATTTGATGAAAGTTGAAAATGTGTGCTAACTCATTTATTCATTGATTCAGTGATTGTGAATATCTGTTGTATTTTGCTAACCATTTGGGATACAGTGACAGATAAGATAGTACAACAGAGTTTTCAGATTCGTGGGGAAAGGTGTGTGGTGGTACAAGACTGCATGGTAACCAGTTTTTCTTTTGGGAAAACACAAGGAACTTTTTTCTTGGTTTTGGTTAGGATGCATTTGACTGCAAGTAAGAGAAAACCGACCAATAGTGGCTTAAACCACAAGAACATTTAGTGTTTACTTAATGAGAAATTCTGAGAATAGTGGTTTATGACTGGCTCAGCTTACTGGTGTTTTCATGGACCCAGGAACCTTCTGGTCTTTCTCCATTGCTTATCATCCTTAGCTTTTATCTTTGTAGTCTCATGTTTATTTCTTAATGGTCTTACCATGGCTGCCATAACTCCAGGGAGCACAGCAATGCTTTGAGCAAGAAGCAGGGGTTGAGACAAAGACTCTAAGCAAGTTTCTCTTTTTTGGGGGGGTGGAGGGCCGAGTTCTCCCCGCTGACTGTGCTTCACAACTCATTGGTTTGAATTGGGCCATTTGCCCATCCCTAGATTAATCACTAAAAAAAGGGAAATGGCAAAGAGGAACTGTGGCTCATTTAGACCAATCATGATTTATCTTTTAGGATTGGTTGGGGCTCTCTGGGATCAAGGGCTCTCTGCCAGGTGTCCACAGTGTTAAATCAGGTTCTGTTAAGCAAGAATGTCTTTTGGACACAGGAGTGAATTGTTTCTGCCACAACGCTGCAGAGATATTTCTTTCTTTTAAAAAAAAATGTTCATTGGGGCGCCTGGGTGGTTCAGTTGGTTAAGCATCTGACTTCAGCTCAGGTCATGATCTCATGGTTTGTGAGTTCGAGCCCTGCTCTGGGCTCTGTGCTGACAGCTTGGATCTTGGAGCCTGCTTCAGATTCTGTGTCTCCCTCTCTGCCCCTCCCCTGCTCATTCTCTCCCTCTCCCTCTCCCTCTCCCTCTCCCTCTCCCTCTCCCTCTCCCTCTCCCTCTCCCTCTCCCTCTCCCTCTCCCTCTCCCTCTCTTCCTCTCCCTCTCTTCCTCTCTCCCTCTCTCCCTCTCTCCCTCTATCTCTCTCTCTCAAAAATGAATAAAAGTGTTTATTCACTTTTGAGAGCACAAGCAGGGGGAGAGAGAGAGAGAGGAGAGAAAGAGAATCCCCAGCGGACTCCTCGCTGTCAGTGCAGAGCTCCACAAAATGTGAGATCACAACCTGAGCCAAATCAAGAGTTGGACGCTTAACGGACTTGAGCCACCCAGGCGCCCCTTAATATTCCTGTAGTAACGTTTTTTGGGAATTTCTTAAATGCTTTAGAACATCAGACAACAAAATTTTTATCAATGTGTACTCAAACATTTTATTTTTTTAATATTAAAAAATTATTTTTAATGTGTATTTTTGAGAGTGGGAGAGACCGAGCATGAGTGGGGGAGGGACAGAGAGAGAGAGAGGGAGACACAGACTTGGAAGCAGGTTCCAGGCTCTGAGCTGTCATCACAGAGCCTGACGTGGGGCTCAAACTCACAGACTATGAGATCATGATCTGAATTTAAGACGGGTGCTTAACTGACTGAGCCACCCAGGCGCCCTTCGATAAATATTTTAGTAAAAAAAATAATTTTGTAACGTATGAACCGATTTAGAGTAGATCAATTGAAAGTCTATTAAAAGCATTCAAAATGATTAATCAGAAATGTTATAGAAGTTAACTTTTATGTTTGATGGGAGGTTTAACTAGATAACCTCATAAGATCCTCTCTCCCTGGTTCTGATCTCAGTGCTCTTCAATTCCTGTATGTTAGCCATGACTGCCAGCTGGTGTTGTTGACATTTGTCCTATAAATCTATCTGTTTCAGCTGGCATAATTCATTGTAGTACCTAAGGATTGTAGTACCACCATTGAGGATTGCTTTTTTTCCCCCATGGGTCTGTATGTTATCCTACCTCTGGTTAGACCCAGAGAAATTAGATCCAAGAAAAGAGCAGACTAAAGAGGGGACTCCTTAAGGGAAGAAAATAAAGTTAAATTTTTGATCTCCTAGGCTAATTGAAACCCTGGCCTAAAGCTTTTATTATCTTTCAACTACAACCTTTCAGTACTAAGTGTTCTCCCTATTCCAGCTTATAGCAAATTCCCTGTACCCGTTCATATTTCTTTAGGGAAGTTGCAAACATTGGCAGTGCTGTTGCGACAGCTCAAGGCAGAGGGCCACCGGGTGCTCATATTCACCCAGATGACTCGAATGCTGGATGTATTGGAACAGTTTCTTACCTACCACGGCCACCTCTACTTGCGTCTGGATGGGTCTACTAGAGTTGAACAGAGACAGGTAACCCAGGCATCTGTAGCCCTCAAAGGCTTACTTCAGCTACTGTCTCCCAGAAGGGGCCCCACTAAGCCTTGGGTCTGTTTTGGGGCCTCTGTCTCCTAATACTACCTTTTTTTTTTTTCTCTAGGCTTTGATGGAACGATTCAATGCAGACAAACGCATATTCTGCTTTATCCTTTCAACTCGGAGTGGGGGCGTGGGTGTAAACCTTACAGGAGCAGACACTGTTGTTTTTTATGACAGCGACTGGAATCCCACCATGGATGCTCAGGCCCAGGATCGCTGTCACCGGATTGGCCAGACCCGAGATGTCCACATCTACAGGTATTGCCTAGTCTTCCCTCATGTTGTATCCTCTTTACTGATAGGGTTTTATTAACGTATTTGGCTATTTACACATGCCTTCATCACTCCCTAGACTCATCAGTGAACGGACAGTGGAGGAGAACATCCTAAAAAAGGCAAATCAAAAGAGAATGTTGGGAGACATGGCCATTGAGGGAGGCAACTTCACCACAGCCTATTTTAAACAGGTACTAAGATCTTCCAGCCTATGGAGGAGAGAATTACTTCTGCTTATTAAAGAGGATGCTTTGGCCTCTACCTGCCTTTTCAACTAGTGGCACTTGTGACTATTTCTAAGAGCTGTCATCTCATAGTTGTAGACCGGGGCCCAGCATTCTATTGGCTGACACTTCTTCCTCTGTTCTCTCCAAAGCAGACCATCCGAGAGCTGTTTGATATGCCCCTGGAAGAGCCACCTGGCTCATCTGTACCCTCTGCCTCTGAAGAGGAGGAAGAGACTGTGGCCAGCAAGCAGACCCATATCCTAGAGCAGGTGAAAAAAGAGTGGGCAATCTATAGAGCAGAGCTAATAGTTATGATGTCTGTGGTTTCTCAGCCCATTGAGCTTTTGTAGGGGGAAAGGACATTTTTGCTGCTTTCCAGATTACTGTTGACCTTTTCTTTCTTTTTTTCTTTTTCATGTTTATTCATTTTTATTTTTGAGAAGAGAGAGAACATGGGCAAACAGGAGGGGTAGGTAGAGAGAGGGAGAGAGAGAATCCCAAGCAGCACAGAGCCTGATGCAAGGCTTGATCTCACAAACCATGAGATCATGATCTGAGCTGAAAGCAAGAGTCGTAAGCTTAACCAACTTTAGCCACTCAGGCACACCCCTACTGTTGGCCTTTGATGGTTGGGAGTAGATTGTTTATTGGTTCACAAGATTTCATAGAAAAAAGGCTTTGGACTCCTCAGTTACAAGTTTGAATTCTAACAGTACTTGTTAATAATTGTGTTTGTTAAGTCAAGTGTGTTTAATCTTATGAGTCTCACTTTCCACTTTTTGAAAGTTAATGAGAAGGAAGTAACTGAGGTTTTGTTTTTTTTTTTTTTAATTTTTTTTTCAACGTTTATTTATTTTTGGGACAGAGAGAGACAGAGCATGAATGGGGGAGGGGCAGAGAGAGAGGGAGACACAGAATCGGAAACAGGCTCCAGGCTCCGAGCCATCAGCCCAGAGCCCGACGTGGGGCTCGAACTCACGGACCGCAAGATCGTGACCCGGCTGAAGTCGGACGCTTAACCGACTGCGCCACCCAGGCGCCCCAGTAACTGAGGTTTAAATGGCATAATGGATGTAAGAAGTGCTTTCTATGTGGTGTAACCTCTTATTTTTCAAACACCAGTGCATAGTAGAATCACTTGGAAAGCTTTTTGGTTTTTAATTTTTTTTAAATAGGCTCTACACCCAACATAGGGCTTGAACTCATGACCCTGAGATCAAGAATCACACATTACACCAATTGAACCAGCCAAGTGCCCCGAAAAACTATTTTATTTTATTTACTTTTTTTTTAAATAATTTATTTTTCAGTAGGCTCCATGCCCACTTGAATGTGGGGCTTGAGTTCATGATCTTGATCTTGACATTAAGAGTCTCATGCTCTACTGACAGAACCAGGCAGGTGCCCCTGAAGAGCTTTTCATTTAAAACTGTTTTTATTATTATTTTTTAAATATTAAAAAAATGTTTTTAATGTTCATTTATTTACTTCTGAAAGATAGTGTGCTCCTGTGCAAGCAGGGGAGGGACAGACAGAATCCCAAACAGGTTCTGTGCTGTCCACACAGAGCCTGACATGGGGCACAATCTCACAAACCATGAGAACATGACCTGAGCCAAAGTCAGGAGTCAGACACCTAAGCCACTGCGCCACCCAGGCACCCCTTAATATGTTATTTTTTTTAATGTTTATTTTTGTGAGAAAGACACAGAGTGTGTGTGGGGGAGGGGCAGAGAGATTGGGAGACACAGAATCTGAAGCAGGCTCCAGGCTCCAAGCTGTCAGCACAGAGCCTGATGTGGGGCTCCAACACATGAACTGTGAGATCATGACTTGAGCCGAAGTCGGACGCTTAACTGAGTGAGCCACCCAGGTGCCCCAATATGTTCTTTTTTAATGTTTGTTTTTTTTTTTGAGAGAGTGCATGCATACAAGTAGAGGAGTGGGAGAGGGGCAGAGAGAGAAGGAAGACAGAGGATCAGAAGCAGGCTCTGTGCTGACAGCAGAGAGCCCAATGTTGGGCTTGAACTCACGAATCATGAGATTATGACCTGAGCCAAAGTCGGACACTCAACTGACTGAGCCACCCAGGCGTTCCCCCCCTCGGCTCCCTGAGAGGTTTTTAAAGGATTGATTCCTGGGACCCCATCTCAGAATATACTAAGTTGTGATTTTGGGGGGCAAGGGCTGGGCATTTGTATTTTTTCAGAAGTAGTAGAGACCATGGAGATGTTTTTTCCCTACCAAGTGCCTTGCCCTCATTGCTGAGCACACTCCAGGTTGCATCTCTTGGTGACTTTGGTATGAGCTTCCTGGATATTCATTTCAAGGAAAAGACAAGATGTAGTGTGTTGTCAAGATGGATCTTGAGGCAAAGAAGAATTGGGGATTTTTGTGTATTTAAAGCTTTCTGGGGGCACCTGGGTGGCTCAGTGGGTTAAGCGTCTAACTTTGGCTCACGTCACGATCTCACAGTTCACAGCCTCAAGCCCTACATCAGGCTCTGTGCTGACAGCTCAGAGCCTGGAACTTGCTTTGGATTCTGTGTCTCCCTCTCTCTGCCCCTCCCCCACTCATGCTCGCTCTCTCACTCCTCTCTCTCTCTCTCTCTCTCTCTCTCTCTCTGAGAAATAAACATTAAAAAAATAAATAAAAACTAAAGCTTTCTGGGACTTTTTTTTTTTAAGGTTTACTTACTTTGAGAGAGTGAGAGATCACCACTGGAGGAGGGGCAGAGAGAGAATTCTAACACATCCTACACAATCAGCACAGAGCCCGATGTGGGGCTCGAACTCACAAACTGAGATAATGCATAACCTGAGCCATAATCACTTAACTGACTGAGCCACCCAGGCGCCCCTCTGGGACTGCTCTTTAAAATTATTTTTATTCTTATTATTCACGTATTTATCTTGAGTGAGAGTGCACATGCACAAGCAAGGGAGGGGCAGACTTAAGCAGGCTCCGCGCCCAGCGTGGAGTCCAGCTTGGGGTTCAGTCTCAAAACCATGAGATCACAACCTGAGCCAAAATCAAGTTGGACCCTTAACCACTGAGCTGCCCGGGCCGCCCTGGGACTTTTTTTTTTTTTTTTCTCTAGATGTTTATTTTTGAGAGGGAGAGACAGAGGGCAAGTGGGGAAGGGGCAGAGAGGGACACAGAATCCAAAGCAGGCTCCAGTCTCCAAGCTGTTGGCACAGAGTCTGACGTAGGGCTCGAACTCATGGACCACGAGATCGTGACCTGAACTGAAGTCGGCCACTTAACTGACTGAGCTGCCCAGGCAGCCTAGGATTGTTTTTTTTGTTTTGTTTTTTTTTTAAAGGAGATCTAAGGCTGACTTGAATGGAAAAGGAAGCAGAGCTAGAGGTTTCTAAAAACAGTTCGTCACTGGTGGGCCGCCAAGTCAAATCTGTTTCATCCTATGTGGAAATACTGCATTGCTTTGGTAACTCTGAGGGCCCAGAAGAGAGTTGAGTTCTGTTGTAAACCTGGTTTGGTGTAAACTTGGCTTCAGATTCTTGCCAGAATCGAACTACAGGATATACAGTTCTTTAATTTTTGTGGTTTTTTTGCTTCCCCACATCCTTGCAGGCACTGTGTCGGGCAGAGGATGAAGAGGATATCCGTGCGGCCACCCAGGCCAAAGCTGAACAGGTGGCTGAGCTTGCAGAATTCAATGAGAATGATGGATTTCCTGCTGGTGATGGAGAGGAGGCCGGCCGGCCTGGGGCTGAGGATGAAGAGATGTCCCGGGCTGAGCAGGAAATTGCTGCCCTTGTAGAACAGGTCAGTGTCGGACCCACTAGTTCTTAACCTCACCCTTCTCAGCTTCTTCCTCTGGACCTTGTGATCCTCCTCCTATCTTCCCTGGTGAAAATAATCAAGGGTGATGGGCCCTGGTTGCCAAGTCCCTATGTTCATCACTGCTTCTCCTTCCCACAGCTGACCCCCATTGAGCGTTATGCCATGAAATTCCTGGAAGCCTCACTGGAGGAGGTGAGCCGAGAGGAGCTCAAGCAGGCAGAAGTGAGTATTTCTAGGGGGTGAGGATAGAAGTGGGAAGTTGCTTCTTTCTAACCAGTCCCAGTCTGCTTGCCTCCCTCTGACCACCCACTGTTCGGGCTCTGTTGTTGGTAGGAGCAAGTGGAAGCTGCCCGCAAGGACCTGGACCAAGCCAAGGAGGAGGTGTTCCGCCTACCCCAAGAGGAGGAGGAGGGGCCAGGGGCTGGGGATGAGGTTTCCTGTGGGACTGGTGGAGGCAGTCACCGGCGCAGTAAGAAGGCCAAGGCCCCTGAAAGGCCAGGGACTCGCGTCAGTGAACGTCTTCGTGGAGCCCGGGCTGAGACTCAAGGGGCAAACCACACTCCTGTCACATCCACCCATCATACCCGCAGCACTTCCACACCCCCACGCTGCAGCCCTGCCAGGGAGAGAGTTCCCCGGCCAGCACCTAGGCCTCGACCCACTCCAGCTTCAGCTCCTGCTGTAATTCCTGCCCCAATCCCTGTTCCAATCCCTGCCCCAATCCCCATTTCAGCCCCAAATCCAATAACCATGCTTCCTGTTCATATCTTGCCTTCTCCTCCACTTCCCCCTTCACAGATTCCTCCCTCTTGTTCTTCTGCCTGTACCCCTCCTCCTGCCTGTACACCTCCGCCAGCTCATACTCCACCTCCAGCCCAAACCTCTCTCTCAACTCCTTCTTCCCCTCTCCTGCTTGGTCTACCTTCTGTGCCCGTCTCCCCCCCAGTCACCAACCTCCCCTTGGGCTTGGGGCCTGAGACAGAACTGTGTGCACAAGCATTGGCATCCACCGAGTCCCCGGAGCTGGCTGATATGGCCAGTTCCGAGACTTCCCCACTTACTCTTGTGCCCCCTAAGGATCTGTTGCCAGTTGCTGTTGAGATCCTGCCTATGTCAGAGAAGAACCTTTCTCTCGCCTCTTCTGCACCTAGCCCAACCCTGGAGGCTGACAGCGTCCCCAACGGTCAAGAGCAGGAAGTGCCAGAGCCTGCTGAGGGGACCATCCTCACAGTGCTGCCCGATGGTGAGGAGGTGCCCTCCTGTCTGAGTGAGAGCAATGGGCTGGAGCTCCCACCTTCAGCAGCATCTGATGAGCTACTTCAGGAGCCGTTGGAGGCTGACAAGAGCTCAGAAGAGCTGGTGGAGGCCCAGACCCCAACCTCCAGCCCAGAGAAGCCACAGGAACTTGTTCCAGCAGAGGTCACAGCCCCATCAACCTCATCTTCGGCCACCTCCTCACCTGAGAGTCCTTCACCTGCCCGGCCCCCTCGGCGTCGCACCAGTGCTGATGTAGAAATTAGGGGTCAGGGGGCTGGTCGGCCAGGGCAGCCTCCAGGCCCCAAAGTGCTTCGCAAGCTGCCGGGACGGCTAGTGACTGTGGTAGAGGAAAAGGAACTGGTGAGGCGACGGCGACAGCAGCGGGGAACTGCCAGCACCCTAGTGCCTGGGGTCTCTGAGACTGGTACCAGCCCGGGAAGCCCATCTGCCCGCAGCATGTCGGGGCCAGAATCCTCACCTCCCACCGGTGGGCCCTGTGAAGCTGCTCCCCCATCCACACTGCCCACCCCAACCCAGCAACCCTTCATAGCTCGCCGTCGCATTGAGCTGGGGGTGACTGGTGGGGGCAGCCCAGAGAACGGAGAAGGGGCACTTCTTGCCATCACCCCTCCTGCTGTGAAACGTCGGAGGGGGAGGCCCCCCAAGAAGAACAGGTCTCCAGCAGATGCTGGGCGAGGGGTGGATGAGGTACCTTCATCCACCTCTAAGGGAAAAACCAATGGGGCTGACCCAGTCCCTGGGGCTGAGACCCTTATTGTTGCGGAGCCTGTCCTGGGACCCCAGCCTAGTCCTGGGTCCCAGCCTCTTGGACCCCAGCCAATTCACAGACCCGAGCCCATCATCCTATCACCTGTGGAGAAAAGAAGGCGTGGGCGGCCCCCTAAGGCACGAGATTTGCCCATTCCTGGGACCATTTCCTCTCCAGGGGATGGCAACTTAGAGAGCCGGACACAGCCACTCCCGCTACCACCTCCCCTGCCACCACTCCCACCACTCCTAGCCTGTCCCACTGCTACTGTCGCCAACACTGTCACCAATCTCACCATTTCAACATCCCCACCCAAGCGGAAACGGGGTCGACCTCCCAAGAATCCACCATCACCTCGGCCCAGCCAGCTCCCTGTCTTGGACCGTGACAGCTCTTCTGTCCTCGAGAGCTGTGGATTGGGGAGGCGGCGGCAACCCCAGGGCCAGGGGGAGAGTGAGGGTAGTTCCTCTGATGAGGACGGAAGCCGCCCCCTCACCCGCCTGGCCCGCTTGCGGCTTGAAGCAGAGGGAATGCGGGGGCGAAAGAGTGAAGGGTCCATGGTGGTGGCTGTAATTCAGGATGACCTGGATTTAGCAGATAGTGGGCCAGGCGGGTTAGAATTGACACCTCCTGTGGTCTCGTTAGCTCCAAAACTGCGCTCTACCCGGCTGCGTCCAGGGTCTCTAGTTCCCCCACTAGAGACTGAGAAGGTGCCTCGCAAACGGGCAGGGGCCCCAGTTGGCGGGGGCCCTGGGCTGGCAAAGCGGGGCCGCCTACAGCCCCCGAGTCCCTTGGGACCTGAGGGTTCTGTAGAGGAGTCTGAGGCTGAAGCCTCAGGCGAGGAAGAGGAAGGGGATGGGACCCTACGTCGCCGGCCTGGCCCCCGTCGACTTGGTGGGGCCACCAACCAAGGGGACCAGCGTATCCTGCGCAGCAGTGCCCCCTCCCACCTGGCTGGCCCTACCGTTAGTCACAGAGGCCGCAAGGCCAAGACGTGAGTGGGCTGCCCCTCCACCTGGGCTTTCCGCCATGGCCCCTCTCCCTCCACAACCAGGCCTGACTCTGTTAACCACTACTTGAAGTCTTTTGAGGGGGAAAGCCTCCAGGGAGACATAGGGGCCTTCTCCCTTCTTTCCACCAAAGTAGGGGGTAGGCAACTGGTTGTCATGGAAACGGGGCTCTTCATATACCCCCTTCCCTTCCACCCCACAAGGCTGGGCAGTGTTAAGGGTGGCAAGATAGTCTCTGTCCCCACCCCCTTGTACTTGATTCCCCAGCTATCTTTCACAGCCCCCACCTTTAGGGGAAGGGGGAGGGGCTTCTTCTCTACCATGAGTTTTTTTTTTTTTTTTTCTTTTTTTTTTAAGAAGAAAAAATAATAAACTTAGTTTCTGTATGAGCATCCGCGTAAGGAGGCTTCTGATTTTCTGGTCTGGTGGAGGGTTGGGTGGGAACTTGGGCATCGTTTTCCTCCTCTCTCTTGTTCTTGCCAAAACCCTAGTACCTGATCTCTAACCCAGAATTATGTGTCTTTGAGGTAGAAATCACCCAAGAGGAGGGAAGATTGGCAAATCTGATCTGGTAGGGTGTCTTTCCCTAAAGTTTCAGTTTTAAGTCACTCCAACTCATACTTTTTCTCTCCTCCTATTCCCTTAGTTCTGGACTTTCCCTCAGAGCTCTCTGATGCCTCAGATTTTCCCCTGCTTTTACTCCTCTTGCTCAGGTGCTTTCACTCCTTTTCCAGAAGGCAGGCATCCTACCTCCAGTTGCTCCATCCCCCTTTTGCTTCCCTCCATCTAGCCAAACTAGTTTGAGTCGGCCACACCCCATTCTGAGCTCCTGGGGCTTTTCAGGAGGTGGCTGGCCACCCAACCCCACCCCTGGGCTTGGCTTGGAGACCTGAGTCAGCTCCTCCACCCAAGCCAAATCAAACCTGAGGCAGGAGCCGAAACTCACAGTCCCTCAAGGCCTATAGCCAGGTAAGAGCCCCTGTTCATTTTTACGTTTCCTTTGATCACTTCTGGACCCTCTCTTTGCATTCCCCCCCAATGACTACATCTGTGTTTACCTCAGCAGTTCTTTTCCCATACCCACTCTTCAGCCTTGTGGTAGAGATTCTTTGCACTCTTCTTATCTTGCCTTTCCTCTTTCCATCTATCCTTTGTTACTTGTGTTCAGAGAACTGCAAATGGTTCTGTTTTGTGTAGGATGTAGGGGGATGGTTGGAGATGAGGGTGGAAAGGTGGTTTGATGCCAGAGCTCAGAGGACTTGAGAAGTGATTAAGCAAGGCATCGTTATGTAGGTTTCTGTGTGGGTTATGAGGTCAGACTGGTCCTGGGTTAAAATGGAGAGTAGAGGTAGCAGGGAGTCAGCGTAGCAAAAGAGGCCCTGATTTACGCAGGTAAGGATTTTCTGGTGTTCAGTGTCCTCAGCTATAAAGAGAACTTGAATGGATAATTTTCCCCTTCCTTTCCGCCATCCCTGTGTTGTCATCCACCGTGTTTTCACATGAAATGGTTGCTTTGCTTAAAGTGGGGTATAGGGCTTAGGGTGCTATTTTGTGACCCCTCAATATTCAGGGGCAGCCTCTGAGGGAGGAACTTCAGGAAATTTTAAGCCCTCTGAAATACAGTTTAAAGTCACTGACATATAGTCTGATTCCTAGCAGCTTTTGAGATGGTTTTTCTCCTGCTGGTCAGTGTGCTCCTGTCATTTTCCTTTCCCCTACATGTCAAAACAGCAAAAACAGATAATGCGATATTCACACCAGCTTGCCTTTAAAGGCTCCAAATCTTAGGCTGAGAAAAAAGGATTCCGGCCACACATTTCCTCTCTTGGTCTATGAGTCACTGGAGGAATTCCGCATAAGGCAACTTACCTGACAGTTGGGCTAGGTCACGAGGACAGATCAGAGAGAGGGGTGGAGTCTGAGCACGCCAGGCCAATGGCTCAGTTGTTGGGCTTACAAGTACCTTGACTGTATCGCCCACAGGTGATGGAGGACGAGGAGAAGGCAGTGGACACCTTGGTGAGCAACATGGAAGCTGCTCATTCTCCATCCCCCATCCGCTGCTGCTGGCTCCGCCTCCGCTACCTGGCAGCTACTAGCATTATCTGTGGCTGCTCTTGCCTGGGAGTCGTGGCCCTTGTGTTTGCCATCAAGGTGAGGAATGCAATTCCTATGGGAGCAGGGGGGTGGGTGTAGTTAGGCAATGGTTTGGTGTATCTGATCTATATCTACAGTGATCACACAGTTACTAAGTACTTGTCAGAGCTTGGCTCTGGGCCTGCTGTCAAAGGGCTCACCGTCTAATGAAAGAGAGAACTGCGAAAATGGATAATTATGACTGGAATGCAGGTCATCAGTACTGTGACAGAGGAAATACAAGGCATTTGGGGAGCTAGGGAGTGTACGTACGTGTGATTACATACATGTGTATAGTAGAGTAGGTGACAGGAAGATAACCTTAGGGAATGAGTGACTAAAGGTGAAAGGGCGTTCTAGGTAAAGGGAACAGTGTGTACCTGGACTATTAGTTCTGCATGACTGGACCACTGAGGTATAGTGACAGATGAAGCCAGAGGGCCCAGATTCCCAGGGGCTTCCAATGCTGTGCTTGGAGTTTAAACTTTATCTTCAGAGTACTGAGGAGTACTTTCTTTTTTTTTTTAAATTTTTTTTAACGTTTATTTTTGAGACAGAGACAGAGCATGAACGGGGGAGGGTCAGAGAGAGAGGGAGATACAGAATCTGAAACAGGCTCCAGGCTCTGAGCGGTCAGCACAGAGCCCGATGCAGGGCTCGAACTCACGAACCGCGAGATCATGACCTGAGCCGAAGTCGGCCGCTTAACCGACTGAGCCACCCAGGCGCCCCCTGAGGAGTACTTTCAAGAGTTTTTGGAGAGGAGAGTGACATGGTCAGGCTTATGTTTCAGTGAGATCTGCTCTCAAGGCCTGCATGGAAGATGGATTGGAAGGGGCAGAACTCGAGGCAGTTGAGCAGTGATTAGAGTGATCTGTAGCAGTTGGGAAGAAGCTGTGGAGTTTTGGAGAGGGCTTCACCATTTCCAAACACCTAACCAAAACTGCACATGGACCTTTTGAAAGGCCACACGGGATAACTTAAACATCATGCTGGAATTTTCTCAATCCTAGTTGGATATTAATTATCAGAAACTGTATTCTTATCATCATGAGAATTTCTGGGCTTCATTAGGTCAAAATCATAAACAGAATCCTTAATAATGAGAGAGTTGAGACTCATGGGGCTAATACGAATGGAGTGTTGTTTGACTGGACATGGAGGTGGGGGGGCGGGGCTAAATACTCCAAGATAGCTCGTTTCTTGCCGAGGATTCCAAATTCTGAATGAACCTGGGATGAGTAGAAAAAGATAGGGAATAAAAGGATTGAAAAGTACTTTCCCATATGTGATCTTGTGAGCTAACAATGGCTACTTGGAGAAGTACACAGAGCAGAGTGGGTACTTGCTTTGCAGATGAGGCTTGAGAGATAGACATTGGAAAGGGAGGTTAGGGGTTTGGGTGTCAGGTTTTGAGCCATGACAAGGATGGAGGATTGGTGTGGGACAATGGGTACTTTGGGTCAGAAGCAGGGGGAGAACCTAACCAAAAACCTGCCCCCACAGGCGGAAGAGCGGCATAAGGCAGGCCGGTCCGAGGAGGCAGTGCACTGGGGGGCCCGGGCCCGGAACTTCATCTTGGCCAGCTTTGCCGTCTGGCTTGCTGTCCTCATTCTGGGCCCTCTGCTTCTGTGGCTGCTCTCCTACGCCATCGCCCAGGCTGAGTGACCCTGGGTGGCCTCTGCTGAGAGTCAGCGAGACCTCCTGGATCCTGCAGTGCGGCATTGCTAGGGTCTGGGGCGAGCAGTGGTCCTTCCTGGCTGGAAGGATGGTGCCTCTCTCAAAGGGCTTTGGAAGAGCTCTTCTAGACCTTTCTAAAAGGAGGCAGCAGCTGAGACTGATGAGGGGAGGCCAGCCTGCTCTGTTCTTTCAGTGCCCACCACCTCCTAATTCCCCCAGCCCATCACATCCTAGGGGCCTCAACCCAGAGGTGGGGTTGAAAACCAGGCCTGATTTTATTAGAATTTGTTTTGTAATAAAAAGCTTTTTTAGTGGTGAAATGCTCCTGTCTAATTGTTGTTCCCCTACTTTCCCCGGGTTCTTGGCGAGAGCCAGACTGGACATGTGACCAATGGCAAAATCTGCATTTCCCTTTACCTAGGCACTCCGAGAGAAAGAAAGGATTTTTTTTTTTTTCTTTCTCTCCACCCCCTCCCTTCTCCTGGTGGTTTCCCTTCTTGGAAACACCCCAGCTTCTCCCGTGCACATCAACAGAGACCCTGTGGCCAGATAGGAAGAGTAATAGCAGCAACCACTATTTACTGAGTGCTTACTATGTTCCAGGCTGTGTTCTAAGCACTTTATATTTCTTAACTCCTTCAGTCCTCACAGTTAATCGATAGCAGGTACCATTATTTACATTTTATAGCTGAGGAAACAAGCACCCAATGTCACCCAGCTAGTGAGAGGCAGAGCTGGGATTGAACCCAGATAGCTTGCTTCCAGAGTCGAAAGAGGAATGGAAGGGTTGGATAGCAGTCACAGGTAAGTCTCTGCCCTGTGTGTGAAGCTTTGTAGGATTATAATGAATTTTCATATCTTGGGCCTCATGGTAATCTTAAACATATTTTATTTCAAATTTCGAAGTATACATGCAGGAAAATATCCCAAACAAATAGAGTTTATAAACTAACGCAAAGCAAACATCTGAAAATCACCATTCAGTCAAGAAATTGAACATTGCCTTTACTCCAAAACCTCCTTTATATCCCTCCCAATACCACTCCCTTCCTTTTTTCCCACAGGTAACTACCATTCTGATAAGTTTGTGTTTTTTTTTTTAAGTTTATTATTTTGAGACAGAGAGGGCATGAATGGGGGGAATGGCAGAGAGAGGGAGAGAGAGGATCCCAAGCAGGCTTTGCACTGTCAGGGCAGAGCCCAATGTGGGGGTCAAACTCATGAAACTGAGATTAATGACTTGAGCTGAAATCAAGAGACAGACGCTTAATCGATTGAGCCACCTAGGCACCCTCCATTCTGATTTCTAACAATGGAATTTAGTCTTGCCTGCATTTAAGCATTGTATAAATGGAATCATGTATTCTTTTCATATCTGGCTTCTTTAACATTATTGCTGAGATTCATTAATATTTGATTCAGCTATAGTTTTCATTACTGTATGGTATTCCATTATATGAATATATTACATTTTATCCATTTCCTGTTGGTGGACTTTTGGGATGATTGCAGTTTCGTGATATTATGAATCATGCTGCTGTGGACATCCTTGTACATGTCTCTTGGAGTACATGTGCTCTGGGAATTGAATTTTTGGATTATTTCACCATAATTTAGAGACCAGCAGAGCACGTAAATGAATTAGAGATACTTGTTGCACACCGAAGAGAGAAGATTAAAGAGAAGAAGAGGCACATGATGGTTGTCTTCAGTGTTCTGAAGTGCTCCAGGAAATAAAAGTGAAGAGACTCTATTGTTGGTCCCAGAGGTTAGAGTTACAGCAATGGATAGAAGCCATACCTAGGGCACTGGTGGTCAATCTTGTCTTCACAATAGAACTGCCTGGGGAGCCTTAAAAAGTACTTAATGCCTGGACTTTTGTCCCTAGGGATTCTGATTTAATTGGTGTAAGCTGCTGCCTGCACATCAGTATAACACATTTTAGATTTCATAAAGAAACTTTTTTAAAGGTAATATTTCATTAATCATTTTCAGTTTCTAGAGGAAACTATCCCATTCCCCCAAACTGATTAAATGAGGTCTTGCTATTTTAAAAAAATTTTTTTTTTTTTTTTGATGTTTATTTTTGAGAGAGAGACAGAATGAGAGTGGGTTGGGGCAGAGAGAGAGGGAGGCACAGAATCCGAAGCAGGCTCCAGGCTCCAAGCTGTCAGCACAGAACCCAACATGGGGCTCGAACTCATGAGCTGAGAGACCCAAACCAAAGTCGGACGCTCAACCGACTGAGCCACCAGGGGCCCCAAGGTCTTGCTACTTTTAAACTCAATTTTGAAAAATTTCAAGCCTACTGAACAAAAGAATAGTACAATGAACTCATGTGCTCTTCACCTAGGTTTATACTTTTTTAACATTTCACATTTGTTTTAGATCTTTCTAAATGCACAAACTGTTATTGTGGAACCATTTGAGAGTAAGTTGAAGGCCCTTCTTTCCTAAATACTTATAATTTTAAAAAATGCTTATTTATTTTGAAAAAGAGAAAGCAAGAGTGGGGGAGAGGCAGAGAGACAGACAGAATCCCAGGCAGTTTCCTTGCTGTCAGTTTAGAGCCCAATTTCTTGAACTGTGGGATTATGACCTGAGCTGAAATCAAGAGTTGCTTAACTGGCTGAGCCACTCAGGAGCCAGTGTCAGTTTTAATGTAAGTATGGTCCCAGATTGTTTTTTAGTTCAATTTGTTAGATTCATTACTGTCATCCTTAAAATGTTTGGTTGAGGTATAATTTATATGAAGTAAAGTACACAGATCTTAAGTGTGCAGCTTGGTGAACACCTCATATGAAGACCTCTATATAATCACCACCTAGGTGAGTAGAACATTTCTAGCACATCAGAAGGCTCCCCCATGTTCCTCTCAGCCTCATTAATCTTTGTGTTCCTGGTTTTGACCAGTGGAAATTCCTTCAACTTGGTTCTTGTGTCCTGCTATGTCTCCACATTTCTTCACTTACTTTCTGGCCCAAGCCTGGGAATTGGCCATTTCTCCCAAGGAGTCCTGGTTCCTTGAACTGAGGACTATTACTTTAAAATGACTAGAGTAGAAGTGCCTGGGTGGCTCAATCGGTTAAGTGTCTGACTTTGGCTCAGGTCGTGATCTCACGGTTTGTGAGTTGGAACCCTATGTAAGGTTCTGTGCTGACAGCTCAGAGCCTGGAGCGTGCTTCAGGTTCTGCATCTCCCTCTCTCTGTGCCCTTCACCCACTCACACTCTCTCAAAAATAAACATTTAAAAAAATTAAAACGACTTAGAGTAGCTGTACTCATTCTTCTGGGATGTTATTGCTTTTAGGCCCTTTTAGAGATTAGAGCTAGAACACATCTAATTTTATCTGTTTTAAATCTGTTTTTTAAGTCATACGATTTTAATCAGTCATAAGGTTCTTTCTCCCCTTTCACCATCCCAAATTCCCACAGGAAGAAACTTGGCTGCCAACTACATCAACATGTTTATTCATTTGCCCAATTTCTGAATAATTATCCCATTATGCTACCAAACAGCCTACTAAAGTTAAGTTCAAGGTTTCTTTGCGATTTTGTTCAGATTGATGGTATAAAGTCAAAGTACTCAGTTAAAGAGTTACTTGGATTCGTTTTTCTCTTCTATGGTTGTGATCCCAAAGTGACATTTCTAAGATAGTTGCTAAAGATTAAATGTGCCTTTTTTTTTGCTGGAACATAACCTCCACAAGGGTGAGGACTCCCCCCCCCCCCCCCCCCCCCCCCCCCGCTGATAGTCTAGCGTTTAGACGCTCAGCAAATATTGAATGAGTAAGTGAATGCCAGGGTTGAGCTATGCACTGAAAAGGCTTATGAAGTAAGTTGCTCCGGGCAGTATCACACACAATTTGGCAGGCTTAGAACAGAGTGTGATAATCCCCCAAGGCTTTTAAGGAGGCGGTGGTGGAAGACTGGGAAATGTATAACCCCAAATGGTGAGCACGAGGGCTTTGGAGATACTGAAGAGGCGCAGCAACCAGAGGACTAGGAAGCCTCTTCTGGTTGACAGGCTCTGACTCGTCCAAGTCCTCACCCAGCGGCACGTGGGGGTCCAAGCTGCATGCTCTGAGCATTTTTTTTTAAGTGTTTACTTTTGAGAGAGCAAGTGCACAAGCGGAGGAGAGACAGAAGGAGACAGATGATCCTAAGCAGCCTCTGCACTGACAGCAGAGAGCCCAATGTAGGGCTTGAACTCACAAACCCCTGAGATCATAACCTGAGCCGAAGTCAGATGCTCAACCGAGCCACCCAGGCGCCCACTCCAAGCCTTTTAAAAGCAGGGAAGTGACTTCTCAAAGCAGGCATTCCTGCTGCCAGGCTGCCAATATAAAAGTTTAAAAAAGAGCCAAATTCAGATAGTGATGCTAGAAGGAAAGGAAGGGGCCATGACCAAGTCCGGGAACCTGAGACGCAGCTAGTCCCGCGACCCAGATACCCAGAAGCCACGCTTCCGGGTAAACCTAACTTCCGGGTACTGTTGGAAGCCTCCAAGCCCTCTAGACAACGAGCTCCGCCCCCTGCTGTCCCCAGCAGATCCTGTGCACTAATTGGCTGCATCTGAAGCCCCGCCCTAGCGTCGCAGCTTTCGGTAACTCCGAGCTCCAACGCCCGCGCCAGCCTAGGGACTCCCCACTTCCTATTCGACTACGAACTTCCAATCGGAAGGGATTTTGAAGCTCAGTCTTCAGGCGGCTCTGACCACTCGCCGACAGGATGGGGGCGGGGCCTGAGGTCTTTGCCGGCGCCGCCCTGGGAGTAAGGTAAGGAACTGGAGGCGAACCCGGGACGGAGAGGCTTCGCGTTGACCCTGGCTTCTCTCTCATCACCCGCGGGTGAGCCTGCGCGAGACCCCACGCCCCCTCCCAGTGCCCGCCCAAGTGCGCCTGCGCAGCAACAGCCACCTGCCCGTGTGCCCCTTCCTTTCTTCCTTAGCACCTTTTCCCTTCCCCTCCCCAATCCCCCTCCCTGCCCTGCCACCCTTCCCGCCCCCTAGGCCCTTTCGAAGGGTCTCCCCAGTCCTGATCCTTCCCCCACCCCGTCCCTATCCCCCAGGATCCTGGCGCCCCAGCCGCAAGGGCTGCGCCTCCGCGAGCCGCGATGTGTGTCCTCCCAGAGCCTGTGGGCCTCACTGCCCTCCCTACCCTCCGTTTCCTCGACACAGGCCCCCATCACCTTCAGAATGACGCTGGACGTGGGGCCGGAGGATGAGCTGCCCGACTGGGCAGCGGCCAAGGAGTTTTACCAGAAGTACGACCCTAAGGACGTCATTGGCAGGTGAGGCTTCATTCAGCCAGAGAGACAGAGTTCCAGAGAGATGAGGTCCTAGCCAGAATACACGATTCCATTTGAGGGCTGGATAGTTCTAAATGGGAAGGAACAGTGGTTAGTGGAGCAACATTTGGTGACTAAACTCTTTTTCTGAGCCAACCTCCATTTTTTCCAAATTCACACATTTATGTGTTCAGCAAGCATAGTTGAAGTAACTTACTGTCGGCCAGACATGAAGCTAAGCACAGGGAGGGTAGAAGAGTTGTTTGTCCTCCAAATGAAGTGACTGAAAGAGACACAAAAAACGTTCAAGTAGTATCAGGCTGTGTAAATAGTGTGATGGGGCTGATAAAACCACAGCTTCCCCCTAAAGGGGGATATTTGGGTCTTGAAGGATGAATAGGAGTTCAGCATGCAGAGAATAGAAGGAAGGCCTCACTTGTAGAGACAGTGCAGATACACTTACTCATCAAAGATTTCCTAAGCATGTATAGTGTGCTGGGTGCACTTTTTGAGGCACTAGGAATACAAGACCCACAGGTTTTCTGTTTGCCTGGAGTATATGCTAGTGGTAGAGATGGAGGATAAACACAAAAACAAGATAAACGTCATCATATGCTGGGATGATGGAATGAGAGTAATTAATGGGACTGAGACTTGAAGGATGGGAATGAACAGCTTGTGAGCTGAAATAGGATATATTTGGGGCAGAAGGAACAGCACATGCAAAGGCTCAGGCTAGAAAGCGCCTGTTCAAGCAATAGATAGAAGATCATGGTGGCTAGAATGTAGTAAGAGTGGCACAAGGTGGAGGAAATTAAGTTGGAGAGGTAAATGGACATTAGATTATGTAGGGATTTATGCCATGATAAGACATTTAGATTTTATTCTAGTGAAATTGGTGGTTTCAAACAGGGCAGTAACATGATCTGATTTACATATTTTTGATTTGGGGGTAGGAACTTAAACTTTCCATGCCTCAGTTTCTGCATTTAGATTGGTTTATAAAAATAGACCCTACCTTGCTGTGAGGATGGAAAGAATATGATACACTTTAAAAAAAAATTTTTTTTCTTTACATTTATTTTTGAGAGACAGAGTGAGTGGGGGAGGGGCAGAGAGAGAGGGAGACACAGAATCCGAAGCAGGTGCCAGGCTCTGAGCAAGCTGTTAGCACAGAGCCCGATGTGGGGCTCAAACCCACTAACCGTGAGATCATGACCTGAGCCATCGTCGGATGCTCAACCGACTGGGCCACCCAGGTGCCCTGATACACTTTTTTTAAATGTTTTATTTATTTTTGAGAGAGAGTGTGCGAACAGGGGAGGGGAAGAAAGAGAGGGGAACAAAGGATCTGTGCTGACAGCAGCAAGCCTGATGCAGGACTCGAACTCACGAACTGTGAGATGATGACCTGAGCCAAAGTCGGACACTCAACCGACTGAGCCACTCACGTGCCCCTTAATATGATAACTCTTAGAACACTTCCTGGCATATGGTAAGTGCTCAACACAAATGTGTTATTACATTTAAAAAACGTTATTCTGGCTCTTGTGTAGAGAATGGATAGGAAAAGGACAAGAGTAGATGTGTAGAGATCAGTTAGGAAGCTACTGATGGATTCAGGCTAGAGATGGTGATGTTTAGAATAGAGGAGCGGTGGTAGAGATGGGGAGAAGTGGATAGATTTAGGTGATGATTTGAAGAGAGACTTGATAGTTTCCTGAAAGACTGGTTACGGACCATGAGGGAAACGGAAAGAAACAAGAGTAACGTCTCAGGTTTGGATTTGAGCACCTGAGTACTGTTTACTGAAATGAAGAAGTGTGAGAAAGATCAGATTTCTGGCAGGGGCAAGCAAGTCAGGAGTTCCATTTTGGAAATACTAAGTTTTGAGATATCTACCTGGAGCTGTCAAGTGGGTACATGTGTCTGGAATTGGAGAGAGAGCTGGGCTAGAGCAATAAATCAGAGGCGTTAGCATATAGATAGTAATTGGTGAGAAAATAAAAATGAAAGGGGGCCTAGGCTTAGGCCCTGAGGCCTGTCACCATTAAGGGGTTACAGAAGGAGGAGTCAGTAAGGGAGACTAAGATACAAGATAGCACCTGTGAGTTAGAAATAAAAGCACAAAAAGAATGTGCCTCTGGAAGGTTGGCATGGTCTGCTGTGACCCATGCTGCCCAGGCCAGGAAAGCAGACAGGGGTGTGGCTATTAGATTTGTTCAGACTCTTTTAAAATATATCACATGGAGATGTCACAAAGGCCTTTGGGATCAGGAATTCTGGAGAGGACTCAAGGTTTGAGACAGTGCAGCAGGAGCCAATTGCACAGTTGGTATTTAAGTCCCCTGGGACTGGTTGGAGGTCATCAGTGGGGAGAGAGTGCCTGGCAGAGAAGTGAGCTGAAATCCAAGTCCTAAGCTGACATAGGGTTTCAGGACTAGATAAGGGAGGACTCACCAAGGCTGGGAAGAACCCTTAGGGAAGGACAGTGTTTCCACTGCCACAGGGTACAGAAAGACCCATTTTGGAGAAAGCAGGTCAGAGGGTAGGGCCCCTGTCATCTCATTCTGGCATTACAGTAGTAGCATCATCCCTGGTCTCCACTGTCTTTTCCCTGCATAGTAAATTACCTGCATACTTTTACTGAATGACTTTTCCCAGAGTACCAGTCTATTCATGTATAAAGGCATGAAGCTTTTTTTTTTTTTTAATTTTTTTTTTTTCCAACGTTTATTTATTTTTGGGACAGAGAGAGACAGAGCATGAACGGGCGAGGGGCAGAGAGAGAGTGGGACACAGAATCGGAAACAGGCTCCAGGCTCTGAGCCGTCAGCCCAGAGCCCGATGCGGGGCTCGAACTCACGGACCGCGAGATCGTGACCTGGCTGAAGTCGGACACTTAACCGACTGCGCCACCCAGGCGCCCCAGGCATGAAGCTTTAAAAGAGCTTGATGCATTCTAGAAATTGATAAGTTGTAAGTCACTGAAATAAAGATTGAATAGCAGAGTAATAGCCAAAGATGAGGCTGAACAGAAACTGAGACCATTTCTGAGTGATGGGTGAAGGGACTGGGATTTGACTTCTATCTTGCAGGTAATAGGGATGCAGTATGGAGAGAAAAAAATTTTAAGTGCACTCCACAGTTAACTATAAGGTTGGAATTCTTAGGTCTCATTTCAAAAGAGCACAGTTGTTCTAGGGGGTCCCACTAAGGAATGAGGGAACTGTTAGGGAATTTAAGCTGGAAAACTTCAGCAATGAATGACATGATTCTTATGACAGGACTGTCATAAGAAGCTCATTCTGGAAGCAATGTGGTGGATGGGTTGCAGTGGCTGAGACTGGCAGCAGGGAGATCGGTGGGGAGGCTGTTAACAGCTATGGGGGTGGAGAAGTAGGAAACAGAATTGAAAAAAAACACAGAATGGAGTGGACTGGTTGCATGTGGTGGATTGTGAAGGAGAGGAAGAAGCCAAGAACTGTACCAAGATTTCTAGCTTGGGAGTCTGGT
The DNA here is from genome assembly GCF_028749965.1 of Puma concolor. Taxonomy (NCBI): domain Eukaryota; kingdom Metazoa; phylum Chordata; class Mammalia; order Carnivora; family Felidae; genus Puma; species Puma concolor. The sequence goes on along the minus strand of NC_141682.1, from coordinate 18,517,011 downwards.
TGAATGGCATTGCCATTTAGTGGAGATCAGGAAAGTGAAACTGTGAAGTGGCCAAGAGTAAGGCAGTAGGTGTGGGGAGCACTGCGGCAGCTGGACGGGTCTTGTCCCACTTAAGATGGGAATTCATTTTGAAAAGAACAAGAATACGCTGACCAAACAGCGCACCTGGCCAGAGGGTCAATAGTTTATATCTCTTGATGGAACTAGAGATGTGGTTGACAGGCATTCTAAGCAAAGGGAGTTACATAAGGGCGAGGAAGCCTTGAGAGCACGGCAGTAAAGTTATGTGGAGGGCAGCCAGGGAACCAACATAGGAAATGTGGTGTGAGGGCCGATCTTGGAGAGATTTGCACTTAGCCTGAGGTACTTGTAGGGTCATATGCAATTGGTGACAGATTCCCAGCAATGAAATACCTGTCTAAGACTTTCTCTTCACCATGCCAAATGGGCTTTTCTGCTTCTATCTCCTTAATGTTTTTCAACATCTCTTCAAGATGTTTTTGGCCACGTTTCAGAGCCGGCAAAGTGGAAGCCCAGAGACCTTAGGTCATTAGGTTACATGGAGGTTAATTAGTGGCAAATTTGGGGCCTACACCAAGGTCTCCTAATTCACAACTTTGGTCTTCCAGTCAATGGTCCAATATTTATTTGGAGCCCCTTGCACTTGATGTATTTTAGGAGAACTTTGGGATTTGGGTGGGGTAATCAGCGAAGTGTGAGTAAAATTTGGAGTGAAGTTTAGGTCATTTCTTCCCACTTTCTCCTTGTGGGGTTCCAGGGCAAGCAAGAGGCAGGCTCTGGAGCTCAGTGTGGAAAAGACTTGCCTAGGCTTATCCACGGAGGGAGTGGCAGAAACTGGGTTCAAACCCAGGACCTCCACCTGCCTTCTCTGTGAGATTTGTGTTGCACCTTGCTGGGTATCCAGGTTGCTTGCTGAGGCTACTGTGAAGCTACTGTAGATCAGAGCGAGCTCCTCGGGAGGCAGCCTTGTCGCCCAGATGGATCTTCGGAATCTGGTGCAGTGGGTAAGAGGATGCCGAGGCACCACTCTGCGTGAAAATGACAGAGCAGGAGGCCTGACTCTTGTGCTGTCTTACTCTGGCAGAGGAGTGAGCTCCGTGGTGCGCCGTTGTGTTCATCGAGCTACTGGCCATGAGTTTGCGGTGAAGATCATGGAGGTGACAGCTGAGCGACTGAGCCCCGAACAGCTAGAGGAGGTGCGAGAAGCCACGCGGCGAGAGACGCACATCCTTCGCCAGGTCGCCGGCCACCCCCACATCAGTGAGGCTGCCTTCCCTGCTCCTGTTAGCTGACAGCCACCTCCTGCTGGCCCTGCCCATAGCCCCGTTCCCCCCACACTGCCTCCATGCCTCTGCTCCCTTCGTCATGGCTCTGCTCCACCTCAAAGTGTGGCCAGCCTTTGGGTCCCTACTGCCTCCTTTTGGTTCTCCTTCCTTCCCAGTAACAGCCCACTGCCACCTTGGGGTGGAAAGCCCCTATAACATGCATCCGCTCCTTTCCATCTCCGTATTTCTACCTTTCTGCCTCTTTCCCAGTCACTCTCATCGATTCCTACGAGTCTTCTAGCTTCATGTTCCTGGTGTTTGATCTGTGAGTATCTCCCTGCCCTGATCTGAGAAGCCTCCTCCTCCCCTGCACGCGTGGCCCCAGCCTGACAGCGCAGTGGGCTAAGACTACCTTGCTCACACCTTCCTGTGCTCCTGGCTTTGGCCCCTCTCCCTGGGTGCCCTGATTGGGCAGGTTCTTCCAGAATGTTAGTGACCAGCCAATTAAAAAGGGTCTTCATGACCCAAGGGGCCACTGTCCCAGTCCCCCATGGTCGAAACGTTAGCAGGGAAGAAAAGGCTGTTTTAAGAGCTGGCCACTTATCAGCAGGTTCTTGCTCATCTGTCTCTCGCTGTTTAACACCCTACCACCTTACATGGTGTTTGACTCTGCCCGTCAATTCGTTTTCTGGGTAGTCTGAATCTGAGTGTGAGATGTTAGAAAATATAATGTAAAGCAGTGCAAAGGTACCTCAAAAGAGAATGGTTTAAATAGCAAATATTTAAGAGAGACCCTTGGAAAAAATTCACAAAGTCTTCATACAGAAATGACCCTCTGCAAAAGTTGGCCGGCGGGGAGGGGGGGGAGGTAGGAAGTGTCTGTTACCTCATCACACAATGTTGCAAAACACTGATATGCCCCCAGTCAACTCCGGATTTCAAGGACTGATGCAGAGTTGCAGTTAATAACCTCAATTTTTAAAGACAATATAAAATAAGCAAAATTCAAAATAAAGTCCTATTCAACTTTTTACTACTGTTAACTGTAAAATTTTGGTCATGGTCTAGATTCACTTTAAAAGGTCTTCTTCGAGTTTACTCTTACATAATAAGGACCTCCTATAAAATAATTGTTGCAAGAAGGTACTTATTCTTGCTAAAATAACCCTCTCATGGCACAGTGCATATATTTCAACTACCAATACCCTGGGCCAAGCTGCCCCGGGCATCCAGTTCACTCTTGGAGCACTCTGTCTCAAGACCCTTTGTTTGTCTAAGAGGAATCTCTTTACTGGCCTCTTCCGTGGTATTTTCTGTGAGCCACTGGCTTATTTTCTCAGCCGCTTGTAAGGTACACCTACCTCCCAATCCCTCCTATCCCTTAGGATGCGGAAGGGAGAGCTGTTTGACTATCTCACAGAGAAGGTGGCCCTCTCAGAAAAGGAAACCAGGTAATGGCTGAGCCTGCGGCCGGTGGGGTGAGCAGGGGGCGGGGTGGGGCCGGGCAGGGAGAAGCAGAGGAGGAGACTGCACCTCCCTCAGGTCCATCATGAGGTCTCTGCTGGAAGCAGTGAGCTTTCTCCATGCCAACAACATTGTGCACCGAGACCTGAAGCCTGAGAATATTCTCCTAGATGACAATATGCAGATCCGACTTTCAGATTTTGGGTTCTCCTGCCACTTGGAACCTGGCGAGAAGCTTCGAGGTGAGGGGTCCTGGTGCCCTAAAAGGCTTGGGAGGGAAGGACACCCAGACCTGAGGCTGGTTAGCTGGGTCTGATAATTGAGTACCCAGGTAACCAAGCAAAGAGGAAAAGACAGTGAGCATTTGCCAAGTATCCTCTAGGTGCAAAGCGTTGTATGTATCTCACAGTGGGCTTCCTGATCTGGGGTGGGGATGGGTGGAGAGTCATTTTCAAATGAGGTAGGCCTAAGATTTCCTGGAAGTATGTCATGGAATACAGTTTGGCAGTTGCTGGGATGAAAGAATTGGTACCTGAAGTGATAGAAGCAGCTAGGATCAATAATAGGATCAAGTCGTGGAGGGCTGTGCTTTAGGAGTCTAGACTTGAGCCCGAGACCACAACGGGGAGCCAAGGAAGGGTTTTAAAAAAACAAGGGACTTACTCAGTATGTGCCTTAAGAAATCCTATATTCCCACTCGTTCTCCTTGGTTTGAGTGGTGATCCTGCCACACAGAATAGAGTTTATAGGAGGAGGAGTCCACTTGGGCAGAAAGGAACGTAGAAAAGATTGAAGTTTTGCTTTCCATTTATGTTATACATGTAAAAACGTGGCACAAAGTTGTGTAAGGAGTGGGTAGGTTTGGTTGCAGGTGGCAAATGATATGCTTGGGGAAGACTTTGAAGTCCATCCAAAAATGAGGTTTTCCCCAGGAAGGAACCTTGGTGGGTATTTGGGTTGTGCAGCAAGGTTCGGGTCTAGTACTGCCCTCAGTGGAGGGCAGGCAGGAGCAGAATGGGAACACTTATGGTCCTGGCAGCGTTGAGGCTCCAGCAGAGGTCTGGAGTTAGGGGCCCTTGAACAGGCCCTTGAGTTAGGGGTCTGGTGGCATCCATCAATCTCAGCTCTCTCTCCCCAGAGTTGTGTGGGACCCCAGGGTACCTAGCACCAGAGATCCTTAAATGCTCCATGGATGAAACCCACCCCGGCTATGGCAAGGAGGTCGACCTGTGAGTTTATGGTCTCCCCCGCCTTCCTTTCTCCTTTGTGTCTTGTCCTTCAACACATTTGCCTAGCCCTGCCTGACTCTGGTCTCTTTCCCAGCTGGGCCTGTGGGGTGATTTTGTTTACACTCCTGGCTGGCTCGCCACCATTCTGGCACCGACGCCAGATCCTGATGTTACGCATGATCATGGAGGGCCAGTACCAGTTTAGTTCACCTGAGTGGGATGACCGTTCGGACACCGTCAAAGACCTGGTGAGCTGGGGCCATGAGAGGGTGAGGAAGGAGGCCCAAGAGCTGCCTCTCATGCTCTGGGGTTTCCCCTAGATCTCAAAGCTGCTACAGGTAGATCCTGAGGAGCGCCTGACAGCTGAGCAAGCCCTACAGCATCCCTTCTTTGAGCGCTGTGAAGGCAGCCAACCCTGGAACTTCACCCCCCGCCAGCGGTTCCGGGTAAGCCTGAGAGTGTCAGCATCTGGGCCTGTTCCTCTGTCCCATGATCATTCTCCTATGGTGGATGCCCCACTGGAGCTCACATTGCCTCTCCTTCCCAGGTGGCAGTGTGGACAGTGCTGGCTGCTGGACGAGTGGCCTTAAGCACCCAGCGTGTCCGGCCGCTGACCAAGAGTGCACTGTTGAGGGACCCTTACGCACTGCGGCCGGTGCGGCGCCTCATCGACAACTGTGCCTTCCGGCTCTATGGGCACTGGGTGAAGAAGGGTGAGCAACAAAACCGAGCAGCCCTCTTCCAGCACCAGCCCCCTGGGCCTTTTCCCATCATGGGCCCTGAAGAAGAGGGGGACTCTGCTGCTATCGCCGAGGACGACACCATGCTGGCACTGGGCTAGCACCTCAGCCCAGGGGACCCCCAGAAAGCAGGACTCTCCGGGAGGAGGATTTTTATCATTCCAGCCCTTACGGGCTCTGGCCTCAGGCCCCCCTGCCTGGCCATGCCGCCACTGATATATGACCATAAAGACCAGCCCTGTACACCTGTCCCCACCAGCCAGGGCTTTGGGATCAGAGCTAAGGTGGAAGGGCACTGCTGCTCACAACACCATGCCTAGCCTTGTCAATGCTGCCTGTGCTGCACCTGCAATAAAATCTGCTGCACGCCCGAGAGAGCCAGTGCCCTATGTCTGCTGTCTGGCTTCAGCGGGGAAGCCCAGAAGGTGCTCAGGAGGGGTGGGGGGGCGGGGATGGGGCTGCTCTGCCCCAGGCCTTTATTGGGGAAAATGCTGGGGGTCACTTGGTCTTGTTCTTGCCTTTGCCAGGAGGTAGCTGGAAGGGCCGCTCTAGGATGGTCAACTTGCTGTTGAGCCTTTCCTCGCTGGCTTTGAGCCGCTCCTCTATCAGCTGTTGGAGTTGCCCCAGCTCCTTGCTCATCTGGGTCTTGATGTAGGCTCGCAGGATGGAGACCTGGCCTGCAGGGCAAGGAAGAAGGGGCAGGTCAGCAGAGATGCCATGGGGCTGAGGGATTGCCCCTAGCTGGGCAAACACAACCTCCAAGGTGCACCTGGGGCTACACAGGTAGCAATCAGGAAAGGCTTCAGTTCAGGAAAGGTCAACTAGCCCTTCTGTGGAGAGAGGTGGGTGGACTGGTCATGCTGGACTCTCTGGATTGCTGATGAGCAGATAAGTGGCCTTACACAGGTGATTTAATCTTTGCATATCTCTGTTTCCTCCTTGTACAATGTAGATAGTGCTAGCACCTAGTGCCTAGGACTGAGGGAGGGTTAAATGTAAGATGCTTAACACAGGGCCTGCCTGGCACCCTGTTACTGCTAAATGTGTGCTGGTTGTTACTGTCATTGGTTTTATAATTATCCTTTTCTGGAGCTCCTCTTCTGTGCCCCCCCGCCCCCGCAGCTGCACTTTTATTACCTGGTTTGTCATCTTGAATTTCTGCGTAAGGAATCATTTGGAGAAAGGACACTGTGCCTAAAACAGACCTGAAGTCCTGATGTGGTCTAACCCCTTCATTTTATACTTGCTCCAAGTCACAGGGGAACCTAACCCTTCCAGCTCCTCACTTGGCTCTTGCTCTGGCTGGACCACTGTTTCCAGCTCCTCCTCCTGTGGGGTGACTGCCTGCTCTCCCACCTCCTCGCCTTCTTTCTCTGCAGGCCAGAAGCAGGAAGAGGCTTCAGCTTCAGCCCCAGCCCCAGCCCCAGCCCTAGCCCCAGCCCTCTTCCTCACCTGTCTCATCCTCTGGCCAGAGCTCAGACGGCTGTAGCCCTATGTAAGTCAAAGATAGGTCCAGCCTCACCTGGGAAGAGGGAGGAGGAGGGAGGCTGAGAGGAGGGCATCTGCACTGAGTGAAAGGGGGAGATGAGAGGTGGCCTCTGTACCTGGGGTGTGAAGACATATTTGTAGAGCTTGAAGTGGCGGAAGTAGGTGTTGACCACATAATCTGCCAGGGCAAGCAGCTGTTCCTCCCTAAAGAGGTTGATACTGAAGGGAGGCCGCTGTGGGGATGATTGGGAGTTAGGGGACTGACCACCCCCAGGAACCCTGACCTTTTCTCCAAGTGCCTGGCAGTCCAGGAGCAGGGAGAGCCCCTTGCAGCCTTCAGAGAAAGATGAGGGTGATGAGTGTGAGAGAGGGTAGGAGACTGGGCTAGACTTTATCTGGGGGGAGACTGAAGATTCCATTCCAGAGGAACTGACCCTGACTCCATGGCAAAAAAGAACACTGGTGAAGTAGCGGTAACATTCCTCCACGTTGCCCAAGGGGGTTGCTGAGGGGGGAAAGCAAGATGTGACAGTGAGTCCCCTCCCTGATATTCATTCATTTCACTCACTCACCAGCTACTTATTGCACTTTAGAAGTGAGCAAATCTAGGTTTAAGTCCTGGCTTATTTCAGTAATTCACTCAACAAATACCGAGTACCCCGTGCACTGTTCTAGGGCACTGAACAAAACAAACAAGGTCCTGTCTGTAAGTGACATACGATAAAATGAGAAATAGTGTAATTTCACCTCTTGTTAAACATTGTGCAGAAAAACACAGTTCTAAGAATAAAGTGGGGGGGGGGTGGTGGAGGAGGAGCTGTTTTATTGAGCACTGTGTGTATATTTACATCTATTACAATATTTCTCAGAACAGTCTCATGAAGTTGGTGCTGTATATAAAGAAATGGACGGTTTCAAAGCTGAAACAACTTGTGTGTGGTCATATTGCGTGTAATGACAGAACAAAGATTCCAAGGGAATCCAAAGATTCCAAGGGAACTACTGCTTCCCTTGGTCACTTTTGCCATCCCAGTCTCCTCTGTCCCCTGGGCTCAAACCCTTAGGTAGCCTGACCCTCTCACCCACACAGGCCTTGTGAAGATCTTGGAGCAGAGCACAAGCTGTTGATGTCTGTTCCAGTGAAAAGCCCTGCTGGCGGCAGAAGATGAGTGCATGGGAGAAAAGGTCCAGGATGATGGCATCCCGCAGGCTCTGCTCAGGAGAGCCTAGCCCCAACAGCTCAGCTAGCACCCTTAGGAGAGAGGAAGGAATGAGCGAGCCTCCCCACACCGATGCACCACATGCTCTGGAGTTGGGCATTCTTCCCGCCCTCCCAGCCCAGCCCTCTCAATCTCCCCAGGAGACAGCTTCTCTGCCCTTCCCTCATCCCCCCATACTCCCTCATCTCCTCAGTGTTGGTGGTCTTCTCCAGCCTGTGCATGGAATGGATGTCCAGGTACTTCCTGTTGTAAGAAAAGAGGTGAAAAGGTGTTGGTTGCCATTGTGCATTAGTCTCCTGGCAGGGCTATGATGGCTAGAGCATTGAACTGGGAATCAGGAGACCTGAGTTTGAGGATTAGCCCTTCCACTACTCTCTCTCGATCCAACTTTCTCCACCTTCAAATAAGGAATATGGCTTAAATGAACTCCTTTGGTCCTCTTCGTTTATAAAGCCAAGGATTAGGAAATTTAAGCCCTTGTCTCTGCCACTCCTCATGTGGCTTCAGTGTCCCCATTTATACAGTGCTCCACAGCAGTTGATATTCCATTTACATCCTTAGTCTTTGGCTCCCTTCTTCCCATCCTCCCTCATTGGACTGGGGAGGCAGGAAAGCTGGAGATCTAGTCATCTTGGGTAATTGCAGTTTCCTCATCTGTAAAATGGGTAATGCTCTAGCTGTTTGACAGAACTTTGGGGGAAGAATAATGCAAATGTAAAGTGTAACTTTTTCCCCAAGGCTCTTCACACTCACCACATGCAGATCCGGGGCCGGGGCAGCGGCGGCTGCGGAGAGAAAGCGGATTGGGCAGGCAGAGCTTGTCCCTGGCCCCAGTCCCTGACCTGTCGCGGATCTCCAGCTGGCCTAAGAACCCGCTAACTTGCCTTCTCATCTTAAAGATTATGTACGAGCAACGCCGGCAGGCCAGGCTTTGATAGGCCCTAAGTACCATTCATGAGCATTTAACAGTCGGAGTTACACACCCCCGCCTCTTCACCAAGGCACCCAGGAAACGTCTTGAACTTTAATAAACATAACAGCGGGTGGCGCCCTGCCGGGGAGCCCTTTTACAAACATTCATGAGCGGACCACTCTGTCCCGCCCTCACCGGGAACAAGTTGGCTGCAGGATCTTCATCCGCTTCTACCGAGGCCGCGGTGCCGGACTCAGGCCGCACACCTGTTGCTACCCGCATGACGGACTCATCCAATGAAGTGAGTTCCCTCTCGGGTTCCCGCTGCAGTTCGGAGGACTGTTCAAGCTCCGACGGCATCTTCAGTCCTAGGAATTGGCTGGACTTCTGACGGATCATCTCGTCGCTCCTCTTTGCCGTGGGTCACCACTGGCTCTGTCCCGCCCAGGTCCTGGGAACGCCGGTCCTCGGGCAGCGACTGCCAAGGCCTGGCTCTCTAGCGACGCCTCAGCCAATCGGCGCCGTAGAAAGACAGGGTGCAGCCAATCCGCAGGGGGCGTCTCCCTCCGTTTCAACGGCGACCGTTGCTAAGGGAGCTTGTGGAGGGAGGGAGGAAGTGTAGGGCGCGCGCCAATCAGTAAGAAGAGAATGCGCATGCGCAATAAGTTTCAAGCCCCGCCCCCGCGCCCTCCCTTCAAAGTGGCTGACCTGAGGCAGGCGATGCCCTTAGGACTAGGGAATGTAAGTGCGGTGTCAGTTACCACGGGAACTGTTTACTGGCCAATCGCCGAGAGAAAGAGGAGGTGTTCAGAAAGAAACCAAACGGGACCCTAGAGGTGGGACAAAACGCGACCAATAGAAACAGGAAATGAAGTTTCGCCACATCCGGCATTGCCTGCGGCGCTTGCGCTCTGGGCTGAAGAGGCCGGTGACGTCCGGTGAAGTCCAAGATGGCGCTAGGCTGATCCTGCTGCAGGTGAGGGGCCCGGGGCTGGCGGGGGCGAGATCCAGCAGGTGTGTGCGGGGGTGCTTGGGGCTGCGGAGCGCTGGCAGCCTCCACATCTATGCTCTCTGTCTTCTGCAGGTGACAGAAGTGCCACCCACGCCTGCCCGACGTCCCTCGGGAGACCCTGCGCCGCTCCTCGTCTCCGCGGCCATGTCTGGACCCGGCAACAAACGCGCCGCCGGCGACGGGGGCTCAGGGCCCCCAGAGAAGAAGCTGAGCCGTGAAGAGAAGACCACAACCACGCTCATAGAGCCCATTCGTCTTGGGGGCATCTCTTCCACGGTTCGTGGCTCCTGCCCCAGTCCTCACAACTTGCCAGACTCCCATCTTTGTTCTCCGTCCAAATCGTCCAGAATTTTACTCCCAGTTGCCCAAGCTTGGCACGGTTCACTTTACAGAACACACTGTTGAAGGAAACGGAGGACACGATTTTTGCCTTCCTTTTACAGATAAGGGAAACATGTTCCCAGGGGGCATATGACTTGTCAAAGACTTGAGAGTTAGAAAGAGGTAGTAGTAGAACTCACAACCAAGATGCTTTCTCTGTGGGTGTCTGAGCCTCTTTAAATCCTGTTAGCGGTTAGTCTGGGGATTTTCTCTTCTCCATTCCAGTTGCTCTCCTTTGTTTCTCTCTGTGATTGGTTTCTTGGGCCCTGCTTGACCCTCTCCTTGGCCCCTTTGTTTTCCTTGGTAGGAGGAGATGGACCTGAAGGTTCTGCAGTTCAAGAACAAGAAACTAGCAGAGCGGTTGGAACAGCGACAGGCTTGTGAAGATGAACTCCGAGAACGAATTGAGAAGCTGGAGAAGCGGCAGGCCACAGACGATGCCACACTTCTCATTGTCAATCGCTACTGGGCCCAGGTGGACGCCCCTCTGCTTTCCAAGACCTGGCCTTGATCCTGCTGCCAATCCTCAGACTCCTCTGCTGGGAAAAGGGGTATCATGCTGGGAAGCACCTGAGGGATTTGTAACATTTTTGGTGCTTTCTCCCTTCAGCTGGATGAAACCGTGGAAGCTCTTCTCCGACACCATGAGAGCCAGGGGGAACTGTCTTCAGGGACAGAGGCGCCTGGGACCCAGGAGGGACCGACACGTGATGAGACCCCTGTCACAGAGCCAGGGACATTGGAGCTGAGGGGTAGGACCGGAGCCCTAGGATCTGGGGAGCTTAGTTAAGCTAAGAAAGGTCCTGGAATGGAGGGGACTTTTATATTAGTCTCTCGAATTTCCCGCCTGTCTTCTCACTCGTGCACACACACACACACACACACACACCTGATTTCATGTTTGGGTGGCAAAAGTCCAGTGGATAAGACCCCAGGCCCCGGGCTTTGGAATCTGAGTGACTTGGTTCATAGTGCGTGTCATGTTTGACACTCATTTAGTTGAAAACTATTAACATTGAGTACTGGTACAGCCTCAGAAGAAACAAAGACAGGAAGAAACGTTGGCCCTGACCTCAGGGAGGAAGTGATTTTAAGCCATGAGTAAAAAGTACAGGGGCCCTTGAGAGGGAATCAGTGTATGCACACATGTGTGTGGTTCTAATTTAGATGGAGAAGGCTTCCCTGAAGAGTGATTTGGGAGCTCTGTGGCCTTGAATAAGTTATCTCTCTGAAATAAAGTTGTATCACTTTGAGGATGGGGATACCAGTGTATTACAGGCATTGCGTGTGTCAATTCAGTGAGCCGTAGAGTGAAGGGCTCAGGCTGGAACATCGTATGGAGTGGTGGTAATTGCTGCTGTTATCCTCACAAAGGTCTGTCCATCCCTCGCAGAGCCTCTGCCGGTGCAGCCGCGGCCCCCTCTCAGTGAGCCAGCCTTGGCTTTTGTGGTAGCACTGGGCGCCAGCAGCAGTGAGGAGGTGGAGCTCCAGCTGCAGGGCCGGATGGAGTTCTCCAAGGCAGCTGTGTCCCGGGTCGTAGAGGCCTCAGACCGCCTACAACGCCGGGTGGAGGAACTCTGTCAGCGAGTATATAGCCGAGGTTGGTTCTTCCTTCCCCATCGCATGGGTGTCTACCCCCATTTGCATCTTGATTATATCCCCTCAATGCCCCAAGCCCAGAGGCAGCCATAATTCTCCAAGGAATAAATCAGCCACGTTCTCAGGGAAAGGGGTCGGTTGTAGATGGGGCCCTGGCTCTGATTCCTGGGGTTGAACTCTAGAGAGATGGGTGGGAGGAGTTGTCGATGCTTATGGGGCCCCTGCCTTCCAGCTGGAGACCTCTTTGGAACACTTTGCGCAAATTTTGGTGGCGGTTGTTGATCCGCAAGGCATAGTAGCAAGTGCCTTGGCTTTGCAGGTTGACAGGCTTCTCCCAGCCCTAGTCCTGTTGTTCTAGCCTGGGCGTTCTCAGTAAATGGCTCTCTTCTCTGAGCTGGTTTCCTCCTTTGTACAGTGGGGATAAAGACTCCTGGCTTTGTCATGAGAGATTGGCAAGACAGCTGGTGGATCACATGGGCGCTCACAGAATGAGTTAGTACTTTGCCCCATTGCCTTGGACTTCGCTCTTACCCGAGCCCTGCCTTCCCAGGGGACAGCGAGCCCCCCAGTGAGGTGGCTCGGGCGCGCACCCGGGAGCTGGGTCGTGAGAACCGGCGACTGCAGGACTTGGCCACCCAGCTACAGGAGAAGCACCACCGCATCTCATTGGAGGTGGGATTAAAACCGGGGCAGGATTTGGGTTAGATGGGCACCCAGGATCTCAGGGAGCCAAGTCCCTTGCTCTAAGCGTCTTCCCTATCATTGTCTAGTATTCTGAGCTCCAGGATAAAGTGACGTCAGCAGAGACCAAGGTGCTAGAGATGGAGACGACGGTGGAGGACCTGCAGTGGGACATCGAGAAGCTGCGCAAGCGTGAGCAGAAACTCAATAAGCACCTGGCGGAGGCCTTGGAGCAGGTGGGGCTAGGGTGCTGGGTCAGATGGAGCCAGGGCTAAATACTTGGAGTCTTGCTTCTCTCCTCCACTCCCATCTATCTGTCTCTCCACAGCTCAACTCTGGCTACTATGTGTCTGGGAGCTCCTCAGGTTTCCAGGGGGGCCAGATCACACTCAGCATGCAGAAGGTGAGCAGCCGCCATTCTTGGCAGCCCCTTCCATAACCTTTTATCTACCTTACCCATGAACGTTCCCTCAGAATTAAGGACAGACCACCCACATGGTCTCTGAGGCCCTTGCCTGTACTCATGCTGCTTTGTCTCATTCGTTTACATATTCAGTAAATACTGTTGAATGCTAAATGGTAGAGACTGCTAGGAAGCAGGCATATCAGAGGACAATATAGACAGAAATCAGAGGTTTTTTTGGAGTTTGGGTTCTGGTTGAGGGAGCAAATAAGTACGTAGTACATAAGGTGGCGATAAGTGCCTCAAAGAAAAAGCATAGAAAAGAGACCAATGGAAATATGTTGGAGCTGACTGGCGTTCTTAGCTGGGTAGCTGAAGAAGGGCCTCACTGAGCGGGCTCTATGACTTCTTGGTCGTTGCACTATTTTGTGGTCCTGTGAGGGTCATTGTTTCCTGTGAACTCTTTATTTCAGCTTTTTCTTCAGGTGTTTCAGGAAGCCTTCCCTGACTCCCTGTCAGCCTTGGTTGCCAGCACTGACCGTGCAGTATTTTCTCCCACTTACCTGGGAGCCCTTAGGAAAGTGCTTGGGTTTGGCCTGTCCTTAGGGCTTCAGAATCCATCATTGTCCCCGTGTGGTGGGGATGGGAGGGAAGCATGCATTCTGGCCTGGCCCTACCTGCCATAGTCCCTCCCGCTCCACAGTTTGAGATGCTGAATGCAGAGTTGGAAGAAAACCAGGAATTGGCCAACAGCCGAATGGCAGAGCTGGAGAAGCTACAGGCCGAGCTTCAGGGGGCTGTGCGGACCAATGAGCGCCTCAAGGTGGGCTGTATTTAGGCCTGGTAGGGCCTGAGCCTGCCAGGTAGTTGCTGGGCCCTGAATCCTCCTGCTGATCACTTTTGGGCACCTTGCTCCTAGGTAGCCCTGCGGAGCCTTCCTGAGGAGGTGGTGCGGGAAACGGGGGAGTACCGGATGTTGCAGGCTCAGTTCTCACTGCTCTATAATGAGTCTCTGCAAGTGAAGACCCAGCTTGATGAGGCCCGGGGTCTGCTGCTGGCTACCAAGAATTCCCACCTGAGACACATTGAGCACATGGAGGTATGGCCCTGGAACAGACCTTAGGGTCAGGGCCTTTGGAGGCCTTGTGTGCTACCAGGGATCCCTTGGGAATAAATTCTTCCTAAGCCACTGAGGCCTGAGGTGGGGGGGAAGAAGAGAGGGGTTTGCCAGGGGCTAAAGGGTTGTATGGGTCCTTAACACCTCAACCTACAGAGCGATGAGCTGGGGCTACAGAAGAAGCTGCGCACAGAGGTTATCCAGCTGGAGGACACGCTGGCCCAGGTACGCAAGGAGTACGAGATGCTGCGCATCGAGTTTGAACAGAACCTGGCGGCCAACGAGCAGGCGGGTATGTGGTGAAGACGGGGTGGAGGTGGGGCCTTATCTGGGATTGCTGGTCCCTGGTGGGGGGCTACTGCTTATCCAGATGCAAGGGGTTAAGCCCCTTCCTTTTGCAGAGCCTCCTGTCCCTGGCCAAAACAGGGATCATAGCACCTGGCTCAAGGGCACAGTGAGGGTCACAACCAGCTGAGGTGGCTGATGGAGCAGGCACAGCCAGAACATGAGCTGTTGGCCCTGTCTGTGGTTCTCTGGCCTTACAGTGTCTCTCTCTTGGAGGTATTCGTTCATTTGTGGATGTATTAAATCTGGCTCTCTTCCAGGCTTTGGGATTATATTAGTAAACAAAATTCAAAGCATGTTTGCTATTGTGGCCTAGTAGCGTAGTGGGGAAAGACAACAAAGTAAAAAATAGAAGGTGTATGTTACATAGTGGCAAATATATCAAGAGAAATAAAGCAGGGGAGAAAGATATGAAGTGTTAGAAGATTGTGGTTTTGGATGGGGAGGTCAGAGAAATGAAACTCAGAAGATGACATCTATTTAAAAATATGAAAGAATCAGACTAATTTACTTCGATGAATGTTACAGTCGTGTGCTCCTTTGAAGGAAATTTGGAAATACCAAAAGTCTACATTAACAGAAATAACATAAACAGGAGGTTTGAGAGTTTTCTTCTAAGCCTAGGTTATTACTTTGATAAGGTCACACTCCGTACAGGGCCTCAGTTTCCCTCTCCTTCACAATGGGAGTGATGGCTTTGGCTCCCCTTCTCCCACCACGGAGGAGTTGGGCTCTTAGCCCAGAGGCCAGTCTAACCCCTTACTTTCCAACCCTTCCCCAGGGCCCATCAACCGTGAGATGCGCCACCTGATCAGCAGCCTCCAAAACCACAACCACCAGCTAAAGGGGGATGCCCAGCGATACAAGCGGAAGCTGCGGGAAGTGCAGGCTGAGATTGGCAAGGTGAGGAAGGGGATGCCTCGGAAAAGCCTTGGCTAGACCCCAGTAAGCACTGTCTCACCTCAGCCCTGTTCTTTATCTTTGCAGCTCCGGGCCCAGGCCAGTGGCTCAACCCACTCCATTCCGAACCTGGGCCACCCAGAGGACTCTGGCCTCAGTGCCCCAACCCCAGGGAAAGAAGAGGGTGGGCCAGGCCCTGTCAGTGCCCCTGACAGCAGAAAGGAGGTGGCTTCAGTGCCTGGTGCCACCACTGCTGCCTCCTCAGCAAAGAAAGAGGAGCTGGCCCCCTCTGAGGAAGATTCCCAGGCCTTAACTCCTGGGTCCCAGGGCCCCTCCTCCCGGAGCCGAGAACCTGAGGCCAGGCCCAAGCGGGAGCTTCGGGAGCGGGAAGGGCCTGGCCTGGGACCCCCATCTGTAGCCTCAGCTCTCTCAAGAGCTGATCGGGAGAAGGCCAAGGTGGAGGAGGCCAAGAGGAAGGAGTCAGAACTCCTTAAAGGTCTCCGAGCAGAGCTCAAGTGAGACCCTGTTTTTGTCTCCTTTCCACCCCTGCCAAAGTGGCCTCCGGCCCCAGTCACCAAGCCTTCCTCCTGTGCTTCTCCAGGAAGGCCCAGGAAAGCCAGAAGGAGATGAAGCTGCTGCTGGACATGTACAAGTCAGCACCCAAGGAACAGCGGGATAAGGTGCAGCTCATGGCAGCCGAACGCAAGGCCAAGGCTGAGGTGAGGGCAGGTAGGGCCTGTGGGGCATACACAGAGGCTGCCCTGGGGGGTTCTGACTAGAGCAGGGCCCTAGGTCAGCAGGAAGCAGTGAGAAGAGCTAGCTCTTTCTTTCTGGTGGCTGTAGGTCGATGAACTACGAGGCCGCATTCGGGAATTGGAGGAGAGGGACCGAAGAGAGAGCAAGAAAATTGCTGATGAGGACGCCCTGCGGCGCATTCGGCAAGCCGAGGAACAGATCGAACACCTGCAGCGCAAGTTGGGTGCTACCAAGCAGGTATGACCCCCTTGTGGTCCCCTGCTTCTGAATATTGGGATACCCTTAACTCCTTGATGGGTACTCCTAGCAGATGCTCTGGGATCACTCTGTGATCAGTCCTTTTTTCCTGTGGTTTGCCCACGATCATCGTGTCCATCTTCCGTTTTCCATCTTGTCCCTGTCCACCTGCTGCAGGAAGAAGAGGCTTTGCTGTCGGAGATGGATGTGACGGGTCAGGCTTTTGAGGACATGCAGGAACAAAATGGGAGGCTGCTACAGCAGTTACGGGAGAAGGATGATGCCAACTTTAAGTTGATGTCAGAACGGATCAAGGCCAACCAGATTCACAAGCTACTGCGGGAGGAGAAGGATGAGCTGGGCGAGCAAGTTCTTGGCCTCAAGTCCCAGGTATGGCAGCCCTGGGCTGTAGGGTGGAGCTGGAGAGGCACCAGCTCCCTAGCACTGAGTCTCCACCCCTGACCTCAGGTGGATGCCCAGCTGCTGACCGTGCAGAAGCTGGAGGAAAAAGAGCGGGCCTTGCAGGGCAGCCTCGGGGGTGTAGAGAAGGAGCTGACGCTGCGCAGCCAGGCCCTGGAGCTCAACAAAAGGAAGGTGAGGCCAGGCCCGAGGGCAGAAAGCAACCTGGGATGGTGGCTCACAGCTAAAGCCCTGCTCTACCTCCTCTCCCGGCCCAGCTCACGTCTCCAATACTTATTGTGTTCTAGTTCCTGTGCTAAGGCCTGTCTATGCTGGGTTGCATTTTGGTCTTATAACAATCGTAAGATGGTATTTGTTATCTGTTTTTCATAACTTAGGAAATTGAAGCTCAGGCAGAGCAACTGACTTGCTCAAGAAAGAGTGGACCTGAAATTGGGGCCTGGATCTCCTTGGCTCCAGAACACACCTTTTTTTTTTTTTTTTTTTTTGAGAGCACGTGAGCAGGGGAGAGGGGCAGAGGAAGAGAGACAATCTTAAGCAGGCTTCATGCTGAGCATGGAGCCTTATGTGGGGTTCGATCCCATGACCCTGGGATCGTGACCTGAGCCAAAATCAAGAGTCTGACACTCAACTGACTGAGCCACCCAGGCATCCCCAGAACTTGCATCTTGAGCACTAAGTTGGCTAGATGTAAAGTAGGGATGCTGGTTCCTGTCACATAGTTGAATTGAAGTTCTGGAATGTCTAGGTCATGGGAAAGGCTTAAGATCAATGTTAGTTTTAGTTTGTTTTCCCTACTGTGCTTCCTCCCCCCCCCCCACATTTAATTGATTCATTAAAGCAGTATAATTCATCCCCTTGCCATGTACCCCCGGCACTGAGTGCTAGAGAGAACCTGGAATAAGAGGGTCCTACCGGAAATGGGAACTTCAGTCTTGAGGAGGTAGATAGCCAGATATCCCACAGGTAAAATATGTTACTGCAGATTCCAGTAAATCTTGTGAAGGAAACTAAGGTGCTGTGAAAGAAAAACAGGGGGAGCCTGTCTCCAGAACCGACATGTAAGCTGAGGGCTGAGGGAGCCACTGGAAAGAAACCTGTGTGTTGGGGGTGTTGAGGGGAGAAGAGAGAAGAGCCCTGTGGAGGTTCAGAGATAGGAGAGAGAGTTATGCAGGTAGGAAGTGAGCGTGTCAGGAACTGCAGAGATAGAGGTGAAGGTGGAGAGGTCAGGAGGCAGAACTAGCTCCAGTGAAGATCCTGGACTTGATCCCAAGAGCAGGAATCACTGGAATGTTTGACACAGGCATCTGTAGACCATGGCTCCACATGCCTGACTCGCCAGGCTCAGGCGAGCCCACCCTTAACCTGTTCCACCTACCCCAGGCTGTGGAAGCAGCCCAGCTGGCCGAGGACCTAAAGGTGCAGCTGGAGCACGTACAGACGCGGCTGCGAGAGATCCAGCCTTGCCTGGCAGAGAGCCGGGCCGCTCGCGAGAAAGAGAGCTTCAACCTCAAGAGGGCTCAGGTGTGTGCATGGGGTAGGGACAGGGTTGTTCAGGGTCACTGATGTGGCCTAGGGGCGGGTGGTTCAAGATGAGGACCCTTGCACTTAGCCTAGCCCTTCTCCTGCCCCAGGAGGACATCTCCCGACTGCGGCGCAAGTTGGAGAAGCAGAGGAAGGTGGAGGTTTACGCAGATGCCGATGAAATTCTCCAGGAGGAGATCAAGGAGTACAAGGTGGGGCCGTGGGGCTGAGTTGTGCCCCAACAACCCAGGAATCTTAGATGGGGAGTTGGCGAGGGCTATAGTGGATAGCCTGGGGACCCCAGAAATAAGGTTAGATAAAAAAGGTGGGCAGGGCCCTAGTTATGGAGAATCAAACAGCTGACGAATGTACATGTGCTCATGCCAGGCACAGTGCCTGGCCAGGTGTGGGAGGGCTAGGAACTAGCTCTAGTCTTTGATTTCTTGAAACTGACCGTCTGTTGAAGGAAGCAGCCAATATTCTCAGTGATGAGCGATGTGATGGCTAACCCCACGGCAGCTCTGGGGGTTAGCAGGTTTCCTGGAAGGAATGTCCTCCAAGGGAACCTGAAGAATGAGAGTTGACTGTGAGTAATGAAGATGAGAGGGTTCCAGCAAAGGGAAAGGTAGAGGTCCTTCACTGAGAGCGGTGTGCTGGAGCACAGATTGCTGGACACTGTAATTGGAAGACAGAATGTAGGTTTTGTGATGAGCAGGAAAGCTGAGGGTCTTGAACAGTGTCAGATCCTGAAGGGTGTGGTGAGTCAGGTTGAGACGCTTGGTTTATCCTGTAGGTAGTATGGAGACATCAAGGGGGTTTAAACCAGAGAGTTATATGGCTGGATTTGGGCTAGAGGGGGTAAAGACTAGAGGCAGAGAAATCTCTTAAGCAGTTGCAGTCATTGAGGCAAAAACTGGTAGGGAGCTAGCCTTGGGTGTTAGAGACAAGTAGAAGAGGTGAGGAGATATTTAGGAGGCAGAAGTGCTTGGACTCAGGGATGGATTGATTCATGGAGTGAGGGAAAGGGAGATCCTGAGAGCTCCTGGGTTCCTGATTGGAGAAACTAGTGGCATATGGTAGGATTAGGAAGACCTCAAAGGAGTAGGTGTTGGTGGACAGTGTTGTATCTCAGGGATGTTGAAAATGTGCCTTTGGGAGGCTGGCAAGGCATTCGAAGCAGAAGGACTTTCTGGATGATGAGGTTGGAGGATTGTCTGCAGGCAGAGGTAATGGTGGAAGCCAAATAGAACTGTGGTCACCCAGGGAGGGTCTGTGATATGATACGGGGTGGGTTATTCTTTTCCCTTAGGAATCTCAAAGCTTAAATGATAAAGGAAGAGAAGCCTGCAGTTTGGCCTTGAAGGGGCAGGGGTAGCTGGGGGAGGCCATGGGGAGGCAGAGGAGGGTTTCTCCAGAAAAGATGGACTTTGACGAGGATGGTTTGACAGCTAAGGGAAGAGGTGATGCTGGGGTGTGGGCTGGCCTGGGCTGTCAAGTGGGGCAGAGGAAGAATGTCGGGGAATGTTGAGTTGAGGGAATTCCTGGAGTTGGACATGAGACCTGGTGGCCGGTAGATGTTTCAGGAGGTTTCACTCTTCGTAGAGAAGAGTGAGTCCAGGGACCCAGCAGGATCTCTGGGCAGCACCAGGGGTGGGCCCAGTTGAGGGTGGAGCTGGGAGATTTCTAGTGGCACTGCTATGCCCAGCAGGTGCAGATGAAGAGAAGGTAGATCGTCAGCTTGAGCCAGGATTGGGCTTTTGCCAGAGAAGGCCAGAGCGGCAAGAGATAAAGCCCCAAGGCAGGGGAGTCCCGGCTGGGCCTTTGGGTTATTGGCTTTTGAGCAGGGCGGGGAGAACATGTTGCCCACTGGCCACCACTGCCTGGGTTAGAATCCAGATTCTGCTACTTTCTGGTTTTGAGACCTTGGCCTCTGAGCCTCAGTTTCCTCATCCGGAGAGTGCCCATCCCCATCTCTCAGGGTTATGGTGAGAGTTAGATGCAGTCTGCTGTGTGGTGGGCTTAGCCTGGACCACCTCCTGCTGTCAGCTTGGGGTCTGGGGGCCATCAGGACTGTCCCGAGCTGATGCCTTTGCCTGGCCCAGGCGCGGTTGACCTGCCCCTGCTGTAACACCCGCAAGAAGGATGCAGTCCTTACCAAGTGCTTCCACGTTTTCTGCTTCGAGTGCGTGCGGGGCCGCTATGAGGCCCGCCAGAGGAAGTGCCCCAAGTGCAACGCAGCCTTTGGTGCCCACGACTTCCACCGTGTCTACATCAGCTGAACCCGTAACTCAGGGGACTTTGGAACACCCATGGACCCTGGGGGCTGTGCCTCCAGTCCTTCCCCTCCCCACATGGCCCTTACCCTCCATTCCGGAACTTGGGGGCCCAGCCCCTCTCCACCTAGTTGGTTTGGGGGTCCCAGTGCATGCTAGTGGGAGTGAGATCTGGCAAGCTCAGTTATACCTTTTCCACACAGAGCTACAGCCTAAGGGGCATCTGCCCTGCAGGAAGGGTCAGCTGTGAGAGGCCTGAGGGTCCAGAGCATTCAACTGAGCTTCCTGGAAGCTGACCTTAATCCTTCTCCAGCTGTCTCCCTGGGCCCATCCCTGTCCAAAGGGTGAAATCCCCCAGGCTGTGACCTCCCACTCAAGAGGAGGCTCACTACCTGCTTGCTTATACACCCACAAGTGAGGACCAAGGGTGGGCCAGTTTCCCCACCTCCTGAACTCTTGGGCCCACGGAGACTTTTCCACACTTGGGTGGGACTTCCCTCCTGTGGATTCACTGGGCTCTTGGCTGAAGGAGGTACCCCCCTGTAAAGGGGGGGGGGGGGGCGGGAGCACTGTCCTCTTCTGGGAAACTCTGGCTGTTGCAGTCACCTTGCCCTCATCTCAAGGGTGCTGAACCAAGATCATCAGTCTTTATTCTAATCAGCCTCCCCCCACCCATCTGTTTCTCTCCCAAACCCACTTACCCCCACCTCATGCTTCCCAAACTCTGACCCTGCTTTCATCCTGGTGGCCTTAACTTCATGGAGGCATTATGTCCCAGGAGGGGAAGGGACAGACTAGCGGCTGGGCCAACTTCCGATCATTCCAGGTAGAGGAGCTTCATCTAACACCCTGTGACTGAGCCTGTCCCCATGATGCTACCTGTGCTGTCTGCCCAAGCAAACTCCCATGGTTGTGAAGGCAGCAGGCAGGGGCCTGGAAGATGGAGCTGCTGACAGGTGCAAGGGTCCATTCAGACCCACAGGCCCTGCTCTGGAGATGTCTTGTATAGGCTGTTAATGTTATGAATAAACATCCAACCCTCAGCCTGCAGTCCAAGTAGCCAGGCTTCCTGCCCTAAACGTGGTCCCAGATTTTAGCTGCTACACTTCCGGCGCTGTCCTGCCTGGCAGGTAAACCCCCCCAAGGGCCTGCACAGCAACCTCGCGTTTCCCACCCCCAGCATCTAGTTACATTTGGATTGCCGTCGTGGATCCTAAACTGGGCTCGTGGGAGGAGCATGTCTGCAGGGAGAGAGCATCGTTCTCCACTGTCACCGGCCTGCCCCTCCTGCTGCTACGGGGGAGGGCTGACACTCCCACGATCCCGGCGTCTCTGCCGCCCTGTCTGCAGGCTCTCGCCACGCCCCTCTCAATAATTGGTCGCTGGGATGCCGGGGGTCTCGTACTGCATCCTGGGAAATGTAGTCCCTTAATCATCAGGTAACAAGGTCCTCCGTGGAGAGAGCCGGTTCTAGGGTTGTACCGGCCAAAGGCAGACCTGGACGCAATCTGCGGGCTATCGCTCCCCAGCGGCTTCACCCGCCCCTCCCCTCAGGCGGACAGAGGAGAGCAGCGCAGCGGATGACTTCCTTCATTGTAACTTTTTCTGGCTGCTGGCCGTGTTCTCGGGAACCGTGTGTCGATTGGCGTCTGTGGGTTCAGCTTGCTGTGAGGTCTGCGGCTGGGGCCATCGCTGCGGCTGTGGCGGGGCTCGCGCCGGGGCCAGTGCCGACTGGGCTGGGTGCCGGAGTTGGGCGGGGGGTGACGGTAGTGGCCGCAGGCTTGGCAGCAGTCCCGCCTTCGCGGGGGCTCGCGGCCTTGTCAGCCTTTGGGCCCCACCTGGCGTCCAGCGTCTCGGTGGGGCTGCAGTGGCTGGACCAGGTCGGACTGAAGACGGAGACGCGGGCCACAGTGACTTCCGGCGCTGGGCTGGCCGCGGTGGGCACGCTGGCGGAGACCCGGGCCGCGGCGGGGGATGGCATCAGGCCTTCCAGGAAGTGTCCGCCGCCTAGGGGCAGCGGACGCCAGGATGGGAAAAACGCAGCATATTGCATCATAGAGACGCGGGCCGGCTCTGAGAGGGCCGCGCCCGGGAGAGGTCGGGGTCAGCCAATCCTCTGTGAGCACTACTGGCTTTTCTCAGGAGTCCCCTCCACACGGGCTTTTTAAGTAAATACAAGCTAACTACACATCACTTTCTGAAAAGTCTCTTCTTGACCAGTCTCCATACCCTGAGAAGTAAAAACTCTGTGAGTCTTTAATAAAGTAGGTACCAAACCACTTGCTCAAGCCCAATGTGTGGGATAAAGATGCCAGAATTTCAGTGGCAGGATCAAGCACTGATGTGGTGGGAGGAAAAGAGTATTCCCCATGAATGTTGGTTTGCAATCAGTCTGCCCAGTGCTGGGAAGCTCTGTCTTTGGGGTTGGTCAGGTCTCTCCACTCAGGAAGTTTGACCCCTTACAACTCCCAGTAGCCCCAAGTGGCTTCAGTGGCTGTGAAACCCTGGGCCCCTGGGATGGGCAGGCCAAAGTTCCTCCTGAACCAACACTGACCTTAGCTGGCCTCTTAGGGGTGAGCAGATATTGGCCTCAGTGGGGAAGGTGCCTGTTTTAACCAGAATTGGGGCTGCTGTGTGATTGGCTACAGGGTCCAATGGAGCATTTGACACTAATCACTCTCTTTAATCTTGGACTTGTGGTGCTAACTGTCCTGACTGGCCTTATACTTACTGTCTTCTGTTGGTCCTGTTCCTCCACCCCTAAGCTACATCCTCTCCTCTCTCTGCCAGTCTTCCTGTGTGTTCGTCCATGGTTTGGGCTACAGCTAAGCTGCTAAGACCCAATCCTCCAGCCCAATTCTCTTTCCTGAGCTCCAGACCTAGAAAAACACCACCAGTTGTTGGGGAGCAGGAGGGGGGTGAGGTCATGTCACTCTCCTTAAAATCTCCTTAAAGATCCCAGTGGTGCTCTACCCCCAAGTTCTTCAGACAAGATGCTCTATACTCTGGCCTGTGTTCTCTACCTTACCTTAATCTCTACCCCCTCTGTGATCTAACCGCCCACTCCCTGCCACATAACTGCTATATACTCTCTATCCCCCACCCCACCCACCCCTGGCCCCTGTTCTCATGCCTCAGGTCACTTCCTCCAGCCAGTTTCCTGACCCTCTGTTGTGGCGGGCACCACATCTGGGTCCACAGCCCCTTCTGCTAAGTCTCTGAACCAATCACTGTGCTCCAGTGCCTGTTCTTTCCCCTGAAATCCCCTCACTTTACTGAAGACCTCTGCGCTGGAACCAGGGCAGGGAACACAGAATCCAGGAGAGCCTTCATTGCTCACCTCACCCTCCTCCCTTACCTACTACTCTACTCCTCGTTTTCTACATGGGGAAAGGGAAGGCGAGACAGTAAGCCTGCCTTGCGAGTCAGGGTCAGAGAGGCATGGAGAAAGTGGAGAGAAAGCTTCTTGGCTGGGGCAGGAGGCTCCCTGCAGGCTGGGACAGAGGCAGGCTACAGGTTAGAGCAAGTGCTGACCTCAGGTGGCTGCTCGGGGAGCCATGGCCAGGCCTAGGCCCAGGAGATAGCACTGAGGCAAGCCTGGCATTGAGGATTCATTAGAGCAGCCCCACCTGGCCAGACAATGTGGAGCCCAGGCCAGGCCCAGGCAGGCCCAGCGCTGGGGGAGGAGAGGCTTGGTTGGGTGCAGAGCCTGCTCCCGGTCATTCTGGTTTCCCTCACTGCCGTCCTGTGGATCTTGGGCAAGTGGCTGCCCTTCTCTGAGCCTCTTCACACAGTGAGGGCTTATGGGCTACCTCCTGGGGATGAGAGGACAAGCCAGGTCTCCATCCAGGTCTCTTCAGGTCTCTCCTAGACAGGAGGCTCTGGCCCAGAGGAGGGCTGACCGGGCCCCAGGTGAACCAGGGGAGGTGGCTGCCAGCTTTTGGAACCAGAGCTTAGGAGCTTTCCCTTGTGGCAGTCTTGGGAGGAGCGCGGTTGCCATGGTCAGAGAGGCCCCCCTGGGGCTGCATGGCTGGATGGGAGCCCACCAGTGCCGGACGCACCAGGCAGCCACCCAGGAGTCAGCATGTCATGCTGGTGCCAAAGCCAGGCACCAAGACCTGCTTGGCTCTGCCACCATCTCAGCACATTTCTCCCCCTTTCTCCCAAGGATATGGATTTTTGAAATCCACAAACCCTCAGGCTCCTATCTGCAAGCACCAGATAGGGATTTGAGGGCATCTGAATGAAGGGTACAAGGGTGGCCTGGGATGGGCTGAGCTTTTGAGGTTACAAACGGACCCGGGCTCTGGGAGAGGACAGGCTCCTTCAGCTCTTTCCAGGCTCGAAAGGGAAGACAGAATAACACCCGGGAAATCTTATTCCCTTTATTCTCTTCAACTAATCAACATGACCACCGGTGACACAACACTGTTATTGACACACAACACTCAAAAGTGGGGCCTCTCTTCACTCCACGGAGACAAGTCAGGTGAGTGGGGCTTCCCTAATGGGGCAAAAGAGTCTGGGGGCTGCTCACCTGAGGAGCGGGTGTCATGGGATCCCACCTCTTGGTCGTGATGGTTTCAAGTTTCCCCACCATTCAGGATTCATGCCTGCTTCTGTTGAGTTCCCATGTGACCTCCATAGCCATAGCAGTTCCAAATTGTACCCTAAGCTCAGATCGATGTCCCCTCTCCCCCCTTGCTTTCACCAGTGACTCTGTGACCCTGTCTGTTGGGCTCCTCCCCCAGGGCACTTCTGAAGTCAGGCCTGCGTGGAGCTGGACAGAAGGGTTTGGGGACACCACGCCTTCCGGACTAAGTTCTGGTGGCAAGTGCCACGACCGACCCCTGGACCTTTGCCTACTCTGGTCAGAGAGACTCTGGACACTGCCACCTCCCCAAGCCAGCTTCCTGCTTAGTTCCTCCTAAGATGTAGCTCACTCTGGGAGGGAAGCACCTGGGTAAAGGTGTTTGGGGAGGTGGGCAAGAGAGAACAGGTCACCCCCCAGAGGTCTCCGATTCTGCCCCTTTCCTGCTATGAAACCCCAGACCCCACCTAATCATGTCCACGTCATCCATTCAGTACCGGAGCCAAGACCGCTGGCCCTCACCCATCCCTACAACATGCGAGCATCCTACTACGTGTGCTACACCCTAGTCCTCAATAGGCCTACAGTTGGCCTTTGACCATACTGACCACCTCCCCTCCCCCCCGGGACCGGCCCCTGAGCCCCAAAGGCTGCTCTCCAGGACTCTCCTGGAGACAGATTCCTCAGACCTGTTTCCGAGGGGCGCTGCTTCTAGCTTTACAAGGGGTTTGTCTCTACAACTGAAGTTTCTTTCTACTATCATCTTAACAAAAAATCTTTGACTTGGAGAATGGTCTCCTCTTCCTCAGTCTCATAGGGACACCCCCTTTGTTGACGCTTCTGTCAGTAGAGATTCGTCAGGCAGGCTCCTTCTCCCCTCTCAGTAGTGCTTTCTGACCTGGCACTTGGGTGGGGTGGGGCTTTACACAAATGGCATAAGGGTCTCCCCACAATTATCCAAGACCTGCCTTTTCCTTCTCCCCAGCAGGCCTGGGTTTTTCCTCTTGCAGTGTTCTAGATTTTGATCCTTTGAATTCAAGGTCATCCCTTTGGGGGCAGGAGAGATGAAGGGTGAAGGGCTTTCACCTTTTGAGCTTTTGGGTAATGGAATTAGAGGTCTCTTCCACAGCTTTGAGGAGTCCAGTCGCCCTCTCCAGGGATGCGACTCCTGAAGGGCCCCCTCACCCGGCATCTCAGTTCTGACTCCAGGACCACAGTGCATTAGTGGTATCAGCGTGGGTCAGTGGGCACTTCTTTTAGACCCAGCACTGGACAGAGTCCTCGCTTTCCTTAAGGGTCTCCAGGGTGACGCTGTGGGGTTCTTGTTACAGATGTTTGAAGAGTTTTCACTCAACCATTTTATAGGGCAGCAGTCTCTCTCCCCTGCCACACACACTCAGTCACATTAGCGGGTCTGGCGGCGTTAATGAAAGAGTGGAACTGTGTGGTGTGTGAAGACAGGAGATGGGTCGGGCCAGGGAATGTGTTTCTCATCCTCCCATTTCCCTCCGAAGGTTGCTGGCTGAGGAGGAGAGGAGCCAAGTGGGTGGGATCTGTCCCCATCCAAGACCACGATCAGGCCGGGGCGTCACGACTTCAGAGAGCTCCAAGTACCAGGGGGAGGAAGGTGGCCAGGCCTCCGTATGCTCTTCAGGGACCCATGGCCCAGTCTGGGAGGGTGTTTGGACCCCCACCACTACGTGCAGGCTGGCTCATCCCGCCAGCAGCCTCGCGAGCAGCTCAGATGAATAAGTGAGGTTTAAAAGCAGGTTGCTGGGTAATGAGCGCTCTATTCTGTCGACTTGCTGTCCGTTGCCACAGAGAACCCACACATGACTCTCACTGACTTGGAGGAGAGACGTCTAGGGAGGATTTAACCACACACAGGCCTTGAGTCTCTGAAGGGCTTTATTCTTTGGAGGTCGACTAGCAGCGGTTCCCCCTCTCCACTAAGGACAGAATTCGAGGAAGTGAGACCTGGTGGCAGTTAGATTTCAGGAGAAACCTCCTGACAGTGAGACCTGAGAATGGGCAGGAGGGACCCTCCAGCCCCGGAGGCCTCTCAGACTAGAAGTTCCCCATCCTGCCTGGCTGCGGGGAGCCCCGGCGGCCTGAGCTGGGATCTGCTTGCACTTGTAGTTTAACAAGCTCCCGGAAACAGAGAAGACTGGGCAGCCCCGAATTGGCTGGGTTCCATCCACAGCTTCACCTTGGTTTGCTTTCCTCAAAGCACGAACAGAAATCTCCCTCCTGCCCCCCAATTTTTGCGGTGGCTTCCCAGTATTCTTAAAGTTTCTATGCACCCCAAATTTCAGCCTTTAAAAAGGCTTGCCATCACTTTTTTCCTTCCCCATTTTTTGATTCTTCCCGATAAGGAATTCCATGGGCCTCTTCCTCTAACACACAATCACCTAAGATTGGCCTCATATCCCAAGGAACCCCCAGTGCAGCGAGCTGGACTTTCTCTTCCTAGTTTCTTGGGTCGTTTCTTCTCTGTGGGTCTGGGGGCTCCGCATCACTTATTTTTCGCCTCTCCCCACACTAGTCCCCAGCTGAGCATTTTCCTCAGTGTCACTGTCCAAGTCTTCTGGTGAGAGAGGCTCCCTCCCGTACTCCAGGGGGAGAGAACACTGTGGAACAAGTTCATGGGAGGCTCTTCTACACCTTCTGAGGGTCACTCCTCTCGAGTCAATGCCATTGGATTCCCTGCACTTCCCCGACCCTATAGTTTCACAAGGATTTTGATAACAGTTTTATAGGGTTGTCTAGAGACATATTAGGACCTCTTCCTACAATTAATAGGGCTTTTATCCACTATGGTTTATAGGGTTTTTCTGCTACAGACTTAAAGGGCTTTTTTTTTTCCTACATATTTATAGGGTTTCTAACCCAACAGTTTTTCTCTACTGCCTCTTATAAGTGGTTCCCACCAACAATTTTATAGGGTTTCTCATTACTGATGTAAAAGCACTATTTATACCCAGGGTTCTTTATGCTCCGTTTCTCTACAATCTGATAGGGTTTTCCTCCTTTCCCCACATAACTTCTGGGGAGAGCCAGTGTTCCTCTCAGGAGAGAGAGGCCCCTGGTCTCCAGACTCATTTCACAAGGTGACCCCTGGGTGGCAGCTCCTATGGAGGAGGAGGGCCGCGACTTCTGCGAAGCCGTCTCCACACTCAGGGCACAAATAGGGCTTTTCTTCTGAGAGGGTCTTGGGGTTTTCCCCATCCCCATGGCTGCTGCTCCCTGTGCGGGTGGGGGCCTCTCCCTCATCTTCCTGGCTTGTGGGCAGGGTGGCTGGCTCTGGAAGGGGCTCCTCGGGGGTGGGGGACTTTTCTTGGGTGTGGGTCTCCTGGTGCCGGACGAGTGCCAGGCGATCAAGAAAGGAGGCCCCACAATCTGAGCAGCTGTAGGGCCTGGCCCCCAGGGGGCTCCTGAGGTGCTCCAGGAGGACAGAAGAGCTCTTCCCCAGCTCTGGACTCTTCTGGGGTTTTCCACCTGCATGCACTTTCTGGTGCAGCAGCAGCTCAGAGCTGAGGCCAAAGCTTTTTTTGCATTCAGGGCATTTAAAGGGCTTTCCACTTAGGAAGGGACTGGGCCCTGCCCCTTCCCCTAGACCAATCCTATAATCAGGAAAGAGAAAGGGCTTTTCATTGCCGTGGGTGAGCTGATGTTGGAGGAGCACAGCCCGATCCAGAAAACTTTCTCCACAGTGGGAACAAATGTAGGACTTGGAGGAGAGCAGGCCCAGCCTTTGGCCAAAGCTCTCCTGCCCTTCAGGCATTTTAAAGGGCTGTCCTGGGGGTTCGGCTCTGCCCTCCGCAGCACCTGGATAGGAATTCCCTCCGAAAGGGAGCCTGGGGGGTCGGAACTGAGGCGCCTTGGGGGCTGGGTGTGCGATGAGGCCATCTGAATTTTTGTAGGGGTTTTCTCCAATATGGATGCGCTGATGCTGCATGAAAATGCCCTCGTCGTTGAATCCCTTTCCGCAGACAAGACACTTGTGTGGTTTGGCTCCGGGGGGTGGCGTTAGCAGGGCAGGGTCGCCCAACCCTAGCAGGGTGTCGCCCTGAGCTCTCCGGGCTGGGGTCTTGCCCCTCTCGTGAACCACCCGATGCTGCTCCAGCTCGTGCGCCTCCAGGAAGGCCTTCCCGCAGTCGGAGCACACGAACAGGTTCTCATCCATGTGGGTGCGGACATGGGTGATGAGGTTGGAGCTCTGGCTGAAGCTCTTGCCGCACTCGGGGCACTTGTAGGGCTTCTCGCCCGTGTGCGTGCGTCGATGCTGGATGAGGTGGGAGCTGCGGATGAAGCTCTTGCCGCAGTCGGAGCACTTGTAGGGCTTCTCGCCCGTGTGGATGCGCTGGTGGCGGATGAGGGTGGAGCTCATGATGAAGCTCTTGCCGCAGTCGGCGCAGATGTAGGGCCGCTCGCCGCGGTGGATGCGCTGGTGGTTGATGAGGTTGGAGCTGACGCTGAAGCTCTTGCCGCACTCGGGGCACTTGTAGGGCCGCTCGCCCGTGTGCGTGCGCTGGTGCCGCAGCAGCGTGGCGCTCAGCGTGAAGGTCTTGCCGCACACCGGGCACTTGAAGGGGTCCTCGCGCAGGTGAGTCCGCTGGTGCTTGATGAGGGTGGAGCTGTGGCCGAAGCTCTTGCCGCACTCCAGGCACTCGTAGGGCTTCTCGCCGGTGTGCGTGCGCTGGTGCTGGGTCAGCTCCGAGCTCTGGATGAAGCTCTTGCCGCACTCGGTGCAGCGGTAGGGCTTCTCGCCGGCGTGGATCTTCTGGTGCTTGAGGAGGTTGTGGTTCTGGCCGAAGCGCTTGCCGCACTCGGGGCACTTGTAGGGCTTCTCGCCCGTGTGCGTGGCCTGGTGCTGAATGAGGTCCGAGCTGCGGTAGAAGGCCCGCCGGCACTCGCCGCACTTGTACGGCTTCTCTCCCGTGTGCGAGCGCTGGTGCTTGATGAGGTTGGTGCTCTGGGTGAAGGCCTTCTCGCACTCCGTGCACTTGTAGGGCTTCTCGCCCGTGTGCGTGCGCTGGTGCTGCACCAGGTTGGAGCTCCAGCTGAAGCACTTGCCGCAGTCGGGGCACTTGTAGGGCTTCTCGCCCGTGTGCGTGCGCTGGTGCTGCACCAGGTGCGAGCTCTGCGTGAAGCTCTTGCCGCACTCCGAGCAGGTGTTGGGCCGCTCGCCCGTGTGGATGCGCTGGTGGCGCAGCAGCTTGGACCACTGGCTGAAGCTCTTGCCGCACTCGTTGCAGATGTAGGGCTTCTCGGCCCCGGAGGGGCGACCCTGCACCAGCTCCCGCAGGCTGGGCTCGTTGGCCGGGACCACCGGGGGGCTGTTCCACGTGGTCAGAGTCCCCCACTGCCAGCTGGCCTCACAGGCCTTGGTCCAGTCAGACGGGGTAGGGACTACCTCGGGGGCGGGGGGGTCCAGGGGGGTCTGGTGGTCCAAAGGGTTGGGGTGACCCGGTGGGGTCGGGGGGTCCCCAGGGACTGCGGGATCCTGGGAGGGTCTCTCCAGGGGCATCTCTGATGGGTCCTTGAATTCTGGACTCTGAGCTGGATCTCCCAGGATGATCTCCTCCCCAGAACTTTCCTGCTGAGGGCTCTCCTCTTCGTTCCCACTCTCGGCACCTACAGAGAGAAAGGGAGTCTCCAGCCCCCATCTCCTTTCAGAACGTGGGGTCGGGTCTCTCTTCCCTCCCCTGGGTTTCCCCCAGAGTCTGGGCCCCTCCCTGAACTGGGGCCGCTGTCTTGTCAGGACTGCAGTCCCTTCTTGTGCCCCTCACCTCTGTGAGCATCGTTGGGGCTCTGCTCAGGACCCTGCAGATCTGGGCCCCACAGCGCCGCCTCAGGCTCCATCCCAGAGCTCAGGACTGCCCAGTGTTCCAGGGACCCTGGTGGGGGCAGGGGTGGGGGTGGGGGTGGAGAGAGGAACACACAATGGAGTTCATCTGCTTTTCTTTACTCCCCAAGTCCCCACTCCTTCACCTGCCGGCCCCAGGCCTTATTACTCCTTGTGTGAACTTCAGCTTCCCACCTCCCCATTTTTCTGGGCATCCGTTCTCACGTTCTCAGTTCTCACCGTGGGCCCCCTACCCCTGCAGGCCTGACTCCTGCTCCAGATCTTCAGTGCACAACTAAGCCAGTAGGTGAGTTTAAGAGTGTAATTAAAAGCTCATCAGCCATAACCCTTTGAACCCAGACTGGGGGCTAGAGAAGCATCTGACACCCACAGGGGAAGGAGGCTCTCACCCAACCCCTCTGATGCCCAGAGGCTGAGAAACCTGTTATTTTGCTAATCAGAGGAAGCTCATTAAGACTCTAATTTTCCTCCTTAATGGGGCTGCTAATTGGGACCAATAAACTTTCCTTATGAGCCCAGAGAACTGACAGTGCCTGGAACACAACACTTGAAGAGTTAAAAAAAAAAAAAAAAAAGCAATCAGATTTCCCTGAGGGGACAGGGGCTCTCCAAAAGCACTGGGGCATTTTCCCGTTATCTGTTATCCACACAGAAAGAAGGTCAAGCAGCCGGGGAAGGGTAGAGCAGCCAGGGTGGGGAGGAGGGGTGGGGGGCGGTGGTGGCGGTTAAAAGCCATCGGGGGCTTCAGCAGGAATGACCTTGAGAGGGAAGTGGAAAGGCAAAGGGAGAAGGGACAGGTGTGTGGAGGGTGCCCAGCAGCTGACACGGTGTCTGTGGTGTCCTTGTTATCTCTCCCAATCCTCCCCACAGGCCTGCTAGGGGCCCCAGGAATCAGGTTGTCCATTTTACAGATCAGGAAATCAACACGCAGGGAGATTTCTCCAAGGTCACAGACTGGGAAGTGGCAGCACTAAGACCAGAAATGCAAGGTTCTGTGTCTGGCTTGCCCTGGCCTCCGAGAGGGAGATGACCTTGGGAGTCACGTGAAACTCATAAATGTGGGCTGCTGGCAGGAGATGGTGATGAAGACAGCTCAGACAGAACCTGCTGGCCACAAGATAGAGAAATTCCCAGGACCAAGAGGTTTCCGTGACTTGCTGAATCCAGTGACTAGGCCTGACAGTCTGCACCTGTGATCTCAAAACAGTACTCCCCACCGAAGCCTGCCATTATCATGCCCATCCTGGCACCCCTTCTTCTATTTCATTTGCTCTGTTTTGTTGGTGCCGTATCCCATGCCTAGGACGGTGCCTGACACATAAAGAGGTGCTTGCTAAGTTTTGTTGAATGAATGAAGGTGAAATGAATGAGATGCCCCTGTTCCTGGAAAACCTGGGTGGCCTAATGCCTTTAAGGGTCAATTTGCAAGGGGATGACAGCAAAGGAACAGGAGTCCAGAGTGGCCTCCAGGTAAAACATAGGTAGCTATCACTCCAAAAAGGGTGATAGGATTCCAGGATGAGGGCATAAGGCCACGGGAGCTAAATTCTAGGTTCCCACAATGTTTAGAGCCTGAACAGAGTCCCTGGGGAGGCCCGGGGCTGTGAGTGGCTGTGTGGGATGGGCACTGCATGTATGGGGGCAGTGGTGCAAGAAGATGCGGAAAAGACTCATGAGGAGGCAGCTGGGAGACAACCAAAGTGAAGCAGGAGCTAGCCGGACCCTGCCAAACAGCAGCAGGAGGGATGGGAGTTAGATTTTGGGAAGTAAATTAATTTCTTCATCTCTGCAGCAACGTAGACTATGAGGATGCCCCCTCCCCCATCTGTAAGTGTCTTTGGAGTGGTGGAGGCAGGGAGCCTCCGCTGAGCTGGGGGCTGCCTATTCTGAAGAGGCCTGCTGTGCTCGCCTAGGACAGGTAAGAGCTCATGTACCTTGAATGTCCCGAGAAATTCAAGCTCAGCTGTCCAGAGCAGAAGGGAAAGGGTTAAAGCCAAGGCCGCCATGGAGTAGGAAAGTGGGAACACCAAGGGAGACAAGAAGTACTGAGAGCCCACCCAGGCCCAGACCCCAGGGCACCGGCCTTGGACCCCGCTCCAGCCGAGCTGCGGAGGGAAGGAGAGAGGGAAGGAGAGAAGCAGGAGGCTGCCTCACAGAGGTGCGGAGAGCGGCCCAGGGTGACCCTGACATGGAGGCAGCTGCGGGAATGCAGCCGCCCTGGCCCCGGCACCCCCCCACCCCAACGCCCGCACCAGCCCGGACCCTGGACTTCTGCTCGGGCCGGTACCCACGACCCTGTTCCGGCTCCCGGGCCGGAGACCGGCATCCCGGCCTCCCCTGCCCGCGGGGCCCCCAGGATTCCGGCGCTCCGCGGCGCCCCGGCCCGCCGGCGGCCCAATTCCCTCTTCCCAGAATGCTCACGCCCTCCCTCCCCTCCCCCACAGCCAGACCCTCGCGCTCTTCCCAGAATCCTCGGCCCCTCGCGGCCCCGGCCCGGCCCCCACCCCACCGGCGCCCGGGGCGGGGAGGGGGCGCAGGCCCGCGCGCCCCCGCCTCCCGCGCCCCATTGTTCCCGGCGGCCGTCCCGGGCCCTCCGGGCCACCCCCCAGGAACCCAGGCGTCCCCAACTCACGGCTCTGGGGTCTGGGGAAGGCCGGAAGGCAGAATCCAGCCCCAGGGGACTTAACCCCTTGAATGCCCTGCCTCGGGGGGCGGGCTGGACGCCGAGGACTCTGGGGTCCTTCTCAAGGGGTGATCCCAGGCTGAGGACCCGGGGACCAGTTCAGGGTGACTGGGACGGAGCAGGAAGTGACCCCAGCTTCCCGGGCCCCTCTAGCCTGGAGTCAGAGCATCAGCTCTATGGGATTTAACCCTTCGCCTCCCGCAGCCTGGGAAAAAAAAAAGAGGACGGGGAGCGGGGAGGTGGCCGAGACGACGCCCCTCTGTCTCTAGCGGGAGAATCTCGGGGGAACCCAGATGCCAGTGGGGGTCTCCAGATTGCTGGCCACTCTCCATCTCCAAGGGACTCTGCCAGCCACTCCCAGAAAGCCCTATCTTGGATTTGGTGGCTGCTTGTCCCCTGGGCCTGCCTTTGTTGGGACTCAGACCCAGGGATGGGGCTCAGATGAGCCTGGGTTGTGGTGTGGGAGGGAACATCCTACAGACTAAAAATGGCTTAAATGAAATCATAAGTCATGGCAACAAGAATTTGGGCTGAAAGGACAAGCGCAGCCAGGAGGGATTTCTAGCATGCTTCTTTCCCCCTTAGCTGCCCTGGTGGCAGGAGGGAAGTCAATGGGGATTCCCTGACCAAGGAGGGCCTTTCATAGCTCATAGCTAGAGAGACCTTTAAAAACCTGAGAACACTAGGGGCCTCCCAAGGCCCAGGTTACCTGGGCTCCCAAGTTTTAAAGCCTTCATCTCCTCCCTCCTCACCACAGTCCATGATTATTCCCATTTTGCAGGAAAAGAAACTAAGATGTGAGAAGTGCGGTAACATGCTTAAGATCAGGTCATTATTTCACTTGCACACGTTTGTACTGTGGGGAACATAGAGGTGGAGAGATCTCAGAGCCGAACAAGAATCGGGCTTTCCACCCTCAAGAACTCAAGACGTTTGATAGTGTGTATGTTATAGACACAAAAGATTCACAGGAGAGTGTGAACAGGGTTATCTGCCCAGGGATGTGAGGGAGCGAGCACAGGAACAAACTGTATGTCAGAAATCGCTAAAGAGGACGGCAGCTCCTCTGGGCCTACATGTGGGGTTCAGAGAATGTGGTCACCAGGAGAGAGAGCCCCACTGGGCCCTGCCCCTGCTCACTTCTCAGCGCTGACTCCTTCATGCACCTTCCGTTCAGGCATGTCTGCATCTTATCTCTGGCTCCCATCACCTTTGACAGACACCTCACTCTCACCTCGGGGCCTTCGCCCCTCCTGGTCTCCCTTTCCCTGCTCCGTTTCTCACAGCACAGCATGCATCACCCCTGATGGAATATTTGCATGTTTGCGTCTGTCTGTACTTGTGCCTCCCTCCTGTGCGCACGCACCTTAATGTCCGTGCCACCAGGGGAGGGGCTGGCCTCTTGGACTCACTGCTGTCTCCAACTCCTGGAACAGTGACAGGCATGTAGTAGGTGCTCAATTCACACAACACGTGGGATGGTCATCCTCCCATCTCTTCCAGCTGTTTCTGGGTCAGATGTGGCAAAGTTGGGCAAAGCTGGGCTCTGGCCGCACAATCACGTTCATAGTTCAGACACCCTTGCTCTGAGACAGGTGCAGAAGAGGAGGATTTGGGATCTGAGTGGCTTGCGGGGCAGATCCAACTGTCACTACCGTCTCCTCCCCTCCAAGGGCTGCAGAAACCTGACCTGGCCTGGGGGGCGGTAAGTTTATGGGAAAGCTGTGCCCTGGAGGCTCACAGAAGAGTTTAAATTGGCCTACACCCTTTTTGTTATGTGTGCAGTTTTTTAACCAAATTAATTGCCACTTTTAGAAATTAGTACTTTTAGGGGCACCTGGGTGGCTCAGTCGGTTGAGCATCCGACTCTTGACTTCGGCTCAGGTCATGATCTCGCGATTCATGGGTTCCAGCCACCGCGTCAGTCTCTGTCTGCACTGATGGTGTGGAGCCTGCTCCGGATTCTCTCTCTCTCTCTCTCTCTCTCTCTCTCTCTCTCTCTCTCTCTCCCTCCCTCCCTCCCTCCCTCTTTCTGTGCTCCTCCCCAATTGCTCTCACTGTCTCTCAAAATAAATACATGCCTTAAAAAAAACCCAACAAGGGGCGCCTGGGTGGCGCAGTCGGTTGAGCGTCCGACTTCAGCCAGGTCACGATCTTGCGGTCCGTGAGTTCGAGCCCCGCGTCGGGCTCTGGGCTGATGGCTCAGAGCCTGGAGCCTGTTTCCGATTCTGTGTCTCCCTCTCTCTCTGCCCCTCCCCCGTTCATGCTCTGTCTCTCTCTGTCCCAAAAATAAATAAAACTTTAAAAAAAAAAAAACCAACAAGTTTAAAAATCAGTACATTTCATATACAAATCCAAATTTCCCACTTCTTTGGAAAATCCAAAGATATGGCCACAAGACCCAAATTTTCACATGACAGCAACTGGCTGGGCAGTAGCTTCCTTCCTTACAAGGCCAGTGGCTTTCTAGTTTGTCAGTCCCTGTGGCTCCTATTGTGACTCCAACCATGCAGCTGAGAGGTGGTCTCAGTTTATCAATGATTATCCATTGTGGATGCTCCAACACCCATTTGACCGTAGGTACTGATTCTGTACCCCTTGGTCTGTGTCCGCCAGGTTTAGAGTAATAAATACAAGGATGATGTCCTCTGAGTAGTTACGTTCATTGAGTATTTACTGCACGCCAGACCTATTCCAAGGGCTCCATGAAACTTCACAACAACTCATGAAACCAGTATTATCAGCCCAAGGATAGAGGAAATCACTTGCACATAGCTTACGAGGGACAGAGCTGGTTTCACACCTAAGCATGCTGACTCTAGGGTCACATGGCCCCTAACCGCAACTCTCCGAATGGCTCAGGTGTGTCTGGAACCAATCAGCCCTGCTGTCCTCTTCCTCATCTTGCTCCAGGAGCTGAAGAGAGGAATCTGCAGGGTGGAGCACGCCTGGTCAGTCCAAGCCGTCCTCCTCCGGCAACAGTTTGCTTGTCCTGCTCCTAGGAAAGCAAAAGGTGCTCTGACTGTAGGTGACAGTATGCTGTCCTGTTACTTACAGGCAGCTGGCACAGCGGCCCGAAAGGAGACCCTCCTGGCAGGGGAACTCCTAGAAAGATGAGGATGACCCACCCCCCTTTGCCTTTCATGGACAGCCCACCGCCGTGTTGTTCTCGGTCAGGGCTCAGCAGCCTTCCACATGGCCCCTGAACGCACGCCCTTGTATCCCAAGGTCCAAGTTGCTGTGAGAGCAGTGAGGTCCTAGAGGTGGACCCTGGTCCCCACCCTGCTCTGTCCTCACCGCTCATTGTGGTCTTGGGCAACTCACTTTGTCTCTTGGGGATTTGGCTTCTTCCTTAGAAAGATGGGCCTTGGTTCCCCAAGGGACGGGAGGGGTAAATGAGATGATACAAGAATTCAGAGGTGATCAACTCTAGCCAGGGCTGCCTCCTTCTTTCTCGTCAGAGCACACAGCCCTCTGCCCAGCAGGAAGGAGAATCAGGAGCCTGGAAACTGTGTCCTAAGAGACACAGGGAGTGTGTAACTTGGGACGACCCAGGGCCTTGAGCAGAGGCTCCAACCATCTGCTGTACGGAGGGGGCCACTCTCAGGCTGAGAGTGTGGAGCTGAGAAGGCTGCTCAGTAGGACGGCTGTCTAACCACAGGCAGGGGAGGCTCCAGCAGATGCCAGCAGGAAATGCTTCTTCCCTGGAGATGTGCACGCCCACAGGGTGTACTGGGGGCTGCTTTTTTAGGAGTGTGGAACTCAAATGTGGAAGAAGAGCAGGGTCCCAGAGCTAGGAGATCCCTTCCACCTCTGAGATGCCAGGATCAGTCAATCCTCTGCTCAAGAACCTACAGTGGCTCCCTAAGGCTGCTCCCATCAAGTCCTACCCTCCTGGTGCCTCCTAACCACCATGTCCCTAAGGCTCAGAGCCACGACCTTCCCTTACGTTCTCTTCCTCAAAAATCTCCAGCTCAACGTGGTCAGTACCAAAAATCATTCGTGTCAGTGGCTAGCCCTGTTCCTGTCATTGCAGGCTTGTTCTTTCTCTCCATTTGCCTACCAGACCTGTCCACGTCACAGTCATCCAGATTCACCAGCTCCATTTCTCTACACGATACCCAGTCATCTGCTCCCCAAGGCCTGAAGGGCCATCCTGTGAACCCCGTTCCTCAGTAGGTCCTCAGGCATACGGCACCCCTGCTGACTCTGCCCACTTCTTCTGTCCCCCCTGCCCCAAGCCACTGTCACCCCCTAGTTCTCATCCCTGAATTACCACAGTGACTTCTGACAGGTTCTCCAGCCTCCTGTCCCCCTGGCTTCTTCCCACCCACCTGGTCCCCCACGGTTCTTCTGAAAAGCATCACTTTGTTCACCCTCAGAATGCCTCTCCTCCGGCCTCATGATCAATAGCGGGTTTTGTTTGTTTTTTTTTAATTTTTGAAAATTAAGAACTTTTATATTTTTATTTTTGTTTATGTTTTTTAATGTTTATTTATTTTTGAGAGAGAGAGAGGCAGAGTGTGAGTGGGGAAGGGGCAGAGAGAGAGGGAGACACAGAATCTGAAGCAGGCTCCAGGCTCTGAGCTGGAGCACAGACAACACGGGGCTCAAAACCCACAGACCTTGAGATCATGACCTGAGCGAAAGTTGGACGCTTAACCAACTGAGCCACCCAGGTGCCCCAATAGATTTTTATATTTTGACAATAACTTTGACTAAGCTATAGGAAACCACATATATAGTTGGGTAAGTAAATGTAGATATATATAATTTAAATACAAATAAAAGTAAATATGGGCACCTGGCTAGCTCAGTTGGTAGAGCATGCTACTCTTGATCTCAGGGTTGTGAGTTCAAGCCCCGTGTTAGGCATGGGTCCTGCTTAAAAATTTTTTTTTAAATAAATAAAAAATAAAAGCACATAAATATATGTATACCGTTTTGTTACCAAGTATTTGCATGAAGGTATGAGCTGAAATAGCTCTAGTCATCACAATTCTGGGCCTCAGTTATCTCATCTGCAAAATGACACGTCAGATCAAATGTTCTCAATGGTAAGGGTATTACTCTCTGAAATACTTTTGTGTATGTTTGACTATTTGGGGAGGATACATATGTGCCTATAAACGATAGTGGTTTCTGGGCAGGAGGACTGAGGATCTGGGGTAAGAGGAAGGCTTACCTTTGGATTCTTGGTTCTGTTTGATGATTTCCAATTTTTAAAAATCACTTTTTACTATTTATTTGTTTATTTATTATAATTATAATTCTTGCAGAATATATATTATTTTGTTTAAGGATGCATTTTTATTTTTTTAAGTTTATTTATTTATTTTAAGTAATCTCTATACCCAACATGGGGCTTGACCCTGAGATCAAGAGTTGCACACTCTTTTGACTGAGCCAGCCAGACCCCCCTCAAAATCACTTTTTAAATGGTAAATATTGAGTATAAGGTTGGAATGGAGATCGTGGGGTTAAAACAACACGTTGATTTCCTTTTCAGGTTTGTCCTGATCCAAGTCACGTTAAATCAAATTCAAAGGATTTCCTACCCATATGTGACACGTGGGCTAACCTTCCAGAGAGGTCTCCAGCACCCTTGGAACAGATGCTCTACTGTAGCCTAAGCATGGGAAAGGAGATTGAAGACAGATGGAGGAGAGGATTATATTGTCACACAAGGTTACAACACTTAAATCAGTAAGCTCTCAAACACTTGAAGCCTGATTCCACCACTGCCACACTCTAGGGAACCTAGACTTGTGGCTGGAAAAATGAAGCCCCAAACCCCCAGAGCGTTGGGTCCCGTCTGAAACCAGCCTTTCTGCCTCCTTTCTCAGAGCCCTCTAATGTGATCCCACCGACACACTGGGTCATAGGCTCCACCCCAGCCTTCTCTAGAATGCTTCCCCTTCTCTCTCCACACGGGCAAGTCTCACCTGTCATCAGGGTCCTGTTCAAATGCCAGCCAATGTGAGTCTCGGCCCTGATATCCACCCCCATTGACTGTTTTATAACGTATACTCTCATTCACATTGAAGAATTTGTTTCTCTTGATACAAGGCAGTTATTCTCACCCTTTTTTTTTTTTTTTTACTCATAAGGGAACAGTCGGACTTCAGACAGGTCAGTTAACATGTTCCAGTCACAGAGCAACTGTGAGAACTTGGGATCTGTAGGTCTTGGATTTTCTGACTCCGGGTCTGGGGCTTCCCTTCTTCAAAATCCAGCTAAATCCTACCCCTTCCTTCCTGAACTACAGTGTCTCCTAGAGAACCTCCCTCACCTTTTGTCACAATCTGACTGCAGGGATTCCTATGTTTTACCCGCCATCTTGGCCACATCCGGGTACCCCCTGCACTGTTATTTATTTGATATTTTTCCTCTGTTCAGTGCATTTTCCTTCACTGAAAGAAAAACATCTGAGAAGGAAACTCAATGTCAGTGTGATGAATAGGAAATTGCTCCTTATAAATCGTAAGTGTAAAAATGAATGCAATGCAAAAGTAACTCCAGATGGTTCAAAGACCTAACACTGGAAAACTTTTAGAAGAAAACTTAGGGGTAAATCTTCATGACTTTGGATTTGACAATGGTTTCTTGATATGACACCAAAAATACAAGCAACAAAAGAAAAAATAGGTAAATTGGACTTCATCAAAATTTAAACATATTGTACATTAAAGGAAACTATCAAGAAAGTGAAGACAACAACAGAATGGGAGAGGAAACGTTAGCAAACCATATATCTGATAAGGGACTTATATCCAGCACATATAAAGAACTGTAACAACTCAACAATAAAGACAAACAACTCAATTAAAAAATGGGCAAAGAACTTGCACATTCTCCAGAGAAGATCTACAGATGGCCAACAAGCACATGAACAGATGCTCAACATCACTGGCTATGAGGGAAATGCAAATCAAAACCACAATGAGATCCTACTTCACACCCACAAGAACAGTTATAATAATAATATTTTCTAGAAACCTGAGAGTAACCGGTGTTGGTGAGGAGGTGGAGCAACTGAACCCTCATATACTGCCAGTGGGAACGGAAAATGGCACAGCCACTGTGGAAAACAATTTAGTGGTCCGCAAAAAGTTACACATAGAACCATCAGCAATTCCACGTCTGTACCCAAGAGAAATGAAAACATAGGTCCACATCAAAACTTATATACAAATGCTCATAGCAACACTATTCATAATAGCCAAAAAGTGGAAACAACCCAAATGTCCAACAGATAAACAAAATGTGGTGTCTATTCATACAATGAATTAAGCCATACAAAGGAATAAATTACTGATATGTCCTACAACACGGAAGAATCTTGAAAACATTATGCTAAGTGAAAGGAACTAGATACACAAGGCTGCGTATTTTATGATTCCGTTTCTATGAAGTATCCACAACAGGCGAATCCATGGAGACACAAAGCAGATGAATGGTTGCCAGGAGTGGGGGGAAGGAGGATTGGGGAGTGGCACCTTAATGGGTACAATATTTCCTTTGCGGTGATGAGAATGTTCTGGAACTAGATAGAGGTGATGGTTGCACATCAGTGTAAATGTACTAGATGTCACTGAATTGTATACCTCAAAATGGCTGAAATTATAAATGTTATGTGAATTTTACAGTACAAAATTCAATCAATATTAAATTATGTTAATAAATACCATTGATATATTGTTGCATAATTAGGTGAAGACTCTGGGTCTAAGGGACTCAGTTTTTGCATTGTTTCTGTTTTATTTTGTAAGGTTTATTTATTTTTGAGGGGGGGAGGGGCAGAGAGAGAGAGGGAGACACAGAATCCAAAGCAGGGTCGAGGCTCTGTCAGCACAGAGCCGGGTGTGGGGCTCGGACTCACAAACTGCGGGATCATGACCTGAGCCAAAGTCAGAGACTTAACTGATGCCCCTAAGGGGTTCCTTTTGTGTGTATGTGAGAAAGTGCCAGAGTCGGAGGCACAGAGAGAGCTGAGAGGGGATAAAGGCCTAGCACCAAGATGAGACTCTCCCCTGGGTGGAATCAAAGGGCCTGAAGGAGAACAGGGAGGGCCACCTTTCTCCCGGGGCTGTCCCAGCACCCGGGCACCACCTTGCGTGCTGCCCAGACGCTGGTACAAGTTACGTTGTACACAAAGGCGCCGGCCGGGGACAGGTATGATCGCATTTCAACCCTGGCTTCATCCAAAAGCCAAAGGCCATGTTGTAGAGGCTGCCTGCCCAGAGAAGGAAAATTTCAGCAGTCCGTCTGTCCCGAGGGGGCACCCGTCCGTAAATCACCCGAAGGTACCATAGATTGGCAGCTGTCCTATATGGTGAGAACCCTGGTAGTGAAAGCCGAGGAACTGGAAAGCCAGTCAGACTTTGTTTCAATTCTTGTTTCTGCCACATTCAACTGTGAGACCTTGTTCTAATCACCGGACCTTCTCTGAATCTGTTTCCTCAGCTGTAAAATAGGGAAACGACCGCTCCAAAGAGTGTGAAGATTGAATGAAGTGTGTGTACATACTGACTGTTCGTTTTTTCCCCCAGTAGTTAGCTTTAGCTTTCACCTTTGGCTTACTTTTTTTTTTTTTTGGTACTAGAAAAATAATATAGGGGCACCTGGGTGGCTCAGTCGGTTGAGCGTCTGACTTTGGTTCAGGTCATGATCTCATGGTTCTTGGGTTCGAGACCCACATCAGGCTCTGTGCTGACAGCTCAGAACCTGGAGCCTGCTTCGGATTCTGTGTCTCCCTCTCTCTCTGCCCCTTCCCTGCTCATGCTCTGTCTCTCTTTCTCTCTCTCTCAAAAATGAATAAACATTAAATAAAAAATTTTAACAAAAATAATATAACTAGGGGTGCCTGGCTGGCTCAGTCAGTAGAGCATGCAACTCTTGATCTCAGTGTCATGAGTTCGAGCCTCACATTGGGCAAGGAGCCTACTTTTAAAAAAATAATAAAATAAAAAATAACATAACCATACTAATGAACATATTAAAAAGTGAAATTACTCATTTTTCATCTGCTCCCAGTTCAATTATTTTTGCCCCTTGCTGTATTTCCTTCCTATATATTTTTTCTAAGCTTTTTTTAAAAACTTAGTTCTATGTTTTTGGTGCTTTAATGTCTTCCCAGCCAAAATTTTAATGGCTGTCTAGGGGTGCCTGGGCGGCTTAGTCGGTTAAGCATCTGACTTCAGCTCAGGTCATGATCTCACAGTCTATGAGTTTGGGCCCCGTGTCGGGCTCTGTGCTGACAGCTCAGAGCCTGCCTGGAGCCTGCTTCAGATTCTCAGATTCTGTGTCCCTCTCTCATTCTGTCCCTCCCCCTCTCACGCTCTGTCTCTCTCTGTCTCTCAAAAATGAATAAACGTTCAAAAATTAAAAAAAAAAATTTAATGGCTGTTTGTATGATTCCTGCTAGATACACCATATTTTTCTGACTCATTGCCCTGTTGTTGAATATTTACACTGCCTTTAGTTTTTGCTCTTACAAATAAAATTTGGTGAACATCTCTGAGAGTATATCTCTGAAATTTCGATCATTTTCTTTTTTTTTTTTATTTTTTAATTTTTTTTATTTTTTTAATTTTTTTTTTTCAACGTTTATTCATTTTTGGGACAGAGAGAGACAGAGCATGAACGGGGGAGGGGCAGAGAGAGAGGGAGACACAGAATCGGAAACAGGCTCCAGGCTCTGAGCCATCAGCCCAGAGCCCGACGCGGGGCTCGAACTCACGGACCGCGAGATCCTGACCTGGCTGAAGTCGGACGCTTAACCGACTGCGCCACCCAGGCGCCCCTCGATCATTTTCTTAAAAGACAGTCCCAGAAAAAGAAACAGTGGGTCAAATCTATGAGCATTTCCCTGGCTTTGGTGGTCCATAATCTTGTAATTAGTTGTGACTCCAAATGCAGGATTTCCAGCCTATATCTATCTTGTCTCAAGGATGTGAGGAGAGATTTGATTCCATGCCTTGCTGAAATCCATATAAATGAAATCTAGAAAATTTCCTTCATCTGTGAACCTAGTAACCTTATAACCATAGAAAACAATTCCTACATAATAGGTGGGTGTGAGGATTAACGCATTAACACATGACAAGTCTTAGACCAGGGCCTGGCATGAGGGAGCACTCAGTCCCTATTCTTGTTTTCACTGTGTAAAGGAGGCAAGACTATTCTGGGACTGCAGTTCTCTGTGGCCTTCTAGCCTTCCCTGCTTTCCTCACAGGCTCTTAGGGTGTGAGTTTTGTAAGGTTGTTAACACTTGACTAATGGCTTCTGATTACTAAGAGGTTTTGTTTTGCTTTGTAGATTTGTTCATTTACAAATAAAGGTCCATAAAGAGGACCATGAAGTCAAAGATGGACAGCCTTTCTCTAATATATACGGCCTCAAATATTAAAAAGATACCTTTGGGGCACCTGGGTGATTTTTTTTTTTTTTTAGTTTATATTTATTTATTTTGAGAGAGAGAGGGAGAGAGAATCCCAAGCAGACTCCACGCTGTCAGCACAGAGCCCAACGTGGGTCTTGATCCCACACGGGGATCGATCCCATCACCAGTGAGATCATGACCTAAGCCAGTATCAAGAGTCAGACACTTAACCAACTCAGCCTCCCAGGCGCCCTTAAGCATCTGAGATTTGATCACAACTCAGGTCCTGATCTCAGGGTCATAACTTCAAGCCTGTGTTGGGCTCCATGTGGGGCGTGAAACCCAGTTTAATTAAAATTTAAAAAGACATCTTTAAGTGGCTACCATAAAGGAGATGAGGGAATCTGGCAGTTGTGTTTGTTTCTTTATTTATACCTTGCTTGGTTTTGAAAAGAACCTGAGGCATTTATAGATAGCCACATATTCTATGACAGGTGCCTGGCATCTAGTAAGACTCACAGCCCCTGGGGTGCCTGGATGGCTGAGTCAGTTGGTTAAGCCTCTGACTCTTGATTTTGGCTCAGGTCATGATCTCATGGTTTGTGAGTTCGAGCTCCCCCTCAGGCTCCATACTGGCAATGAGGAGTCTGCTTGGGATTCTGTCTCTCTCCTTCTCACTCTGCCCCTCCTGCACTCTCTCTCTCTCAAAAACAGAACAAAAACCTTAAAAAAAAAAAAAAAACTTAAAAAAAAAAAAGACTCACAGCTGCTCAACATTGGCTATGATCACTGATAGTAGCGGAAGTAGTAAATGTCATTAACAAGACAAAAAACAAACAAACAAAAAAAGCTAAAGGGAGTAAAAAGGAGAGAATGATGACATGAATCCAGGTGGGTAAGAAAACACATGACATGGGGCGCCTGGGTGGCGCAGTCGGTTAAGCGTCCGACTTCAACCAGGTCACGATCTCATGGTCCGTGAGTTCGAGCCCCGCGTCGGGCTCTGGGCTGATGGCTCAGAGCCTGGAGCCTGTTTCCGATTCTGTGTCTCCCTCTCTCTGCCCCTCGCCCGTTCATGCTCTGTCTCTCTCTGTCCCAAAAATAAATAAACGTTGAAAAAAAAATTAAAA
Organism: Puma concolor; assembly: GCF_028749965.1. Lineage (NCBI taxonomy): Eukaryota > Metazoa > Chordata > Mammalia > Carnivora > Felidae > Puma > Puma concolor. The sequence goes on along the minus strand of NC_141682.1, from coordinate 18,472,366 downwards.
AAAAAAAAAAAAAGAAAACACATGACATAAGGCTATTGCTATAAGTGTTACAGATTTGCTGAGTTTTCTAGAGATCCAAGCATATGGGTACATAGTCCATGTGAGGCTAAGGAGAAAGTTCTGTGAGTCCTCATCAAAATGACATTTTGCGATGCGGAGGACCATGTCTTCAACCCCATCCCCTAATTCTGAATCCAGTCCAACACAGAGACAGATGGGGAAACCAAGCCCCAGTGGTGTAGGAGATATTTCATGGCTGTGCTAAGTTCATACATCCAGCCAATCCAGCTTTTAAAGCCACTGTTAACGAGGCGCCTGGGTGGCTCAGGTCATGATCAGTTTGTAAGTTCCAGCCCCGAGTCCGGCTCTGTGCTGACAGTTCAGAGCCTGGAGCCTGCTTCAGATTCTATGTCTCCCTCTCTCTCTCCCCTCCCCCGATCCTGCTCTGTCTCTACCCACCCCCCAAAAAAAGAATAAACATTAAAAAAATTAAAGACACGGCTACAAATCACACATCCCACTTTAAGCAATCCCAGTAAAGGGATTACCTACAACATGTATCTTTTGGCTTTAGCGGGTTGGTAGATACACAATATTATCTTCTCCTAGCCAGCTCCAGCAGGCATTCACAAAGAATGAAACCCCGTGGCTCTAGATATACACAACTGGCAAGAAGATGGCTCTGTTTCACATTATCGTAAGGGGAATAATACGTGGAGGTTTTGTCGTTTGGTTTTTCACCCTTGAGATCTGACCACTAGGTTTGGACAAGCCTGCTTTTTACAGGGGCGATCAAGCTCTGCCTGCTTCCAGCTGTTCTGTGTCCAGGTGATCTTCCTTTTGCTCAGGGGTCTAGGGCCTGTAACCCCACAGGGCTTGGATTTGACCTTCTTCCTTCCATTTTAATGAATATCTTTTGTGTCAAGCATTTGATGTGAGTTATTTTAAACTTTTTACAATAACTCCGCCAGTGGCTATTTCTGCCTCGACTTTATGCTGATGAAATAGAAGTTCAGAGATACGTGAAATAACTTGCCCATGGTCACCCTGCTAGTAAGAGCTGTGATTTAATGCAGTCCTTAGGACTCCAGACCCTTATTCTTCCCCGTGCCTTACCAATCATCTGTTTAATGGTGTGATTTAAGATTCCCGTTGAGTTAAACATCAAGTTTTCTGCTTTGGCTTGTATTATTAGTATGTTTCTCTTGTTCTGAAAACTAAGACTTCATTTGTCTCTAGATTTTGTGTCTTTTCTCCAATGGGTCACGTGGCTTAAAGCGTTCATTGGCAAATTTTCTTTTTCCTTCTCCAAGTCAGATCAGGAGATGAGGATTAATTCAAGGTGCACAGTGCTTTTTAAAAATTTTACACCTCCAGGGCACCTGGGTCGCTCAGTCGATTAAGTGTCCAACTTTGGCTCAAGTCACGATCTCATGGTTTGTGAGTTTGAACCCCACATTGGGCTCTGTGCTGACAGTGTGGAGCCTGCTTGGGGATTCTCTCTCTCTCTCCCTCTTTCTCTGTCCCTCCTCTGCTCGCTCTATCAAAATAAATAAATAAACTTTAAAAAATGTTTACACCTCCAGTGGTAGGTTTCAATTCCCTCTTACCAGTGTTTGTTACAAAAGAAATCTCATAATGCAAATACAAACAACCATGAAATACTATTTTTAACCTAAGAGGCTTGCAAATATAGTTTGCTTATGGACTATGTGGAAGAAAGAGGCACTCTCAAACATTATTAGTAAGAGCATATATCTGCACTGCCTCTTTGGGAAAAGGAAAATTTGGCAACCCTGATCAAAATTCAGAATGCGTACACCCTTTGACCTGACAAGTCTACTTCTAGATTCTACAGGCATGGTGTGCACAGTGATATTCAGCAAAGTGTTGTTTCCATCACAAAAGACTGAACATAACCTACATGTCCACTAACAGGGAAGTTGACTAAATAAATTATGGCATATCTATATAACAAAATACTCAGTAGCTGTGGGGGAAAAAAATGAAGCAGATATGTACAAACTGACATGAGACATTCTCCAAGATACGTTGTTATATGAAAGAAGCAGGGGGGAAAGCAAGTGACTACAACGTGTTGTCATTTTTGTGATTTTTGTTACGTATATTTATTTAGTTTGAAAGAGACAGAGACAGTGTGAGTGGGGAAGGGACAGAGAGAGAGACAGAGAGAGAGAGATAGAATCCCAAGCAGGCTCTGCACTGCCAGTGCAGAGCCTGATGCTGGGCTCGAGTCCATGAACCCTGAGATCACGACCCGAGCCAAGATCAAGAGGCCAAGACCAAGTGTCAGATGCTTAGCGGAACCACCCAGGCGCCCCATATTTGTGTTTTTCTAAAAGGAGACAATTGCATATGCATAGACTATCTTTAGAAAGACGCACAAGAAACTGGTCACAGTGCTCAGGGGATGATGGTAGGGGCTGGGGACAAGCAGAGGCAGGAGGACAGCCTGTTTTCCTTTTTGTCTTTTTATACCACATGATTTTTTTTTTTCAGAATACAAAAAGAAGTTGAGGCGCCTGGGTGGCTCAGTTGATTAAGCATCGACTTTGGCTCAGGTCATGATCTCATGGTTCATGAGTGCGAGCCGCGTGTTGGGCTCTGTGCTGACAGCTTGGAGCCTGGGAGCCTAGTTTGGATTCTGTGTCTCCCACTCTGTCTCTGTCTCTCTTCCCCTCCCCAAATCGTGCTCTGTCTCTCTCAAAAAAAAAAAAAATTTTTTTTTAATATAAAAAGAAGTGAAAAAGAAAAACATAAAAGAAATCTGATTAGAAATCATCTACCCTGTGTTGTAAGACTGGAGGAAGCGTGTATGGTCATCAGACCAGGGTGGCCCCATACTCCACATTCCGCCCTTGGGTTTGTTGTGTGAGACACCCGGTGCCCTGTTGTGACTAAACCACTAACTTGCAGAATGACTCTGGGAAAACTCGAAGCTTTCTTGGCATTTCTAGGGTGCAGAATACAAGATGCACAATGTCCTGCCCGCTCAAAGCTTAAACCGGGTAGAGGGAGCAGTGTGACCAAGGGCCTGGAGGTGAGAAACTCTCTGGTTCCTCATCTCCCGTGGCCGGCCAGCCCTTTTCCTCAGAGCTTCCATGCCTGCACCCCCCCCACCCCCCCACTCCCCCCCACCCCCTACCCCCCACCCCCGGCTGCCTGCCTTCCTGCATGACTGTCAGAGTTGCTAAATCCCTAGGGAATGAAAGACAAGGACAGCCTGACTGTATTCTCCAGGGTTCCACCAACTCAAAAGACCTTTAGTACCAAATGCTGGAGCCCACTAGAAACTGCCCAGAGGGACCCTGAGAGTGGAAGCAGGAAGAAATGGCCGGTCTGACCGGCCACTGAGGTTTCCACAGGTTGTGTCAAAGGTTGGGCTCTTTGGTAATTGTTTTTGCACCTGAAAACATGGTTTTGTTTTATCCTTAAACAAATAGGGGCACTTGGTTGGCTCAGTCAGAAGAGCATGCAACTCCTGATCTTGGGATTGTGAGTTCAAGCCCCAAGTTGGGTGTAGAGATGACTAAAAATATTAAAAAAATGAATTAAATTAAAAAAAAATTTGTACATACACTCAGTGCCTTTCTTTGGATGCCTGCAACTTGCTTCTTTGGAAGGTCACAAGATCCTTTTCTTTAAGCAAGGATAGCGTCTATACTGGGGCAGCACTGTTCATTATTATTTTTTTTATTTTTTTAAACATTTATTCATTTTTGAGAGTGAGAGAGACAGAGCATGAGCAGGGGAGGGGCAGAGAGAGAGGGAGACACAGAATTTGAAGCAGGCTCCAGGCTCCGAGCTGTCAGCCCACAGCCCGACGCGGGGCTTGAATTCACGGACTGCAAGATTATGACCTGAGCCGAAGTCAGATGCTCAACCAACTGAGCCACTCAGGCACCCCAGCACTGTTCATTATTTTCAGCCTGTTGCAGGAGTTAGGTGGTTTTGCACAGCCTCCTCAAATCTGGACTAATGGGACATCCATGTCTGACAGCACTATTGGCTTTGATGGTTTAGTTCAGAATTCCCAGAAAATGTTTCCAAAATCAGAGCTGCAGTGTGGAGAAGAAAGGCATGCACTCTGGAGTCAGAAGGGCCTTGAGTTCAAATGTGACGCTGACATCCACCCATTTCCTAATTTCATCCATAAAATGGGAATAACAGTACTGCTTTCACAGAATTGCCCTAAGGCTATAGAGACAGGTGTATAAGGAACCTAGCACAAAGAAGGCTCTCAATAAATAGTAGCTCTTAGTATCATTTCTATCATGTTCTTCATTCTCATGCCACAAAACTGACCCTCTTAATACCTGTCCGTTTTCCAAAGGTAGCAGTAAAAATCGAAACAATGACAACTAGCATTTACTGAGCACTTACTATGCGAATGGCCCTCTCCTAGGTCGTTTACATGTTCACTGAATCCTTACAGCAAACCCTTGAGGTAGTTACGGTGCTTTTTTACAGATAGGAAAGCCGAGGCTCAGAGAGGTTTAATAACCTGTCCGAGGTGGCTCAGCACCTTCGCCCAGGGCACATGAACCCAGCGAGCTGGGCGCTGTCCTCTTGATAGGGGCACGAGAATCCTCCAACCGTTGTCGGGGAGAACACAAGACAACTCAGCGCTTCGCAGGGAGAAGGGGACGGATGCCGCCAGACGCGGCTTTGGCCGGCTGGGGCCGAAGGGGTTATTCCCACTGAGACGCCGGCGCCCGGGGCTGCTAGAGCGGCCCCGCCGGGGGCGGGAGGAAAGCGCACTTCCGGCCGCGGCCGGACTCCGGGAATCCCACAGGCCGGCTCCGGGCTCGCGGCGCTCGGCCGGGGCCTCGGGGCGGAGAGGGCGGGGCGGGGACCCCCGACCGGCGCTCCTGCCCCGCGAGTTCCGGAAAGGAGCGCCGCGCGCGCTGGGCCGGGGAGGGCCGGATGCCGCAAGCCCAGGGGCGCACCGGGCCGGGAGGGGAGGCGGCGGCTCTGAACGCGGCCGCCGGGTGGCGGGTCGGGGGAAGCACGAGGCGGGCGGGCGGTTCTCCTGGAAGGGCCGGCAGCCTGGTCCCCCGAGGGACCTTGAACCTTGCAGAGCCCGGGGTAAGAAAGCACCCGCTCATTCCGCCTCTCCCGAGTGCCGGCCCGTCCGCCTTCTCCACAATCCCCACAGCCGCCCGGAGAAGCCGGAGGCATCATCCCCGTTTCGTAGGCGACTCGCTTGTACGGCCTGTTTCATAAACCGGCTTGTTCCAGGCGCTCGACGGGCCCGGAGCGGAGCCGCACTGCGCGGTGCTGGTTAGGCCTTGCGCTCCCGACCCCTTCCGCGGTGTAGCGGAGCGTCGGGCTGGTTTCTGTAATTTCAGCAAGCTGCACCCGACCTGGCTCGCCCTTCCCTTTCTGCAGGCAGACGTGGGTCACATTGGAGCCATCTTTTCTCCTGCCACTCCCCTCCGCTGCCCGCATCCTCTCCTTTTAGACTTCATCTTTTTATTGTCCATTCTGTCCTTCCAGTCCCACTGCCACCATCTTTCAACTTCATTGTCGCAAACCCGCCTTACTGCAGTCACCTTACATCCAGAATGCTTCCTTCTTATTTCATAGGTCACTCTACACCCCACCGGTCCCCAAGGTCTTGCATCAAGCCACGCCCCTGTTCCAAGAACTTTCTTGGTCAAAAACTAAAACCGTCTGTAAGCTCAAATCAAAACGCTTTAGCGCAGCATTCAAGGCCACTTAAAACTTGGCTTCAGCCCATCCTTCTAACCTGATCTCTCTCTTGGTTCCCGGACTAGAAGTTACAGACTGGTAGTTACAATTTGAAAGCGTATTTCAACTGGTGGGCAATTTCTTTCCAAAATTCGAGTTGCTATTTACCTTAAAACTGGGAAATTTCATTTAAAAAACAGTAGCAACCAGATTTCTAGCTTTTGATGCGTCGGCAGAGCTGGAAACAGTTGGCTTATGTTCTTAGACTAAGCAAGTGATTCAGACTGGGAAGTGGGTTCCCCTTTCAGATAGGACTGTGCCCCTGGGCTTCACTCTCCACCCCCAAGTACGCTCTGTCTCTGAGCCCGAGTACCAGCTGCCATGCTTGCATTGTTTTTCCTGTAATGGGTTCTTGTGTCTCTACCAAAAGTGCACAAATGGATCATAAGTCAAGAGGCATTCATGTGTACAGACAACAGAAGAGGAAGCACCCAGCCTCCATGCATTTCCTGTTCTTTCTTGGACCCTATAGCCATTTGAACTTTCCACTCAAGAACCCTCACATACAGCCAGACTAATGACCTCAAGTCCTCTCAAATGAACCTGAGGACCATATCTTCGCACACCCTCTCCATTAGTAAATTCCATTCAGCAAGTCCTTGGCCAGATCTCCTGCTGTGTGGAACATTTCCTGACAACCAGCCAAGTAACCAGCTCCATCCACCCATGCATCTCATCAGCGTGTCTGGAGGCCGCGCTCTGGGCCTGTTACACAACATACACATGGTAGGTGATCAAGAAATAGTTACCAGCTGGGTAAGTGGCATAGTCACACATGTATTATCCCCTTAGGTTATAAGATCTTTGAGGGAGGGGTCCAAATCGTATCCATCTTTGCACTGCCCTGGTAGCTAGCACACTGCCTGGCACATAGCAGGCATTTGGTAACATCTGAGGATATACGTGCCATAAGGAAATGCCCCAGAGAAGCAGTAGATACCGAGTTTCAGTCCAGTCCTATGTCTGGAAGCAGCACCCCCACTCCCCCAACCCTGAGTGACGCAGAGGGGTGGAGAGGCAGCCCCAGAGAACAGAGAGCAGAGCCCTTACGCAGTCCGGAAAGCCAGGAGCACTTCACAGACCCCTCGACCTGGCGGCTCTGCTCAGGATTCAGCCGAAGCTACGTCTAGGACCCAGCTGTATCCATGTGACCTTGTGAGTGAAACCCAACCTGATTCTGATTCTGAATTCCAAGCTCTAGAATAACAATGGTTAACATGTACTGAGGCACTCTCTGAGCCAAGTGCTGCCAAGTGCTTCATACCCGTGGCCTCCTTCCAGCCTCACAACGCTGTGGAGTCAATACTGTATCTCTTTGCAGATGACAAGGCTGAGGCTCCAATGCCCAAGTAACTTGCCTAAGGCCACATAGTAACAGGATGAACCAGGAGTTCAAGTCCATGTGGGCTGAATCTAGGGCTCATGCTTAGCTCTGTGCTCCCTCTAAACATCTGAGGCTATATTGAACACCACTGAACTGTACATTAAAAATATTAAAACGGTAGGGGCACCTCGGTGGCTCAGTAGGTTGGGCATCTGACATCGGTTCAGGTCATGATCTCACGGCTCGTGGGTTCGAGCCCCACATTGGGCTCTGTGCTGACAGCTAGAGCCTGTAGCCTGCTTCGGATTCTGTGTCTCCCTCTCTCTCTGTTCCTCTCCTGCCTGTGCTCTGTCTCTTAAAAATAAACAAACATTTAAAAAAAACTAAGACGGTAAATGTTATGTGTGCTTTATTTATTTATTTTTTTTAATTAATTTTTTTTTTCAACGTTTATTTATTTTTGGGACAGAGAGAGACAGAGCATGAACGGGGGAGGGGCAGAGAGAGAGACACAGAATCGGAAACAGGCTCCAGGCTCTGAGCCATCAGCCCAGAGCCTGACGCGGGGCTCGAACTCACGGACCGCGAGATCGTGACCTGGCTGAAGTCGGACGCTTAACCGACTGCGCCACCCAGGCGCCCCTGTTTTGTTTTTAAGATGGGTCCAAATGGGAAAGAAAAAAAAAAAGGCCTCTTTCTGTCTTTGCCTCAGAGCTATGAATCTGTCAGATTTACAACATACTCTTTTAAGACTTTCCCTTTTTATTACAAAAGTGCCCATGGGGCACCTGGGTGGCTCAGTTAAACGTCTGACTTCAGCTCAGGTCATGATCTCACAGCTTGTGAGTTCGAGCCCCGCGTTGGGCTCTGCTGACAGCTCAGAGCCTGGAGCCTGCTTTGGATTCTGTGTCTCCCTCTCTCTCTTTGCCCCTCCCCTGCTCACACTCTGTCTGTCTCTCTCTCTCAAAAAATAAATAAACATTAAAAAAAAAAAAAAAGTGCCCAGCAGCATGCTGTAGTTCAGTCATCAATTTATTCATTCAATAAATAAGAGTTGAGTGCTTACTCTGGGCTCTTCGAGACACTGTAGATACACTTGTGAGCAAAACAGCTAAAAACTAAAATAAAAAACCAAAAATCTCTGTCTTTATAGAGGTTAAATTCTAAGGAAGACAGGTAACAAAGACTGTAATAAAAAAAAAATAAAGGGGTATAACAGGAAGTGTCAAGGACAAGGAAGACGTTGAAGTTTTGGATAGGGAGGCCAAGGAAGACTTCTCTGAGAAGGTGAACTTTTAGTAAAGACTTAAAGGGAGGAGATGTGATACAATCTACTGCATGATTCTCCCTCCGAGAACTCCTCTGGGAAGAAGGCAACCAAAACCATGAGAAAGCTACTCAAACACTACCTGCCATCTTTCGAAGTAGCCCAGGAGGGGGAAAAATCACAAAGGATTCACATTCTTTTCCTGCTCAACATTCCCTTTTGTTCTTTCTGATTTTCTCTTTGTCTCAATTCTTCAATCTCCCCCGAGACACCTCTATTCTGCCATGTGTATTCTTTCCCCCTCCTTTTTTTTTATTTTAAGATTTTTAAAGTAATCTTTACACCCAATGTGGGCCCGAACTCACAACCTCAGACCAAGAGTCACATGCTCCACCGACTGAGCCAGCCAGATGCCCCATATCCTTCCCTTCTTTATCCCAATTCCATCCAGGGTAGGCAGGAAATGAGGTGTCCTGTGAGGAGGGGAATCAGCATGCTTCCTTCAGTTACGTGGAGCTGGGCACAGTATAAAGTGGTGGTTGGAGCAGGAGGTAGGCAACCTGGGGGGTGACACACTTTGAGACTCAGGAAGTGTCTGCAGAAGTAGACACCCCAGAATAGCCGCTCAGCTCTCCTAAGAATGTGGGGATATATACACATAGAACCCAGGGAAGAAGAAAAGACACGTTTCCTCCCTCCCTCCCTCCCTTCCTTCCTTCCTTCTTTCCTTTCTGAAGCTTTTATTTTTAAGTGATCTCTACA